>NC_090022.1:61687208-62343458 GCF_037176765.1 Anolis sagrei | reverse complement strand
ATATTCATATCTCTCCTTCCTTGAAGGACAGCATCCTTTCGAAAATCTTCATAACTACCATTGTAACAAAAATATACTGACAATAGAGATTACAAATTCCTGAACTATGTACTGTGTGTATCTGCTTTTTAATCTGTATATATTGCAATAAAAACCAGGCACAAGGTTATACAAATAGCCTAAAAGTGATTGACATGCTAATAATGCCCAATCAAGCCAGCAATGCTCATGTAACAAGCTCCTGAGAAAATAATATTTTTGGTCAATAATACATTTTTAAGCGAAGTGTTTGTTTTTAATTAGCCTCATATTTAGCTATTTAGTCATGCTGTGTCTATCAGCCGTGGCTAAAAAGAAAATAATACAGGCTGGATTGAACTGTACTGTTGCCTTAAACTCTTTAACTTTTGTCTCTTCCTTTTTGGCTTTCTTTTCTGCATTCCACCGTAGCTCACTTTCAAGCATTGGGGGCATATCCCAGCTTGTCCTTTTCTCTTCTTTTCCTGAGTGCTTCCCCAAGCATTAGGTGATTTTTCTTTGAGTGAAAGTCCTGCTATGCTGTGATAAGTCACCCTTGTGGACTAGTCGAAGTGCATCTCTCCCAGTAATGTGTTTTCCTTTTTTTTTTGGAGGGGGGGGGGTTATTATAGAAAGGGTATATTTGATTTTCTCAGTTATTGAATGAACACTGTAGATAGATCTCAAATGGAGTGACTCAACTTAATCCTAGGGGTACTATTTGGGGAAAATGCGTGCAAGGATGGGGAGGCAGTTTTCACCAAGAGAGAGAAGATTCATTTAGTACAGTGTTTCTCAACCTGGGGGTCAAAGCCCTGGGGGGGGGGGGTTGTGAGGGGATATCAGAGGGGTCACCTGTTGGTCATGGGGTTCTGTGTGGGAAGTTTGGCCCAATTCTATATTGGTGGGGTTCAAGGAGCTCTTTGAATGTAGATGAACTATAAATCCCAGTAACTACAACTCCCAAATGTCAAGGACTATTTTCTCCAAACTCCACCAGTGTTCACATTTGGGCATATTGAGTATTCATGCCAAGTTTGGTCCAGGTCCATCATTGCTTGAGTCCACAGTGCTCTCTGGGTGTAGGTGAACTACAACTCCAGAACTCAAGGTCAGTGCCCACCAAACCCTTCCAATATTTTCTGTTGGTCATGGGAGTTCTGTGTCCAAGATTGGTTCAGTTCTATTGTTGGTGGAGTTCAGAATGCTGTTTGATTTTAGGTGGACTATAAATCCCAGCAACTACAACTCCCAAATGACAAAATCAACCTCCCCCCAACCCCACCAGAATTCAAATTTGGGCATATCGGGTATTTGTGCCAAATTTGGTCCAGTGAATGAAAACACATCCTGCATATCAGATTTTTACATTACAATTCATAACAGTAGCAAAATTTCAGTTTGGAAGTAGCAACAAAAATAATTTTATGGTTGGGGGTCACCACAACATGAGGAACTGTATTAAGGGGTCACGGCATTAGAAAGGTTAAGAAACACTGATTTACTGTATAGAGGCCTTATGTGGAATATATGCAAGATTATAAAATGCTTTCCATTTTATGATTCAATATAGTTATTCTTTTTCCTTCAGAGTTAGTCTTCAGGTTTCAGAACTTCTATATGAATTGTTATCTGGTTCCATTATGCACTGTTCACCTTTTATTTTTTAAACATATTTCCCCCCTTTAAAGTTTTATGTTTTGCCAGGCATTGGCCACCCTATATATGTGTGCAAGCATATGTGTGCTGAGAATGTGACTTTTATTAAAAAGTAATTGATATGGAACAATGAATACAATTATGTGTTATTACAATTTGATTTCATTTTGTTATGACTATATTAAAATAGAAAGGTTTTTTTTAAAAAAAAGATGAGTGGATTTGAACACTGCTGTTTAAAATTGATAGAGAAAAACATAACCTGATAAGGTAGGCCTTTCTTTTCCACTTTGCTATTTTTCCCACCCACCCCCTCATCCATCTTTAATAGGGTTTATCTCTAATCTCAGAGGCCGTGAATTAAAAATAAGTTAGAAAGATTTGGGATGAATTCTCGAAGGTTTTCATGGTTGGAATCACTGGGTTGTTGTAAGTTTTCCGGGATGTATGGCTATGTTCCAGAAGCATTCTCTCCTGACGATTTGGAATGAATTTGTAACAAAGATGAAGTAGTTGGGGAAAGACTCAGTTAACCTCTCTCATCAAGTTATTCTCCCTGCCAAGTTATTCCCTTCTGTTACTCACATTTGTGATATAAAAGGACTAGACGGTTTGAGATGCCCGTGTTTGTCATAATATATAGTTCAATCAGTAAGAGAAGCAGGGTTGCAAAAATAGTTTGCGGAAGACTGTGTAGCAACAGCAGACTTCCTTGAATGGGTTATCTTTCAGTACTCTTTTCTGGTTATTGCAAATATTATGTTCCTTCATTCATTCGAGAATTTCTGTGCTGCTTTTCAAAATGTGAAGTTTTCCCAAATGGTGACTTCACTTTCACAAAAAATTATTAACATTGAAAGTGCTATAAACTACACACACAGTTTAAAATGAAGAGACAAGTAAAGGTTTTGTGTACTCAGTACTGCTCCAAAAACATTGCCAGCAGTTGCATAAAAGAAATTTGACTGTTTTTGCAATTTAGCGCAGATCTCACAGCACCAGCTCAAATTAAAATAGTACATTGGGGTGAGTGTCTGTGAAGTTAATCCTACGTAATAGCCACATTTCAGCAGTTGAAACTCTTCCTCTTTCTATATCTGTCAGATATGATGATGATGATGATGATGATAATAAACACTTGGGAAGTGTCTGACGTGTGACCCAAGATAACAGTCAGCAGAGTGATCTTGTTTGCTGTGGACTCGTTATTTTCAAATAATAATAACAATAACAATAACAATAACAATAACAATAACAATAATAATAATAATAATAATAATAATAATAAAGGTGGTCCCAGTGGTGATTGACACACTGGGTGCAGTGCCTAAAGACCTTGGCCTGAACTTAAAATCAATCGACACTGACAAAATTACCATCTGTCAGCTGCAAAAGGCCACCCTAGTCAGATCTGCATGCATTATTCACTGATACATGATGAGAGACAGGGCCTTCTCGGCAGTGGCCCCCATCTGTGGAACTCTCTCCCTAAGGATATCAGGTTGGTCACCTCCCTCCTTTCCTTTAGAAGACAACTGAAGACCTGGCTCTGGGGCCAGGCGTTCAATTAGAGGCCAGCAGCAATAGGAAAAGGAAATTTGGATTTTGCGATACAGATTCTCCCAGCTCGGCTTAGTTTTACTGGAAAGTTAATCTATTAATTTATTGTTAAATTTTATGGATGATGTAATATAATGTTTTAAAATGATTTTATTGTAAATTGTAATTTTTATTGTAATTATGTTGTTAGCATCCTCTGATGCTCATGTGAGGCCACGCTGAGTCCCCCTTGTGGGGAGAAGGGCGGGATATAAATAGATGAAATGAATGAATAAATAAATGGTCCTGGACAGCTGGGAAGTGTCCAATGTGTGGTCAAATACAAAAAGCCAGGATAGTGATCTTGTTTGCTGTGTACTAATCTTGTTGTGTATCAAATAATAATAATAATAATAATAATAATAATAATAATAATAATAATGACTTTGACCATATATGGAGCAAGAAATGCCAGGTGTCCAAACTGGTTCAGAAAAGGCACTAGAGATCATAAAACTCTCTATATCCCTCTTCCATTCATGGCTTCTTCAATACAGTATATAGAAAAATGAAAGTAAATTAGCAATTTGGGATTGAACTATAATTGGACCTCCAGATTTACAGATGCAACCAACTATGGCGTGAAAATATTTGAAATATTTTTGTATACACCATTTTACTATGCTATTGTGTTATCAATAAATTAGATCCTTCAACAAATATATGAATGATTATGAATCACACTGGCTGTATATCTTGATGAAGCCACAAATAACTATTCATATAATTTATATAATTTTTATGTGCTATTGGATTTTTTCCTTACCTGCTAAGCAACTTTTCATGAATTTCATTTGAATGCTACTTTCCTATACCTTGGACTCTAGGGAACAATGGGCTACGTCACCATAATCCTCTTGCAATGCCTCCACACTCAATGGAGCAAACCAGGGCTCACAGAAAATGCCTATTTTTTCTCCTCTCCCTGAGTGATGAACACCTATTGTTTCACCAACACAGAGCATTGTCCTCACCCAGGCTGGAAAAACTAGCATCATTAGCACCCATTTCCTCATTTTTTTTCTTTCACAGACCCCATGAAAGGTGGAACAAGCAACAGCCAGAAAACTTCAAACTCAGAAATGACATTTTATTAAATTTCCCACCTTGCCTCTGACTGGCTCAGAGGCAGAAGCAGACTCAGACCTCTTCCAATGAGGCTGTGGATCCTAGCCAGCATTTTCCAGGGCCAATGGGCAAACCAGTGTGGTTTGTTCTTTACTGCCTCTCTTTTCTGTCAAAGGTACTATATTTAAGCCCATGTGTTCACAGTTGGGATATGTCGATACTTTGAGCATGATCTCTGTTGATATTCTTTCTGGCCAGGAAGAATAAAAATCTCTACTTTTGCCTTCACACCCACCTGTGTGCTGATTTGTCCATCTGGCTGCTTAACACTCTGGGCTTCCAAACCCCACAATTTAGGGGAGCTGACATCACACAATAATTTTATATTATATTATGGGGCTTGAGCATCCAAACTGTGGTAGATATCAAGGGTGCACAGCAATACAGGAAAGTTCACATTTTGTTCAGAAGAACTCCCACACCACACCAGAGAGTGAAAAATGTGTCCAAACCATCCTATTTCAATTCATGTTCAGCTGTCTTATGGCACAACCAAGTTTAGCCTGAGATTTCGAGAACAGTTTCAGACCATTGCTACAGGAAATGGGGAGTGTTTATCCCTCTACTATTGTTCAGCTGCAATCCCCATCATCCCTTAACATTATTATGGTAATTGCAGTACAACAATATCTGGTGAGTTATGCATTCCCCATTTTTGCCTTCTAGGTGAGTGTGGCTTCTATTTTAGTTGCCTGGAAAAGATAACCGGCATTCCCCTTCTCCCTAATAACCAGACTGTGCCTAAAGAGAACCAAGAGTGAAGTTGATTGCAGTGGATGTAAGCAGACACTATAGAACTGAACAGCATATTTGTTCTAATGCATTTATCCATAAATACTACTTAGGAATGCTTGCAATAACAGACAGCAAATACAGCATTAATAACATTCATGCACATCATTCCATCTCACTGCATCTCACTGAACTGTAATCTAAATAACTGAATTATTTCCCATGTCAGCTGAAGCCATTTGATTTTATTGGACTGCTATTGACTATTTCTGAATCTGGTTGCCAGCTGTCATTAAGACATGCAAAGCATCTAAAATGACATAAAAATCAGATAATATTCACTGGTGTCCTGAATAAATAGATATATGCTATTAATATTCTATTCATCAGAACAAAGAAATAGCAGTTGCAAAAAGTCATCGTGCTTAATACTGCAGAATGTAGAACACAGACCTGTACCCATGTGTACCCTTGGCTTATGGCACTTCCATTTTTTTCCAGATTTACTGTTTATACAGCTTGTAGTAAAGGTAAAGTTCCCCCCTGACATTAAGTGTAGTTGTATCCCACTCTGGGGTGGTGGTGCTCTTCTCCATTTCTAAGCCAAAGAGCGGCATTGTCCATAGACACCTCCAAGGTCATGTGGCCAGCATGACTGCATGGAGAGCCATTACTTTCCCGCCAGACAGGTACCTATTGATCTATGCACATTTGCATGTTTTTGAACTGCGAGGTTGGCAGAAGCTGGGCTTAACAGTGGGAGCACACACTGCTCTTCGGATTCAAACTGCCAACCTTTCGGTCAGCAAGCTCAGCAATTCAGCAGTTTAACACACTGCACCACCAGGGGGCTCTGGTGGGGCAGACTGAAATGCTTCCTATAATTATATGTTTACAGCTAAGTAAACTCTAACATAAAGCTTTTTGGATTATTCAAGCAGTTCCTGAGTTACAAACATCTAAGTTACAAATGACTCATAGTTACAAACAGGAGCAAGACAACAGGAAGTGAGAGAAATCTATCCTCCAAAGGGAAATTTGCTCCTGGAAGAGATATCATGGGGAAAATGTGTCTCCACTGAAGCTTTCTCAACAATCCTTGTCTCCACAATAAGCCATTTTTTTTTTCAAAATCCAGTGATCACAGGAACACAGGAAAGTGAGGTAAAATCTTCTGAACAGGAGCACAAACAGCAAAACAAACACAACCTTTGTGCCATCCAAAGCTTGTGTGTGTGTGTGTGTGTATCTACAGACCCTATCTTATTCATAACTTGGGGACTGCCTGTACATACCCAACTTGCCCATTTCATTTTCAACCTGGGAGAGCAAATACGATCACACTACAGAAATGGACAAACATCCGGATTGCTACCAAAGATCCACTTCCCCACTACCTCCTGAAATGTTTGAAAAGAATGCTGGTGCCCACATTTAAAATACACAAAGAATGCTGTATCCTACATTTGAACCCAATCTAATGTTATCAACACAGTCACTTTGCACATTTTTA
Source organism: Anolis sagrei (assembly GCF_037176765.1). Taxonomy (NCBI): domain Eukaryota; kingdom Metazoa; phylum Chordata; class Lepidosauria; order Squamata; family Anolidae; genus Anolis; species Anolis sagrei. The sequence continues at coordinate 62,336,809 of NC_090022.1, read as the reverse complement.
AGTGTAGCACTCAGTGGAATTTAGTAAATGTAATGAAGTGGTAGGTCCGTGAATCAATGACATTTGTATAAGTTTAGCCTTGCCATTTAGGAAAGCATCCAGATTATCTACTTGAGTTGGATTTAAGTCATTGTTACCTGAATGTACTTGTTTGATTCAGTAATGGCACCACAAAACAAAAGTTATTTATTTATTTGAATTCATTTATTTAATTCATATGCTACTTTTCTCCCAGAGTATGGCCCAAGGTGGCTCAAAGAAGAATCACAGAAAGATACTGAAAAACATGTGTTTGAATTCAAGGGCAAAAGAGTATGTCTTCATGTGCTTGTTTATATCATTATTATAAAAGGGGGGCCTTTTATTGTGTAACAATAAAAGAAAGATTTTCAGCAACTCCAGAAGTTTCTGTTGTTGGATAGGAGATATAGCTCCCAAAGAAAGCCAATCAATGACATAAAGGCTGGAACACATGGGCTTTATCTAATAGAAGATAACCAAAAACAAACAAACAAAAAACAGTTTTAAAGAATAAAATGCAACAATCATAAGCAGTTGATAATGTTGTCTGTAGATCACAAAAATAACTACTTGCAAACTAGAAAAAACGCTTAGAGAAAACACAGTATAACATCATTAAAAGCCTGTTTGAACAAAACCATCATTTTCTTGTTGGTGAAATGACAATTGCGGGGGGGGGGGGGGGGGACTTGCCTTCCACATTAGGAGAATTTGGACAGTGGAAGCAGCCATGGAAAAAACTATCTCCAACATCCTCACCAAATATGCCTGTGATGGTGGTGGGACTTAGAGAAAGCTTTCCCTCGTGCAATCAAGGTAAACATATTAGTCAAGGACTGGAGTTGTTGGTATATTGTGGGCTATTATTTAAGTGCTTGTAGCTTTTAACAAATTCAGTCTGAGATTCAGAGTTATGGAATTGTACTATAAGACATTGTGAGCGCCCATATCCATGGAGCAGTGAGCTAGTTCCAGCTAGTTTTAGGATTTAGCCTGAATTTATTGTGTGTCTGTTGTTGGAAAGGGTTCTGTACTTTGGCTAGTTGGGACAAAATGAGTGCAGATCTGCTGCTCCACAGATTTGGAAGCCACTTGCTTCCACTGACAGAACAGGTACCATTGGGGTCTTCTCAATTGTGGATAAGACCACAATCAGTTCCATCAATACCCAGTCATTCAAGAGAAGTCTGTGATGATCTGTCCCTTATTGCCTCACAACAAATCCTGTCTGAGTAGGATGTAACTTTCTGAAAATGCATGCATAATGCACCAAATTTATTTCAGCTCTTAGGTTAATTACTAGGATGTGAGAATGCAGTTTACCCAGTTCTTTGCATCTCTGTCAGGTGTGGTGCCTATTACTGTTGGCCTCATAAAATTCTAGTTAGCAGTGATGGTCTGCCAAGGAGTTTTCTAACCAGTTCTATCAACAGCAGAGCTTGCTCTTTTGATGGTAATGTGGACCAGTCTTTGTAAAAAAAAAACCCACATCAGAGCCAGGGGCCTTTGCTAAATTTCATTTATTTCTTTTGTGCTTCATTTCAGCAGCTCAAGAATAAGTTTAAAATAATCCCATAGGTCTTGAGGAAAACCTAAGTACAGTATCAGATATTCTTGAAGAATTCAATAACTGCCTCCTCTTGGAAGTTATTGTGCACTTTGTAATTCACTGAATTAGTTACATAAAGTATGCATTCTATTCATATTGCTATGACTGATCATTAGAATCTCATCATTAGAGATTCTAATGATCAGTCATAGCAATATGAATAGAATGCATACTTTATTCAAAGCTACTGCAGACCTGCTGTTAAGGTGTTGGATATTTTGGCATTTAGTGTAGTACTTCTAGCCTGTGGCTACTTTGGTCAGTGGACTGATCATGTGCTCTGGGGCTAGTCCTAAACTTTAAAGTGGCTGTCCCATTTATTCCTTCAAAGTTCAGATTAAAACAAAAAGTACATTTGCCATGCCAATGGCAGGACATCCACCAATTTCTATTGGTGTTGCTTCTCAAAGGTGACTGTTCTCAACTTGGTGGATAAGTAAGGCATGTTCCTTGGAGAAATAGCTGATATTCCTGTCAGTGGTGGGTTTTCATCAGAACTTTACAGGGGTTATTTTGAACAAAATGTTCAGCACCTTGGAGATTTCCTTCAACTGCAACCAAAAGACTGGGCATTCTGTGCAGCCATATAAATATCTTGGAAAATACATTCCATTATTAAATAATTGGTTCATTTCAATGTAGGTTTATCATGATTATGTATTTTCTAGATTGAACTGTAGAAAAGGGAAGTAAATACCATAAAATATCTTTACAAAGGTCATTTGTTCCCTTACTATTCACCATATAAATGAGGTGATACCACCTTTAACTGTGTTCACAACTGTGCATTGAGGGTTAATTTGACAACACAGGTATTCAAGGCAGGCAAAAGTATTTTATCAGCTTGATGGCTTTGTTCTGGAAGCAGGTCTCTGCCTCTAACATTGCCTCTGAACATGGTCAGCAGTTCAACAGATGAAGCTTCACTGTTGCTTAGAAGTTCCAGTGATGGACAAAGTTGTAGCTATTGAAATTCTGATGGTGGCAGAGTGATAAAAGATCCCAGAGGTTTATCAGACATTCTCAGACCCAATGATGCTGGTGGTTTCCATGTTGTGGAACAGTGGATCTACTGTTGCATTTAAATTTTTAGGGTAAAGGAGCTGCTCAAGGTGCTGAACCTATTTTTGGCCTAGGTTTCAGTATCTTGGATACTAAACTTTCAGTTTCTTTATAGAATCATTTTTATTGATTACAATCAACATTATAAAAATCAAATGAAGAATGTAACAAAAACAACTACAAATACCACACATAAAACCTCTAGAGTTTGGACTAAACCCTTGAGCAGGTCACTTCTCTGCTGACCCAGAAGCCACCAGCATTATTCATTCTTCTTCGATGGTTTTAATCAATTGTAAATGATTTCAACCAGGTGGACCATGAGGGATAGTATTTTGATCGATCATAACAAGATTTTTCTTCATCTACTTTAGACTTTTAGATTCCTTAAGTAAATATGTTAGCAACGAAATATTTAACTGTTTTAGCTTTGCCCCCCCCCCCCCCCCACTTCCATTACTCATTAGTGAAGGAAATGTGTTCCTGGGCCACCAATATTTTATATAGGGCCTTGCTACTGAAATAAATGTAAGGTTTTTTTTACAATTCTGTTGACAAAATTACAGTAAAACTCCCATATCCATGGTGGATACGTTTTCTGCAGGATTTCAGTTACCTGAAACCATGGGTACAATGAAATGCCATGAAAGTGCCTGGGCATCCATTCCCAGCATACTGTAGAATTGCAGAGGAGGAGGCATCTTTTCTAGGAATTTGTTAGGCCCTCTAGTGATGCTTTTATGGTAACCGGGAAGCATATCATACAATAGCGTTGGAGGGACTTGAAATATCCTTAAGCATACAATTTTTCCTGTCAAAATTGCAGATATGGGCTTTGTGGGTTCAGAGGTTTTATTGTATTGAGTTTTTCAGTGCTGCCTGGAACGATCACACTACCATCAACCACATAATAAGGGGATTGCTCTGTTTTTGGGACAGCCTTCCATCATCACTATCAACAGAAGCTTGTCTGTGGTGAATTGTACATATCAATGTTTTGTCTCCAATCTGAAAAATGAAGCACCATGGAGCACTGACAAATTGCATTAAAGGTTTTATTCATGCAAAATCATCAGTATCTCATAAAGGCAAAATATGGAAAGTTTATTATGATTTGGCTGGGATCCTTATTATTATTTGTGGCTATTTATTGATGTGCCTGCAGAACCAAATGGTAGCTGAACAATTGAAAGCATGTGTCTCAAAGTGAACTGAATGTATAGAAAGAGTCGCTTTGTGCTTATGTTAAGTTGAACCATGAGGGATAGTATTTTGATAAATCATAACAAGATCTATTTTAGACTTTTAGAATCCTTAACTAAGGATGTTAGCAATGAAATATTCAGCTTTATTTACAAACTTTGCCCCCCCCCCCCCCCAATCCCACTTCTATTACTCATTAGTGAAGGAAATGTGTTCCTGGGCCATTAAACTTGTGTCCTTTGTTTAATCTCTGTTTTGTGTATTTTTTTATAGAAATACATTTTGATGTATCTTTTATAAAAAATACATTTTAATATGTGTATTTGTGGTATTTTTACAATGTGAATGATTTTTCTGCAGCCTGCCAAGAGGAAAGGCGGGTAAGAAATAAAATTACTATTATTTTACTGACACAAAAACACAGCAAACGAGATATATATGCTGGATGTCTATTGTTGTTGTTGCTGTTTGGCATTCTCTGATTGGTACCAAAAAGAGAAATAACATAGAAAGAGTAAGGAAAAATTCATACAGCACAAAAATAAAACAGTTCAACATGTTTCAGTAAACTTAATTCAAAGCTAAACAATATACACTTGTGAAATGACACAATTAGGCTGGGTATGTCTTGAACAAATGAAACAAAAATGATTTGAACCTTCCAAAGAAGCTTGAATGTCCCCCCCCCCCCGTCCCCCAAAATACATATATAATTTATTCTCTAGACTTCCTTTTTATTATTTCAATTTTGGTTCAAGATGGATGCATTTTAACATACTGGTGGAGGTGGGTAGCTACTTTCTGAATTTATTTCTGGGTTTTTTTATATTCACACATGTGCAGAAAAAGATTCGAGAGGTAGCTGCAATGTACCTTTCCTCTCGTAGTCAGGCACATTTGACTACAGGAGATTCAGTTAGAATAAATACACAGTATTAAACCTCTTTAAATCTGTAGTTAAAAGAATAAAATGCAATTCATAAGCACCCTCTAGCTTTTCTTTAAAAATGACCTCTATTAAATTCTTATCAGAATAAAAAAGGTTTTGCCTGCTGATGGAAGGACAATAGGAAAGGGGCCATTCTGGCTTCTATCGGAAGAGATTTCCAGAGTCTAGGCACAGCCATTGAGAAGACCCTCTCTTGTGTACCCACCAAACATAAAGCTGGTGGAACTGAAAGAAGATATCTCCTGACATTTTAAGGGCCTGCACAGGCACATAAAGGGAGATAGGAGAGGAAGGAGAGGAAGGTATGTAATATCTATCTCACCTTCCAGCCACCTTGCCAGTCTGAGGAACTTGAAGAGTGAGACAGACCACCCACAAAATTTCATCTTGTTCTTAAGTAATGCCAGGTCAATGAAAAATAAGACTCATATTATCTATGATCTCCTTAAAGATGAGGGAGCCAACTTGGCATGCCTCACTGAAACCTGGCTGGGAGATGATAGTGCTCCAACTTGGACCCAGGCCCTCCCAGTTGGGTATTGTATCGGTGAGTGGGATTACACTGAATCAGTTTCAATTGGTTTCAGCCATCAACCATGGTATCCTTCTGGAATGTCTGGGCGAGGAGGCTGGGCATAGGAGGCACTGTGATGCCGTGGTTTTGGTTGTACTTCTCAGGCCAGTACCAGATGGTGGTGCTTGGGGATAGTTGCTCCTCAAAAAAGGAGTTGCTATATGGTATCCTACAAGGTGCCATTCTTTCCCCAATGCTCTTTTATATTTACGTGAAGCTACTGGGAGTGATCATCCATAGGCATGGAATAGTTTGTTATCAGTATGCTGATGACACCCAAATATATTTCTCCATGCCTTAGCTTCAGCTAAGCATAGCACATCTCCTCTGAATAAATGCCTGGAGGAGGTAATGGGATGGATGAGGAGAAAAACAAATTGAAACTGAATCCAGATAAAACAGAGGTGCTTGCCATCAAGGGATCTAATCTGGGGGTGGAGGTATGTAAACCAGTTCTGGGTGGGGTTACATTCCCCTGAAAGACTGTGTTTGCAGCTTGGGAATGCTCCTGTATCTGTCCCTCCACATGTCAGCCCAGGTAGATGCAACAGGCAGGAGTGCTTACTACCAGCTTCGGCTAATACGCCAGCTGTGCCCCTTCCTAGATGTGGAAGACCTAAAAATGGTAGTGAACACACTGGTAACTTCACAGTTGGATGTCTGTAATGTGCTTTACATTCAGCTACCTCTGTACCAAGTGTAGAAACTTCAGTTGGTTCAAAATATGGTGGCCAGATTGGTTACTGAAACATCTAGGAGTGAGCACATTACCCCTATCCTAATGTCACTCCACTGGCTGCCAATTAGTTTCTGGGAAAACTACAAGGTGTTGGTTTTGACCTTTAAAGCCCTGCATGGTTTGGGTCCAGGTTACCTTCAGGTTCACCTTCTTCATGTCCTTTGTTTGATGTCTGTTTTGTATTATTTAATATGTATTTTATCGAAATTCAGCTTTGATGTGGATCTTTTATAGAAATATGTATATTTGTTAAATTTTTGCAATGTTCATGTTTTTTAATTGTGTTGCAACCAGTCTCGAGCTGCAGGGAAAGGCGGGTAAGAAATAAAATTATTATTATTATTATTATTATTATTATTATTATTAATAATAATAATAACTAAAGATAGATAGATATATTTGCTTCCTCATTTCTTTTTTTCTAGCCAAAGAAATACAATCATTTTTCTTTTTGTAAAGCTTAGCCTTTTATTGGTAATAGAAATCACAGAGACTGAGCAATGTTATAAATTTAAATCCTGACACTTGTGGAATTATTCTGAATTTATAATTTTTAGATTAATCACACATTGAATTCATGGGGCTTTTCATAGCTGTACATGAAACCCTTAATATCATTACTGGCTATGAGGTTTAATACCTGCTGTGAAGTTCCTGTTAACTTTTTGCTATGAAAATCAGCATTTACATGAAAACCATATGATGAAACCTGAACATTTTTATTATTATTATTACTAATCGTAGTTGGTATTGTAGCTCCAAATGATGCATAACATTTTTTAAAGAAAAAGTAAACTATAAGCCAAGTTAAATGAACTTTAAAAGTGAACATGATTCATAACAGATACAATGTTAAAACTGACCAGACAAAGCATATGGAAATTCTGTCCTTCTAATGGTAATATGTTTAAATGTATTTGCAATGGAGTTTGAAAAATTAAAACCAGTCCTTCTTTATGCATATCTGATGAAGATGAAATTTTGGAGTTTGCATTTGAAAGAATGGTGATGCAAACAGTATCGACGGGCAAAACGTCTACTTGAATTAGCTTGCTTGTGGAATGGTAGTCTTAAACTGATGATCGCATGTAATCTGCAATGTATTAGGAGCATATTCTTTATTGCCATCCCCATATTACATTTCAAATGCTTTTCCAAGGAATGTTTCAAAATGTCAACTAAAATTATTATATAGTGCATTGAAATGACATCTGTCCCTTCAGCACTCATCTAGGACTTTATTATTATGAGTATTTGGACAGTTTAAAGACAAGAGATCACTTACTGTGGTTTTCTGTGTCTCACTCTACCTCTGTCCTTTATATTGCCAACTCTACATTCTTGTTATCGCAGCTTAGTCCTAGATCATTCATATCTGCAGCTTTTGCTTTAGAAAACACAACCATAAAGGGGAGCTTTATGGACACCGTAGTGTCCCCCACAGACTGTGAAGCTTAGGCATCTGAAACCTGACATGCTAGTAAGGGAATTCCAAAGTAGGTGGGTTTTTATTTTATTTTAAAGGTAGATTAATATATTTATGTTAGCTATTTTTAAAATCTGTAGCCTGCAGATTTGGCAAATCATTTCTTTGAGAGTCTCTATGCAGCTCCAGGGTTGGCATCAGAAAGAATATGCCAGATATGACTCCTGCTCTCATTTTTAGGACCCAAAATGCAGAGGGAAAAACAGAAGGAGAGAGAAAAGGAGCTTGTGTTGTCCTAGCAAGGACAGACTATAGAGGGATCAGAGGGAAAGACCCAAAGGAGCTCTGGGGTGAAAAAGGAGAAAGATGAGTGAAAAAAAGTGGAGGAGAAGAGAAAAAGCAAAAAGAAAGAGTAAGACTATTAGGACTTCAAAGAGGAAAAAAAAACCTCACCTGGGTGGATAAGAAGAAAGAGTATAGGGCTAGACAAGGAGAAGGAGCATTAACTTGGTGAGATAAAAAGAGTATGAGTGTGGATGAAGGGGGAAGAACATCTGGTTCATTATGAGGGAAAAAGCACCAGGTTTAGTTTGATGTTTCTTGGTTTTGTGAAACCATCTACTTTTGCTTGCAAGCAGTGTATCATTTAATAATAATTTACCATGAATTCCTGTAATTGAGAATACATTTGTTTCCATTACAACATTGTTCTTGCTCTGCACAACAAATATTCAGAGCCAGGATCTATAAACTGTTTGGCAACGTGCAGATTAAAATACCGTAGGTGAAACTCCTAAGGGTTTAATCATGTTTTTGTATTTCTAAAAGTTAATATTGAAACCAGTTCTGGGCACTTAATGTATCAAAAGCTGAACATGGCCTTTACCTTTGTGGGGTTTATTTTTCATGTCAGGAGCAATTTGAGAAACTGCAAGTTGCTTCTGGTGTGAGAGAATTGGCCATCTGCAAGGATGTTGCCCAGGGGATGCCTGGACGTTTGGATGTTTTACCATCTTTGTGGGAGGCTTCTCTCATGTCCCTTCATGGGGAGCTGGAGCTGACAGAAGGAGCTCATCTGCACTCTCTCCAGATTTGAACCTCCGACCTGTTGGTCTTCAGTCCTGTAGACACAAGGGTTTAACCCATTGCACCATGGGGGCTCCTACCTTTCTGGTGAAACTTGTGAAAAGCAAGATGACTAACTGTTTATGTGACTTATATTTTGTACAGTGCAGGATGGGTACACAAAATGGGACTGTCAAAATGGGTACACAAAAGTGATTAAAACAACCATTATGATCTCAAACTAAAGTTCTGTATATCATTTTAGAGTGCCCAGTCAAACATTTGAAAGAATCGGTTTGTTTAGAAACTGTGTTGATGGAATTAATCCATGTTGTTTTCTTTGCTTCTTCCATCCTCCTGTTTTTTGGTTATGGCATGCAAGGCAATGTATGTGTAGTTTTCAGGTGGCTTCTTATGCAGGCACTGGTCAAATCCAGCTCTGCTTAGACTCAACAAGGTTTCTGTTCATGTCCCTTCAGACCTGAGTGACTTGCTGTGTGCGTCTTGTTGTAAGTTATACGGTCTTTTATATTTAATTTCTACATTTAAACCCTGGAATTAACAGGATTTTTGTGTAATTGATATCCTTTTTTAAAAAAAAAATCAACATCTGGCAGCTTTCAGTGTTATTATACATTTAAAAGATATTAAGATATTTCCTGTGCCTGCAGACACTGTACAGACATTGTAGATTTTCAATTAGGCAATTAGAGTTCAAGATTTCAAGGCAGCTATGTTGCAACGAGGATTCTTTAAAGAGCAGCATTTCTAATACGGTGGTCCACACTAGCCTCCCGCACCTCATCTCAAACCTATGCTAGAACCCCAAGATGCCACGCAGGACTGTGCAGCAGGCATTTGCAATGCCTCTTGTGTTCAGTTGCCATGATCTTGGAAGAACACTGGAACTTAGAAGAGAATAAAATATCCTTACCTTGGAGCTTAGAGTAGTTAAGTGCACAAGGGGAAAGACAGAGCATTTAACTCTGTGAGATACAAGGATCAAAGAGTAGGGTGAAGGAGCAAAACATTTTGGGCGGAGTGAGAGCAAGCCCGGTGAGATGGTCAGGACTGAGGTGTTTCTAAGCCTGCATATCTCTTTCAGCATGTGGCGGGGATCCAGTAGTCATCCCAATTACTTATTTTAGGGTTTCATTGTTATTACTCATTACAAGATTAAAACATAATGTATCATTTTGCTAAGTGCAAAATGATATGGAACTTGAAAAATTCCTTTCAGAATTCATTGTATTAAACTGCCTTAGATGCCTTTTGAGAGTAAGTACACAATTTAGGTCATTCTCTGTATGATGTTACTTTGTTCCTGCTCAAGAGGTTTTTATTTTAAAAATGTTACATCAGTACATTCTCATTTCCCAAAACTAGCTTACTACAAATAGCTAGATTACTGTAGCCAATTACACTTGAGTTCTGTGTAATCCATTAAGGATGGATAAATTTGCAGTGCTGGGCTAAAGTGAAGGAATCAGAATATGTAATACAGATGATTGGAATTCATTCTGTCTAGAATTGCTATTATCTGCAATTCTGAAAAAGAACGTCAGCCACCACAAAAACTCAATTGACATGGTTGTATTCTTCTCAAATTGTGCTAGATTAGCCTGCATGATGGTACATCACTTATTTGGCTACTTTCAGTTCTTCTCATGAAAAAGAATTAATCGCATTCAACTAAGATTTAAAGCTAAATCCCACTTTTTACTAATATGATATCTACACATTTGATGGATTTGCAATTGTCATTCATTCAGTGATTCTACTCCAGATGGACCAACAATTGGCTTTAGACTCTACCATTAGGAAAGATAAATGGTTTTCAAAGAATTATCTACATACTAGATTTAGATTTCCACCACCCAGATGTTCATTTTTTACAGGTGGCTGAACATTTATCATATAGTTAGTTAAACAATAGCTATGGTTCTATTCAAGACTTCTATCCCCCTTTCTCTTTAAAATATTCTATCAACATGAGTGAGAACCAATGCAGAGATTATGGAACAGGAGTAAAAATTGAACTAAAGACATTTTGTGGTACCAAAAGTTTCCAAATCCCTTTCATTAAAAAGAAACAGCCAAGTTAAATTGCACAGCTACGGTCATTCCATACCCATCCTCTTCCTCAACTATAGGTGAGACCAGTATGGTCTATAATGCTATGTCTGTATGAACTGTAATGAACAGAAGCACTTTATACAGCCCACAAACAACATACCATTCATGCACAGAGAAAGACAAAGACACAGACAGAAATGCATTAAATATGGCAGAAACATTAATGAAATTCATAGGAACTTTATACCAGGTTGTGCCCTGTAGGTGTAGTCTAGAAAGATTTTGAAAGGCTCTAAAATCCCCCTGACATCAATAGATCTGAGCAATATGCTGTGAGTTCTGTAAGGCTGGCAATTTGATTTGAGGCATATTTACTTTAAAGTAAGTTGCATTGGTACTCTTAGGTATAGTAATGCAACATTAAGCATAGATTATGCTCAGTATGTTTGGAATGGAAAAAATGCATTGGATGGCAAATAGAAGCAATATGGGTAATTGCTCAGGCTGAATATTTTTTGCTATTTTATGACATTTATAGTTGTACGGAGTTGTTTGCCAAAAGCATCTGGTGTATGTGATTAACAAAAGGAAAGCTGCTCAGGGCGGGGGGGGGGGGGGGGGGGGGGGGGAGGGGCTGTGGAAGAGGACTGCATATCTCAACTAACTTTCCCCTTCTTTCTTTTTTATATTTGCCCTTGCTTTATTTGGGGGTGTTTTTATGCTGGAGAAGGCCACTACAATGGCTGTGGAGTTTCAGGAGCACTTGAGGCTTGGTGTGTGTGTGTGTGTGTCTGTAGAGAAACAAGAAGAAAAACATGACTGCCAATTAAAAAACATTTTTTTCTCCTGGTATCATTAATCAAACGCATAAGCAGTTCATGCAGTGACACCTGGCAGGGTTAATGTTTAAGACCTACAGCAATTACAGTTCCCCTGAAAATCGCTTGGCCAGCAAGTCACATAAAAGCCTGTGATTATGAAGGAAATGGGAATTAGCAGAAAAATTTGGGGAAACCAGTTGAAATGTGCTAGTAGCAAAGAGGCCAAGAGAAATCTGACTGATTGGAGCTCCCCAAGGGAGAGAAAAAAGAGGCCCGGGGGTCACGCCTTCTCCAAATTAGTAGTGTCTGTCATTTGAAACCCAAATAAAGCAGGAACAGACGAATAAGAGATTTTTCTGTGGAAGAACTCCTCTGCATTCTGCTGCACCTAAAGCTTGGATTTCGCAGGTTTTAATTCAGCCATTCTTCATCTACTTTAGTTTGAAAAAAGGTAATAGGCATTGACCTCCAAACATACCATAATATAAAACTGGCTTTTAAAGTTTAAAATGATAATTGAGTATTAGATCCAAAACATTATCTTGTTTCCCTATTTCTATATTTGCATGCATTCCAAGAGCAAATATAATTATGGAGAAACTTGAATTACTTGTGTTCAGGATTTATTTTATAGCCAGTGCTGTTTCCTTATTTCCCTAATGTTGGCAAAACACTTTTAGGGGCAGACAATTTAATATGCTAAGGAAAAAAAGAATGCTACAAATCAACAAAGTGCAGCATTGAGTTTCTGTCAGGTTTTTGGGCTATATGACCATGTTCCAGTAAATTGCAGCATGCTTACCATGACAGCCAAACCCTTTAATATCAAATGTGTGCAGGCATTAGCCACAACTTCTGTGGAAATAAATCCTGAGTTTAGGATGGTGTATTTTATATATAGTGGAGGGGAGCCAGTTAATGGATAGACAGGGAGAATGGTCCTTTCTACCCAAAGTGAGCAATCGCTGAAGTTACAACTAATCCAAGGAGTAGAGCTGCTTTTCACACCAGTCTTTACATCATAAAACTGTATATCTCCTGAAATGAGAGAGGACTGAAATTAATGTTTACAGATATTTTAGCAAGATTCAAAAGCAAAGTCAAATGTCAAATATTTGGTTTAGTTGGTTTGGGACTAAGCCAGCTTTACCATTACACAGAGTAAAGTGGTTGCATTGGGCAGCAGGTAGTGGCAGGAGCTTCATGTCACTGTACTAGCCGTTGCTTTCTAGTTGCTACCCTTGAACATCATGGAGGTCCCTATCTCATCATGAATGCCATACCCTCCTACACTTCACAGAAGAAAACCCAGAGTGTAGTCAAGACTGCAAAAAAATGAGGCAGAATACAGAAACTATGAGAGGTTGCAACTGTGGGCTCACCTAGACAGGCCTTAAAATTGATCCTCCCTGGCCCCCCATCTCCTGGCATGTCATTTCCTCACACTAGGAGAGTGTGAGGAAAACTATAATGATGGCTGGATACATTCATAAACTTTTTAGAGGTTCTTTTGCAGGGCTTTGGGGTGGCTGGATGCCATCTTGATAGTAATCAGGATGGCATGTAGATACCCCCTTCCTGGGGAAAGACTGCCTTTTGTGGAGGGAAGGGACTTAAACCTGCTTCGGTGTACGTTTATGTCCTGTGCGGAAGCACCCTGAATGGACTTGCCCAAGCCTATTGGAGAAGGCAACATTCTGCTCCCTTTTTTCCTCTACCTGATTAATTAATTGCGTGCAACTACTTTCACACTTTGAACTCAATTTGTACAAGTGAGGCAAATTGGGGGGAAAGTGGAAAGATAAACTGAAGCATTTTAAAAGCAGTTGGAAAAGTGGGATAACAAAGAATTAATCAGGACTATCCTTGCCAAACTAAGATGCATTTCATTTTATGCAGCCAAAGGATGTGGAAAGGATCCATGGAGAAACAAGAGCTACCACATAAATGCTGGATCCTTGCTCTTCCTGGCTCATTAAAATAGAGGAAGGCTGGCTAGCAAGTAAGTAATATGGCAAATGTCTTGTTTCAGTTAGGCAGAATGCCCTTCAGTTTGTGCTAAACTCTTTCCCTGTAAGGAGAAAAATAAAAATGTTGCAAACTGACATGAAGCAAGGAAAAATGCAGGCAGTGTTAGGTTGGGAAAACACAATAACATTTAAGTCTCAGAGATTTCTGCATCTGTATGTACACATACATGAATAATGGTGAGATTATCAGTAAAACTTTTCATTTTTTTTAAAAAAAATCACAGCTTTCTCTTCTTTTCAAAGCGGAAGCTACTGGTTAGTATTTCTTCAGCTTCCCTACTTCTGTTTAATTTCAGTTCTGATTAGCAATGTAAAAGACAGCTTCAGCATGACTGTTTCAGAAAAGAATGTATGACTGGCTAATTCTTCCTCTCCCCATGCATAAAGGCACAATCCCATGCTACATAGGATTATGAAAAAAGTAAATGCAGCACATTACTAGAGCATTAATCACTGGTAGAACAAAATTCTACTGACAATCAGAATGTCTTACAAAGTTTTTCTTTACATAAAAAATTGAATCTACTGTTTGGAAAAAAGGAACTCAAGGTCAGTTAAGAGACTGCATACTAATTAAGTTCTTCATATGAATGGGCATGTGTAGATCAAGAAAGAGCAGGAAAATGCTATTAATATTCCTGTGATTTTTCAGCATTGGTAGATTAGTGCCTTATCTATTAAAACATGGGTGAGATTAAAAGGCTAAGACCAAGGGGAAATGTCTTGCATGCATTATAAAAAGATAAATCCTTCAGTAACATGTTGATGAAAGAAACCTATTTGCTTGTTATTGCTCTTACATGTACTATCAAGCTTCACATTGCTGAGGATTACACTAAGCATCTAGGCTGGATCCAGGGTTTTAGTTCATTGGTGACAGCAATGAAAAAAGGGAGCTCCACTGACCAAAGGATGAATGTTACCAGCTTTTTCGGATCTGGAGCCATTCATAGCCAGGGTATCCAACTAGATTTTCAGGTGACACAATGATGGATGGAAGTAACCAAGGTCATCTCTTCTCAATTCAGCCAAAAGAAACATTCAACTTGTTAGAAAAGGCATATGAAGATCTAAGTACATCTGGAAAATGCCATTAATATTGCTATGATTTTTGAACAGATGAGTGCCCTGTCTGTTATAGTATGAGAGAAGTTTTGCTTAAACTATAGCTTAATATAAAGCTGTCATCAAATTAAATTAAAATTTTCAGGTTAAAAGCAACCGTAGATAGATACATTTTTAAAAACACAGGAGGTATTGTGATGTGGACAGGTAGACTTCAAAAAACCTAAGTAGAAGGAAAACCATCTGGAGTATTCTTATTTTCATATTATAGTGATACACACAGAATGATCTTTATATATTGTTAACTAGCCATCCCCTGCCACGCGTTGCTGTGGCCCAGTCTGGTGATCTGGAAAATAAAGTAATTATAAAGTGTTGGTAACTAATATATGTAATGTCTTTATACTTTTGGGTAAACACTATTTCTTGCTGTTTCTTTGTCAGTGTTAATGTGGTGATTGTCTGGTTTGCCTACTCTGGAACATGCAACATATCATTGTCCTGTAGGGGTCCCTTTCAAATCTGTGATACTCTCTCTCTCTCTGTGAATCATATCTATCTATCTATATCTATGGCTGGATGGCTCTTTGTCAGGAGGGCTTTGATTACATTTTCTTGCCCTGGTGAAGGGAGTTGGACTGGATGGCCTTAAGTATTTTCTGTTGGTCATGGGGGTTCTGTGTGGGAAGTTTGCCCCAATTCCGTCATTGGTGGGGTTCAGAATGCTCTTTGATTGTAGGTGAACTATAAATCCCAGTAACTACAAAATGTCAAGGTCTATTTCCCCAAACTCCACCTGTGTTCATATTTGGGCATATGGAATATTTGTGCCAAGTTTGGTCCAGATCTATCATTGTTTGAGTCCACAGTGCTCTCTGGATGTAGGTAAACTACAATTCCCAAACTCAAGGTCAATGCTCACCAAACCCTTCTAGTGTTTTCTGTTGGTTATGGGAGTCCTGTTATGCCTCGTTTGGTTCAATTCCATCATTGTTGGAGTTCAGAATGCGTAGGTTAACTATAAATCCCAGCAACTTCAACTCCCAAACGATAAAATCAATTTATTTTGAGCTATAGTCACGCTTTGGGTTAGTAGGTGTCTTGTGGCCAAATTTGGCGGCAATTCATCCATATGTTTTTTAGTTATGTTAATCCCACAAACGAACATTACATGTTTATTTATATAGATTGTTATTACTTCTGATTATAATAGAATCCATGTGATAAAAATTGTTCAACAGCAATTAAATATGTTTTAGGAAGCTAGTTCAGTGACAGGAACTAATTAAAATGAATGATGTTATCAATTAAATCGGGATGTTTCTAATTAAAAGAGGTACCTTAAGTTAATTAAATGTACTGGAGATTGACAAAGCAGATTTAAAATATAATAGATGGACTTTTGGCATTTAATTCCAGAATGTAAGTTATTAATAAAGTTATTAATTAAATGAGAGGTTAAGTTAAGATGTTTTACATTTCTCAGATAATTCTTTAATAAGTGTGGTGTAGTAGTATGGTGTGGCATAGTGTGGTGTAGTACAACATCCGTCTGAGCTCTTTGACTGCAGCATTTTTTCAGATGAAGCAGAGAGTGTTTGAGGACTAGGATACCAAGATGCTTGTTTATAAAGCTGTTGTCCTCCCAACTCTGTTATATGCCTGATAAACGTGGACCATCTACAAACATCACTCTCAATTTTTGGAATGATTCCATCAGCATTGCCTCTGAAAAATCCTGCAAATCTCTTGGGAAGACAGGCGGTCAAACTCAGTGTTCTGGAAGAAACAAATGCCAATAGTGGTGAAGCAATGATCCTCCACCATCAACTTAGCTGGACTGGCCACATTGTTCAAATGCCCAGTAGCCATCTCCCAAAACAGCTTCTCTATTCTCAACTCAAGAATGGAAAACAGAATGTTGGTGGATAACAAAAGAAATTTGTTAGCTAACCATAAAAGCTGTGGCATAGACACCAGGAAATAGGAAGCCCTAGCCCTTGACCGTTCTTACTGGAGGTCAGCTGTTAAAAACAATGCTGTGGAATTCAAAGATACATGAATGGAGGGCAAAAAGGAGAAACAGGTCAAGAGGCAAGTTAAGCCAACCCTTGTTGGGACCGCCTTCCATGTAGAAATTGATGTCCTTACTGCGAAAGAACATGCAAATCAAGAATAGGTCTCTACAGTCATCTATGGACCCACCACCAGGGCCCTACACTTGGAAGGCAATCATAGTGATAGTCTATGATGAGTAGTATGAGTGCTGGATTATGATTCTGAAGATCAGGACTTGAATCACCACTTGGCAATGGCAACCCATTGGGTGACCTTGGGCAAGTCACACACTCTGTTCCTCAGGATAAGGTCACCTTAGGGTCTTCATAAGTTAAAAACTCATTTAAACTACAATACAACAATAGGATTTTTATTTGTTACTGTTCATTATTAAGTTAATATAGTTTCACTAATTCTATAATTAAAAGATTTTAAATGAGCAAGTAGTAAAGGCTTCTTGGACAAGGAATGGCCTTCTTTGCATTTAGGTATCTTTCTTTTGTTTTTCAACAGGTATGGTCTTGAGTATGTCGACTGCAGTATGTGTGTCACACAAACATGATGTGGAACCTCTGAACATTTGTGAGATAAGCAATAAATCATATATTTTAAATATATAAATATGAAAGGTTTCCATGAAACACATTTTGCGTACATACATTTTGTTATTACAATTTATTTATGTGTCCATAACTCTTATAAGGGGTTGGTTTAACCTCTGGTTTGCCAGTAAAACTGAATTACTGTTTTGCGAAATGATTCATGTCTAAAAAGCGTGTCATCAATATGAAATGGTTGGAAAGATGAGATCCAGAGATTCCCCATCTGTCCCAGAAAAATGAAGATGGAGATTCTTATCTCTGGGTTATTGCTTATATCCATGTTGGAGGAAGCCAGCTAAAGAAGTGGGGAAGGTTAAGAAGAAGACAAAATCAAGGTGGGAGAAAATGAAAGCAAAAGAATGGTTTTTGATGAAGTGGAGGAGAAAGAGATTTCAAAAATTCATGCAATTCTTCCTTTCTCTCCTAGACTCAAGGCAGGGAGAAGCTGGTTAGGGAATATAAAATAACCAGTGGAATTTTATAGCTTATTTTTTTGAAAAAGATTCTACTTTTGACTTAGATGGCAATTAAGAAAATGTTTTCCACAGTTCAAACATAAATGTAAGTTAAATAGGTTTTTAAACTTATAAATCATTTGCTATATGTATTAATGAGAGGCAGTGTGGTTTCAGTATTAGACTCTGGGAGACCAGCATTAAAATCCCCATTCAGCCATGGAAACCAAGTAGGTGAATTTGGTCAAATCACTCTCTCTGAATAAATCTTGCCACCCCTCCTCCCCCCCCCCCATGCCAGGATTGTGATAACTCAGAGCCAACTTGACACATAACATTAACTGTTTTCTACTAACTTTGCAATCTCCGAGCTAGTTAGCGTAACTTTATTGAATGAATCAGTAAACACTTGCTAATCTTTAAAATGGATTTTGTCATTGCTCTCAGTAAAGGGAGACTGAAACCTAGACTTCAGATTTGAAATACTTGTGCGTAAGTGATGCTCATATGCTTCTTCTTTTTGCAAACTTGGAATAAATTGGTTGGGGCTACTGTAAGCTCTGTTTTATAAAGCAGAGGAAATGAAGAGGGAAGAGAAACTCTAAATAACTGGCACTAGATTCTTTATTGTTCAGACCCTTTCTTTTCATGCCAGCCATGTGCTGAGAAGACACATTTGAGAGTGTTTCTGGGTACCAGACGGAAAGGATCAGAATGAGGCATCAGGTTAAAAGAAAAGGGGAAATCTGTGAAGCTGGGGAACGAGAATGTGTAACACACAGTAGAAAAGGAGTTGAATTTCCTATAAGAAAATTGTAAAAGTTGTTTTAAATGAGAGCCAGATATCAGTAGTGAAAGTGCATATTTGTCACAGATTGCTTCCTCCCCCTCATACTACATCTCTGTCAGACTCTGCTCTTTTCCTTCTAGTCTACAATGGGACAAACTAGGCAGGATTTCTCACTATAGATGTAGATTTTGAAGAAGTTCTAATTTCTTCTACTGCAATGCTCCTTTGGTGTTTGAATAGGGTGCCTGGCATGTGCACAGAAATACAACTGTAGAGATGGGGTTGGTGTGCATTTATGAATGGCATGTATTTAAAAAAATGTTAGAATATAGGTTTCTGAGTGACATCTGGATATTCTCACTGCTGGTGTCTGGAGATTTCCCAAGTGGCACTTTGGTTCTGAAAGCAAGAAAGATCTCACATTCTTACCTTAAGGTTTGGGATTCCTCAGTTTCTCCAGTTGCAAGTCATTAATGAGTGATGATAGCCAAAAATATTGGACAATCTCCTGAGAGACTGAGTTCACTTTGGGCCCTTCTACATGGACCTAAAATATGGGCCCGATACAGTGACCTGGTTGTTGGATCAGACCTGCAGGTCCACCCATTAGGGACTCTCTGAGCCACCAGACCGCTAGGACATGCTAGGCACTAGGCAGGTATGTCACAGTTGGCAACAGCCTCAACACGAGGGAGTAGATGGAAAGGGACTGTCATCCTGTGTCCCTGGGCCACCTGAGAATGGAGAGTGTGAGATGGTTGTCAAGGCAGCTATGATCAGTTTTGTTTAGGAACCACCCCAGCTGTCTTGACACCCCCTAACTTGGGGGATAACCTGAATCCTGCCTTGGGATTTGGGTTCCCCTCTGAGTTAACTTAACCTAGGGGAAAGCTACATTGAGGTGGACTTCCGTTGGGTTATCCTGGATCAGCCCCATGTGGTATTTAGCCACTGTAGGGTGATTCCAGGTCATGTCAACGTAAGTGCTAGAACAGAGATCAGCCTATAACATTTAGTTATAGAGATACAGGAATAAAATTTTAATCTTCATATATTTCCTGCCACAGTGTGCATTCATTTTGCTTGCAGGGAATGCAACTGCTAGATTAAGAGGCCTAGCTGCTCTAACATGTCTAAGCCAGAATGGTGTAGTTATTGCAGCATTGGATTACAACTTTGGAGTTCTGCTCAACCATAAAAGCCCGACGGATGTCTTTGGATAAGTGTCACATTTTCTCAATCTCAAAGAGAGGCAAAAACAACCCCCCACTGAAAAACCCTTACCAAGAAAGTCTCTGATAGGTTTGTCTTAGAGTTACCATAATTTGGAAATGACTTGAAATCACACAACACACAAAGAGTATACCAATTGAATATATTACACTGCAGGCATTTTTGAATTTCTTTATTTTGTCTTCAGGCTTCTGCTTCCATTTTTATAACAACTGTTTTGTGGAAGCCCCGACATTCACACCAACTTTTAGAATAAATACTCTCTTATATTTTGTCATTGAAGTAGATTTTGTAATTTTGAATTTCTTTTGGTCATAAACATTTTTCCAAGCATTGTTTCTTTTGTTGTTGTTTTTGTTTTATCTTGTTATTTACTGGGCTTTTTGGTTCATTATATTATTTATTATTTAAATTTAAAAGCTTGAAAGAAAAAAGAAAGGCATATTTAATCTATTGACATCCTAGTAAAGAAAGGGATAGTTCACTTTCTATTAATCAAAAGTGAGTACCACAGCATAATAGGAGTAACCTCTTTTATCAGTTTAGTGTAGACAGAATGTTCAGCTTTGAACTTCAAACCAAATGCAAAACTTTTAAAAAGATGCCAAGTTTAGTGTCTGTCTACAGAGCATTTGCTAAGCACATCTAACCATTCAACCCACCTCAAAAACAACTTGGCAATATCTTTTTCAAAAGACATATCTGTGGTTTATTTATTGTGTGTGTAGCTCCAGTTTCATGTTGAAATAGTGGTATGAGTTCTTTCCTGCCATTATACGTCTTTGTGACTTTATAAAAGAAGAATAGTTTACCTGCTTACAGAGAAACTTGATTTTAATCTGATTGCAGAGAGGTCTAATCAATATTCTTGCTCTCTATCTAAAGCTAATTGAAAAACTGTTACAGCTTCCTCTAGCTGCGGGGGCTGTTTAGATCAGAGCAGGGAATAGAGAAAAACCTTAATCAAGATACTATAGTGCCAATCCCAGTAGAATATGATGTGTATACAGGCAATCCCTGGGTTACAAACAAGATAGGTTCTGTAGGTTTGTTCTTAAGTTGAATTTGCATGTGACTCAGAACTCCTTCCTCAAATAAAATAGCACAGAGAGGGGTTAACATCCCTGTAACATTTGTTTTGATTTCTGTGCATCTGTCTAGTACAGTGTTTCTTACACTGTGTTCCTCCAGGTGTTTTGGACTTCATCTTCCAGAAATCCCAGGTGGCCAGCTGTTAGGAATCGTGAGAGCTAAAGTCCAAAACATCTGAGGAGCAAAGTTTGAGAAACTTTGGTCTAGAAGATTTCATCCCACTTTCTGTCCCTGTGACAATTGGATTTTGTTGTGCAAACAAGACTTGATGATAATGCTTCAGCTGAGATACCTTTTCCCCATGACTTTTCTAGGAGGGGGAGATTTCCTCTCACTTCCTGTTGTCTCACCCCTTTTAGAAACTAAGAATCTTATGTAAGTTGGATGTTTGTAACTCTGGGGCTTAGGTGTTATATTTTTATATCCTGCCTTACCCAAATTAATTCAGCTTCCCCATATTTTCAACGGCTTTTAAAATGTGCCAGTTTTGTCTTCAGTTTGCTTCCAATGGTGCAACTTAAGTTCAAAAGTTCTTAATTAACTTAGTGGGCTGAGAAAAGAAAGAAAGAGGAGAATTTTCTCTTCAGTCAACTTTTAAGGACCTCATTATATATGCCACCAGAATCGCCACAGATCTTGCCCAGCATGGGCCATGGGGAACCCATCACCCCATGCCCCAAGCCCTACATCACCTGACTGACCCCAAGCCCCATCCCATGGGGGGGGGGAGCATCTGCTGCCCAGTTTCCTGCTCTTGATCCCTGCGCAACATGGGAATCCTTCCATGTTGCCGCAGCAGTTGCATTTGCTGGTTCTGCTTCCCTTTTGTCATGGAGCCCTGCTGGAAGTAGATGTACATTGTGGGATGGGAGCCTATGGGCTCCATCATAAAAGGGAAAAGGAACACACATATGGAGCCGATTTTTACGATGTCTGATGAGGTTGTAAGTAAGCTTAGGACAAGGTGGAAAGAGGAGAGCAAAACTGGAGTATTTTAAAAGCAGCTGAAAAAAGTGAGATGACAGATGATTACTAAGGACTCCCCCAGGCAAATCAGGACAGTAGGAGGATAGAGACCAGCAATTCACCTTTTAAAACGCTTGCAAAAGCTTCTTGAACTGTCCAATGCTGTTTTTTAAAATTTCCAAAACTAGTTGGGGCCCTCTGACCATGTTGTTCTCCTAAGCTGAAGGAATGTAGATGCTGAAATATAAATCTAAACGAAAAGATCTTAAGTTATACATTCAAATACATCACATGAACACCTAGATTAAAATCTTCCTACTTTCTCTCCCCCCTCCCCCTGGCATTACCTAATAATATGTAGAGCACTTTAAAAGTATTTGGCACACCAAATTACAACTCAGCTGCCACTGATCAGATTCTATTAGTACCAAAGAAAATGTTTCATTTCAAGGATCACAAAACATTCATAAATGAGCTGGACATAGTCACAAATTGCTTTTCGCTCATGATCAGGCTTTTCTGATGTTAGAATTTCTAATGCGGCTCAAATTAAGTTTCTATGCATAATGTTCTTCTGAACATTTTAAACATTCACAATAATTGCATTTGGCAACCTCCTCTTTGAAAAAGGGTTGTATTACTTTTTGAGAAAGGACAAATTTAAAAGAGAGGGAAGATTTTTTTTTACTGAAACCAATAATGTTTTTGTATAAGATCACATTACTTCAGTGTTCTTTCCTTCTTTCTCTGTTACTTTTTCATATTCACATTTGAGATTGTGTATCTGCCTCCACACATCTTGAATGTATTGTACTCAGCCAAGGTTAATGAAATGTTGTTTTTTTTGTACTTGAGGAAAAAAACCAAGACCTCTTAGGAACAATTGGCCTAAACTACTACTAGTCATAAAGTAGATGAATGTCATCATTATGTATTTCCTGGATTTGAATAAAAGCTGTCAACATAAAAACAAAACAAATTGTTCCTATTACTGCTGTCTGCACGGAGTCAACCTGCTCAAATGATGCATCAAGTTGATATGGTTGCACATGAGGTCTAAACAAAAAAGGTAAAAATTACTAGAATTCTCAAATTTCTGGGCATAATACATAATTTCTATGCAAAATATAACCAGAAGTGAATAGAAATATAACCCTAGTGAAAACAATCAAGGAACTGAGCATGGATACCCTAATGAAGATGAGGTATTAAGCCTGAATCCTAGGCCAAGTTTCAACTAGCACAGATCTACAAAATCAAAGGAATTGGGTCTGTCCAATCATCATATTTTGTTTGTTTAGTCATCTTGTATATATATATTATATAGATTGTACACCTTTGTCAGAGTTTGTTGTCATTATTTTACTTTAAAAGCACATGCACATTGATGAAGCTATATAAAATAACATGAATGACAACTATGGCAATAACAATAATCGTTGTTGCAAGATCACAGTAACCACAATTAACCAAATTCATTTCTCACACAACTCCTAAAGAGGAAAAAACTCTGTTAATTTTAATTATCCTTTCTTCTTTGTTTCTCTATTTTTCCCAGTTATTTTTTGTCCTTCACCAATTGTGAAATTTTGGTTTCCCTTTTTTTCTTTTAACATCACCTACTGGTTCTCCTGGTTTGTGCTGTTCACCATGCCACCTATTTAGTACTACTGTGGGTAGTCGTTTTGCTCAAAATATCCTGGATGATATTGTCTTTTCAAGAACCCTCTTTTCAAAACTTTAGAATTTTCTTTAGAATTTCTGCTGCATCAATATATTGCATCCTCAGAGATATAGGAAAATTCTATCTTATTTTTTGTTTAAACTTTTCTAAAAGTGACTTTTTTTATAAACAGTGCGAAGATTTAAAGAATTGGATGTCAGATAACATAAAACTAGGAGACAGGCATATTCTGATAAAAGAATATGGGGACCATACATCTTCAAAGTCTAAAACTGAATCTCCGTGTGTTCTGCCCCACATTTACTGTATTGAACTGTAGGACTGAGATTTTTTTCTGAGATATGCTCCAGCTTTAATTGCTATACAACAGACAGGTACAAGATAGTCCTTCCATTTTGGGAACAGCTGTGCCTTGAATTTGCCTGGTAGAAAGGTGATTATTGTATTCAGTGCATGATTTGTAATTATAGTTTACCCATATCCACACATTTCTTCCTAAATGGAGAAAAATAATTTTAAAGAAAGCCAAAGCCAGAAGAAGACAAAACTGACAGAGTCCTCTGTTCATGGTCATCTTTGCCATTTTCCTGTTACAGGTTGAGCATCCTTTATCTGGAAATTCCTAAATCTTAAATACTCCCAAATTCAAAACTGTCTTCATCGTTGGATGAAATAGTGATACTTTTGCATGCTGATGATTCAGTGTATACTATATATTTAAAATATTGCATACAATTACCTACAGACTATGTATATAAGGTGTATGTGAAGCACAATTGAGACTTTGATCCCATCTCTAAGATATCTCATTATTAAAAATCCAAAACACTTCTGGTCCCTAGATAAGGGATACACAGCCTGTAACATTTCCTCACATACCCTTTCATATGCTTAGGACCTGGTTTCTATATCCTTTGGTTATTCTTTTTCTGAAGATTTCTTCCAAATCTAGTTTTTTTAAAAATATAAATTAATTTCTTTTCAACACAATGAGTCAGTTTTTGAATGGTCAGCCAGCACATAAGTAAAGCACATTGTTTCAATGGATATATTCTAACTGGAACTAACAATAAGATTTAGGCCTGCACATTTTAAGGCTAGAGAGGTAGCATAGTGTAGTGGTTTGAGTGTTGAACTATGATTCTGGAGATCAAAAATTGGATTCCCCACTCAGCCGCTAGGTAATATTGGGTGAGCCATACTCTCTCAGTCCCAGAAAACCCTGTGATAGATTCTCCTTGGGGTCTCCATTAATCGGAAAGTACTTCAAGTCATACAAGTGTGTAACAAATTGCCTATTCTGAACTAATTGTTCATTTTAGAACCTTGTAGAATCATAGACCCATGCAGTTGGAAAGTATCCCTAGGGGACCTGTAGTCCAGCTACCCGTTGGTACAAGAACTAGCTGCTAAGCACACCTGAGAGAAGGATATCTAAACTCTTTTTTTAAATTTCCAGTGAAGGACTGTCCACCACCTCCAGGGGTATTCTAGTAGAATTTCTGAGGTTTCGGGACTCCAATCCACTGACTACTCCACACATTTTATTCCATAGAATATTGTATTACACAAATTATATTGGAATTTGGATTCAAAGATACTACCATGTCATGTTTCAAAGTCCACAAATCAAATAACAAATTAAACAATACAACTGAAATGAATTAAACTATGCAGATGAGATGTGGTGGAGGACGATAGCAAGTGTTGTTTCTTCATGTATATTCTGATTTTCCTCCAAAACTGGGAGTTACAGCAGTTTGCAAAAATATAAAACCTAAGACAATGGAAGAGGAACAATAAGAAAGAGGAAATATAAATGTCAGGTGTTTGGATTTTTATATGCAGTTCTTAATAACACAAAGGGATTATGAGCTGTTGATGGAATGGGATCAAAAAGAACAGAGAGTTTGGATTGACAGGAGGCCGGTAGTTAGGAGAACAGGGTCATGGAGGCCAGGAAGGTGGTGAAAAGGACAGTGGGTTGAGTTTCACATGTTGATTTGATTTAACTATCCAAATTCTTAGCAGGGGATTCATATCTTCAACAGAGCTTTAAAAGTTACAATAAAACAGAGTTAGGGATTCCCCTCCTGTCTTTATGTATTGCTGTTTGATTCTAATTTTGAGCAGATTGTGCACCAAAAGTCCTTTTTGTTTTCCACCTGAATTCTGAATCTTGTTAGATTGTGTTATCTGATCAGAATGGGTTTGAAATTCACTAGAGTAGATATGACTCATTCCCATGTGAAATCAGTAGAATGTCCTGTCAACTTGGTAACCATGGCTGATAATATATTCCTCCCATGTTGTATGTATGCCAAAGGCAGTGGAGGTCAGGACAAAGAGAAATGGATGGTTCAGCAGAACCAATGTGGACCTTCTGGATTCTTCCCCATCACCATAGTGAGTTGGGCACAGAGTGTATGGCTGCCTCCAGGGCCAGTCTACTACTGCTTCAGACTGACTGTGGGATAAGTGGCCAGTGTAGATGAGTCCTATGTCTTAATTGCTGCAGATCTGAATTTGTTACAGTAAATTACCCATATTTACTTAAGTCTAATGAGCCATTGAATATAATGCACACCTCAATTTTCAAAACCCTGAAACCAAAAAAATATTTGCTGCTGAATGTAATGCGCAGAGGCAGAAAGTGTACTCTTTGTAATTTGGCCAAAAAAAGTGTACATTACAGTTGCTGCCTGCTTATAATTTCTTCATTATAAGCAATTGTGTTAGAACACCAAAGCTTCTAGCAATGGAAAAGAAAACATTGGGTGCATCTATGTTTTAGAATGAATCCACTGTAATTGTCTTGGTTCAATGAAATGGAATCCTGGGGGTTTGAGCAAAGAATGCTGCTCCCTCACCAAACAAAAAATCCCAGGATTGTGTAGCACTGACCCCTGGCTATTGAAATCCATAAGCATGTGGACAATTTCAACAAAAAGAAGGAAACCATAAAAATGAAGAAAGTCTGGTTACCAATATTAAAAAACACCAGAATCAAGACAATAAATAAAGAACACCACTCAGAAACAGGAGAATTCTGAGTGGTGTTCTTTGTTTACTGTTTTAATTCTGGTGTTTTTTAAACCAGATTTTGTTCATTTTCATGGTCTTCTCATTTCTGTTAAAATTGTCCACATGCTTGTGGATTGCAATGGCTTCTCTGTGCAGTCTGACATGATGGTTGTCAGAGTGGTCCAGCATTTTGGTGTTCTCAAATAGTATTCTGTGTCCAGGTTGGTTCATCAAGTGCTCTGCTGTAGCTGACTTCTCTAGTTGAGTTAGTCTGGTGAAGTGATCTGCAACAGGCCATTCTCCTTTCTTGCCCTTGTCTCCAGGCTTTCATCCCACCCATGACTCTGTTCTGGGAGGCTTACCAGATCTTCAGAGGAGATTTTGAAGATTTGTGGAGGCTGTGATGTAGATGAACCTTGGATCTATCAATGAGATAACCCCTTTCACTTTATGCCCATAACTGAATCCTGACTCCATTCTCCAAACCATCTCCTATCTATTTTGCAGATCCATACAATACATTCAGATGGAAAATGGATGTAATAATAATAATAATAATAATAATAATAATAATAATAATAGGTAGGTGGGATAAAAAGCATGGGGGGAAACCCATGTTTTCCTCTTTTCACAGCAGGCTAAGATGCCTCCAAGCAAGCACCCTCATTTATACTTTCCATTGTAAATGTTAAAGAAATTCCATATAGAAGGTACTAAAATCTGAGTTTATTTACTTTGTAATATTTAATGTTTGCATACACAGGATGCAGCAGCATAACTTCCCTTTTTCAAAACTTAATAAAACCCATTGTATGAATCAGAATATTTTTTTAATAATGTAGGTGCATACCTAAAGTTTTGTTTTACGTAGTTTTGAAGATCAAATTAGGTAGGTGACATCCCATATTCTCCATACACTGAATAAACCAATTTCTGGCATTTGTCATTATTCTTGCCAGCATAGCAGGCATTATGTTGGCAATTTCTTCCTGGATGTTGGTCTTCAAACCTTGTAGGGTCCTTGGGTGGTTCACATAAAGACGGGATTTCAAAAAACCTCATGCAGTGTAGATCCAGCCTCAGTCACTCATAGGGGAAATTTTGGATTATTTTGCATTTCTAGATAAGGCGTAACCAATATGTACTTTCTTTGTAAAAGAATGTAAGGATTCAAGCATCTTATATCACGTTGAAATGCCACACTCATTTGGAAACACCACTTAAAAGTCATAGTTTACTGTATTGTCGAAGGCTTTCATGGCCGGAATCACTGGGTTGTTGTAGGTTTTTTCGGGCTGTATGGCCATGGTCTAGAGGCATTCTCTCCTGACGTTTCGCCTGCATCTATGGCAAGCATCCTCAGAGCACCTCACTACTTCTGAGGATGCTTGCCATAGATGCAGGCGAAACGTCAGGAGAGAATGCCTCTAGACCATGGCCGTACAGCCCGAAAAAACCTACAACAACTCGTAGTTTACTATTTGTTTGGTGAAGACATGGGAAGGAGCCCTTCTGGTTGCTCCTATTTGCTCTGCAGGAATCTAGACTGGCTCCTTCTTTGCTTTTTGGCAACAAGAAAATATAGATTTTTTGTTTTAGTTCAAATAGTTTTTAATGACCAGTTTTGAGGGAGGTGGTTGCTTTATTTTTTTTTAAAAAAAACCTTTATATATATTTGAATGATTTTGCACTTTTTCTAGTTATGATTTTAATGTGATATTTATAAATTAGCTTTAGCTGGGTTTAGCTGGGGACATGAGAGAAGCCTCCTCGCAGGATTGCAAGACATCCGGGCGTCCCCTGGGCAATGTCTTCGTAGACGGCCGATTCTCTCGATCCAGAAGCAACCAGAGACGACTTGCAGCATGCAAACAAGGAAGCAAAACAACCAACGGTCCTTTTCAGGACCAACCATGACAATAATCTCAATCAACATCGAAGGCATGTCAGCTGCCAAAGAACAACTGCTCTATGAACTGTGCCGAGATAAGAAATGTGACGTGCTGTGTGTCCAAGAAACACACAGGGATGAACGACAGAAACGACCCAAAGTTCCAGGAATGATCCTAGTAGCGGAAAGATCACATGCGCAGTATGGAAGCGCTGTCTTTGTCAAACCAGGCCTCCAAGTCAGCAGTGCCCACAATACTGAAGAAAACAATATCGAGGCTCTAACAGTAGAGCTTAATAACATCACCATCACCTCTGTGTACAAGCCCCCAAATGAAGAGTTCTGCTTCTCCTCCCCCGAGAACTTTGACAGGCACCAAAGGGCGGTAGTAATTGGTGACTTCAACAGCCATAGCCATGTATGGGGCTATGCCCAAGAGGACAGAAATGGAGAGGCTGTCCTGTCCTGGTCTGAACTGCACAAACTATCACTCATCCATGATAGCAAGCTCCCACCATCCTACAACAGCGGGAGATGGCACCGAGGTTATAACCCAGACCTCTTATTTGTGAGCGACAGCATCGTACAGCAATGCACTAAATCAGTGGGACCACCAATTCCAAACACACAGCACCGACCAATAATATGCCAACTGTTCCCAACAATAAGGCCCCAGGAAGTTCGATTTAAACGAAGATACAACTTCAGAAAGGCAGATTGGACTAAATTCTCAGACATGTTAGATGACATGATCACATCGGTCGTGCCAATCCCTGAGGAATACGAGCACTTTATTGAAATAGTGAAAACCTGCTCACGGGCCTCCATACCGAGAGGCTGCAGAACCAACTACCTTCAGGGCATTACTCCTGAAACAGCTGCCTTGTTGGAAAACTATTACAGGCTCCACAATGAAGACCCATTTAGTGAGCAGACTCTTCAGGCAGCGCAGAACATTGTGTCCTCCATCTCTGAAGCCAAGAAAGAACAGTGGATCAAGCTGATCACAGAGGTCGACATGGGCAGGAGCAGCCAGAAGGCGTGGAGGTTGCTAAGACGGCTGAGCAGTGACCCCTCACAAACTAATACCCATGCCAACATAAAGGCAGATCAGATAGCACACCAACTCTTGAAGAACGGGAAACCCAACCTTGCCACCAAAGTAGGAAAGAAACCAATAGCCAGACAACAAGAGATTGAGAACAACAACCTTCATGAACCCTTTACATCTACTGAATTGGACATGGCTCTCAACAAATGTAAGAATGGCAAAGCAGCTGGCTTGGATGATCTACAGATGGAACAAATCAAGAACTTTGGTCCAAAAGCAAGGCGCTGGCTGCTGGAGCTGATGAACAACTGCACTGCATTCTGTCAGATCCCCAAAATCTGGAGGAAAGCAAGAGTCATCGCCATCTTGAAGCCAGGCAAAGACCATAATGACCCAAAAAGCTACAGACCAATCTCCCTGTTGTGCCACCTCTACAAAGTTCTGGAGAGATTTATTTTGCATAGAATTATGGAAAATACAGACCCCTGTCTGATTCCACAGCAAGCTGGCTTCAGAAAAGGCAAAAGCTGCACATTGCAAGTGCTGAACCTGACTCAGCACATAGAAGATGGCATTGAAAGGCAGCAGATCACAGGAGCTGTCTTCATAGACCTGTCAGCAGCCTATGATACTGTGAACCACCGCCTCCTCCTGAGAAAAATGTATAATATCACAAAGGACTACCACCTCACCCGCCTCATAGGAAACCTGCTACAAAACAGGAGCTTCTTTGTTGAGTTCCAGGGCCAGAGAAGCAGATGGTGGAAACAGAAGAACGACCTGCCTCAGGGGAGCGTGCTTGCTCCATCCATGTTCAACATCTACACAAATGACCAGAAGGGACAGAGAGTTTCATCTATGCTGATGATCGTGCCATTACTGCTCAAGAAGGGAGCTTTGAGATGGTAGAACAGAAGCTTTCCGAAGCTCTAGGTGCTCTTACTGCCTATTACAGGGAAAACCAACTGATCCCTAATCCATCTAAAACACAGACATGCGCCTTTCACCTTAAGAACAGACAAGCATCTCGAGCTCTGAGGATTACCTGGGAAGGAATCCCATTGGAGCATTGCAACACACCCAAATACCTGGGAGTCACTTTGGACCGTGCTCTGACCTACAAGAAGCACTGCCTGAACATCAAGCAAAAAGTGGGCGCTAGAAACAACATCATACGAAAGCTGACTGGCACAACCTGGGGATCACAACCACACACAGTGAAGACATCTGCCCTTGCGCTATGCTACTCTGCTGCTGAGTATGCATGCCCAGTGTGGAACACATCTCACCACACTAAAACAGTAGATGTGGCTCTTAATGAGACATGCCGCATTATCACAGGGTGTCTGCGCCCCACACCACTGGAGAAATTACACTGCTTAGCCGGTATTGCACCACCTGACATCCGCCAGGAAGTAGCAGCCAATAGTGAAAGGACCAAGGCAGAGACATCTCCAGCTCATCCCCTGTTTGGGTATCAGCCAGCACGTCAACGACTTAAGTCAAGACATAGTTTTCTTAGATCTACAGAGACACTCGCTGGAACACCCCAGCAAGCGAGAGTCCAAAAGTGGCAGGCCCAAACCCAGCACCTTAATTCATGGGTAATACCAGATGAGAGACTCCCCCCTGGGCACTCAGAAGACTGGGCGACTTGGAAGGGGCTGAACAGACTGCGCTCTGGCACCACGAGATGCAGAGCCAATCTTAAGAAATGGGGCTACAGGGTGGAATCCTCGGCATGCGAGTGAGGAGAAGAGCAAACCACTGACCACCTGCAGCAATGCACCCTGAGCCCTGCCACATGCACAATGGAGGACCTTCTTGCGGCAACCACTCCAAGTGGCCAGATACTGGTCAAAGGACATTTAACCAAATACCAAATTTGCAAAATCTGTGTGTGTTTTCCCCCCCTTTTTCTTTTTAATCTGTGTGTTTGTTTTGCTCTGTTAGAATTGTGATACAATGGTTGCTGATGACACGATAAATAAATAAGCTGGGTTTTTTGAGCTGCCTTGTGTCCAGCAGATAAATGAAATACATAGAAAACTAAATGTAATAAGGAATTAAATATTACACATCTCTATAACACAGCCATTTGTTAAGAAATATTATACATCTCAAACAGGCATCCATGGAGAAATCTCACATTTGAACAGGTATTTCAAAACAGAGACATCCACTATATTTTCATAATGGCTCTTGCACTATTTTATCAAACAATCTAGCTTTATCAAGTATGGTTCTTATCTTAGGAAGACCAGAGTAGGTAACTGTTGGAAGCAGTAGCCAACTGCTTGCCTCTCTTGTCCTTTGGATGTGCTTTTTATACTGTTACAAACTGCGCATTTTTTGTTCGTTGCTACCTACAGTCTTCAGTTATCGGCTAATTAGCAGCAGGTTTTATTGGTCCTCAGCCAACTAGACATGACTTATAATAGGCCATCTTTTCAAAGTTTCCCATAATCCAAATGCATATGAGGTTTAATGGCTTTATGAATAAGGCCACCTTTCATCCAACCATGTAATACTTTAACTAGTCTCCTTTTCCTGGCTACATTCCACCAAGCAATTGCAAGGCTGAACTACACCTGTTCAAAGCCTTCATCTTTACTATACTTGTGTACTAGACTTTTATTAAAGCCATCATTCTCTGGGTATATCATGTTTTTATTACTTTTTCTCCTAGATGTTTCTATTACCACCCTCCCATATCCTTGCTACTAGAGAAGCATAAGGCTTTTCTACTGTTCTAACTCCTGTGCTAATGAGGAATATATAGTAGAAAATATATCACACAGTTTTATGGGCTTTGCTGGTTGCCTGCCAGACCAGAAAGCAGAAATTCAGCAGATAAAGCTGTTGAGACAGCAGGACCTACACAGACTATTGCATTAATATTTACTTTTGGGCATGTTTCTTGCTGACACAAGTGATGTTATCCACGTAACCTTCCAGTCCTATTTAATGAAGTATTGTGAAGCTGTGTTATTGTTGTAAGGCTGTAAATTGCAGCTTACTTTATAATATTTTTTTCACTAGATGATAAATGAATTGTTCTTAAACACACTTAATTTGCTATGGGATTATAGTGATTATCACAGCCTAATTCAATCATAAAATTAGAATGTTTGTATGTGAACATGTTCTCACATTTTCATATCAAAAATGAGACAAAGGGCCAGTAACAATAGTTACTGAAGACAACTTGGAAATTATAGTTAGTGTAAAATGCAGCAGCTAGATGGCTCACTGGGATTCCCTTTAGATGTCATACAACACCAGTTTTGAAGGAATTGTACTGGTGGTCAAGGTGCTTCCAGTCTGAATCCAAGGTGTTGGTGATAACGTTTAAAGCTGTAAACATTTTTGGACCATGATGCTGGAGGGAGCAGCTTTCTCAATATATGTCTGCCCAAGAAATGAGATGTATTAGAGTGGCCTTTTTATCTTTCACTAGTAAGGGTAAGTCAGGACATATGCAGAGCACAGGAGAGGGAAGGACACAGAGGGAGTTGGAGGTTTTTTGCAGGCAATGCTGATGGAATCTTTCCAGAAGTCAAGACTGATGTTTTTAGACAGTCCATGTTTTGCAGACGTACAGCAGAGCTGGAAAGACAACAGCTTTATAAAGAAGCATCTTGGTATCTCTATGAATGTCTCAATCCTCAATCATTCTATGCTTCATTAAAAAATATTCTGTGCTCACAGAGCTCAGATGGTGCTGTATTTTAGTGCTGATGTCAACTTTTGTGGAGAGGTGGTTGCCTAGGTAGCAGAAATGGTCAACATTTTCTAGCATTACACCATTAAACTGTATTGCTGGCATTGCAGAGGGATTGGTTTGTGCCTTTGGTTTTCTTGATTTTTAGTGAGAGGCCAAGCTTTTCGTGTGCTTCTGCAAATGTGTTTAAAGTGGCTTGTAGGTCTTCTTCTGAATGAGCACAACTACATTATCATCAGCTTATTGGAGTTCTTTAACAGAAGTTGTGGCCTTGGTTTTGGCTTTCAGCCTGATGAAGCTAAAGAGCTTGCCATCTGCCCAATATGTGATTTCCATACTGGTGTGAATCTTCCCATCAACAACCATAGCTATGAAAATATAAAATAAAGTTGGGGTAAAAATGCATCTCTGTTTGATAGCCGTTCTACCTTAAATGTGTCACTTTGAGAGCCATTGCTGTCCAAGACCGTTGCCATAATGTCATCATAGAGGAGCCACAGAATATTCACAAATGTATCAGGGCATATTATTTTCAAGAAGACAGTCCAGAGACCATTACAACTCATAGTGCCAAAGGCCTTTGCAAGGTTAATAAATGCCATGTACAAAGGTTGATTTTGTTCTCTGCATTTTTCTTGGAGCTGTCATGCTGTGAAAATTATATCCATTGTTCCTCGGGATGGAAGCCCCTCAGAGATTCAGGGAGGATATAGATATTCTTTTACTCAATCAACAGATAAATGTTTTGTTGACATCCTGCGGAAAGATGGAGATTTATCCATAAATGTTCTGTAGTATTCATGATTATTGTAACTTCTCCCCCAAGCAACTTTAATGGGCATCAGTTGCATGGAGAGAATGAGGTCCATTGTGCTGGTGATCAGAACATGGATGAATGACATTTCCATGAGGGCTGGAGTTTGGACTAGAAGAGGTTACTAAGAAGGGTAAGAATTGAGCTTACATGTGGCTAGGCCGAACTGCTTCAAGTATCTTGTCCACATCATGCCTCAGCAGCTAAAACCGATCCATAAAAAATGACCAGATGGTATACTGGACATCTACATAGGCTTAGTAAAAAAAGCATTGTTTAAACATTTGAGCAAATACAAGCAACTTATCCTTGAAGTATCTAGCAATTTTTTTCATAGCAGATAGCTATAGGCTGCATACTTAAGCTCTCTGAGCCTATAACCAAAAGGCTTCACACCATTTGTAATAGGTATTCTGTGTGTGTGTGTGTGTGTGGGGGGGGGGGGGGGGTTAGGATGCAGTCTTAGGCCACTTCTACACTGTCATATAATCCAGTCCAAAACAGATAATTTGGATTTTATGTGGCAGTGTAGAAGGGACCTTAGAGGTGTAACATGATTTTTTGTTCTTTTGCATAACAGTCACAATGACTAATTTTGCTGATTTCCGATTGCATTTGGGATCTATGTCCCCTGAACTCTTTCCTCTAGCTTGCTTCATTCTCTGCATGACCTTCTGTAAACCAAGGGAATTATGAACCCCACAACACTGGATTAGACACTTAGGAACAATTTTTCATATAATTACATATATGCAACATATGGTTAGTCTTCTCTGTGCAGGTAAGCCATACCATTCAGACAAACCCACAGTACATGGAGAATGTGTAAAAAATACCTAGATTTTTAGTAATCATATGAATAGTTGCATAAAGTGGTTCATATTTTTTAATGAGAACAATGAATCAATTTGCCTACTCACTCACAGCTCAAAAAGTGGAATTTCACTGTAGCTCCTGCTAGAATGATTTTCCCCATTATAGAAATGTGGCACTTAAATACTTGCCATGCTGCCTTAATGAAAACCTAAGCAAACAGTTGGCTGTCAAAAATGCTTCTAATGGCAAAGGCATGCAAGTGAACTATTGCGGAAGAAAAAAATGACAAAAGAGTGTTGAAAAAGGAGGGAGGCTAAATGATAACTTCTACCACAGGGTGAACTCTAGCCGAACAAAGGAATAAAGCCTGAATAGCAGCCAGAAAGATAAGCTTTGTGAGCAAAATGAACCTGAGGCTTACTTCCTTTTGTGAAGCTGACAGTTTACATGTTAATTGGTTTTTTCCATAGACCTTAACACCTACATTAGGTTTGTATAACCTCCATCAACAGATATGTATGCTTGAGCAAACACAGGTGTGAATGCCTAAGTAGTTTTTGCAGTGTAAATACAGTAATAACTATAAATGGAAGAATAATGAGAATTTAACATTCCTTTTCTGATTGGATTCTTAAGATACATTCACAGTTGTAAGTCATTCCATTGCATCTTCAGTATTTCTGAAAATGGGTTTCACAGTAGTGTGTTCTGATACAGTGTTGATTACCATACAAATATCTATGTCAAACCTAGCAGAACATAAAATTATTTTCTCTTTTAAAAGTAACAAGTAGAGATGTACTATCTATTAAAAAATGGTTCAAAAGTCATTACAATACTAGGGGGCGCTGGTGCTTTGTTTCTAAAGTATTTCTAAAGTATACTTACTGAAAAAATGCTACTATAATGAGAGTATTAAAATTACATTATTATTTTGTTAGATTAATTGTGCATGTGCATAATTACAATAATTGGGGAAACTTCAGGGGCTCCTTTCTCCATCCCTTTTAAAGCTATTGGAGAGAAACTTGATACAATGGTAAAACACGTTTACCATTGTTAGCCCACCAAATTTCAGAATGTTTCACTTATCCATGAATTTTTAGAGAATTTTCAAAGTTTTTATAAACAACATTTTTTAAAAAACCTACAAGAGTTATCTCCTTAAATTTTCTATACAATGACAGGAGACAACATGGAGTCATTCCCCCTAACTTTCAGGTATATTCATAATCTATTGATTTTAGGGATTTAAAAAAAGTTTTGACAAAAACATTTTTGAAAGTCACAACAGCTATCTCATTGAACGTCTCTCATATTAACCAATAGAAACCAATATTAACTAATTCGACATTTTCATAGAATCCTAAAGTTGGAGGGGATGCCCAAGAGCTATCTAGTCCAACCTGCTTTTTCCAGGCAGAAGGGCACCATCAAAACTCTACTGACAGATGGCCATCCAGCCTCTAAACTAATTAATATGCTTCCCCGATATTATGGGGGCCATCCATTTAGGGATTTCTTCCCAGCCCAGCACAGAGATTTACTTACTAGAAGTATCCATCAGTGCAGATTCAACCATTCATTGGAACTCTCATTGGGTGCTGATAGGGAGGGACTTCTCTGATGGTGATGCATTCTGGGAAATGCAGTTTGAATGTCCTGGCATAGGACTCCTTCTTTCCCAAACTACATTTCCCAGAGTTTTGTGCTATTGCCAGAAAACACTTCTTCCCTCTGTTCTGTTCTATTTTTGTTCCCATTGAACAAAATAGACAGACTCCAAAAAGGAATATTAGATAATAAGAAAGAACAGATATATGAAAAAGAGTTAATAGGTTTAAATAAAAATGGTATAACAAAGATAGGGGATCTTACAAATTCTAGTGGAACAGAAAAAGACAGGGAGGAGTTAAGAGACAAAGGTAGATCAAGCACATTTGTTATGACATGGAATGTTGCAAAAGATTACAGAATGGAAGCAGAAGGAAGGTCCTGAGACAGATTTAGATCACATATTACAATGGAAAACTGAGAAAGAGAAAAGAATGTATAAATATGTGGGAGAAAGTCATAGGAAGGAGAGAGCAAATTTATTTTCTGTTGCCCAGGGAACTAGGTTGCAGAAAAATGGCTTCAAACTACAAGAAATGAGATTCCACCTGAACATTAGGAAGAACTCCCTCTGTGAGAGCTGTTCAGCAGTGGGACTCTCTGCCCTGGAGTGTGGTAGAGGCTGCTTCTTTGGAGGCTTTTAAACAGAGGCTGGATGGCCATCTATTGGGGATGCTTTGAACATGATTGTCCTGCTTCTTGGCAGGAGTTGGACTGGATGGCCCATGAGGTCTCTTCCAACTCTATGATTCTATGATTCATGGGTTTCATATATAACAAATTAATAGATAACCAATTCAATTTGAAACCCACCCTGTTAAAAGTATGGAAAGAGGAACTAAATTGTAATCAGAAGGACTTGGATTGTGGATAAATTCAATAAAAAAACTTAAACATTTAAAGATCAAAGAAACACAATGGAGAATACTGACAAATAGTATAGGACACCCCCCCCCCCACAGCAAATAGCCCATATTTCAAAAAGAAAATATACATTCTGTTGGCATGAATGTGGGGAAACTGGAACATTATCCATATGTGGTGGGACTGTGCCAAAGTACAAGAATTCTATAGAAAAATAAAGAAGGAAATGGAGGAATTATGGCAAAACATAGGGTTGAACAACCAACAGTTTTTACCCTGCAAATAGAAGGGAAAAGTAGTAATAAAGATTGGGCCAAGGTGACAAAATATATGTTAGCTGCGGCACAAGCTACAGTCACCCTGGGATGGAAAGAGCATAAAAAATGGGATGAACAAAAATTGTACAAATATTTAGCAGACTATATGCTTCAAGATTACATCATAGATAGGAAAAATAAATATGGACCAATGGATACTCCAGGGGAAAATGGGAAAAACTGATAGCCAAGGTAAAGGGCAACAGAAAATATAAGGAACTGAAGCAAACTAGCCTTATAATCCAATAAAAAAAATGATCAATAAAGGAAATGTACTATTGTTCCTGGAGGGAGGGGGTGAACAGGAGAGGGGGGAAATAATGGAAAAGGGATGGAAACAAGTAGGGGATGAGGGTGATTACATATGAATTTTCTCTCTTCTTTGTTAAACTGTGTGTGTGTGTGTGTATTATACATTGCCATGTTATCTTCAAAACTTCCTCATGAGGAAATATGGTTATGTTATAAACTTCTTTTTTGGCCCCAATTTTTAAAAAATGAAATGACAGATTGTGTGCATTTATTTTATCTGAAGCAATTACCTGTTAACTCACCATGCCCTGAGGTAACAGGTAAAACATTTAAAACTATGAATGAATAAAATAATTAAAAGCAGACTGAATAACATCTTTAAAAATAAATGGATTAACTGGCTTCACAGATGGTGCTTTTAGGAATGATTTGGCTTCCTGGACCATGGCCTGAAGTTTAATCAAGTTGGCCTTCTGGCAACCAATGTCTTTGCTAAGGAACGTTTTTGCTAAGAGTTTCATAAACCTGATTAGGAGAGCTTTAAACTGAGTTATCTGAAGGAGGGAGACAGCATTCAGGTAGCAGGAGTTTAAAAGGAGAGGATCTCATTTTAATAAAGAGAGGATATCCTTTTAATAAATATCCTTTGTCATAAAGAGAACTGGGCAAGAAGTACAAGAATTTAGGAAAGAGAAGGGAAAAATCCTTATGATTGGAATGTAGTAATGGAGGGGTATAAGCTGTCTTGGAAAAGTATATTATACATGTTGTCACCATCTTTAACAAGAAGGGGAAAGAGGACCAAAGCAATTATCACCCAGTGAGCTGACATCAATACCAGAAAAGATTCTGGAGCAAATCATGGAGCATACAATTTGTAAGCACTTGGAAATGAATGCCAGACTCACAAAAAGTCAGTATGGGAATATTATGTCCAGTTCTGGACACCACAATTAAAAATTGACAAGCTATAAATGATTTAAGGTTTGGAAACCAAGCCAAGCCATAAAGTCACAGGGATGAGGGAGCAAGCTTGTTTTCTGCTTCACTGGAGACTAGGCAATATCCTTGCTTCTTGGCAGGGGGTTGGACTGGATGGCCCATGAGGTCTCTTCCAACTCTATGATTCTATGATATGAGGGGTGACTGGGTATGTTTAACTTGGAGAAAAGAAGGCAAAGGGGGTACATGATAGCCATGTTTCAATATTGGAAAGGACATCACATTGAGGAGGGGGAAAGTCTTCTGCTGCTCTGGAGACTAGGACATAAAGGAATGGATTCAAATTGCAAGCAAGAAGATTCCACCTAAATATTTGGAAGAACTTCCTGACAGTAAGAACTGTTCAGTAGTGCAATAGATTTCCTGGAAGTGTGGTGGAAGCTTCTTCTTTGGAGGCTTTTAAGCAGAAACTGGATGGCCCTCTATCGGGGGTGCTTTGATTGTGCTTTTCCTTCATGGCAGGAGGTTGAACTGGATGGTCCTTGTGTTCTCTTCCAATTTTAGGATGCTATGACTCTATTTTGAATGGTGAAAAGAGCCTGAGCAGCCCCTGCTCCTAGTTTGAAGGGCTAGAAACTTCACAAAATAACACCTGTGATCACACGAGGCTCTCAAAATGGGTTCTGCCATTGCAAACTCATCTTGGCGTACTCTTGCCTAAACCATCTTCTTAATGCACCAAGTCTTACTGAAAGTGCTCTGAGATAGTTCAAAGCACCATTATCTTATCACAGCTGCAGGGACATTTTTTAAAGTGGGATAACAGAGGATTAACAAAGATTGTCTCTGCAAAATCACAACAGTGGGAATGTGTGACATGATAACCAAGGATAGCTTTTTACTTCCTCTGCAAATAATGGACCAGCAGACTGTTTACTTCAACCTGAACCTAGAAACTGGAATATAGAAGGCTATCAGTCTCCTCACCCCTTGAGAGTACCACAACTTAAAAAGGGAAACCTTGTATTTAATTTGGGTTTTTGTACAATAACACTTCAGTTCCTGTGTATTCCAACCTCAAATGTCACGAAACATTTGTGTTTATGCTTGAATGTCATCTGCATGCATGCTACAAGATCAAGCACTTTCAAGTACTTTAGGAGAGCGAGTGTTACTGTTTATTTTTTATTTTAATATTTATAGTCAGGGTTGCAGATTGAAACAAAATGTCCAAGGACCTTACCACATTCCCTCCCCTCCCCCAGTCAGAAATTGCTTAACTAGTTTTAAGTCACAACCAGATGGACTTGCTCTTTTGTTTTAACAGAGAGCAGTAGGAAATGTTTGCATTATATGAATAGAATTTGAAGTGTTGCTAATGTGCTTTAAAAATCCCCTTTCCCAAGAAGAAAAATCAAGTATGACTCTACTTTATCAAATGCAATTACAATAATTCATCAGCCAGTAGACACAAAAGTTCAGTCCAATGAAAGGAAAGGGACAGGACTGTAGAGAATTAATAATGGTTTAAATTTACCCATAAATTGATTAATTTTAAATCCATTTGTAAAATCTCAGGCTTGCCAGAAAGTTTCCTAAAACCACAAAGCAAAGTATGGCGAACACCACCAGTTAGTTCAGCCTAATCTACTCTCTATTTTTTTAAGACCCTAAAAGGATTACTGTAATTTTTCAAGTCTGAAAAAACCAGACTGGTCATTTCATTTACACTTTCGATGTTAGACTTTATTTTTGGCAGGTGTTCCATTCCACTTGATGGAATTATGTGTTTTCATACTTCAGTATAACATACTTCCAAATAATTTATATTTAATTTTATGCCCAACTTGCAATTTCTTATTGACCTTATGTCACAGAGTTCTGTCACACCACTGAATGAAAAATGTATTAATCCAGTCAGGTGGAACAGCAGTCAAAAAACCTTTGCAGAAAACCTCATAGCTGTTTTAGCAATACAAAATGAATTGATTGATTAATTAGTTAATTCATAGAAAAAAATGGAAAATGAAATTTATCTTAGTCAGTGAGGTGGATAGAATGACAGAATAATATCCCGGTGAACAAGAACAAGATATGGCAATAGTTTTCAGTTCTTCCCATATTTGTGAATCTGTCCTTTGTGCTTAATAAATATTCATGGTTATCTCTAGTGCAGACCTGGCTAATAATACTGTAATTGTCCATCATCCTCGACTATCAGCTATACCGAAGGAGCTACAGTCTAATAAGACTGGAAGATTCACTAGATATCCATTCCTGCTCTATAAGTTATCTATAGCACTTAGAATCATAGAATCATAGAATCAAAGAGTTGGAAGAGACCTCATGGGCCATCCAGTCCAACCCCCTGCCAAGAAGCAGGAATATTGCATTCAAATCACCCCTGACAGATGGACATCCAGCCTCTGCTTAAAAGCTTCCAAAGAAGGAGCCTCCACCACACTCCGGGGCAGAGAGTTCCACTGCTGAACGGCTCTCACAGTCAGGAAGTTCTTCCTAATGTTCAGATGGAATCTCCTCTCTTGTAGTTTGAAGCCATTGTTCCGCGTCCTAGTCTCCAAGGAAGCAGAAAACAAGCTTGCTCCCTCCTCCCTGTGGCTTCCTCTCACATATTTATACATGGCTATCATGTCTCCTCTCAGCCTTCTCTTCTTCAGGCTAAACATGCCCAGTTCCCTAAGCCGTTCCTCATAGGGCTTGTTCTCCAGACCTTTTATCATTTTAGTCGCCCTCCTCTGGACACATTCCAGCTTGTCAATATCTCTCTTGAATTCAACAATACAACAATACAATAAGCCTTTATTGGCATAACATGGCAGAGAGTATAAAAAATAGTACACATAATAAAAAAGGGCTTCTCGTTTGCTACACATTCAGTTTGCAGA
Source organism: Anolis sagrei (assembly GCF_037176765.1). NCBI lineage: Eukaryota > Metazoa > Chordata > Lepidosauria > Squamata > Anolidae > Anolis > Anolis sagrei. Next base: position 62,295,074 of record NC_090022.1, on the reverse strand, counting down.
CTTCATTCAGGAATCTTGCCACTGAAAGGCAGCAGCTAAAGTCCTGGCAATTTAAAAGCAAAATCACTTTGTCAGAATCGCTGCGGTTCTTCAGTGAGTCTAAAACTTGTGTTAGCAGACTGGATCTTAGCTCCTGGTAGAGTGGACAGTGCAGGAGAATATGCGGTATGGAGTCTAGCTGACCTGTGCTGCAGAGGCAGACCCTCTTGTCACTCGGGAGGCCATTGAGTCTTCCTCTATGGAGCGGCGATGGCATGATGTTAAATCTAGCCAGCATGTAGGCTCTTCTGTAAGAGGGGTTGGTGAGCTCTGTGATGTAAAAGGCTGGATTTCCCTGTGTGTATGGAATTGCCAAGTTAATAGGTGAGCAGGATTTGTTTGCCAAGCTCAACAATTGGTTGTGGTCCCTATCTAGCAGCCTCCTTTTGATGAGGGTAAAAATCTCGGGAAAAGATAGTAGGGTCAGGAAATCGCTGTCGTAGCCCAATTCCCCGATCTTTGCTAGGACAGTTGAGCACCATTTGGAGTGGTGGAGTTCGCTCAAGGTGAGTTGAGTCAGAGAGTCTCTGGGACTTTGATAGTGTATAGATAGCCAAAATTTAATGACGATTAGCCAGATAGTAGCCTCAATAGAATATTGCCCAGATTCAAGACAAAGAACTGCATACGGGACACAGTTGGGGGCACCATATAGTTTGTGGAGGAATTTCGAATGAAAAGATCTGATGGCGCTGTTATTGGGGGTTAACCAGATGGGTGCTCCATAGAGAAGTTGTGACATCGCCTTTGCTTTGAAGACTTGCAGAGCTAGGGGGATATATTGATTACCCCTGGAGTGGAAGAACCTCCTGGTCGCACAGCCACTCGATTTGGCCCGGGCCAGTGTATATTTTAAGTGGGTGGACCATGACAAGTTGTTGCTAAACCAGAGATCTCTCTTGAATTGTGGTGCCCAGAATTGGACACAATATTCCAGATGTGGTCTAACCAAAGCAGAATAGAGGGGTAGCATTACTTCCTTAGATCTAGACACTATGCTCCTATTGATGCAGGCCAAAATCCCATTGGCTTTTTTTGCTGCCACATCACATTGTTGGCTCATGTTTAACTTGTTGTCCACGAGGACTCCAAGATCTTTTTCACACGTACTGCTCTCGAGCCAGGCGTCCCCCATTCTGTATCTTTGCATTTCATTTTTTCTGCCAAAGTGGAGTATCTTGCATTTGTCACTGTTGAACTTCATTTTGTTAGTTTTGGCCCATCTCTCTAATCTGTCAAGATCGTTTTGAATTCTGCTCCTGTCCTCTGGACTATTGGCTGTCCCTCCCAATTTGGTGTCGTCTGCAAACTTGATGATCATGCCTTCTAGCCCTTCATCTAAGTCACTTTACTGCACTGTTGCAGAATCAATCACATCTTAAGTCCACAAAGACAAGATTGCAAAACTTTAAAAACTCTTTCCAGCCATACAAATGTTATCCACAGTATTACTCTTTCATTTTAATAGGCTCCAAACAGTTGTGTTGTGTTGCAACAGAATCTAGACATCAAGATGGGCAATATCTGCAAGGTCAGTGGTAATTTTTCCTTTGAATTTTCTCAAATTACTCCTCTTTTGTCCAACGGAAGATCAGCATGTGGAGGAATTACATTCAAATGACTAGTTGTGTCCCCTGAAGTGTCCAAGGGCAACATTTCCCATTGGGATAGTAGGATGATGGTGATCAGGCATTTTGAGGGCCACCTGAGGTCACATTGGGAGAGGCACACTTTGGATTACAAAAGAGTAGTAGGCTATTCAAACTGGACTCCAAAATAGGACCACCCATCCAATTTTTTGGGTGAAACCAAAACTGTATTTGCATGCTTTATGGTATTACAATATGAGTCCCATTTTTGCCAGATTGATAGCCATAATTTCATTTCATAGAATCATAGAATCCTAGAGTTGGAAGAGACCTCATGGGCCATCCAGTCCAACCCCCTGCCAAGAAGCAGAAAATTCGCATTCAAAGGATGTATCCATGTCTATCAAAGTATGGCATTTTCTAGGCCCTCCAGTGTGACTTTATTGTATTCTTCAGAAAAAAGTGTTTCATTTCAATAGGATTTGCTATCTGCAGTTTCATGTATGTACATGAAGTCCAAAAACATATCCCTTGTGAATATAGGGTTCATATAGAATTTTAAGTAGTCTGACTAAGATTGACATTGGAATAAATAAAGTATATTTTCTAAGCAACTAAAGTCACACCACAGCAGTTAAATTAGTTTCTACATCCTATTACAGTTTTAAGGAATTGTTTTTCTAAAGGTTTAGTATTATAATGATGCTAATGATGTCTATGCAAACACTTTAAAAGTAGCAGAATGCATCTGATCTTGGAAGCTAAGCAGTCACCTGTGAATAGTAGTTGGATTGGAGACTATCAATAAATACCAGATGCTACTGCATTTCAGAATTTTATTTATTTATTGTGTCAGGAACAAACCAAACAGTTGTATTGCATTAAGAACAAACAAACAAACAAACAAACAAAACACAAAGTTTGCAGACTTGGTAGTTGATTAAATGTCCTTTGACCAGTAGCTGGCCACTTGGAGTGCCTCTAGTGTTACTATAAGAAGGTCCTCCATTGTGCATGTAGCAGGGCTCAGGTTGCATTGCAGTAGGTGGTCTGTGGTTTGCTCTTCTCCACATTTGCATATCGTGGATTCCACTTTGTAGCCCCATTTCTTAAGGTTGGCTCTGCATCTTGTGGTGCCAGAGCACAGTCTATTCAGTGCCTTCCAAGTCGCCCAGTTTTCTGTGTGCCCAGGAAGGAGTCTCTCATTTGGCATCAGCCATTGATTGAGGTTCTGGGTTTGAGCCTGCCACTTTTGGACTTTTGCTGAGGTGTTCAAGTGAATGTCTCTGTAGATCTCAGAAAACTACTTCTTGATTTAAGTCATTGGCATGCTGGCTGATACCCAAACAGGGGGTGGGCCAGAGATGTCACTGCCTTGGTCCTTTCACTATTGGTTGCTACTTCCCGGTGGATGTCAGGTGGTGCAATACCAGCTAAACAGTGTAATTTCTCCAATGGTGTAGGGCGCAGACACCCCGTGATAATGGGACATGTTTCATTAATAGCCACATCCACTGTTTTAGTGTGGTGAGATGTGTTCCACACTGGGCATGCATACTCAGCAGCAGAGTAGCATAGCGCAAGGGCAGATGTCTTCACTGTGTCTGGCTGTGATCCCCAGGTTGTGCCAGTCAGCTTTCGTATGATATTGTTTCTAGCGCCCACTTTTTGCTTGATATTCAGGCAGTGCTTCTTGTAGGTCAGAGCACAGTCCAGAGTGACTCTCAGGTATTTGGGTGCGCCGCAATGTTCCAGTGGGATTCCTTCCCAGGTAATCCTCAGAGCTCGGGATGCTTGTCTGTTCTTAAGATGAAAAGCACATGTCTGTGTTTTAGATGGATTAAGGATCAGCTGGTTTTCCCTGTAATAGGCAGTAAGAGCACCTAGAGCTTTGGAGAGCTTCTCTTCAACCATCTCAAAGCTCTCTGCTTGAGCAGTAATGGCACGATCGTCAGCATATATGAAACTCTCTGTCCCTTCTGGCATTCGCTAGCCATTTGTGTAAATGTTGAACATTGATGGAGCAAGCACGCTCCCCTGAGGCAGGTCGTTCTTCTGTTTCCACCATCTGCTTCTCTGGCCTTGGAACTCAACAAAAAAGCTCCTGTTTTATAGCAGATTTCCTATGAGGTGGGTGAGGTGGTAGTCCTTTGTGATATTATACATTTTTTTCAGGAGGAGGCTGTGGTTCACAGTATCATAAGCTGCTGACAGGTCTATGAAGACAGCTCCTATGATCTACTGCCTTTCAAAGCCATCTTTGATGTGCTGAGTCAGGATCAGCACTTGTGATGTGCAGCTTTTGCCCTTCCTGAAGCCAGCTTGCTGTGGAATCAGACATGGGTCTATTTCCCCCCCATAATTCTATGTATTTCAGAAGAAGAAACTGGAAAAACCAATTCTGAGTATTCTTTGCTTAAGACAGCCCTATGAAATTCATATAATAGAAAGGTGACCTGAAGGCACATGTACACACAAAACACATACAGTGGAACCTCTACCTAAGAGCATCCCAACTTAAGAGCATTTTTAGTAAAGAGGTGGCACTTGACCCAGGTTTTGCTTTGATATATGATCAGCATTTTGAATTAAGAGGTAGTGTGAGAAGAATTACTAGCATGAGAGGGGTTTCTAGCATTAAAATACTGGACTTTAGGACTTTAAGGGAGCAGCCATTGTGCCTCATACCTCCATGCCTCGTGCTCTTGTACACTTTGGGAAATTGCTGTCTGTTTTGCTTTTATTGACTTTGAGGAACCTTTGATTAGTTGATTTTGAGTGGTTTTCATTCCTGGAATATTTGGCTTTATGAAGAGGGGGAGAGAACAAGAGAGGGAGGGAGTACAGTATGAAGAAAATGAGACTCCTGCCTCTTCATTTTGTGCTTTGTGCTCTACCATTTTAAAGTTAATCTTTCTTTTTTATTGTTTCATGTGAATGTGCACGCATTGCTGCCCTTTCCCCCATCTGATGGGTGACTTGTACCATTTCCTCAGACTGATGAGGGAAGGAGGGAGGTGTACAGTACAGGAGGGAGGAACATATGACAAGATCGTAAGTCTCATTATGTTGTTTGTATTTATATCACAAAATTAAATCTATATATTCTAAATATTAGTATGATGATTAATAAATTCTATTTATTAAAAAACAATTTTATTTCTTTGTGTGCAGGTAGTGGGAAGAGAGGTTGATTGATCTCGGTGGTTCATGATGTATCCAATTTCTGCCTCAGAATCTGACCTTGCGTTTTCGGGTTTTGTAGGTCATCTCCAAGTAATAAATCAACACATTGTATTCTTGCTTTTTTGTTTTGTATTACAGACACATGAATGTTATCAAGAAATTATGAATTATGAGGCGCAACTCTATGGGGACATACAGCGCTTGCTTTGCTTTTCCATTTTCCCCTGAATTTCCTTGCAATGTTGCATCACTCAACCCTGGACTCTGAGAAATGATCCCCAAAATCATCTCTTTTTCACCTGGTATGATCTGAGTAATATTTGGAAACATTCTCTCTCCCATGCCCAAGCCAGACCCATCCTTGCAGCACCCATTGAGATGGCCACCACCTAAAGCATCCATTGTTTATGTGGACTAACACCACTGAATCCACCAGAGCCAGAACATTAAGCCCATTATCAATTGCCACACGGCATTCCTTTCCGATTGCACCCTTCTTAGGGACAGATCAGTAAATGGATAGACTCTCCAAAACAATCCAACTGTTTACTATAGTTTCCCACTGTAGTGGGGACCAACCAACAATGAAATCACACAACAAGAAATAAAAAACTGTTGTAGCAAATGGTTTATTTAGTTCCAACCAGAGTTGACCCACTGAATCAATGGAAACTTGATAAGTCAAGAGTAACTTCCACTGATTCAATGAAGTACCTTCCATTGCATATAAGTCAGAATTTCTCAACTAAGAAACTGATAAATATATTACCGCCTTTTCATGGAGAATGTAGACAGATGTTGTAAAATCAGGAAATTTAGAACTCATTAGACATGGAACAGATCTCTGATGCTGTGTAATTCATGTCAGTTCTGCTTTTACAGCTGTGAAGGACTTACTAGAATTAACAGGATACAGTCATTAATTTATCTTGACCTTTATGGTGGCATTAGCCATAGCAGTAACAGTGGAGTTTGAAACCTCCACTATTACTTTATTGTAATTCAGATTACTAATGACTGCTGGAAAAGCATATGGAAAAAGTATGGTGAATGGCAACTAAAATGACCAAGGTGCTGGAGTAACCTCTTTATGTGGAAAGCTTAAATGCTGGGGGCTATTACCTTTGGAAGGTGAGGAGAAGCATTCCAGAATGATTTCATTTATCCATTTTTCATTTATGCATTAAATGAAAAAGTAGGCATGGAGAATATTTTCTCCCACTCATAATCCTAGAACCCAAGATAACCTGATGAAACAGAATGATATGGTGTTTGAGAGAGATAAAATGAAATATTTAGTCATTCAGTGAATAATTAAAGTGTGGAATTTAGTTTGATGAACTGGTGTGAAAGTCCACAAGCTTTAAAGAAGGGTTAGAAACATCCATGGAGGGTGGTTCTATGGGCAGGCACTATTCATGATTACTGTACATTATGTCCAGTACCTGAGGCAATAGCTAGTGAAACAGTTGCCTCTGGGCTTTCCATAGCCAACCTATGGGGATATAATATTGTATGAGATAGGCTATTAAGTGTGAATTTGAATGGTTCTTCTTATATTCCTATTAATCCAAAGAATATTTTACAGTTGTAGCTAATAGTTTGCATGTACAGTGATACCTTGACGTAAGAGTTTAATTCATTCCGTGACTGAGATCTTAACTCAAAACATTCTTATCTCAAAGTGAATTTTCCAATTGAAGTGTTATTAATTCATTCCAGCCCCCAACCCCCCAATATATTTTTGTTATGTGTTTTTAAATAAGAAAATGTATTTTAGAAATAATAAATAATCAAGAAAATGAAATATACATACGCAACAGAACTCAAGGAAAATTTTTACAAGATGCTATACCGATGGTATATGACGCCGCAAAAATTAGGACTAATGTACAAGAAGATGTCCAATAAATGCTGGAAATGCGAGACCCAAGTTGGAACATTTTACCACTCATGGTGGACATGCCCTAAAGTGAAAAGTTACTGGAAAAAGACCCCAAGAAACAATCCAAAAAATACTCATCATCAAAATACAGCTAAAGCCGGAATACTTTTTATTAGGAATCACTGATGAAGACCTAAAATTAGACAAAAATCAGGATATACTTTTTACTTTTCTTACAACAGCGGCCAGAATAGTTTACACCAGGAAATGGAAATCCAAAGAAATGGCCACAGAAGAAGAATGGCTAAGTAAAGTTTGGGAAATAAAGGACATGGAAAAATTGACTTTCTATTTGAAAGACTTTACTGGGAAACCGATCAGAAGAATGGACTGGAAACAATTTGAAGACTTTATGAAGAATTCATGAATATCAAACAAATCAGTAAAACAGGAAACAGGAGAAAAAAAGACGTTATTATTGAAATACCCAGAGACGCAAGCTGCTAGACAATGACATAGAAGATATCGCGAAGAAGAAGATTGGGAAGTCAACATTCCCACTTCCATTTTTTACCCACCCCTTCCCTTCCCTTCCATACCCTCATCTTTCTTCTCAGGCTTACACACACTTTCTTTTCTTCCTCTATTCTTTCCCTATATATCCATCCCTACCTAACCTTCCCAACACTTCTGCACAATTTTTCCGCACTATTTTTTATGTATTTTCACAATGAAAACTCAATATAATGTTTGTAAAAAAAGAAATAACAAATAATGTATAAATGCAGATTCAGATGGAATAATAAAAAGGAATCATAGAATCATAGAGTTGGAAGAAACCTCGTGGGCCATCCAGTCCAACCCCCTGCTAAAAAGCAGGACAATCGCATTCAAAGCAACCCGAACAGATGACCATCCAGCCTCTGTTTAAATGCCTCCAAATAAGGAGCCCCCACCACACTCCGGGGCAGAGAGTTCTCACTGTCAGGAATTTTTTTCCTAATGTTCAGGTGGAATCTGCTTTCTTGTAGTTTGAAGCTGTTGTTCTGCATCCTACTCCAGGGCAGCAGAAAACACGCTTGCTCCCTCACCCCTATGACTTCCCCTCACATATTTATACATGGCTACCATGTCCCCTGTGATGAATTGCCTATCTTTAGACCAGAAATAACTCAGGAATAGGCCCATCAATTTTGGATGGAAGCTGGAGGCAGCCATTTTAGGTGTAAAATTTCCAGTAGAGGGGTGGAGCCTGGAAGCAGCCCAGGGGAAATGTGGAGAACCATTTTGATTGGCTGGGAGAAAGCAGGCGGAGCTTGGTTGAAGTGTAGGGGAAAAAAGCTTAGAGGAGAGGTTTTTGTATACTGACAGTTAGTTAGGTTCTGGGTTTTGAAGAAGACAGACAGAGAGTTAGGTTCTGGTGTTTGAAGGAGAGAGTTAGGAATAGGGAAAATGGAAGTTAGTGAAGCCAAAGAAGTTAGTTAGAGAGTTCAAAGAGCTATTAGGGAAGAATAGCTGATGTAGTGATTATTAACAGATTCCAGGAGAGGAACTGTTTTGAAGTAAAAAGATTCTGGTCAGGAAGAAATTTGCTAGTTTCCTGAGGGAGTTAAGAGTTATTATTGGAAACCAAGTACTGAACTGCTTTAAAGTAACCAAATAAGCTTCATCTCATTCTTGCAACTGTTACGCTTAAGTAACGAACAGGGCATAGGGTTACAGCCTGTGTTAGATGGGGTTACACTCCCCCTGAAGACGCAGGTTCGTAGCTTGGGAGTGATCCTGGACTCATCTCTGAGCCCGGAACCCCAGGTCTCAGTGATGGCCGGGAGAGCTTTGCACACTTAAAGCTTATTCACCAGCTGCACCTGTACCTTGGGAAGTCTGATCTGGTCACAGTGGTCCACGCTCTGGTTACATCCCAAATAGATTACTGCAATGCACTCTACGTGGGGTTGCCTTTGAAGACTGTTTGGAAACTTCAACTAGTCCACTGGAGCATCGTACAGGGAGCATACCACCCCCCTTTTACATCAACTCCACTGGCTGCCGGTCCATTTCCGAGCACAATTCAAAGTGCTGGTCTTGGCCTATAAAGCCCTATACAACTCTGGCCCAGCTTAGTTGTCCGAACGTATCTCCCTCTACATTCCGCCTTGTAGTCTAAGATCTGCCGGGGAGGCCCTGTTCTCGGTCCCACCAGATAAACAAACGCGGCTGGTGGGGACGAGGGACAAGGCCTTCTTGGTGGTGACCCTCTGCCTGTGGAATTCGCTCCCCAGCAAAATTAGGTGTCCTCCCTCCTTTCAGAAGAAAACTGAAGACGTGTTTGTGGAACCAGGCTTTTGGCTAATGGATATAACGGCACCTGAACAGTGAATTGGACCAGACGGCTGTTATAATGGAAATGCCTTTATGATTGGATAACTAATGTTGTTTTAATGTATTGTATTGTATGATTTTATTTTGCTTTTATAATTGTTAACATTGCGGCATCAAATCGTTGCCATTGTTAGCTGCCCTGAGTCTCCTTGTGGGGGTGAGAAGAGCGGGATAGAAATGCTGTAAAAAATAAATTAATTAATTAAGTGCCTGTTTTTGAAAACTACACAAATAAACATCTTTGTTCATTGTATGAAGAAGTATCCATAACAATTTAGGGGTACAGAGTTTCCAGATTGGGGGCAGCAACTACTTAGAAGAATTTCAATAATATTCACCTCAGTGTTCTGCGCCCTGAGTTCAAATTTCTCACTTTCCAGCTAATTTCCAAGACTCTAGTCAAACAATAATTAAAAACCCCTTCTGTCTTTGGTGGTAACCTGATCCATAGTACAAGCTCATAAGAATATTATTAATTGGCAGTGTCTGGACTGTTAGTAAAAGTTCTTTACAATTTGGCCCCAGCGGTTGGGATCACCAAAGGAAGATTCCCCCTGCCAGAAGATAGTTTTGAGTTAGCCTCTAATCTAATCAAATTAACAAAGATCTTTTACATCTCCTCTTAGCCTTCTCTACTTCAGGCTAAACATGCCCAGCTATTTAAGCCACTCCTCATAGGGCTTGTTCTCCAAACCCTTGATCACTTTAGTTGCCCTCCTCTGGACACATTCCAGCTTGTCAACATCTCCCTTCAATCATTCTCCAAAGAGCTACCATTTTAACTTCATCTTATTCTGTAAAATGACAAATACATTTGTCTTATAGTGTTAGTAAATGGCACAAACATTTCATTGAACTTCTTTTGTAATTACAGTGTATTTCTCACTGTTAACAAGGCTAAAATGTCAAATAGTTCTTTGCCACAACTTTATTCATCCATAGCTTAATTTTGTCAACACTATTTTGAAATATTTCCATTACCTTCATTGTACCATTACCTTCATTGAGACTTAAAATGATAAAATATTCTTTGCACTGAGCTATTGTCTTTTACTCCATGCACTGATTATGTTAGCATCATAAAGATAGAAAACATACTGCAAGTTTGAGTGTGTGCAACATAAAAAATGGTGTGGGGAATAATTTTGAAATCTTATTTTTGTTTGATACTTTCATGGTGTCAGAATAAAATAAAATGTAAGGAGCTTTTATTTTACTATAGTGAAAGCTATAGCATATAACACAGGAATCTTGTTTCCCTTAAAAGCTTTTACAGTCACTTGATTATCTTGCGTTCCTTGTTTCCCATGTTGTCCCATGAGACACTAGTGTTGATACAGTGCGGTTTTATTTCTGGAAGGCCAATAAAACATAACATCAAGTATTGGACCACAGTATTTTAATAGTGAACCCCCTATTAAAATTCTTTCAATCCATTAAAATGGCTCATGCATGCAATTACCATTAACACAAAATGATAGGGTGGCTGTGGCAAATCAGAATGTGTACAACCTTAAAAAATGCATTTACAGAAGCCGAGAGGTGTAGTTTTGCCTGTTTATTGCTGGGGGTATAAAAGGAATGTGAGCGCAAATCCCAGCTGGTTCCCCACACCCACCCACATTGAGGACTCCACAATATGGAGTGCATCTTTGGAATACAGACTTCATTCATCTTTTCGTAACAAGACAGTGGCAGAAGGCCATGAGAAATTACAGCCCCTGAAATCTTCTACACTGAATAAAAGGGGAAGGGGAAATACAAATAAGGAGAAGGAAAGAAAGACAGATGTTTGACACTTCGTCAGGCCTTACGAACACAGAGAAACTAAAAGTGCATAAATTTATGTCCTCTTCAAAATAGGTCACAACTACTTCTCTCAAGATATTTTATTTTTATATAGCAGAAAGAGTTTTTTTCTAAAGAACTTAATATTTTGGGAATGTTAAGATTTCACACACAATGTAAACAAAATGGTTTGAGAACCAATATTCTTCTATGTTCTTCCATTTATAGTAAACATGTGGAAATATACTTAATAAGAAGGGGAATTAGTCAACATTGTCAGACATGTTGTTTATTCTTTCTCATTCCTCAGTTCATTGCTTTGAAAAAAGTACATCAAGCCCTTCAAGAGATGCACTAGTTAAGCCAGGCTTTAGTGCTATTTTTTTCCAAATGCACATGCTTAGGTCAAAGACTAAGAAACCTCCTCATTAAAACATTCATCATGATTATTCAGTTATGAGAATTATCTACAGTTAGATAAGTATTCATTTATAGAGGAAGAATATGCTTTCTATATATAAACTAGCTTGCTGTGGCCCAGTCTGTGTAGATGTGTGTATATGTGTGTGTATATATGTGTATGTATATATTTGAGTATATGTGTATATAGGTGTGTTTGTGTATATATGTGGTTTTGCGCATGCATTGTAATGTATTTTTTTTTATTTTAAGTCCCTTCTGCTGTGTTTTTCAGTGTTTTTATGAGTGATGATCACTCGTTGGCCTGATAGGTGTATTGTGTCCAAATTTGCTGTCAATTCACCCAGTGGCTTTGAGTTATGTTAATCCCACAAATGAACATTACATTTTTTATTTATATAGATTACCAAATTTCCACATGGCTCCATGTGTGGAGTCAACTCTGCCCTGTTGGGACATGAATGATGGCAGAGCCCTCCATGCAGATTGGCACAAGCAATTCTCAGATTTGTGGACACAGAGGAAAGGGTGAGAGATACACAGAATGGGATGAAGCTCATTAATGGTTTGTTCTGAATACTTGTCTTAAACATAATGCATTGTTGTTGCATTGTTGTTGCTGCTATCTCTTTTTAAGTTGACTCTGATTTATGGTGACCCTTTCACACTATCATTGTCATCCTCCTTCTCAGTCATTTATAGAGAGAGTGACTTGTTTAACATCACCCAATGGGTTTTCATTGCTGAATGGAATTTGAACCCTCATCTTCTGGCATTCCAACCTAACATTCAACTACTAAATCATCCTGAGTCTTTTTTTTAATGCATGCTAACTTGCAAATCATCCATTGGTACTATGTTGGGGTTTTGTTGAATGCAATGACTATTCCTTGACAAGAGAAGACTCAACTAAATAGAATGATTTGATTAGAAATCACAAGGCACAGTACTTTTTATATATCTCAGTCTCTGTCATTCCTGGAGATCTAGGCTTAAATTTACCATTGATGGCCTTGGCTACAAATGCCTCCTTTCTGGACATTTGCCATAATGTACCACTAAATAGCTTGACATGAACACAGTAGCCTTTGCATCGGCTCAGCCACTGGCTTCCTGGGAAGAGTGTTGTGTTTGTGGGTATGGAAAGCTTTCAAAGCACAGCAAACTTCTTACATGCAACAGATTGGACTTTTCACATCACTAATACTAGTAAATCTAGCATAATATAGGCACTGAGTTCTCAGCTGAATGTGTAAATAAGCTGTGGTCACCACACTACTTTAACTGATTATTAACTTCCTACCTCGTGAATTCAGCATTGAATATTGCCAAACATCTGTGGCCATTCTGTGTCTTTAATAAACACCCTTTGCTGATATAAATAGAAGCAAGGTTTATTGCAAAGAGTGGTTGATCTGGTTATGCAGGATATTCTGCAAGAGATGTTTACACTAAACTGTAAAACTTTTAAAGTTTTTGATATAATTTTTGGTACAATATTATGTACCACACTAACAACCCAATGTGGTATGAAATCTTGAAAAATAAGCTATCCAATGGGCAAATTGCACTTTCCCAGTCAAGGATCCCATTTATAAAGAGGGTGATTGTATGCCCAATATAAATGTCACACCCCATAAATATGCCATCCTATATTGTGTTGAAGCTCCCATCTTCTAGCTGTACTGCAGTAATGCTGCAATTTCCCATGTCAATATAATTTTTAATATTCTCCTTCCCAAGGCCTTATTTTCCAGGACATTTTTAGTTTTTCCTGATTCAGGCTTCTTAAACTCCAAAATGACTGAGAACACAGCAATCAAAGAACACTTAGCCCTAACAACAAGCAAAGGTTTAGTGCAAAGCCAAGTATTAGGCAACATAAGATGACTGCTTCAGGTAGCAGTTTACAGGGAACAACATCATTCTCAGCCCCCGCTGTTGTTAGTTCTGTGCCACTGGCAGTGCTGGATTTAGGACAAATGAGGCCCTGTGATAGTTATGAGGCCCCTTACTTGGGCCCTGAAGGATGTAGGCCTGGTAGGCTTACTCTGTCTGCCTTGTAGCACTCTCCCATCAACTATCAAGTCCATCATTATGCCTGGAATCACTCTGAAACACAATGCCTTCTATTTTAGTATTGCACCACATAAGCAAAATCAATCATAAAAACAACATTTTGTCAGGAAGATGATCCCCCGGCCAACCTAAGCATAATGATAAATCTGGCACTGGTCACTGGGCATTTCCCTTATGTTCTGGGTTTCCTAAAATGGCACACTGCCTCAGATGTGCTGGATATGATCATGGCTTCATATGAGAAGGAGAAACCATCTTGTACACTTTACAATATCTGGGGCTAGCTCTGTTTAATGAGGAAAATCATGTCGAGTCTTCACAGAGAGCTTTAGCTAAGTTCAGCAACTACATGGACCCCCCCCCCCCCCCCGCTTTCCTATATAGCAGGGCAATGGACCTAATTTTTGGAAGTGAAAACATTGACACTTTGGAACAGAAACTTTGTATGACTTGGAGATTCAGGGGGGAAACCAGGTGAAGTTTCAGCATGCCTATTTTCAAACTGAGAAGGAAAGTCATACTGCCTAGGTATTCAAACACTTTCTCCATTCCACTCCCCAAAGCAAATGGGAATCAGTTCACAAAATAGAAGTGTACTATGTTTCAACATTAGCCAAAAATGAAATCCACGTGCATTAAAAATGGGAGTGAAAGATAAAGTAATGTGCTTAAGTAAAGGTTGCCCTGAGGCACCTTGAACTTACATGTTGACAAGCCAGGTATACATTCTTGCCTGCACATTCATTGCAGTCTTGACAATCCCCTCATTGAATGGCTCACATGGATAATCCTATACATAAACTGAGATTTATATGCCTGTCTTCATGCTCTTCTCTTAACAATGTAGTTTCATTTATTATAACTCCAAGCATTAGAAAGACCATAAATGTTTACATAGTTTCCTCAAGATTCATTCATAGGTGTGAAAATAAACTTGGTTTGGCAATGCTTATGTGACCAACATATAATGTAAATTAAAAACAGAACTTATCACACCTCATTTTCCTTTTACACGTGATCGTCTCAACAGCACTAACCATTTCTTTACGGTCACTATTGTGATCACTGCTAATATATCAGTAAGATTTACTTTTAAAAGAGGCATTGAAAATGTTGCTTTAAAAGGGGATGGGGTTGGGGGTTAAAAAGCACTATCCATTCCTTTCCATGTACAAACAAAGCTTTGTACACAAGAAGGGAACTTCCATAATCATTCTGTCCAAAAGGTATAATGTCTTTCTGCACTGTAAGAAGACAACAAGACATGAAAAAAAATCAATATAAGACCCGATTCACAGGATGACAATCAACAAAACAACAAAGCACAGAAATAAACAGCTACATTTTGTATACATCATATATCTCGTGTCCATGGTTTTATCTATCCAGAAATATAGTCTCCTTCCCCTTAGAAATATCTGTAGACCTCTCTAGGTCTTCCAGTGCAATTCTATGATGTACTTATGGCCCAAGTATAGTCAAAATATAGGATTCGTTATTATCCATCGTTCCATAGGGAGTCTTGGAATGTATCCCACATGGATTCTGAAGGATATGACTTCCACATAGGAAGTCAATAACCTACAATAAATATGTGATCCTTAGAGTTAAAAAATAATATTAAGGGAAAGTTGGCTTAGAATTCATTTTTGCACTCGTAAATGTATGAGTACTAGAGCAAAGAAGCCAACACTTAAACACATGCCAGACTGTGAGTGACGAAAGCAAGAGGGTGTTTTTATTACTATTATGTCACAGCCTTTACATCAGTGCTTTTGGTTCTGACTGATGGAAAGAATCAAAAGATTTCTAGAAACAAAGTAATTCATAGCTTCTGAACAGATTAAGACAACTGTAAAAACATATCAAATGTTATCCAATGGCCTATCATATAGTTTTAATCCAGTATAGCACCTACAATATTATTGGGACACCCCCCCCCCCCCCATGGCAAGAGGGGATTATCCCTTCTATTTCATGTTACATTTCCTTCTTGCGTAACTGGACATGGAGAATTGGGTATTACATTTGCTAAGGTTTGAGTTGCAGGACTCCTGCAAAAAGTGAGAAAACTGTAAATTAAAAAAACCATTTCTTTTTACCCAAGAGAACACCTCTTTGGGAGTCTCTAGGTAGGTCCTCAAGTGTAATTCTGTGGTCAGCCTTGGCTAGAAGTTGGTCATACAGTTGCATTGGAGGGTCTAGAGATTCTTTAAAAAGCCAAATTAATCAAATATGTGAACAATCAATCTTCAAACATTAAACCCAGAAATATGGAGGGTCAACTGTAAATCTCGATCATACAAATGAGGTATCACCCCAATGTGAACTATGATTAGAGCTAGACTATTTGCTTTTTGCACACAAAAAAGATTTAGAATAGCTTATAGTAGATTTTAATATAATTTTAATATAATTTACTCACTCTGTATTCAGCTTGTTTCCAGAGCATCTCTGTACTAAAAGCAATACACCTGTTAAATGTTGATTCAGCATGTTCCTGTTTTCGAGAGCTGGCACCTGACCTCAAGCCTTTTTACAACTTATTCATGAGTCCACCTTATTCATCTCAGACCCAGAATCTATGACAACCCATCACCAGCTAAGACTCAAACCCGATGCTCTGCTTAAAGATTTCTGGTTTTTGCACATTTGGAACTTCTTTAGCACGTGTGAATGGTCACATGGCAGCTGATAAAGTTATTGTGAAATTCATCGAACTCCTGTCGGTTCAGCTCTGCAAAATAATGCCTCACTTCATTTAAAGGGCCATAACTTAAAGGCATGTATGTATTACGAAGGTGCTATAATCTGGCCTATAATAGCAGACATTTTGGAAATCTCTTGTAATGTAATTAATGTATGGTTTATGGGCTCTTCCTGTTTTCTTTTTATCTCTCCAGCTTATTCCAATAAACCATTTTTCAAATAAACTGCTTCTCATCACCACCTTCCTCAGTGAGGGAGCAAGGCAGAATGCAGGCTATTATACTCTTGTACGTAATGTTTGTACTAAAGCTGTCACAATTTTTTAAAATTGAAGTAATGATTTAGTGTTCTGGCTTTCCCCCAAAATTCTTTGTCATGATGTTAGGGTTTTCCCCTGCCCCTCTTTAAAAGCCAACTCAATTATTATTAAGCATTTCATATTTCTTATTAAATACAATGGAATGGGACATTTCTAGCACTGAAAGCACCCCCTGATTTATGAAGCTATATAAATCAAATGCAAACAAATGGGGTTAATTATTTTGATAACTCATTTTCAGCATCTTGGGTAAACTAGAAGGTGTTTCTCAATCTCCTCTGGATCCATGTTACATTCAATGGAAGGTTTATGTGTGCAGATGGAAAAAAGAAGAACTCAACCCTTTGATGTTTATAAGACACCTGTGAATATATTTTCAAAGTGATATTTACCAACAAATCACCCTCTGGAACAACCCCAATTCTATGCCTCAAAGTACTCTGCTCAACTTAAAAAACATATCCCTTGGATAGAGAAAACAGGACTGGTGGCAGGAGGAGAATCCCTTGGGTGGAAAGTGCTTCGTTTTAAAGAAATCACAGCTATACACCCTTTTGCAAAAGCATTTATTAAGTGTTACTCGGAGTGTACAAATGAGTTAATGACCAGAAACAGAGTCTCAAACATATGATTATTTACAATGACGTTTTTATAGGATTGTAGTAAGTTAGGGAAAGTTTATTGCTATTTGCCAAGGCGGTGGAGAGCAGAAAAAAAATAGAAATGCTATAAACAAAAGAAGCTTTCCAGACTCTTTCAAAGGAGGTGGCCCATCTCGGTTTTAAATTAAGTCATATGCTACTGAATCTTGGAAGAATCATGGGCAACCAAAGATTTAATGGAATGTTTTTACTATTTCAAAGCCAGTTATATTCTAAGTATAACCACATTTAAGCTGATACTCATACAAAGATGAAACAGTAGTAATAACACACAGCTTTTCAACTGTTCTATTGACTCTTTCAAGGAAGGAATTGTTATTTTAGTCTTCTGAAGCAACACTGAGATAAGTTTGCCAAAAATCATGGAATAACACAGGTGTGTCAAAAGAATCTCCCTCAAAGTTCACTAAAGAAGACCAGAAATTTGTACATTTAATTAATTTATATCCTGCCTTTCTTCCAAATGGAACTCCAGGTAGCTCACAGCAGGAATAAAAACCTTGGCGTATGAACTAATAAAAAGGTTTTTTTTAAAGTTAAGTAATCCACTATTTTAAAACACCAGTGCTTTCAAACAATATAAAATCATTTTTAAAAATGACAAGAGAAACAACATTCAGCCAACACCCTTTTTAAAGGTCTTTCTGCATAGCCATTTCATCAACAAGAGCTTGCTCAAATAAAAACATAGTTACCTGCTGGCAGAAAGGAAGGGGCAGCCTAATCTCTGGCTGGGTCCACACTGCCATCTAATGCAGTTTCAAAATGCAATTCAACTGCATTGAACTAGATTATATGAGTCTACACTGTCATATAATGCAGTTCAATGCAGTTAAACCGTATTCTTAAACTGCATTATATGGCAGCATAGATGGGGCCTCTGACAGAGTTACACTGCCAGGGAGTAACCACCAAGAAGGCTCCATACCATGTCCTCACCAGATGGACCTCTGATGGTGGTGTAACCATGAGAAAACACTCCTATGAAGATCTTATTACTCTGACAGGTTCAAATAGGAATATGGGGTCTTTCCGATCATCTGCAGTAAGTTGTGTAGGTGACCTTATATCCAATTTATATTTTGACTCAGATGTAGGGCCAACTGAATTCACCAGATATTATTTCCATGTGCAATATTACAGCTATAACAATAAATGTCTGCATCACTGAGTTATCTGGGTGTGTGTACTTATGTGTACCCAAAAATTCAACATCATCGCCACTGTTTTTGTAGATTGATATATAGTCCATCAACCAATGTCTAGATCTGCATAAGAAAATGTAAAGTAGTAGAATCAAAGAGGAGTACTTGCATCACACATACTTGATGCAAAATAATTTGTACACCACATGCATTAAACATGAATTGGTGTTGTGCAATGCTTCCTTATTTCAGGGAAGAAGAAATGTTTATTTTGCTCTTTAAATTTATTCATTGGAATTTTTTTATCTAAAAACAAAATCATGAGCTCTGAACAAAAGGAAACAAATGTTATCTTCTAAATGCTATTTTTTCAAAGCTCTTGGGAATGAAAATGGTAACCCATTATCAATGTTCAACACAAACTGTTGCTTCTCTCCTCTGATTATCCATGTTTATATCTACTTTGGTCATTTTCCTTTCTACTACTATTTCAATAGGCAGTGCCATCTAGTGGTATTGTATCTAATCTGATCTAATGTCAGTTAAGGAAGAAAATAAAAAAAGCTGGGTTACTGCTGAATATTTTTTAAAAATGATCACAGATTTTTTATTTGACTTTAACTTTAATGTGGGTAATATAGATTCTGAAATAGGTAAGCATTTTCTATACTTTGATTCAACCATTAATCACAATGAAGTTAAAAAATAAGAAGAGGATTTGAGGATAAAGATTTTGTGTAAAGTTATGTGAATATATGCCAACATTAGAATAGTGATTATAATAATATTTTTGATTTTTATGTACAGTTGTGAGAGCTGGACTGCAAAGAAAGCCGACAAGAAGAGTATCCACACATTAAAAATGTGGTGCTAGCAGAGAGTTCTTCCAGGAAGACGTACACTTTGATTGTGCTTTTCCTGCATGGCAGGCAGTTGGACTAGACGGCCCATGAGGTCTCTTCCAGCTCCATGATTCTATGATTCTAAATGGGTCCATGAGCTGAATTCTCCCTAGAAACCAAGATGACTACACTGACTATACTGATGTTATCATACTTTGGACATATCATGAGATGCCATGACTTATTAGAAAAGTGGAAGCCAATAGGGAAAAAATGAGATTGTTACAAGTGCTTTTATTCAACAGAAGATGATTACAAGATTTAAGCAGGGCTGTTGACAACCAGGGCTTTTGGAGGTCTCTCATTCCTAGTATTACCATAAGCAAGTTGGCTTGACAACAAGGACCCCTTGCAGAATTTTGCAAAGGTAAAACTTAAAAGAAAACAAAAAAAAATGACCCTTGAAACAGGACTGAAAGGGCCGAGTGACTGGAATCCTAATGGTTCATTGGGAAACTGGCACAATACAAAACTTGAGTGGGGAGGAAAATAATATGCTTGATGAAGGCATAGCTAACTAACTAGAACACATCATTGCAATCTCTTTTTGCAGACCCCATTAGTTAGGCAGTATATAAAGTTATAGGCATCAATGAGTAAAAATGTAGAAAAGCATGACAGAAGACTACACATTATTAAAGGGAAGAAGATGATAAAGATTATACCACAAGTCATCTTTTAAATGTTGTCCTAACACTATGGGAACTGGTTTTCCATAAATGATCAACACAACCGAGGCAACATTTCAGTGATTAAACAGAACAGAAGTAGCAAATTGCATGAACTTTTCCTGAAGATCTGGCATCTTATTCCACTTTCATTGTCAGAACTCTTGTGACTGGGCCCTGTCTAGACCTTGGGTCATTCAGGGTGAAATCCTATATACACTTGGAAGTAAGATCCATTGAATTCTATATGTCTTCTGAGAAGACATAGAATCACGGATAGCCAATATACCTAAGAGTCCCCCTAGGGGTGAGAAAAGCGGTATAGAAATACTGTAAAAAAATAAATAAGAGTAATGTAGTCATCTGCCAGTGTGGAGAATCAGCAACCAAACTATCTCTGACAAGTGGCCATCTAACCTCTGGGTTGTTGTAGGTTTTTCGGGCTGTATGGCTATGTTCTAAAAGCATTCTCTCCTGACATTTCACCTGCATCTATAGTAAGCATCTTCAGAGGTTGTGGGGTCTCCTGCCATAGATGCAGGTGAAACGTCTGGAGAGAATGCTTCTAAGACATGGCCATACAGTGGGAAAAAACCTACAACAACTCAGTGATTCTGGCCATGAAAACCTTCAACAATACATCTAACCTCTGTTTAGAAAACTCAAAAAAGAAGAAAAAAGGAGAATCTACCATATTCCAGGGAGTATATTTCATATATATCCCCCTAATGTATAGGCAGGGATATAAGCCACGGCTAAAATGTTCCATGTGTGCTATATTATCTATACCATACAAACTATTGTTTACCTGAATGCCCAGTCTACCATGGCTGAGGTGAGAATTATAAGGCTGTCCAATTGTTGTTGGATTACAACTCCCAGTAGCCCTAATCAGTATGAGCAATGGTGAAGAATGCTGGGACCTGCAGTTCAACAAGAGCTAGAGGTCTGAACACTCCCCATCTCTGGGTTAGGCACTGCGAAAAAGGGGTCACAAGTGGAAAAGTTTAAGAAGCCCTGTTCTAGCAAACCTATCTGAGTATCATGAAAAGGAAATCAACTCTTCAACTATTTGTTTTTAATATATTTTATTACCATAAATGGGGAGAAGTGTTTGTGCTATTGTATTTCTCTAGATACCAAAATAATTAGACTATTTTTAGGTGCCATGACTATAACGCGTGGCCCCATTTGCTATTCTTTGTCAGGCAGCAAAATATCTGGGGTCACCCCTGAACTCTGCATGAAAAGAGGAAGTACTTTTACATATGGTAAGCACACACACGTATAACACGGCATCTTCAGGGCATTTAAACCTACAAATATATTTCCTGTGGCCGCTATCACATCTGTTTCAATCTAAGCACTATGCTCGCCAACTGCATAAAAATGATTTCCATGCAGCTATGGAAAATGTGGGCTCAAAAATAGCAATAAATGCCTTTTCTTTCCACTACTTACCTTGAGGCAACAATACTGAAAGGTGTCGATGAAGTTTTCCTAAAGACTTACCATGGGAGAGAAGGTTTGTTGTACTTTCCTGGTGTTTTCCTTTTTTTCATATACAAAATTGTGTGGGAAGAGGATCCAGAAGGGTGTGAAGGGATTTAACTTGCAAGATGATATGCACAGTTTTGCACTGTAAATTAATTTACTGACAACACCTTGGATATTAATCTTATTAAAAGGACATTTGGTCAACTGGTGGCTTCTAGAAGTATATCTTGACACAGACTTCCTTAAATGGGGCCCAAGCCAATGTTCATTAAATCAAAGAAACCAGTTCAATAATACTGAAGTTCATCTATCCTTCAACCATCTGTGACTTGCTACACACACACACACACACACACACACACACACTGCAACACTTCACCTCAAAGGGATGTTATGAATATAAATACAATAAGGATTGTAAGATACTTTGATCAAGTTGTCCAAAGAAGTAAGTTGAATAGTGTTTGAATAAAGATGTTGAATGAGTTTTTGATTGCATTTTATTTCTTCCAGATGTGTAGATTTTATGCTGGCCAACTGGGACACCGAGTTTTCAAAAATTCAGAATGTCCCTCCATTATGCAGAAACTCCATATTTACTTTAGTAAACTGTTTTGATTTGGTTTTTTTTGTATTTTCTGAAGTGTCCCTGCCCCCAAGAGGACTCAAACCAATTTCCATGCACTCAGTGGCTTTCTTTTAAAAATGGATTCTTTGTTTAATGTAAAGAATATAAGAATATTTTCTACTACAAGAGGCGTGTGTGTGCAAATAGAAAACAGGCTGAATTGGTTTGAATGACCATATAGGCCACTTGATTCAATTCTGGTATGAATTTGCAGCTACCTGACTCCACCCTTGACTGTTTTAAAGAAATCATCAAAAGTCTGCAATATTTATGCTTTTATGAAGGTTGCCACATTTTTTTACAATAAGCCTAAATAGATTTTAAAATTGATTTCTTAAAAGTTAACTACCAATTACTTGATTCATCAGCAATCAGGAATAAAATGTGCAGACATAAATTTCAGACAAGTATAGTTTTGGAGATAAGAAAAAAAATGACTAATTTACTCTGTGCTGTGGGTGGGTCAATTTTTATGATAGACTAGCTGTCCCCTGCCACATATTGCTGTGGCCCACATGGGGGTTCTGTGTGGGAGGTTTGGCCCAATTCTATCATTGGTGGGGTTCAGAATGCTCTGTGATTGTAGGTGAACTATAAATCCCAGCAACTACAACTCCCAAATGTCAAGATTCTATTTCCCCCAAACTCCACCAGTGTTCACATTTGGGCATATTGAGTATTTGTGTAGAGTTTGGTCCAGATCCATCATTGTTTGAGTCCACAGTGCTCTCTGGATGTAGGTGAACTACAACTCCAAAACTCAAGGTCAATGCCCACCAAACCCTTCCAGTATTTTCTGTTGGTCATGGGAGAACTGTGTGCCAAGTTTGGTTCAGTTCCATCGTTGGTGGGGTTCAGAATGTTCTTTGATTGTAGGTGAACTATAAATCCCAGCAACTACAACTCTCAAATGACAAAATCAATTTTTTTGAGTGAAGGACATAGATTGGGTTGTTAGATGTCGTGTGTCCAAATTTGGTGTCAATTCATCCAGTGGTTTTTGAGTTCTGTTAATCCCACAAATGAACATTACATTTTTATTTATATAGATATTTACCACGTAATTGTGTCTCTCTGGAAGAAATCTGTAAAATTTGAGAACGATAAGTGCAGAAATGTTATGCATTAATATTGATCTGTAGTGGGAACTAAAATCACACTAACTTCCAACCCAAGTATTTTTAGGACAATTTATATGTATGCATCATAGCGGTGTCTCTGCATAATTAAGTAACTTGCAAATTTCAGAAATATAGGGACAGAAACAAGAATTGTGGATGTAAAACACTGAGAAATTAAATGCTTAAAGGATTGGATAAGTGAGAGAAAATATATGAATGTCTGTGCTGTAGAATGTGTTATATTGAGCAAAAGGAAACTTTCATGTTCAGTATGGTTGAAAGGGGTTTTCCCCCCCCCTCTACTTCCTTTGTGGGCAATTTGTTGTATTTCTTCTTATATGATTGCGACTCTATGCTGTCATTTATTTGCAGCATCAGTAGTGCTAAAGTGGATATGGACAACCCACTCTAACGTATCTCTGTGCCATAGATCTTAATGCATTTACAAACATAAAAGAAGGCTTTCTGTTCAATGGATTTACAAACACCTCATGACCCAGAAACCTGATAAGACACATTTCCTAATTGTCGGAGTTCAGTGATCAGATTAATGTGCTTGAAAGAATCTTTTAGGTGCATGATGCGTGGGATGTTTGAGGCACGGACTTGCTTGCATGTCCTTGCACTTTAGGTCTATGCGCAGTTAAAAGGGAAAATAGCATAGTTCTCTTTCCTTTCCCCTGAAGGCATAACTCTATAGCAGAGCTTCCCAAACATTTCATAGAATCATAGAGTTGGAAGAGACCTCATGGGCCATCCAGTCCAACCCCCTGCCAAGAAGTAGGAAAACCACATTCAGAGCACCCCCAACAGATGGCCATCCAGCCTCTGTTTAAAAGCCTCCAAAGAAGGAGGCTCCACCACACACTTGGTCACACACTTTTTAGACATGCATTAGTCTGTGACACAATGAAATGTATGGGGGACACAGCATCTCTCATGAACACCTTTCATTATATTTTTTTAAAATTAAAAATATATGATACGTAAGATTTTTTTTTGTGTCAGAGAGAATTGACTGTCTGCAAGGAGGTTGCCCAGGGGATGGCCAGATGTTTTACCAACCTGTGGGAGGCCTCTCTCATGTCCCTGCATGAGAAGCTGGAGCTGACCGATGGGAGCTCACCCTGCCCCCTGGATTGGAACCGCTGACCTTTTGGTCAGCAGTCCTGCCTGCACAAGGTTTTAACCCATTGTGCCACAAGGAGCTCCTCATATGTAACATAATAACACACATTTCTGAGATTTTTGTCATTTCTCATCTTTGTGCGACACACCTATACACTGCAGCCAACACACTAATGTGTCACGACATATAGTTTGGAAAGTGCTGCTCTTTAGGATAAGGTTTATCAAGGTGTATATTTGAATTGGAGATTTATTGGAATATTTTGGTTACTCCTATTTTCATGGTAAGTTGTGAAACAGGAACTTGGAGAGATATAAACTGGCCAGGGGATTCTTTCTTAGTTACAGACTTGGTAAAACTAGATTCCCTATTATTATATTTGCTTTTGATAAAACAAAGAGTAGAGGAATCAAATGTGATGATGTTTTCCATTCAGTTCTCCCCAATAGACTCAGCGGGAGTTAGGCTCGCTTCCCCTCTTTCCTGTGTTTACCAGTCTGACCGCCCACATTTCTGAAAAATGTTGTAGGTCTCCATGTTTGAGAAAGATGATGAAAAGGGGCAAGCATTTGCTCATTTGGCCCATTCAGGTTAATTTCAGGGCTATGAGTAGTAGCAGCTGCATGTTGTTATCAGACATTTGACATTTTTTTAGAGCTAAAAGGGCAGCTGTAATGGAAAAACCCCAGAGAAAAAATCCCCATCAATTTGCCTGCTTAACTTCAGCACTTAAACCATCACTCGGGTCAGCCTCAAGAAAAATGAATGACATCAGTCAAAAAATAGGATATGCATATCTCTCGGCAGTGATTATCCCCATGTAGCACAAAAACTTAAAATAATTCGTGCTTGGAAAAATGTGATGATTGATTGGCTTCCATTAAGCTGGGAGTTTTAAAACATTCCATGAACTCTTAGATAAAATGGCACTAAAATGTTAATGCAATAACCAAATGAATCATATCTGGCTGTGGTGTATATAAGTACTTTAAAACATTAGAGAGGTGACCCTTTGTGTATAATAAAAAAGCAAAGAATGTAATCAGTGGAGGATTTTTAAAAATCCTTTTGCATTACCCCAGTGGATCATACATTCTTATTTTATGTTTAGCCTTACTGGGAAACCACTGTAATTCACACTTCTACCACATACTCCTACAAGTGGTTTTTTTTTAAAAGAGAACGATAATTTTACTGGTATCTTCACTTCTTGGGATCAGTGAGATTTTTTTTGTTCTTAATCACAATTATCCTGTGCTTCACTCTTTGTCAATATGTAACAAAGGACCTCTTCATACGTGCCACTGGAATCACGATGGATTGTGGCAATTCTGGCGGTACACGTCCAGCAGTGTGGGAACCTGACGCCCCATGCCCTGCACTGTCCCAGCTCCCCCCTACTTATCACATGAGGTGAAGCATCCACTGACCAGCTTGCCCCATTGAGGGCAATGCAAGCAAGGGAAGCCTTCCATGTTTCTTTCTGCTACCGGCTTTTTTATGGCAACTCTGGTTCTGCAGCAGTTTGTCATGAGGTCACCCTGGATGTACTTCTCCAGTGTGTGATGGGAGCCAGTAGGCTCTGTGGTAAAGCTGCTGCAGAACTGGAGTTGCCACCAAAATTTGCCACTAATCCCAGAGGATGTAGAAGGATGGCTGTATTACCACATATTTTTAAAAGATCCTTCTTGATTAAAAACCAAGGGCGAATTTTGGGCAAAAATGTCTGGATATAGGTAGCACCTAAAGAGAAGTACAAGTATATTAGCACTTCCCACAATCCCTTAAAGTGCACTTGCTCATTTTCTTCTGCACTTTAGACCTATAGTGCCTTTTCCAAAATACTTGCATGGTGGATCTGTGCCACCAAATAGGTTGGTGAATCCTGAAGAAAAAGCACAGCATTGTCTGGGGTAATTATAACATGGCAGCAGACACTAGGATTACTGACTGCCTTCACACCAAACATCCATCCACTCAGGAAGGGTAATACCCTGTCCCCAACTTTACATTATCAGCAACCTGTTGTAATACCTTAAGGGGGCCAATGCTGTATATGCCAGGTTTTGCACTAGAAGACAAGACCTTTCTGATCTGCATGATGCTGAGATATTCTTGCATCACATTTATGAGTACAGTTTGCCTTCAGTATACACGGATTTGGCGCATCTACAACTTAAAGTATTAAAAATCCAAGAAGCAAACCTTGATTTTTTCCATTTTACATAAGGGACATGATTTGAGGACACCATTGCTTATAATGGGACTTGAGCATCCATGGATTTTGCTATCCATGAAAGGACCAAATTCCCATAGATACCAAGGGCCCGCTGTAGACTGCTTCAATCTTTACAAGTTGTGCTGCATGAGTTTCATATTCCAGAGTTATCTAATATCAGAATTAATCTGTGAATCAGAACATATTATTGATTCTTTTACATCAGCATTACATTTTCAGGTTAATAGATATTTATGAAGATTTTGATTTTGTGGCCCATGAATCTCTTCAAAAGAGTTGTCTTATATAGCTATGTGTGCATAGCCACACCATATGTATCTCTTTCCAAGAAGTCCTGTATGATAATTTCCTAATTTTGTGCCCTAGAGGAGGCCATTTTTGGAAACGGGTAACTTGGAAACCCCTAAATTGGTATCTAGATTTTGGAGGTTTGGGATAAACATAATATGCCACAACCACATCAGTTCCCACCAATTTCTGCTCCAATGTGGACTCTTTTCCAGTTGTTCATGGGCTTTAATCATCATGTTGTTGACTCCTCCACACTGCCTTTTTAATGAGACATTTAAATGGGGCTATATTTCATTATTACTTATGTGTTGCCCTGAGGCAATTTTTTAAAAGGGCTTTAATTTTTATAATAAATAATGCTGCTTCATAGCACACAATAGACATAAAATGCCAGTGAGCAATGGAAAAAACACAACACAGTTACATTATAATTCCAAGATGAAGAAATGTACTGAGTGTGAAGCACTGGAACAGTGTGGAGGTCAGTGGTAGACTTTGGAAAGGTCACTATATTGAACTACAAAAACAATGGTGGGTGTGGGGATTTTGGGAGTCAGAAGTCAAAAAGGCAACTTTCCATGGAACAGCTAATGGCTGGAATGGTTATCTGGGTTTTTATTGTTCTTGTTTTACAAATGTTGCATATGCTGGCTCTGTTCTCCCATTTTGTGCACCAGGTCTTTGCTTTCATATGGAACAAAGGGAAAAATGTAACAAAATGTGTTACAAAATATTCACTTCCTGTAAAAAAAATAATAATGATTGAACTAACATTTTGTATCTATTAGTAATCATCCTCTCCGGGGGTCTTTTGTGGTCTTTGAAACAGACTCCATGAATGGTGAATTCTTTACTGTTTTGGTGCTGCAGGCTACATCTTAACTCTGCACAGAAATCCACTTCTGCTGGGAATTAGGAGAATATGTTCATAGATTACTATCAATGGCTTTATGGGGTGATTATCTGTCCCAATTGTCTGCCAAATGGCATTAGCCTTAACGTTTCCGTCCATCTAGTCATTAAGCACATGCCAAATTCAAAATAACAGTGGGTAATTTTTGCAATTAAGTCCCCATTATTGTTTCCTTTACTTAAAGGGTGAGTCAGAATTGCATATTTTAAATGTAACCACAAGTTGCTCCCACACACGGCGGCAGGATAGATTTAATATATGTACACTTGACAATCAGTTGAATCTGCTACTGAAAGTGGCCAAGCTCATTTATATAAAAAGAAAGAGAACTAGATGCAGAGGAGTATGCCTTTTTCTTTGAAGGAGATACACTATTTTCAGTAGCAGATTCAACTGACTATCAATTAAAAGGTTACATATTTTAAAGATCCCTACCCTAACTGGAGAAAAATTATTTCACCTGAAATTTTGACATGGCTTTATTGAACTCATTCATTATGTATGGGAGAATGGAAAACTAAAATATTTTTTAATAATTCGAACCCTTCCATATGCCCTGCCAATTTGCATTCCTGTATATCTTCTCCTTAGTGGCTGTAGCACTATTTCCAACCTGGACCTGGAAATGGCATTGCTTCATTAGATTTTGGGGTTGCTTTCAATGAAGGGGGAGGGGTGGAATTGGCAGGAGAAAAATACTGTATTTTCACCACATAATAGTCACACTTTTAATCTTTTTTTCTGGCTGAAAAAAGGAGTGCAACTATTATGCGGCAAAAACTTTTTGCCTCCTTTCACCAACAACACCCTGCTAGTGCATGTGCTAGCTGGCTTCCTTTCAGTTATGGTGCTTCACTCACTCGCATGCTTACACCCCCCCCCCCCCAGCTATAAAGCTTCAGATGTGTCACGATATACCTCACACTCAAACACAGATAGTCAGTATCTAAATCCAGAGGTCATACACAGAGAGTTCTTGAATCAAAGCCTAAGACCACAATTCAAGTGCCAATAGTCAGTATGTACATTCCGAGTTCAAACAACCCAGTAAGTGACAATATAACTAACTGCAGAACCCAAAGTCCTTAAGTCCAAGTCCAGTCCAAGATTTACAAAGCTAGTCACACAATGAGTTCACAATAACATGATCCAGCAAGATGTTGCCTCCAGCAACAAGACTGCAAACTCAAGAGTCATTTATGGTAAGACCACAGTTGTTGTTTGTGGATAGGCTGTTTCTCCGCTAACCTGACAGACCTGCATAATTGAGCTTGATCTCTGCAAAATTGTGCATGAGTGGGAGCAGTTAACCCTTCAGTAGCCTGCTCTGAAGTGCTGGCTTCTGCTTGCTCCTCCTCCTGGGATGTGGTGGGTGCTAAAGGTTCTTCTTCTGCAGCTACTACACTCTGCTGTGTTCCAACCACTTGTTCTCGCTGTCAGAACTGACTAGGACAAGATGGCTGAGTAACAGCATCAGCTCTTCAACTCAGTGCTTTTGGACTCAGCTGAGTGAAGCACTATAGCTCAATGGGGAGCAATCCCATGGGTGAGTAAAGCACTGTAACAGAAAGGAAGTGATTGGATGAAGCTATTGTTTGTATAGATGGAAGCCTAGAGTTTTCTCTGTGTTAGACTGTTTACAGCGAGGCAGCTTTCTTTCTCCACTGGTTACACTGTATGCAGGTTATCTGCCAGCAGGATGTTGAGGTGATGAATCAAGGCTGTGACTATTATGCAATAAAAGCAAATATACTGATTTGGGGGCCAAAAAAGAGGGTGCAACTATTGTGTGATGGCAACGATTACACAGTGAAATATGGTAAGGCACCCTATTACCTTCTCAGGCAGTTTGGAGGTGTTTTGGTGAAAACTGCCCTCACAATGTGGGGGGGTGTGGTGTGGAGTACAGTAACCTCAGAAAAGATGTTCGACATGCATATGGCCTGTGGGCAGTATATTCCCGTACAGCATGGGTTTGAAACTCTACAGCAGTGGACATAATGGCTTACTATCACACAACATCATTCTGAAATCATTCTAAACCAATCTTCAACTCATTTCAAAGAGCTACTGTTAAGAAAATGATGTTCATAGAGTTTTTAAGGTGGTGCAATAATCCAAAAGTGCTTCTTCAGTGAGCTTGGAGACTGTGATGTGTCTATGTGGGTATTTTGGGGGCATCTCTTTGAACTACTTCCCTTCCCGATGACCATAGTACTAGTCATTTAACTTCCAGCAAAATGATAACTTTCCTATTTCTCCCCTTATGCTTCCTTTTAAAAAGTCATGGAATTGTGCAGTTTGATTGCTACTTTCAGGCACTAATAGGGATTTTTCTATTTGTTAGATTATTTTTTTTATTAAGACAGATTAAAACAAAACCTACATACAAACATACAAAAAACAAAACAACATCATCAACAGCCAAAAATTAAAACACGTTTTCTAGAATGATACTACTACATTCTAAACATCAAAGAAACAATAACTACAAACTACAGTCTTCATTATCTAATCTAAGGGCTTTATGTTCTTTGCCTGATTATTGTATTCTCTCTGTTTTCTATACCCATTTGGTGAAAAAGAATCATTGGTACATCCTTTTTCTACATAATAATACACTTGTAGTCCAAAAACAGTGATGAAGATTTGGCCCCATCCTTGCTGGCGGAACACAATAAATGGGCCCCAGTCTTTCTTAAAGTTAGAGATTTCTCCTTAATCAACATAGTAAGTTTATCCGTTTCCACAAGTTTGTTTATTTTCATATTTCATCTTAAGATGGAATAATTGAGTTTTTCCATCTTTGAGCATAGGTAATTCTTGCTGTTGTTATTATGTATATAAATAATCTTCCACATTTACTACTGAGTTGTTCATCTAACAACCCAAGCAGATAGAGTTCAGGTTTCATTTAAAATCTGACCTGAAAAAATGTATTCAAAAATCACATGTACTTGTGCCCAATATTTCTTGGCCCTTTTACATTACCACCACATATCGTAAAAAGTGCCCACTTTCCCCCCACATCTCCAACAGACACTAGAACTATTTTTATACATCTTGGCAATCCTTTCTGGTGTCAGGTACAGCTACGCATCATTTTATATATTTTTTATTTCAAGTTATTGCACAGTATACATATCAAACTCTTTGTCCAGACTCTTTCCCATTGTTCCATTTGTATTTGTTTACTAAAATTTTGTACCCAGGGATTTTACTTTTTGATTAAAAATTTCTATACTATTTGTATGTACTCTGTTGCAAATGTTCCAGCAGTTTGCAAGCTAGCTGTGCAATCTCCAACTTGTGCAGGTTTGGCAGTGAGAAGTAAACTTGCAGAATATGGGAAAACGTTTCTATTTCCAAAATGCATATTTTCTTTTGTTATTAAGTGATATCATCTGATTTGCAAAACGGCCAGGTGCTGTTGACCCCTGTCCTAAGCAAGGTTTGGCAATGAAAGTAGACCTCACCCATGCAGAATATACAAAAAGGGAAAGGCTTGTAATTGCAAAATACATCTTTTCTTTTCTTTTTATTAATATTTGAAATGCTTGTGAATGTGTGGAAGTAATTAATTGCAAAGCCCCAGTCTCATGAGATTTTGAACTCATTGAGTTGTGCAATTCTTCCAGAAGAAAAGGCATGGAAGAAGAAGGGTAATACACAGATTGGGAGAAAACAAGTCCCAGCAGCAATGGTAATCTATAGCACTGGCAGATTTCATCAACTACATGGGGAATGGTTTGGTATGATAAGACGAGTGGCTCCAGCCTAAAGCAAGGCAGGTATGCAATGCCACTTTGGACAGAAAATCCAGTGAGCAGTGCATTCAAAGTAATTAAAGGGTGTGCTGTGCATACTAAGCATGCCCTCAGTCATGCAGTCCTGTTGCCACTATTGAAGCTGCCCTCTTAGATCAGCTTCTTCTTCTTATCTCCAATAGTAGCTCTTCCAATTCATAGTTACTTCAGAAAGCAAGAGAGGGAGAAGAAGCTGAAAAGGAAGCCATGACAGGTGTTTTTTCATATTGCAGCTTGTTTTTGTCTTGGTTTTGTTGCATCCCATCTGAAAACACAAATTGATTGATATTCTGCTTTAGGTATACATCTAATTGTCTTGGAAATTAGGGCAAGTTTCTGCACCCTTCCACATGATGATTTTTAAAATAGTTTTTGTGATATTTTGTAGGAGGAAATCTGCTAGTGAAATACTCACCACCATTTTGTATTAGAACTCCCTTTATATAATTTGAATTATTTAAAACTATTGTGATGAAATTAGATCTCAGCAAACTAGCACTGGTTGACCAGTATGACCACATAAAGAAAAACCAAACCAAAGCACACCTCGAATGCACAAGGAAATGTTGTTTTAAAACCACTTCTGCATATTCCTTGGACCCTAATGATTCATGGGATCATTATAAATCAGCAGGTGATTTGAAGGCATACATACACAAGGAAATCATTCCTTCAGTATTGTCTTCAGCATCTTGGTCATTGAAGCCATTTGGCAGTACAAAAGGAAGGTGCATCAAGCCAACCCCAAACAGGACTGCCTTCCACCTGGAAACCATGCCCTCACTGCAAGAGAACATGCAAGTCAAGAATAGGGCTCCTCAGTCATCTATGTTCCCACCATCAGGACACCGAACTTGGAAGACAATCTTACTCAGACAACGAGGGATTGCCTAAGTAAAGAAAAGTATACTTCCAATAGGGCTGATGGTTATTTTGGGGATAAAAATATTCTTCTAAAATACCCAGTCATGTATCTGCAAAATATAGAAATTCAGTTCTAGTATCAAAGAAAGTGATGTGAAAATTCATAGAGAGGTTCTCCTACATTCATATTCAAGTCCAGAGTGCAATGTTTTCCTAGTTTACAGAAAGCCTGCTATCTCTCACTTTGAACTAGCAATGTGAACATCTTCGAATTATGTTTCTTCCCTACTTAATGAAACAAGTGCCTCGCCAAAGTGGTCTGCATAGTGCCCTTCAGCTTTGACATTGTCATTGTGGTCTGTAATAAATTAGAGCTGTGCTTGAACCCAAAGAGCAACAAATTAACAGTTAATTAGGAGTTGATAAATAACAGTCACATAGGACCTCCGATTTAGCCTGTTTTAGGCAGCACCCTCTCTCTCATATCTTGATGCAACAAGTGTTTATGTGCTTGTAACAAGTGCCTGAGTGGCCTATTATGCCTGCATTTCGTCATGCCTTGGGATTGTTCTCACATGTTCACCTTCCCCTCTGCTTCTCTCAGCACACTTTGGAGACTCTATCTGTCAGAGCAGTTTTATCTGAATTTATTCCAAGATAAAGAAACATGGTAACTTTTTACAGGAATTACATCATTCTTGTCCTCTCAGAGAGGGGAGACTTTGTTTTGCTCAACAGAGGTGGTAGCAAATGTTCTGCTCGTTTCCAGGGGGAAAGCAGAGCAAAGAAAAAGACCAAAAGAAAAAGAAAGCAAACTATGTAATCATTTTAATCTGGCTTGCACTTATGGTAAGATGTTCAGCTTCAGATAACAATTTAGTTTCAAGTGATGTAAATACAGAATAAAACAAAAAGGAAGGTTTATGTGCTGGGCCAAATGAGGGAGATGCTGGTTTTTATTCCTGTATTTGCGGCTTCTTTTTGTGAGCTGCAGATGTCATTTTTACAATTCCAGGAACTGTCTGTCTTTCCCTCCTCCTTTCCTGATACTTTTTATTCCTTCTAGCAAGTTTCTGTTAAAAAACAACCTCAAAAGACCATGGCTTGAATCCTGGCTCAGATATGGAAACCCACTGAGAGTTGTAGTTTGGTGAAGCACCAGCTCTACTTGGCAGAGAAAGCTAATGACCTTGTAAAACCACAACTCCCAGAATTTCATAGCCTTGAGCCATGACAGTTAAAATGGTGTCAAACTGCATGCATTCTACAGTGTGGTGTTAAATTGCATCCATTCTCATAGTTTCCCAGCCAGAGAGGAAGAAAATGGCAAACTTCCTCTGAACAAATCTTGCCAAGAAAGCCACTTAGGATTAACCAAATGACTGAAACAACTTGAAGGTATACAACAAGGTTGTCCATTACATTGGGGGCAGATATTTGGTTGTCTCATTTGATGTACTCAGGGTCTAGTCCTTTCACTTTTCTCTGTTTGTCAGCTATGGTATTTATGTCTTTCTGCTTCACTACTACAGTTGCCCTTCCACATTTTTGGTTTTAACTTTTCTGGATTTGATTATTCGCAGATTTAATTAATATGTTATGTAGACATTTGTTGGAAATGCAGAAGTTAACCATAGAGTTATGCTGGAGGACCCACATATTTTTAGAGAACTATTCTCTCAAATAAAAAAAGTGTGGGGGTGTTGTTTGTGGTTTTTCCACTTTTGCCCCTAATTTTAAGGAACGTGAAGGGATGGCTGTGTGTATTTTACTAAGGATGATAGCTACGTATTTAGCAATATATTATATAAAACTGATAGGCTCTGTTCTGTAAGATGGGAGTCAAAATGCCTTGTGGAAAGAAGCTCTCTGTAGTATGAAAAGCCCTGTCATTGGTATTTACAATGCAAATGTATTATAGAGCACTCCCAAACTTGCCACTTCATATCCCCTTGTTCTGACACCTAGTTAAGGTTTTCCCTTTATGGTGTTTTGGGCGCAGAACACCTTGTTAATGTCAAACAGCGCAATCTCCTTTGCTATGGTTGGCAGCTGTTCACTAATTCAGGTTTAAATGTGTTCTCACTTCTTGGAGATAATGATTTTTGGTGGGGATTGTGAATTAAGAAGTTTTTTGGGGGAAATGTTTCTAGTTTTATGGCTTTGGATACTTTGATAACATAAAATCACTTGATTGTTTACAGTGCTACTTGACAGGTTGCTGGCATTTTTTATTTAGGGCTGGGGACTTTCAAAGCCAAAATGACTGGTTTGTTGAGAACTGGAGGGGAGGGGAGGGGAGGAGGAAAGCACCTAACTGCAACATAAACACTCGTTTTTCTCCAACGTTTCAGTAAAAATACCTCAACTGCTTAAGGGGTGACTAAATCCTGCCCTTCTTCCCTCTTTCATACATGATTAATTATTTGGCTTTGTGAGAGGTGGACCTGATTCAAAATGGAGTAGCTAAGGCATGAGGCGAGGTCTGTATTTGGAGTGGTACAGTACATGGAGCCAAATAACACCCCTGAGCAGGGCTTTGATAAATTACTTAACACTGGAGAGAAACAACGAGTTAATAATTTTTTTCATCTTTGCCAGAATATTACAACTAAAGAGAGAAAATGCACAAAAAATGTAAAATTATCTGGAATAGAATTAAGTTTTCTTTGAGAGACTAGCAATTCCCATTCCCATAGCTAATCTACATGCAGAGAATTCATGCGGGACGTTAAAAATCTTACTTTTTTCAGATTTGAATCCCACAAACTCCCAGCAATTTACTATACTGCCTGGGAATTCCCTGAAGTATACTCTAACAAGCACTGTTGAAGAAACACTTGTAGTGAAAGAAACTCGTGATTTCTGGAAAATATGTAAGAGAATATTGGATTCCTCAAGCAGAGCAATCAAATTGGCAAGGCAGAAGCTGAACAACAACCAGTTCTACATCCACCCAACTACACAGAGAAAAGAAACAAGCTTAGTCTTCATTGCAAAACACATAAAAGTAGTTTTACTTACAAATCAGTTGTCCATAATGAAATACATGGTGTACAGTAAAAGAAAGAAGAGGAAGAAAGGATCTGCGGGTGAGAAGATGTAGGAAGAGAGGAAGTGGAAATGTAAACTAGCAATTGGGAAGTATAGATATAGAATAGGCCTGGGTAACAACGCAAAAATTTGTTTCTAAAATCGATTTGTAATTGGGGTGTTTTTTTGTTTCGATATTTAAAATAATTACAAAATTTTCAAAAAAAAAAGTTCGGTATTTACGAAATTTCGTAAATATTTACAAAACATTTTGTAAAGATGGCGCCCTTTTTTAAAATATTTTTAAAATATTTTTTAAATTTAATTATTAATTTTGTAGAATAGGGAGGAGAAATTATTATTGAGGGAAGGCAGGCACTCACTCTGGCGGGCCCTCTCGCTCGCCGCTTACTCGCCGCTCGCCCTCTCGCTCGCCCTCTCGCTCGGCCTCACCCTCTCGCTCGCCGTTCGCCCTCTCACTCGCCCTCTCGCTCGCCGCTCGCCCTCGCCCTCTCGCTCGCCGCTCGCCCTCTCGCTCGCCGCTCGCCCTCTCGCTCGCCCTCTCGCTTGCTCAGCCGGCGCCGAGAGAGGAGAGCTCCCAGCAAGCCAGGCGGCCATCTTACGTATTTCCGAAATGGACGGAAATACAAAAATTTTTGGCGCCTGCCGTTTCGATATTTAAAAACACTTCCAGGTTTAAAAATAAGTTTTGTAATCGTTTCGTAATTCAAAAATTAACGATTTTTTAAACGAATTACGAATTAACGAAACGAATTGACCAGCCCTAATATAGAAATATTGCTAACTTTAACATAAAGTAATAAGATTTAGCATGTTTGTTCATATTCTTTCCTCTCTGTATTTAGCAACCTATAAATTTCCTATTAATTTTTTGTATGTAATATTAGTTTTGTGTTGCTAGGTTGGGCACACTATATTTGTTCATACAGCAATATGTGTTGCATATCACAATTTTAGGCAACAGTTAGTGATTTAAACATATGAGATTTTGCCTGAAACAGAAACTCCGGTTTTCAGAAAGTTTAGAAAAATTACTATTTAAACAGCAATTCTAGAGTGATTCTAGAATTGTAGTTCAGAAAAGGAACCTTTCCTAGCTTTTATTTTATTTTGTGTCAAAAAGATTGCATAAATAAGTATAAAATTGATAAAAATAGAAGGAGCACAAGCGGCTAAATATTTTGTGACCTAAAATGGACATCAGCAACTACACTGTGTGTAGGTTTAAACAATTCTTCCTCTGTACATGAGGCAGGGCATTGTGGACAAGCATACAGATGTGGAGTTGTTTTCCTAGCTATTCCACTGAATCAAACTGATAAGATTTAGTAATGCCATTCCTGACCACTATTCCCAAAGTGGAATTAAGCCCTACTCCAAAACAGGTTGATTTCATATTGGACTAAACATTTGAGATTTACTTTATTTTTTATTTTTCTCTTTCTGTAAACTTTTAATTTATTTTTCCACAAATGTATTTCACATAACACAAGTTTTGTTCAAAGTAATGTATAATACAATAGTACAATTGCTTCCCCTCTCTCTACCTCTACTTACAAATTTATTGCACTTCATTCAGCCCTTACTTGAGTCTGGTTCCCAGGTCCGATTCTGTTTTTCAGTCATGTTATTGTTTTTATGATGTTGTTGCTTGTGTCTGTTTATGTTTTTATTGATTGATGTTAATGCTGTTGTTTTTATCTGTCATTGGGCTAGTCCCCATGTAAGCCACCCTGACCCATCTTTGCTGGAGGAACACAATGAATGGGCCCCACTCTTTCTTGAAGTTGGTTAGAGATCCTTGATTAACATAGTATGTTTATCCATTTTTGCAAGTTCACTTATTTTTTATAAGCAAATTGCCTTGTGTTGATATCATTGAGTCTTTCCATCTTTCAGTACAGATAATTCTTGCTGCCATTGTCATGTATAGCAATAACCTTCCATATTTTCTTTCAAGTTGATCATCTAACATCCCAAGCAGGTTTCATTTCAAATTTAACTTTAACATTTTTTTCTAAACTCATATGTATTTGTGCCCAGTACTTCTGCACTCTTTTACATGACCACCACATATGGTAAAAGGTGCCCTGGCTTTCCCCTTGATGCAGCTATTGTGTAACAGTAGTGTGGTTTGATGCAAAAACAATTAAATAGCTACATTTAAAATATAATGTTAAAAATTTGCTCAGCTTTCAAATATTGGATACCTTGGCTAATTGGTCAGTTGATTTATGTTTTCTTGTATTCTTGCTAAATATTGTTTTAAATTGAAATTAATTTTGATATAATTTGAGATATAAAAATAAATGATATTAAAACAACAATGGAAAGAGATTTAAGGTTATGAACTAGTGGAATGATATTCCACAATTGTGGCCCATGCATTGACCTCTTCACCCTCTTTTGTGAATGGTGAATATGCCATTGACTTCCTACCATATTAACAGGATTTCACATGGTAAGATGTCTATTTAATCATGCAGTGGAAAACAACAACAACAACAACAACAACAACAACAACAACAAAATGTATTTATACCCTGCCACCATCTCCCTGAAGGGACTCGGGGCAGCTTACATGAGGCCAAGCCCATCAAATACAAATACAGCAATACATCAACAAAGCAAACAAGCAAATAAAACAATATAAAAATATAACTAAACATATAATCAATAACATACAAGAAATGTAAGACACTATGGCAGGGCCAGATGTAATAGATTAAAATTTAAAAATACTGGGTGTATACACAGTAACGTATGTGTAAACATGGGGGTTTTAGAGAGTGATGTAGGGAGATCAATCCACAGATAAAGTGCTTCAGAGGACATATAGAAGGATATTGGTCAGATTGGGTATTATTTCCTTTATTCAGAGAAAGCACACTGGAACAGCCACATTTTAAGCTCCTCCTAAAGACTGCCAAAGTGGGGGCCTGTCTGATATATTTAGGGAGTGAGTTCCAGAGTCGGGGGGCCACCATAGAGAAGGCCCTCTCCCTCGTCCCCACCAATCGCGCCTGTGAAGGGGGCGGAAACAAGAGCAGGGCCTCTCTAGATGATTGAAGAGATTGCGTGGGTTCGTAAACAGAAATGCGGTTGCACAGGTAGGCAGATCCCAAACCGTTCATGGCTTTGTAGGTAAGAACCTGCACCTTAAATTGGGACCGGAAGATGAATGGCAGCCAATGGAGCTCCTTAAACAGGAGGGTTAACCCCTGTAAACAACTTAATAAACAAATCATGGGGACTGACAGGGAACAACAAAGTTGCCTGTATTTACTCGAATCTAATGTAATGTGCAAAATTTTCAAAACCCTGAAACCAAAAAAAGTACTTGCCAGCAAATGTAATGCACTGCATCAAAAAGTGCACTCTTTGTAATTAGGTTATTACTGTTGCTACCTTCTTAGAATTCCTTCTTTAAAAACAAAAGAGTTAGAGCACCAAAGCTTTCAGCAATGGAAAAGGAAACCCTGGAATGCATCTATGTTGTATAATGAAACCATTTTAATTGCCTAGGTTCAATGCTGTGGAATCATGGAGGCTGTAGTTTTACAAGGTCTGGAGCCTTCTTTGCCAAATAATGCTGATGCCTCATCAAAGTACAAATCCCAGGATTACATAGCCATTAAATTAGAGGTGACATCCCTCAAATAGGATATCCAAGTGCTCCTGAAGCAGCTTCCTCTTTTGCTTTGGCTCAGCACTAACGACTATATTACGCAGATTTGATGTGCACCCTAGTTTTGGAGAGGTAATTTAGCCCCCAAAAAGGTGAGCATTAAATTTGAATTAATAGGGTATCAAAAAGATGACTTTGCCTTGTCCTAAGCAATTTGATAAATTTATCCGTGGACAAAATCCAGAAGAACACGGTGATTATGGGAGTAGGAAATGCTTGCTCATCTGAAATACAAGTCCTATCCTCTGTTTTTAATGACGTTTTGGGCATATAGAGCCTTACATCCTTTTGCATGCACCTGCATGGGAATATGGGACATGTGAAAAAAATGCTATGGTTTTGGCTGCCTTTCCATGTTGTACATTGTTATTATGCTTGGAGTTTGTGTGAGAATGGTTTCTCAGTGACATATTCTGAACTGCGTGTATGCATGGGGGGGGGGGGTCAGTTAATTGCCTAGACAAATTAATCTTGATTGGTTTAGAAGTTCTATGCACTGATTGGCTATTGGCTAACAGCTCAATTTGTGTTTTTTATTCAATCAAAATAAGTTCTTTCTTGGGTGATATTCAACAGCTGGCAGTCTTTGTCCCAAGTCCAACTTGTTCTATTGAATATGGCCCTGTATTTCTGCCTTGGAGATTTATCCTAGGTAAACAGCCTATGAAACACAGAGGAACCTTTATATTCTGATCAAAGCTCCTTTTACACAGCAATATTATGCACCAGATAGTCAAACTGGATGCCTTGGCTGCCCAATCATTTGGGCAACTGGTTCCACAGCAGTGAGAGCACTACTTTCTCAGTGGTTGATCAGCTGCCACCTATCAAGTCAAATGTGATAAAAAAAGGTTGCAGGTGTACTTGCAAAATGATTGGCTACATTTGGGGCCACATGTGTGCAACTTCTGAGACATTCAAACATTTGTGCAACTATTTTTATGCTAGCATAAGGACACAATCATATTTCAGTCTCTGTGTTCTCCTTATACCATAAAGGATTTATCTTAATATTTGTGATGTATTGCCTTCCAGAGGTTGTCTTGTTTATTGTAATATGCACTGAGTTGTGCGATATAACAGTATGTTGCACATTAGTTTAGAGGTCAACGGAAGATAATCAGTAGGGGTGTGCGATTTGTCAAAAAAACATCTTGTTTTTGGCCCTGTTTTTGTCTGCCCCCCCTCTTCTGTTTGCCAGGGAGTTCCTGAAATGAGAGGGGAGAAATACTGTTCAGTGATCTGGCAGATGGAGGTTCCATTTACATTCCAGGAAAATCCAGCCCATTGACAACAATGGGGGAACTTGCAAGGCTCCTTTCTCCATCATTTTCAGGGCTATTGAGTTGAAAATGGCCACATGTGAAGAACACATTTACAACTGCCCCCCCCCCCCCAGTTTCAGAACATTTTGGGCTTTTTTGTAATTTGGGGGGCGGCGGGCGGGGGGGGGGGGGGTGTTGGTGCAGAAGAGAGTACAGAAGCCAGAAGGTAGGGCTGGGGAGGGATTGAAATTGAAATAATATTCTCTCCATAGGTACTCAAGGGAGTCAGGCTATCCCTCCCTTCCCTAAATCTATCTTCTGCCATAATATTTAGAACTGAGTTAACAATCTCTTTTAAAAAGTACTTCGCTGAGAACAAACACTCAGAATTTCTTCACGTTTAATTTCCAAACTGGGCTTTCCTGTGTGTGGTGTGCTAATGCTCCTTCAGGAGATGTGGCTCCCATTGAAACAAGTATTTAAGAAGGGTGCCTTTCCATCTCAAGAACAATGGCTATTGAAGATCTTAGACATCATGAATATGGACAAATTAACCCAACGTATGAACACAAAGCAGAATCTGAAAATATCTGGACGCCAATAAAGAATTTCATAATGCAAGAAAACCTGAAATGGCTAATAGAGATAAGATAATATTTAAACACCAAATGCTCTTAAGCGGGACAACAAAAAGGAGCTTGCCAAAACAACGAGAGAGTCTAAATGACTGAAGAAAGAAAGATACACCCGAAGTGAAGAAGATTGGAAGTCACACTATATATTCTTCCCTATTACCCTCCGCCCCTTCCCCCCCGCCTTACCCATCCTTTCCAAAATGCCTCAGCACCCAATCCCCTCCCCCTTTTTATACCCTTATTGGCTATCCCTTGCCATCACCCTCTTTTTAACCACTCTATTTTCCTACTTTCCTATACCACAGATATGTTTCCCCTCTTTTTATTGTTACATGAAAACCTTAATAAAAATATATATAAAAAGAAGGGTGACTTAACTCTGCTTCAGTGGAAGGGTGTTGAGGGCAAACAATTCCAGAGAGAGTGCTGCCTTAAGACTGATGTCTTAACTCTGCTTTAGTGGAAGACCAGCTTTCGAAAAAGACATGTGATTCGCTTCCTTCTTCTGGCAAGGCTAACAGGAAAAAAAAACCTGTGTGGAGCTGCTCTTGTCAATCACAAGGCAGCCAAATGCAGCCGAAGGATCCAGTACGACATATTCAATTCGGGCTGCGCCTTCGGCTGCCCCCCACTGGTCCATTTCTGGTGGTCCAGATGGTGGACTGCTGAATTTCTCTGAATTACAAAATGGAATTGTGCACTCTCCTAGTAATCAGGAATGTCCAATTTCATATTGTTTAACAACTACATTGACCAGATGGTCTCTGTGCGCATCCTAATTTTTATTGCTGAAATTAAGAATGCTGGAATGAACTAGAATGGATCTTTATGTGGAAGAGCATTGAACTCCAAAATGTCTTGCTCCAGAACCCTTTTATTCTAAGCATACAAACATCTGGCTCCAACTAATCTGATATAGAGTTCCAGTTTTTTAAAAAGCAGGTCCCAAAAGCCTGAAACTTGATAATCAGAGGAAAATGGCAGCAAAATCTCTACTATTTCCCCCCAAAACTGATTCCTATAGTGTGCCAATTCACTTGGATATATTTTTCACCTAATGTAAGTACTTCACTCTCAACCACAATAGCAATAGAAATGTGTAAATCCTATTGAAAGCAGTGGTCTGCTTGTAACTCACTGTCCCTTTTGGATATTTTCATATTAACCCATGATTCTCTATATTTTTTTACTGAATAAAGCAGATTTCTTTCAGGAAAAAATCAATGTGGAAATTGTCAGATCTGGAAACTACCTTGGATTTAGGCTTCACATCTATTTTGCAAACCTGGTGGTGTATCTACAGTGTAAAATTAATGCAGTTTGACACACTACTTTAATTGCCATGGCTCAAGGCTATGGAATCATGGGTGTTGTTTTCCAAAGTACTTAGCCTTCTCTGACAAAGAATGTTGGTGCTTCACAAAACTACAACTTCTGAGCTATGCAAGCACTGAGCCATGCCGTTAAAGTAGTATCAAACTGCATGGATTCTGCAGTATAGCTATACGTCTGCTAGATGTATTTGCTGGTGTAGGATCTTCCCTGTTCTTTACTCTTAGTATTCTGAAAGTGCAAAACTAAGTAAATATCATAGCATAGAAAAGTTTTTTTAGACTACAAGTCCATACTGGCTGAGGAATTTGAAGATTTACAATTAAAAATAGGGAAAAAAAATCCCAGGCTCTGAAATAGTTATGGATAGCATTATTTAACCTATGGAAGAATATGAAGGTCAGGCATGTAGCCGGGGGGGGGGGGGGGCTTCAGCCCTCCCCCCCCCCCCAAATTCTCATGGTGGTTCGCAAAAAGGCCTTACTGGTGCATTATTTAAACTGTTATGTTTATTCATATCATGATCTGATCACCATACTCAATATATCCCATATGCATGGGGGTATTGGAGTAACAATACAAAAGTTTTGCTAGGGTAGACCCTCTTTCACTCAGTCTCAGCCCCCCCCCCCGAAACAAACTCAGCCCCCCCCCCCGAATTGAAATCCTGGCTACGGGCCTGATAATCGAAATCCTGGCTACGGGCCTGATGAAGGTCATCAAATTTTCTGATATTCTAAATCATTTCCCATCCCTGAAGTACATCATTTACAACTAAAAGGAAAAACCACAAGCAATAGCCCTTCACAGTGTCTTCCCCTGCCTGACCTGCCCCGTATCCCCAGCGTGCTTCCCATTAATGTGTTAGGCTGACAATGAGCTGCAGACAGGATACAAAAAGTGAGCTATGGTCAAATAAGCTTCTAACTAGGTCTGATGACAGCAGCTGTCACCTTAATGGGGTTCAGCCCATCTGAAATGTAACTGTTGACAGTCATGCATTTATGATCACGGAACAATGGTACGCCTCTGTCTGCGCATTTTCAACTGACTAAATCAACTCTTATCTATTTCCAGCTTTGCACATTCATTCAGCAAGTAAGAGTCCTGTAGCTAAGCCACCACTGACATCCATCACCTCACCCATTGGGAGACAGAGCAGGGAAATTGTTACTGAAGCTTTCTGTTTTCTAAAACCTCATTTTGTCTGTACATTGTTCAAACATTTATGAACAGGTTGTATGCAAGATGTAGGACACTGCTATCCAGACTGTGGTTTTGAAGTATTTGAACACTTTCTCATCACTCTCCTACTCAAAGGTACTTGTTGTTGTTGTTGTTGTTGTGTGGCCAACATAACTACCTTAAGGTGAACCTATCATAGCTAAACAA
Organism: Anolis sagrei; assembly: GCF_037176765.1. Classification (NCBI taxonomy): domain Eukaryota; kingdom Metazoa; phylum Chordata; class Lepidosauria; order Squamata; family Anolidae; genus Anolis; species Anolis sagrei. The sequence continues at coordinate 62,251,447 of NC_090022.1, read as the reverse complement.
GGTGTTCTCCAAAGTTTTCTCCTCCTCCTGCACAAAAGTACAACATCCACTTAAACTATAATCTATTTACAGAAGAATGATTCATTCTTTTTCAGATTCAGGGAAACCAAATGGGTGTCCTTATTTCATAGTGGTGTTGATGCTTTATTGGTCAATTCCCAAAAATCACTGAAAAATCACATTTCCTCCCTAAAGATAATGTCCTCAGTTCAGTTCATAAGTATTCAACACTGTTTCTGTAAAAATTATGTTCATAAAGTGAGATGTGGAGAAAAATAGTCATTAATTCCATAATTAAAATAAATCTTCATAAAATGTTATACAGTCATTCATTTATCCAACACTGTTCCCATAGTTAATGATATTCAGAATTAAAAGCAATACTCAGTTAGATCACCTTTCCCAAAAACATGGATTAAGGTTGGTGATTACCTCAAGCCAAATAATTATTTATGGCCCAATTAAACAGTCTTTCATGTTATTTTGGTCAGACCTCATATCTAAGATATGACCCTTTCTATACATTTTGAGCTACATTTGAAAGCTGCTTTTAGATTTTTCAGAAGTGCCTTTAAAAAATACAGTTATCTCCACCATCTTTGTCCCACCTTTATCACAGCTTCAGTGAATCAAACATGTTATTTTGTGACTCCTCTCAACTTAGTTTTCGGTTTGTCATCCTTAAAGAAAGGACACTCTCCTCAGTTAAGTTGTTGTTGTTGTTGAATTTAATCAGAACTGAAAGTAAATAACACTTTGCAATTATGAGTGTTTAAATTCCAAATTTTTCAGGCTAATCACTTTCAGAAACAAACAAGAGATTGAATTTATATCGCCTGCAGTTGTTATTGGAAAGGTACAGCCCGGGATTGCTAAATGAACTCAGTCCCACTGCAATTATGACCACTCAAGCGTGCTTTCGATGTATCGTGCCAAATTAGGTAGATTTGAGCAATTTGACTTCCTGTAACAAATCTCCAGGGCACCTTTGAGAAAGTACAGACTGTTTACAAACACTCTCGGATTTCATGAGTAACTCTGGGTAAGAACCGTCTCAGCAGCGCTGGAGCACACACCTGTCAAACCATGACAGCATGAGTTTTTTATGCCACATGTGCTGTGGAGAGACCCTCCTTCTTCTCTCAAATGTTTTGTTATCTTTTAATGACTATTTGTGAACAAAACAGCTGCCAAAGTTTTCATTAACTTGTGGCAAAAAGAAAAAAATACACATAAAAAGACTACAATCAACAAAATATAAATGAAAAAGCTCACAAGATTACAGTTTGTAATTGCAACATTAATTGCTGCTATTTTGAAAACCCAGACATTTTCCAAGTTATCCTAATTGAGGATGTATCCTCTCTTGAAAAGCCATTGCCATTTGGAATCAAAACTACTCTCACACTCATTTTCTCTGGAAATAGAAGGAAAAAAATACACCAGAATTAAGATCAAGTTACTTAGTTTAAATGCTTTTTAATTGATGGGATTTAGTTGCAATAGAAATACATCATTATCTCTAATGCCAACTCATCTACAACGCATCCACTAGCTTGCAGTCAAAGCCAAAGCCTTCAGCTGTCTCAATTTGTCAGAGTGTTGGACTAGGGGTGCATCTACACTGTAGAAATAATGCAGTTTGGCACCACTTTAACTGCCATGGCTCAATGCTATGGAATCCTAGCATTCGAAGTTTGGTAGAGAATGCTAGTGGCCTTGTAAGACTACAAGTCCATCTTAATCATACTGCTTCTTGGTCACATATATCATGACTTTCTTCTTGTAAATGCTGGAGGATATGTAAAGCAGGCCCGCTGAGAAACAACAGAGGAGGGGTCAATATGCTCAATGTCATAAGGTTTGAAGAAATACAAAAATACTTTGTGAAAAAACATTAACTCAACATAATCAAATGAGGACTGAGTATTAGAAATGTGATGAGGTCTGTCAGGGTGGAAACCAAAACTGAAAGGAAGAGAGTGAAATGAAATTGAGTATGCTGAGTTGTCGTTTGGCTACAACTGAAACTGGGACATTTCACACTAGAACCTTTTGTTGAAGGTCCTAGTTATAAACAATAAATTTTCTGTTAAAAGCAAATCCTTTCCAAGCGTATTCCAGCAGCTTGGATATAAATTATAAGTACAACAAACTTAGGTTGTACTAAATTTTGAATTTCATAGGAACATTTAATACTCAATACAACACACAAAAAAGGAAAATGAAGGAAAACAGCAATTTCTAGATGTCCTAGTCATCTGCAAACCCAATCAACTACACAGTTTACAGAAAACCTACACACATGGATATATACCTACATAAAAACTCCAACCATCACCCAAGTAAAAAAAAAAGAAGCACAATTAAAGCCCTGGCAGATTGTGCAAAAAGAATTTGCAAACCCCACTTCCTTCAAAGTGAACTGAACCACCTAAATTGAGCTCTCCAGGCCAATGGATACTACGCCACAGACATCAGAATAGCTTCAAGAACAAGAACAAGCCGTGAGAGTAAACAAAAAGATCCACCCAGAGGAAAAGTATTCTTACCATACATCAGGGGAACAACTGACCACATAGACAAGCTGATGAAGAAACACAACATACCAACGATCTACAGACCCACGAAGAAAATTCAACAAATGCTATATTCAGCAAAGAACAAGTGGGATCCTCTCACATTTGCAGGAATCTACTCTATACCTTGCATCTGTGGACAAGTCTACATAGGGATCACCAACACAGCACCCAAACACAAATCAAGGAGCATGAAAGGCACTGCAGACTAATTCAACCAGAGAAGTCAACCATAGCAGAGCACCTGATGAACCAACCTGGATGCAGCATATTATTTGAGAACACAGAAATGCTGGAACACTCTAACAACTATCATACCAGACAGACTACACAAAGAAGCCATTGAAACCCACAAGCATGTGGACAGTATCAACAGAAAGGAGAAAAACATGAAAATGAACAAAATCTGGTTACCAGTATTAAAAAACTCTAAAATCAGAAAGTAAATAAAGAGCAAGACTCAAAAAGTAGGAGAATTCCAGAGAAGCAGCAATCAGGGACAGCTAACACCTCCCAACAAAGGATGCCCCCAGGCAGCAACCAGCCAGGCCTTGAAACTGCAGGCCATTAAATGCTAATCAATGTGGCAAATTGCAACATTCACACATACCTCTAGCAGACAAGTTCTTTCTCCCAATCTGGATATTCCACAGAAATAGAAACCTCACTTACTTAGTTTCCAACAGATGCCTGCCATAGATGTGCATGCCTTCCATAGATGTGGGCAAAAGATTAGGAGAGAATGCTTCTGGAACATGGCCATACAGCCCAGAAAACTCACAGCAACCCGATATAACACAGCTTGATGATAAAGTGCCTGGAGTTCATCTATGGCAGTGGTTCTCAGCCCGTGGGTCCCCAGATGTTTTGGTCTTCAACTCCCAGAAATCCTAACAGCTGGTAAACTGGCTGGGATTTCTGGGAATTGTAGGCCAAAACACCTGGGGACCCACAGGTTGAGAACATCTTAATCTCTGGATTCCTGAAATGTAATTTAAAAATGATGGAAGTTGAACTTTCTTTGACCTTCCATCTCATATTGCACATATGAATGGAACCCACCTGCAAAATAAGCAAACAAAATGTCCAGAGCAGTGTCTGAACCAGCTCATAGAGAGAGGAGTAGGAAGAGTTCTGCATATTCCCACAGATAAAGAACCAGGTAATAGCTAGTTCTGGAAATATTTTACAGAGGAAACACAAGTAAGTATTTTCAAGATTACTGCCTCTTGAGGGACATCAACCTCTGCAGATCCTAGTTTATCAAGTGCAGACTTTGGAAAAAATTAACTTTTCTGGTTTAAAACTTCCAGAATCCTTCAGTCACTGAGCATGCTGGCTGTGAGAATCTGGGAATTGTACATCAAAAGTGGCTCCCAAAGCTCTGATGAAATCCATTATTATACTCAATATGTATGTGTAGACATACATCCTTGCAGAAGAACAAAAAAAATCAATAAATCAATATACAATGGGATCAAAAGTTGATAAATTAAAGAAGGAATAGGTTGTGATATATCTATCCAAAGCAAAAATGCACGCATAGCTAACACAATGATTATTTAGGCAAATTGTAGTTAATAAAATAAAAATATCCCGAGGGTTCTGGATGATAATACTTCTCTTTCATAGACCTTGGATGATACATCAGCTCTCATTTATACATAACCCCTTATTATTATTATTATTTAAAAAACAACAAACCAACTAGTGATAACCATGTTGGTAATTCAGCAAAAGGTAACAACATATGTATAAGATAGTAACCAGGGGAAAATGATTAAATGCTCAAATATACTGAGGTATAAATATTCAATAGTATTCCTGTACCTTTGTATGATGTAATGAGATATCAAGGGTAGAGGTTCTCGAGAGGGAATGGGGAGGTGGTGGGATTGGGGGGAAATACTTGTATTTTGATTGTTGAATTTTGAAGATTCTCTCTCTCTCTCTCTCTCTCTCTCTCTGTGTGTGTGTATAAAACTTTTTAAAAACTTAAAAAACAGCAACACACCAATTCCTCAAAACAACAATACCTTTCTTAGACCAACAAAAATGCAGAAAATACATTATGCAAACTTTCCAAAACTCCACTGGCTTCATCATCAGGCAAAGGGGTTAAAATCATACAGGAAGAGGAAGGGGGGGGGGGTAACAATGCTAGAGTCACAAGGCTATATTGTGTCAAGATGTTTTTGTTGTCAGTTAAAATAATCTGAAGGGATATCAGTGTAGGTTCCTCTCCCAATTCAGTCATTCTCTTCCTGGGCCACAGGAGTACTGGGAGGGTAGGGGCCGTCTCAACTGACCATTTAATGCAGCTTCAAGCCTCCAAGCTGTGGCAGCTAGAAAATGCACTACATCATGAATTCAAGGGTTTAAAGTGCATCAAGACAAATTTATGGAAAATCCAAGTTAAACCCCTGAATATGCAGAGCACATTGTAGATGGCCTCCTGTGCTCAAGTGGTTTGTAAAATTTGGAATGCAGTGGTGGGGTGGTGGTGGGCTACCGAACCCCCTCCCAGGGCATAGTTAGACAGCTGTGGGCTAATTGATCACCTCCACTCCTGACTGTCAATTTCCCTTTCACAAACCCCCTGTAAAAAGCAGACATCCCAGGCACTTCTGTGCCTTCCTGCAGCCAATGATGGCCCACAGTAGGCAGGCACCCTGAAAATAGGCCACATTTTATATATGCAAAGACATCAAATTAAGAACATTGAAAAATTAATAAAATGTCTAGTTCCTAAAATTGTGGATAAGGGAGACTCAAGTTATGGTATATAAAACTGGTTAAGTGGCAGGTGAACCTTTCTTCAGCATTCAGCATGGCTTAGGGCTAGCCAGAGGATCTATTCTTTATTATATGTCTTCTCCTCCTATAGCAGATTCAGATTTTACAAGAGATCTTCCAGTGCCGAACCTTTCGGTATAGGGTCTAGTACAGTCATGGGCAAACTTTGGTCCTCCGGGTGTTTTGGACTTCCTGAGTCCCCTTGTGGGAGAAGGGTGTGGTAAAAGTGAAGGAAATAATTGATTTTTCCAAGTTTTTCTTCTGACATATAGCCGTTAGCATCTGGTTTTCATTATTGGTTTCCCACCCAAGTACTAACCAGGGCTGACCATGTTCCACTTCCAAGATGAGTCAAGATCTTGTGCTTTTGGAACATTCTTTAAAAAATCTTGGAACAAGGCAAGATACATTAAAGCTCCATCAAATGGGATGAAAGTACCTGTCCTCCCTCACTTTCTGAACCCCAATTTTCAACCCAACTTTTGCCTGGTGGAGGCAGGGAAAGGGAGTGTGAAGGAACAGCCAGCTCTGTTCTTATCACTGGATGAGAACTCCTATACTTCTTTCTAATAATTTCAGTACATGCATATTAAAAGCATAACAAAACGCTTAATAAATCAGAACACATAATGTCTTTTTCAATGTGTGAAGCATTAATAGCTTTACTTTGGATCTCTTAAATGTTTCAACCTCCAGAAACATCTTGTATGCACCAAAGACAGGCTGAAAACATTTTCCTGTGAATTAATGAACTCATTTATGGATTACACTCAGGGCTGCTGGTAGAGACGCTGGTTTAGGTCATTGTAATATATTCTGATAGTCCCTCTAGAAGGAGTAAAGGAAGTGCACAAACTACAAAGAGTTCAAAGCTTTTGATTGCACACAGGTCCTTGAAGCTTCCAATCAACTGCTTTCTCATATGCTTGAACTCAGTTGTGAAGGAGCACCCACATGACAGAAGGCTGACTCCAGACTCGCGAGAAGGGCAACTCATGCAATTCTTTCAAGATGTCTGTAATCAGCTAACATCAGATGCTGAATCAATTTCTCACAGCTATTGCTGAAAAGGTTTCATTTCTGCTATGTTTCTTCAGAAACCATTACAGTTAATCTCAATGCTTTGGAACATGAAACTCTTTAAATGTTTCAAATAGAGAGCCTCTAATAAATAGTTCCTAAGGGGAATGTTTCCAATATATTTTCCTCTCCAAATCTAAGAATTCTGTGGTTCTGAAAGTTCCCATGGTGTTCTTGGAATTCCCATAGCAGATTCTTAAAATGTTTATAATAATTCTTAGATTTCTTAACAATAAAACCCAAGATTTCCACATATATTTTCTTTCCATTGGTTTCATAAAAATATAAAGGTTGTACCTGCTGGAGGTTTTATGCACATGCAGCTAATGCTTCTGGACAAATAGTTATTTTACCTCCCACCCATGAGAACATACAAAGTTGTACAGGGATGGCCAAGGTACTGTGCTGCCTACAGCAGAAAAACAAACAATGCCACCGTCATCTGCATACACCAAATCAATGCGCACAGTACCCAATTCCAAGCAAGTTATTTTAGTACATGGCAGATGAACTCCAATAAGAACCGCTCCCACTAAAATGCATCCAACTTCAGGTGATAGTTTTTTTCCATTCAACCCAGTTCCACACTGAGCCAAATGGGCATAGGTTACTCAATACTGCTGAGCAGAGAAAGGATTAAACTAGATGAACATTCAGAAATCTCAAATTGTGTGGCTTGATCAGAACTGGTTTTAAAACAATGCTGTTTTAAACATTGGGTTGAACAAATCCAAGTCATGTACCAAACTGTGGTAGTTATTTGGAGATCAAATGACACCTCCACAATGAAGAGAACTTCATTGCGATGGACTTCTTATAACTATCACAATAGTCTTCAAAGGAAAGTGAACACTGAAAGACTTCTGCTGCTGACTAAAGAGCCTTATGCCACTTATAAAATCTTGACATTTATTCTCAAGCATTTTAAAAATGCAGATTGACCCTGCAACCTGAGTTTATTTTTTAAATAATATAGCTTCTGAACTACACAGGAATTGGATAGAGAAATTATTTGCAAGCTATTTTTGTTAAATATATAGGTACCTGAAATATGCTATTCTGGCACACATGTTCGATTGAACATGTGCAGGAGCTAGAACTAATAGAAGAAAACAGCATTTCTAGTTGTAAAAGGGGGGAGATAGATCCGAGAAGCATAGTTCTGATGTGAAACAGACATTTTGGGCATTTGAGTATAGTTTGATTCAAGCTCAGATCTATTTCATATGCTACCCTACTCTATCAGCTACTAATTACTCTATGCATCAGAGTTTATGACTGCATCTTAAGATCTGCCTTTGATGGTGGCTTTCTATTTGCTCTTTTGTTGAAAGCAGCATTAATTTCCCCGGTTCTGAAGAATTCTCCTTTCAATCAAAGGACTTTAGCAAGAAGTTATTTATATCCAATTGGTCCCTTAAATGGAAAACAATGCTGTTGCCTTTGTGTAATGCATTTATAATTCCTGTCAGCTGGTGCAGTGTGTATGACTGCATGTGTTTGAACAGTATAAACCAACTGCTGATAAATAAAGCCTGAGTCTTGTGTATGCTTTGCAATATACATTTTTTTGCCGAGAGTTTGAAGTCATATGATGGGTTTGGTTTGCAATTCATTCACCTTGGAAAGCTGGTCTCGCATATAACATCTGGTTTTCAGTGTGTTTCCATTTTTTGCTTTGTTTGGGAGCAAACTGATTGAGACATAAGGACACCAGTTGACTTAAGGTCACATATTGAGAATGAGACACAGCTGGTATTTAAACCTAAGATGCTTCCAGTCTAATCATTAATGGCCATTTTTGATTCCCCTCCTGACACCGGAATGTAATTACTTGCATAAGCAGTACTGATGGAACCAGTGGGTTCAGGCAGTGTGGTAAATAATCACATCTCTATAAGTAAATGACATTATGTATTTGACAGTTTCTTTACATTTTAATGTTTTACATTTATTGGTTGATTGATTGATATAAGTGTGCAAGCTAGAATTTTCAGGGCCACGTAAAGTATGTTATGAAAACTTTCCATACAAAACTCTGTGGTTATTCTTCAAGAACTTTTCTTCTTCCTTAGGACTTTTGTATTTCTTGTGTGCATTGTGGGTGTGTGTGATGGGTACACTGTGGGAGCAATTTGTGTTGTGCATCTACTTCATAGCTTCCTCAATAACTCTAATGGGTTGCTGCCAACATTTTTGCCAACATTCACTACCTCTGAGGATGCTTGCCACAGATGCAGGCGAAACGTCAGGAGAGAATGCCTCTAGACCATGGCCATACAGCCTGAAAAAACCTACAACTACCCAGTGATTCCGGCCATGAAAGCCTTCGACAACATTTCTGGAGTTTATAACTTATTTAATATCACTTTCTTAATGCAAATAATTTATTTTACAAAGTTATGGGCTTAGCTATTCAGCTACACAATTATGTGCACGTTCATTGGGCATGTTTCTGTGATTTCCTTCAATTGCCATTTTTGGATTGTTGATAAATAAGAAATACATGTCCAGAATAGTACCTAGAGCTGAATTTAAAATGTCATACACTGATCTATACGCATAGATGCATATTTACTTGTTAGAAACAAATGTGGTGGAAACTTCTTTCTTGGAAACTTTTAAACAGAGACTGGATTGCATCTATCTGGGATACTTTGTGCTTTTCCTGCATAGAAGGGGGTAAGACTAGATGGCCCATGTGGTCTCTTACAACTCTATGATTCTAATGGGGAAAACTTTAACGGAGTGACCTGTGTCTGCAATATAGCTAGGACACAACATATTTATACCAGTGTAGGAGCTCCAGAACAATCTCAAACGCTCTGTTCTTGCTCTTTTTCTTTAAGTGGTTCTGGATTGGACAGCCTTCCAGCAGAGAGCATCTCACAGCTCTTCAAATAGAGAACTGTCTTTGCCCTCTGTAAAGTAGGACATATGGTCACCCTATTTAGATAGCTGATAACACTCAGTTTTTTAGGATTTGGCAAGGAAACAACTGAAAGAAGATTGATTTTTTAAAGTTACCCCTTCCCCCATTATTGGACTGGAAATGAAAACTGGTGTAGAATGTACAATATAGAATATAGAGTTGGAAGAAACCACAAAGACTGACAGGGAACATGAAAGCCATTCGAAAGGATGTCACATTGAAGCTGGTTTTATACTGATCTGGAAACTAGAGACCTCATCACATGGATGGGGTCCAGCATTGTGATTTCCAGCTTTCGTGGTGAATCGGGGCGGCAGCGGTACAATCCTGGTGCTCCGGCCGACAGCTAATGCATCCTCATCACATGTAGGGAAGCATCACCATGTGGCTTAATCCCATGGTAGCCCCATTGTTCCTAATGGAACACGAGGAGGCTATTGTGTTGGCAGCACAGCGTCCTACCATGCTGCTGCCCCAGTTCACCCACAGAGCCCTGCCGGAAGTCAGCATAGGTCATCTAATAGGAGGTGTGGGGCTCTGTGAGTGAACTGGGGCAGAAGCGTCCTAGGACACTTATTTTTTTCACATATGCTGAGGTCATAGGATACAGAGCAAGGGGATTAAACTGAAAAATTAAGAATCCTCTCCTGGTTTCCTTCCTGATGCCAATTCATAACTATTATTTATTTATTTATCTAGTTCTTAAGTGGGGGGTGATATAATAGCTTTGAATCAAAGGAAGAGTCAGATACAACAAAATGTTAGTGATGCATCAGTGAAAGTAGAATTAAAATAGTTAAGCCACCACAGTGGTCCTCATTTGGCTCCTACCCTCCTAACATTTTATTCCCCATCCCCTCCCCAATCCCTTTTAATTATGTTCTATATCAGAAAAAGAAGACAACACAATTTTTCCCAGTGGAAGTATGCAGATTTACACACTTATTTCATTATCTCCTTATGTCCTTGATCTCTGCCAATAGTGAAATAAAATCATGCTACTTCTCCAAATCAACACATTCAGCCTTTGCACTGTATCTGCAACCAATTAGCCCAAAATGGTACCAATTTGAGCTATAATCATCTTAATCTTCCTATGCTAGTAAATTCCTAAATCTCAATTCAATATTTTGACAGTTCATTTATTTTATTTGAGAAAAACTAGCATTCCGTATAGCAGCCGAGTGTGACAAGTAGTGTCTTTTAATGAAGGATAGAATTAGTTTAGTGACCTTAAAAAAACAAATAGAAAGATGCAATAGTTCAGCATGCTCTCTGTTTAAGAAACTTATATTATTTTAATGTATTGTCGAAGGCTTGTCAAAGGCTTTCATGGCCGGAATCACTGGGTTGTTGTAGGTTTTTTCGGGCTATATGGCCATGTTCTAGAGGCATTCTCTCCTGACGTTTCGCCAGGCAAGGCCGAGAACAAGCCATGAGAGTAAAGACAAAGATCCACCCAGAGGAAAAGTGTTCTTGCCATACATCAAGGGAACCACTGACCGCATAGGGAAGCTGATGAGGAAACACAACATACAAACTATCTACAGACCTGCCAAGGAAATCCAACAAATGCTACATTCAGCAAAGGACAAGAGGGATCCTCTCACTTCTGCAGGAGTCTACTGTATACCATGCAGCTGTGGACAAGTCTACATAGGGGCCACCAAATGCAGCATTGCCCAAACACGAATCAAGGAACATGAAAGGCACTGCAGACTACTTCAACCAGAGAAGTCAGCCATAGCAGAGCACCTGATGAGCCAACCTGGACACAGCATATTATTTGAGAACACAGAAGTGCTGGACCACTCGAACAACCATCATGTCAGACTACACAGAGAAGACATTGAAATCCACAAGCATGTGGACAATTTCAACAGAAAGGAGGAAACCATGAAAATGAACAAAATCTGGCTACCAGTATTAAAAAAAAACCTCTAAAATTACAACAGCAAAACAAAAGAGGGAAAACAATCAGGGACATCTAATCACCTCCAACAAAAGATTGCCCCAGGCACTGCCATGCCATCGAATGCTAATCATGGTGGTCAATTGAAACATTCACATCTAGCTCCAGCAGACAAGAGTTCTTTGTCCCACCCTGGTCATTCCACAGATATATAAACCCATTTTCCTAGTTCCAACAGACCTCACTACCTCTAAGGATCCTTGCCATAGATACAGGTCAGGAGAGAATGTTCCTAGAACATGGCCATATAGCCCAAAAAAACCCTACAACAACCCACTTATATTATTTTCATTTCTGCCTATTGCTCCATTCCAGTTTTAATTCCCTTTATTTTGTTCAGTGGTGTCATTCTGTGGAGCTCCAAGTGCTATGGGACTCCAGTTTCCACCATCCTCAAAAAACCTGATCAAAGTGTAATCCAACATTATTAACATGCTTATGTTATTGTTTTATTGTTTTGTTATTTTTGAATTGATTGTATTGTTATTGTTATTGCTTGTATTGTTGTATTTTGGGCTCAGCCTCATGTAAGCCGCACCGAGTCCCCTGGGGAGATGGTAGCGGGGTATAAATAAAGTATTATTATTATTATTATTATTATTATTATTATTATTAGGAAGAGCACAGATTACTCACCTTTTCCAGGGTGATGGAATAAATGGGATGTTTGTTTTCCTTTTTATTACTGTTCTCATTTTCATTCTCAGTCTTTTGCCTGGCCATTCTCCATTTTTCATGGGCCCCATAACTGTTCTGTATTCAGTAAGACTACTGCAAGAAGACTACATAACTTTCCTTCCAGCCTATCTTAACAATGGCTACCTACATTCAGAGGCAGCCCTAGGTAATTTTCAATGGTAAGCAAACAGTATTTTGCCCCCCCCCAATATATATATAGGGGAATGTGTGTGTGTGTGTGTGTGTGTGTGTATATATATATATATATAAAATAAAAATAAAAAAAAATAAAAATGTAATGTTCGTTTGTGGTATTAACAGAACTCAAAAACCAGTGGGGGAATTGACAACAAATTTGGACATGATACACCTAACAACCCAATGTATGTCCTTCACTCAAAATTATTTTTTGATTTTGTCATTTGGGAGTTGTAGTTGCTGGGATTTATAGTTCACCTACAATCAAAGAGCATTCTGAACTCCCCCAATGATGGAATTGAACCAAAGGTGACACACAGGACTCCCATGACCAACAGAAAACACTAGAAGGGTTTGGTGGGCATTGACTTTGAGTTTGGGAGTTGTGGTTCACCTACATCCAGGGAGCACTGTAGACTCAAACAATGATGGATCTGGACCAAACTTGGCACAAATATTCCATATGCCCAAATATGAACACAGATGGAGTTTGGGGGAAATAGACCTCGACATTTGGGAGTTGTAGTTGCTGGGATTTGTAGTTCACCTACAATCACGTATAATCACAGAGCATTCTGAATCCTACCAATGAGAGAATTGGGCCAAACCTCCCACACAAAACCCCCATAACCACCAGATTGAGCCACAGCAACGAGTGGAGGGGGACGGCTAGTATATATATATAGAGAGAGAGGGGGGGGCATGGACAAATGTTGGCCCTCCAGGTATTTGGGACTTCCTACTGGCTGTTTGGAATTGTAGGAGTTGAAGTCCAAAACACACACTCACACACACACACACACACACACACACACACATATATATATACACACACACACACACATACACTAGCTGTCCTCTGACACACGTTGCTGTGATCAAGTCTAGTGATCTTGAAAAGAAAGTAATGAGAAAGTTGGTTTCTAATATATGTAATTTCTTGATGCTTGTGGGTAAACAGTACCTTGTAGTTATTCCACAGATATATAAACCTTACTTGCCTAGTTTCCAACAGAACTCACAATCTCTGAGAATGCCTGCCACAGATATGGGCGAAACATCAGGAGAGAATGCTTCTAGAACAAACTCACAGCAATCCAATATTCCAATCCATTCAAAAAACACTATGGTTTCAGATAGTGACCAGCCAATTGCAAAAGGGCCAACACTGCCCAAATCCTTCTTATTTCACGTCTCGAAGATCAAATCAACAACCCACCCATTAAAAAAAGACTACAGGCAGTCCCAAACATCCAATTCCTAGTTAAGAACCGGGGTGAGACAGCAGGAAGTGGGAGAAATTGACTACTCAGAAGGGAAATTTGGTCCTGAAAGAGCAAGCCCTTGTCGTCCCGGCCTGAGAGCTGTGCAAAAGGCAAAGCCCCGCCATGGCCATTTTGGGTCCGAGCGCGTTCTACTTACCTCCAGAGGCTCACAGGGTGAAAGGGGGCGGGGCCAGCAGGGCTCGGCCCAATGGGAGGCACGCGCGACAAGTCCCGCAGGCCAAGGGAGACAAAAACGCCAGCGTGCGTCCTTCTCCCAGTGTTAAGAAGTGCGCAGATTTTTTCTGTATGGCAATATGTTAACTGTGGTTTCCACTGAGCCACACTTTTATTTTTATTATGACTAGCCATTTTAAAATGAGGAATAAAAAATATAATGAGTCAAAAAAAAGAAAAGAAAAAAAGAAGTGCGCGGAGAAGGAGGGGCGATGCAGGGCGCACTTCCTAACGCCAGGAAAGGGACACGTAGCATTGCTGGGCATACGGGAAAAGAGGCCTCGTGCATGCCTCTTTTCCCACATGCCCGGCAACACCACTGCACGTCCCTTTCCCAGCATTAGGAAGTGTGCGCCCTGCATTGCCCCTTCTTCTCCGCGCACTTCTTAACACCTGGAGAGGGACACACACCGGCGTTTTTGTCTCCTTTGCCCTGTGAGGAGGAGGAGGAGAGGTCCAATGGGCACTTGTGCACTTGTGAGGGAAGGAGGGAGGGAGAGCAAGCTGCCTCTTGGTGTTCTTCAGGGCAGGGGCACCTCGAGAGCACCTCAAGAGCGCCCCCCCGAGACGCGCACTATACACAAAAACATAATTTGCGTGCTGGGTTGAGCCGCCTCTGCCTACATTGGACAAAGGAGGTCAGTTGATCTATTGACAGTGGAAGAAAGATGGCAATGTTTCCAGGCCCTCTTGCCACAGAGAAGATTGTGACAATCAGAAGCACGACCTCTGTTGCAATTCCTCATTGCAGCTTTGCTTGTGTAAGGGAATCAGAAACATACTCTTCCTTGTGGACCAACTGGTAGCTGAGCAGACTTCTTTCAGCTGATGCAGCTGTCAATTGAGTTGGTGAGTTGATGGGTGGGCCAGAATCTGTTGCTTAGTTGTGCATACACAACTCAGTCACAAATGTAGAATAGTGTTCATTATGTCTATTTATATCCCATCTTTCCCACCAAAACCAGGCATTATGTGACCCCTTGATTCAATAAACAAGTAGAAAGATTAATAAATCAGAATGAGAGCAACTCAACATTTCTTTCATTCACTTTCTTTTCTGACTGTAAAATCTGAGTGTTTGATCATTTCCCCTTCTCTCTGTAAGAACAGAGGATCTTGACAAGAACCTTTTTTCTCAGGACTTTGAACTTCTTTTTGATGGAAAACACTTTATACACTTACATCAAGAACTTGCATACAGTCCACTGTGCACCACAATTGCACATATGTTTATCTTACAGTCTGTACAAGCAGTAAAATACAGGCATATGTGCAAGACATGTGTGGTGATCTAAACACAGGCTGTATGCAACTGAAAATGCCTGCAGGAATTTCATTGCAGCTGGAAAAAAGAATGCAAAAATAAACTCTAAAGAACACCATATTTGTTTAAGAAATTACTTTCTGAGGCTGCTTGATACTTTTGGCTGGGCTCAACTTCCTACATTTTGTAAAAGCCAAGCTACACATTATATGGGAGATCTGAGATTCAGTCTCCAGTATTATTAGTATTATTATTTTACTTTCATTCAATCACTGGATAGCTGCCATTTTGTTCCCAGCATCACTGCTATGGAAAAAAGTTCTTCTGATGTCTTCGCTCTTTCCTAGAATGAATTTTCCTGAATGAAATCTCCCTTCAACTCTTTCTGTCACTGAGTCATGGGCAAGGACTTGGATATATATTCCTACATAGATTCTAATCAGGGAAAGAGGAGGCGAATGAGGCACCATTCACTCCCTTGTTCCTTTTGTTTATCTTTCCTTGGGAGATCTGCCTGCAGAGGTGGTCAGTGATTCCCATGGCAGTGGACTAATGGATGTGATTTGTGGTTTTGTATGAACTTTAAAGGAAGTATCCAAGGTGATTAACTCTGTTTTTAAAATAAGTTTAGTAATCTGGATAGCTCCTTGAAAGTTTAGACTGAAAACTGGAGCAGATTCACTAAGGGTTGAATCCCCCCATAGAAATCCACCATAGGCAAGCCTGACTTTCTCAGGATCAGAAGAGACAAAGGCAAACTTTCCTGAACAAATTTTACCAAGAAAACTATGATAGGCTCCTTTAGAATTGCCATAATTTAGAAATGACCTGAAGGCACACAGCAACGACATATAAGTCTAAATATGTACATGCAGTTGTTGTTAACATTTCTGTGAATATGCATTTTGACCTTACTTATTATAATAAATATGTGTCGGTGCCCACAACTACAAACACACTTTCTCTCTCACACACTGTAGTAGCTGTTATGAAAACAGGTTTGTCTTTAGAGCAACATCACAGCTGATCTATGTTGTAAAGCAATGCTTTTGGGTTGGAAAGATTAGCCATTTACAAGAAATGTTGCCCAGGGGGCACCTGACTGTATTTACTCAGTCTTCAAGGAGGCTCTTTTCGTGTCCCCAAGACACAAGTGTGTGCTAACCCTGCCAAGACACAAGTGTATGTTTTCAATCTATGTAATCGTGAAGCCAACAGGAAACTGAAGGCTACCTGGGAATGCCAAGGGCTTGAACACTGTTCCCACCCTAACTATTTCAGAGTCACTGTAGGCCAAACGCGAACATTTAGGAAACACTGTGAACACCAAACATAAAGTAACTGCATGCAATAACATCCTGCAGAAACTTACTAATAATGCATGGGATGTAGACCCAAAATTATTAAGAACTTGTCTTACTCAACTGCTGAGTATGCCTGCCCTATCTGGCATAAATCTGCCCACGTGAAGCAGGTAGAATAATCACAGAATGTCTTAAACCTACACCTGTTGATAAGACTCTATAGCTGACATTACCCCCCCCCCCCCCACTCCTGATGTGCGATGGGAAGTTGCTGCCAATTGTGAGAGAAATAATGTTGAACACTGTGAAAGCCACCCACTATATGGCTATCAGCCTCCTCCCAGTAGACTTAAATCAAGGAAAGGTTTCATGAGAAACACCAATCCTCTAAATGTTTCTCCAGCAACAGCAAAAATATCCCTGTGGACAGTACAAGCAGGCAATTCCAACTGGATGCCCCCCCCCCCCACCAGAGGATCTTCCTCCAGGGGCAAATCAAGAATGGGCAACTTGGAAGAATCTGAACAGACACACAAGCGGAGTTGGCAGATCAAAAGACAAACTGATAAAATGGCACTACATAGAAGAATCCTCCACCATGTGCAATTGTGGAGCAGAACAAACAACTCTGCACCTGTATGCTTGCACCCACAATGCCCTGCCTCATGCACAGAGGAAGAATTGTTTAAAGCTACAGACAATGCAGTCGCTGTTTCCCCTTTTGGGTCTAAAACTATCTAGCAGCTTGGGATTCCTTTATTTTGTCATTTTTAGATAATCTATTTTATCAATTTTAGATAAACTATTTTATGCAACGCTTTTGACACAAAATAAAATAAAGTTGATCTATTTCTTTTCATTCCAGTTGCCTGTGTTTCAAAATTGATCCCAGCCTCTGTTCCTAAGGATCAGAAGGAAACTTCACCATGTATATAATTGCAATCTGGGTGTGACTTGTGCCTTTGCCCCTTTTGCTCGGGTCAGTTTTGTTTTCCTATAATTTTTCTTACAATGGAAAATGTTATTGAATTTGTAGAAAGCCCTAAAAGATGTTACACGTTTCCAAGAACATCTTGGCATTAGACAAGGAATATGTCTGGTAGCTACTCAGATTCAGACATTATATGTTGTGTCCCCATCTGCCCCATATTTGGTGAGTTTACAGTTAACTTAATAGACTTGTCACCTGCTTTTCAATTCAAGATTTGTGGTATTTGTCTATATTCTTCAAAAGCATGAAATCATGCTGGTATAGTGTAACTCTGGTGAAAACAAGACCTGGAGCTGACTGTAGCTCAGATCACGAACTTCTTATTGCTCAGTTTAGAATAAAACTAAAGAGATCAGGGAAAATACACAGACCAGTTAGATATGATCTCACTAACATTCCTAGCGAATATGCAGTGGAAGTGAAGAACAGATTTGAAGGACTAGATTTAGTAAACAGAGTCCCAGAAGAACTATGGACAGAAGTCCGTGACATTGTTTAGGAGGCGGCAACAAAGTATGTCCCAAAGAAAAAGAAAACCAAGAAGGCAAAATGGTTGTCTGCTGAGACACTGGAAGTAGCCCAAGAAAGGAGGAAAGCAAAAGGAAACAGTGATAAGGGGAGATATGCCCAGTTAAATGCGCAATTCCAGAGGTTAGCCAGAAGAGATAAGGAACTATTTTTAAATAAGCAATGCATGGAAGTGGAAGAAGAAAACAGAATAGGAAGGACAAGAGACCTCTTCCAGAAAATTAGAAACATTGGAGGTAAATTTCAGGCAAAAATTGGTATGATAAGAAACAAAGATGGCAGGGACCTAACAGAAGCTGAAGAGAAGGTGGCGAGACTATACAGAAGATCTGTATAGGAAGGATAATAATATCGAGGATAGTTTTGACGATGTGGTGAATGATTTAGAACCAGACATCCTGAGGAGTGAGGTTGAATGGGCCTTAAGAAGCATTGCTAACAACAAGGCAGCAGGAGACGACGGGATCCCAGCTGAACTGTTTAAAATCTTAAAAGATGATGCTGTCAAGGTGATGCATGCCATATGCCAGCAAATATGGAAAACACAAGAATGGCCATCAGACTGGAAAAAAATCAACTTATATCCCCATACCAAAAAAGGGAAATGCGAAAGACTGCTCAAACTTCCGTACAGTGGCCCTTATTTCTCATGCCAGTAAGGTAATGCTCAAGATCCTGCAAGGAAGACTCCAGCAATACATGGAACGAGAGTTACCAGATGTGCAAGCTGGGTTTAGAAAAGGCAGAGGAACGAGAGACCAGATTGCCAATATCCGCTGGATAATGGAGAAAGGCAGGGAGTTTCAGAAAAACATCTATTTCTGTTCATTGACTATTCTAAAGCCTTTGACTGTGTGGATCATAATAAATTGTGGCAAGTTCTTGGTGGGATGGGCATCCCAAGCCACCTTGTCTCTTTCCTGAGGAATCTGTACAAGGACCAAGTAGCAACAGTAAGAACTGACCACGGAACAACAGACTGGTTCAAGATTGGGAAAGGCGTACGGCAAGGCTGCATACTCTCACCCAACCTTTTTAACTTGTATGCAGAACACATCATGCGATGTGCGGGGCTTGATGAATGCAAAGCTGGGGTGAAAATTGCTGGAAGAAACATTACCAACCTCAGATATGCAGATGACACCACTCTGATGGCTGAAAGCGAGGAGGAGCTGAGGAGCCTTCTAATCAAGGTGAAAGAAGAAAGCGCAAAAGCTGGGTTGCAGCTAAACGTCAAAAAAACCAAGATTATGGCAACAAGAATGATTGACAACTGGGAAATAGAGGGAGAAAATGTGGAGGCCGTGACAGACTTTTTATTTCTAGGTGCAAAGATTACTGCAGATGCAGACTGTAGCCAGGAAATCAGAAGACGCTTACTTCTTGGGAGGAGAGCAATGTCCAGTCTCGATAAAATAGCAAAAGGTAGAGACATCAGACTGGCAACAAAGATCCGCCTAGTCAAAGCCATGGTATTCCCCGTAGTAACCTACGGATGTGAGAGCTGGACCTTAGGGAAGGCTGAGCGAAGGAAGATAGATGCTTTTGAGCTGTGGTGCTGGAGGAAAGTGCTGAGAGTGCCTTGGACTGTGAGAAGATCCAACCAGTCCATCCTCCAGGAAATAAAGCCCGACTGCTCATTGGAGGGAAGGATACTAGAGACAAAGTTGAAGTACTTTGGCCACATCATGAGGAGACAGCAAAGCCTGGAGAAGACAATTATGCTGGGGAAAGTGGAAGGTAAAAGGAAGAGGGGCCGACCAAGGGCAAGATGGATGGATGGCATCCTTGAAGTGACTGGACTGACCTTGAAGGAGCTGGGGGTAGTGACGGCCGACAGGGAGCTCTTGCGTGGGCTGGTCCATGAGGTCACGAAGAGTCGGAGACGACTGAACGAATGAACAGCATAGTGTAACTCTCTACAACATAGCTATAAGCATTTGGCGAAGTGACTGCAGTTGTGTAAGGGCAGTCAGAAGAAGTTGGACACCCAGCCCTTTGGGGGCACCTCGGAGCTGTTCTTTGACACCCTGGAGAAGTGGGGAAAAAAGCAACTGCTTCTCTCCAACACAGTCTTGCTTTGAAACTTCAAAATATCTCTGGTATCTGGTAAACATTTAAAAGTCAAGAAAATAAACCAACTTCCATATAGGACACATTTTCCAGTAATTTCTAATAATGCACAATTGACATGTATTTATACCCATTTTGGAATCAATATTCTGTAGGTGTTTCCACAGTTCCAAAAAGAAATACATTTTTTTGCCAAGATCCCTTGTAAATTGCAATGACGCACTCAAATGCCAAGTGTGGGTTTAATTTAGATTTAATAAGATATTTGTAGTGTAGCACACTGACTCAATAAAAATGATTATTTCAACCTGTTGGGAATTAGCACCTCTATAACATTTTACTGAAGATACTATCGCAATTCAGATCCAAAAGCAATATTAAACCAATATGTCTTTTTCTTTTGGTCTAAGATAAATTCAAACCTATTTATTTACACACAATCAAGGTTATGTAGATTACATGAATGAGGTTGTAAAGAGGAATGTGTAGTCAGATGCGAAGCCATTATTTAGATGAGCTTGTTGCAGAATGGATCAAAATTCATACAGTTGTGACTTATCAATATGCAAAGTGAGAAACCTAACCACTATAGAAGTAGAAATACTCACATACACACATGAAAATAATTACTCAACAACAATAACAACAACAGCAGCAGCAGCAGCAGCATTTGCTAGTCACCTCTACTAAGCTCGGGGTACAACATAATTAAAATACACAGATAAAAATTATTATCATTAAAATACATATATTAAATGCACAGAAGAAAAATTAGCACCAATACTAATCAAATGTGATATTAAAATTAATAGATTAAAATTGGCTGGGTAGGCCTGCTAGAAGAGTTAGGTTTTAAAATTTTTACAGCTCATTTAGCTGTCAAAGCTCTTCCGGCAGTTCATTCCACAATCTTGGGGCAGCCAATGAACAGGGCCTCTGGGTGACAGTTGCCAGTCAGATTCTGGCAGGTTGGAGTAGTTGCCCCCAGAGGACCTAAGAGTCCAGGGCAGATTGTACTGGAGAAGGTGATCTTGTAGGCAACCTGGGCCCAAACCATGTAGAGTATGTAAAGGTCATAACGAACACTTTGTACTTTGCCTGTGACTGTAATTTATCTGGATTTCAGTAAAGAATCTGGGAATGTCCTGCATGATATTTTAATTAGAAAACTGATTAATCTGGAATAGATGGAAATATATCAAATGGATCCACAGTTTGTTAGAAAATCCTGGTCAAAGACTTGACTTCATTTGATGTGCTTCAGATTAGAAGGAGGTCACCAGCAGCATCCCTCTATAGTTTGTCCTGGTCAAGCCAGTAGTATTCAGTTCTGGGTTTTGCCTCTTTTTAAGAAGGATATAAACAAGATAGCGCGAGTTCAGAGAAGAGTAATGAGGATGATAAGTGATATGGAGGACAAAAGGGAGAGGTTGAAGGAGCTGGGAATGTTCATCTTGTTGAATAGAAGATTTAGATGAAACACAATTACACTCTTTAAATAGTACAATGGCTGTCTCAGAGAGAAGGGTGAGGCTTGTTTTGGATCAAATATTACAGTGGAGAGCTGAGAAAGGGAAAGTAATTATGGGATTCATATATAACAAAGTAATAGATAACCAATATAATTTGAAACCTAGCCTGTTAGAAGTATGGAAAGAGGAAATAAACTGTAATCAGAAGGACTTAGATAAATGTAATAAAAAACTTAAACATTTATAGATCAAAGAAATGCAACAGAAAATTCTGATGAAATGGTTTAGGACCTCCAGAAAATAGCCCATATTACAAAAAGAACATCTAAAATCTGTTGGCATGAATGTGGGGAAACTGGAACATTTATCCATATGTGGTGGATCTCTACCAAGGTATATTATTTATTTATTTATTTATTTCCTGCATTTATAACCCACCCTTCTTACCCTTGAAGGAGGGCTCAGGGTGGCCTCACAGCAAGCACGATTTGTGCTTTCACATAAAGATTAAACAAATACCATTAAAACATTAAAACAGTTAATTAAAAACAGGTAATTAAAAAGAAATTAATTAAACACACCAATTAAAATCCAAAGCCTATAGAAAAATAAAGGGGGAAATGAAGGAATTATTAGGGCAAAAATAGGGTTGAATAAGAAACAGTTTTACCCTGAAACTGGAAGGTAAAAGCGCCTATAGATTGGGCCAAGATGGCTAAATCTATGCTAGCTGTGGCCCAAGCCATGATCACCCTGGGATGGAAAGAACATAAAAAATGGGATATACAAAAATTGTATGAATACTTAGGAGACTATATGTTTCATTATTACGTCATGGATATGAAAATTAAATATGCCAATGGATACCCCAGGGGGAAATGGGAATAGGGAAAAATGATAGCCAAGGCAAAGGGCAACAGAAAATATAAGACATTGAACCAGACTATCCTTACGATCTAACAAACAGAATGAACGATAAAGGTAATGTATTACTGCTCCTGGAGGGAGGGGTGAACAGGAGAGGCGGGGGGGGGGGAGGAAATAGGGGAAAAGGGATGGAGACAAGTAGGGGAGAGGGCAATTACATATGAAACTTTTAATACCCTTTTGTAAAATTGTTAAAATATATATACCGTATAAGTTGCCTATGTTATCTTCTAAGGTTCCTCATGAGGAAAAGCAGTTATGTTATACTCTACTTGTTGAACTCAAATAAATAAACTAAAGAAGAAAAAAACAATTTCTTGTGCCAGACAATTCTCCAGGACATATTACTATATAAAGTTCTAACTGTTGTTCACTGAATGGCAAATATTTCTTTCATTAGGACAAGCTGGGATCTAGCTTTAAGAATAGCAGTGAAGTGACAATCCAGAAATGCCTAAATAACACAAATCTGTCAACTATCTAATGACTAAGTTGCTAGTTGCCAAATATATTATATTCTGCTTGTAAGAGACCCACCACGTCTTAGACAAAACATTAAGACTATCAGACAAAACAGTGAAGCAAAACTTACATTCCCCCTTGCACAATATCTGTTTTCACTGTTGATCTTAAACTGACAACTTCTTTTAGTTTGCTGCTTGAAAAATGAAGATTTTTTTCCCCTCTCTCCTTGCTGGCGTGGGCTATGGCTCTTCCATAAATCAAATAAGTCACAACATGCAAAACTCCACATGACCATTGATAACATCAAGCCATTCAGTCTTCAAAATACCTGCTAACAAGTCAGCAACAGGAAGCTGTGTGACCATTGAGTGAAAGACGAGGGAATCACATCAGGCTGTTCATAAAAGGCACAATAAATTATTGTTTTAACCTGACTCTTTTCGAAGTGATATTTCACTAATGAAAAAGGAAATAAAAGAAGGCTTTGTTTCAAATCTGGAACAAAGTGTGTAAATCATTCTTAAATTATAGCCTGGGTATGATAGGTTTAATCCATAGACCTTCAACAACAGTGTCTTTGGGTTTTAAAGGGGTGCTTTTAATGGTTATGCTGCTATACAGTTCTTTCGACCATTAATAACAATAGGACATGATACCCTCATGCTGGCTTCTGAACTTTTAACCACTTGCCACTGAATAGATTTCTGAGTTATTATTAAAATCTCTCTGCAATCTGCTAAGTACATGTTATAATTTACTGTGCTCTGTATAATTTTTTGCAAAATAGATTTAGCTCAGATTAACAATAAAAGGTCCTTTCAGCACAGTCGATTTAAAATGTTGTTGAAAGATACTATGAAACTACTTCGGGTATTAGTCTGTAAGAAGTGTTTTCAAGGTTTCCCAGCAGGTAACTTAAATAGCAAAATTATTTCAAAGTTCATCACTTTTAGATTGGACCCAACTGGATTACATGACCCTGTGACAGCATTGCTGGTTATAAATAAATTAACATAATAAAATTTTACAAATGTGTGCGTGTTTTCCATATCCTCCAGCTGTCCTGGTTGAGCAGAGACTGTCATGGCTTATCTTTTTCTGTCCAACTTTCTAAGCTGCATTTAAAATGTCTCGTTTTATTTCTACCCATTTTCCCCTTCACTCTCATTTTATAATAATATAATAATAACACTTTATTTATATTCCACCCTATCTCCCCAAGGGGAAGCAGGGTGGATCACAGTACATATACACGGCAAACATTCAAAGCCATTTTGAATAGATAGAACAGAGACAGACAGAACAGAAAGGAGGTATGTTGTGTTGACATTCAGCTGTTTGGCACCTTGGAGGTTGTGCTTGATTCCAGCCACAGGGGGTGCTGTTGCTCTGTCCACTATGATGAAAAGCCACCAGGACTCCCCCCTTCCTTTTGGTCATAGGATATTTTCTCATTTTTTTCTTTATGGTGTTGTAAAATACCTTCCCCGCTTGTTTTAGCGGTACCTATTTTTCAAACTGCTTAGGTAATCAGTAAGCTGGGCTGACACTCGGGAGCTCATGCCAACCTGGGGCTTTGAACTGGCAACCTTTCAGTTGGTAGATATTATCATTGCTGGACATTTACCAGCTGTGCTAAAGCCCAGTCCTTCTAATTGCTTGAAACTGACTTCCCATTGCTTTAAGCTGAGTTCAAAGTTCAAAACTAGTTTGTGTTCAACTCAGCAAGGGGAAGAAGGAAAGAGGAAGCAGAGTTTTGCCTTCCCTAAAGTAAGTACACAAAGACTCCTCAAATCCATGGGGACACGTTTCTGGATGGACCACATTTACATGAAACCATAAATATGAACAGACATCATTGAATTACCTCACTTCTGGTCAAAGCCTACCACAGAGTTGTATTGGAGAATCTGGAGATTCCTAGAGATAATTGGAGAACCTAGAATTTTCTAGATTCTCCAACACAATTCTATGGTAATTTCTGGGTGAAAATTTACCATGGAATCACCTGGAGGACCTAGCAAATTCCCGAAGAGACTATTTTCCTTTAGATACCCAAAATCATAGGTATGGTTTCCATGGTTATAGGGTCTTACTGTATATATATGGGATTTTGGTATCTTCCAAGTCTATGTCATTTTACAATGAACAGAATCATAGAGTTGGAAGAGACCTTATGGGCCATCCAGTCCAACCCCCTGCCAAGAAGCAGGAAAATTACATTCAAAACACCCCCAACAGATGGCCATCTAGCCTCTGTTTAAAAGCCTCCAAAGAAGGAGCGTCCACAACACTACGGGGCAGAGAGTTCCACTGCTGAACAGCTCTCACTGTCAGGAAGTTCTTCCTAATGTTCAGATGGAATCTCCTTTCTTGTAGTTTGAAGCCATTGTTCCGCATCCTAGTCTCCTAGTCTCCAGGGCAGAAGAAAACAAGCTTGCTCCCTCCTCCCATTGAAGTCCCATTGATTTTAATAGAACTGCTTTAAGTATAACTAAATCTGCATCTGACATGAGAAGCTAAAAGATAGTAGTGAGCTTGGGAGCACTAGACAGCTCTGACACTCAGCCATATCCCTTATCCTTATCATTTGGACCAGCTTCTATGTTAAGATATGAAACCTTAGCAAAGAATGAGGCGGGGTGGGGGTGGGGAGATTGCAA
Organism: Anolis sagrei; assembly: GCF_037176765.1. NCBI lineage: Eukaryota > Metazoa > Chordata > Lepidosauria > Squamata > Anolidae > Anolis > Anolis sagrei. Next base: position 62,226,026 of record NC_090022.1, on the reverse strand, counting down.
TCAAGATTGATTCTTGCTATATCAATTAGTTCTGGGTCTCTTAGAAGCTGATGGGAAGGGGTGGGTAATGCAACATTGCCTCAGTGCAAACCAGTTTGAAAGACCTGGGAGTGCTGTTTCTTTTGGTCATAACAAATATTGATATGCAGTCCTAGCAAAAAGCACACTGGGTATTTGAAAAGCATGCCACCACTTAGACAGCGTGCTAGCAATTGGAGAATTCCATTTATTATCACATCTTTCTAGTCTGTTAGGAATCATTCAGGCATATAAGTTCCTTTCTTTCATTTGGTAACTGAAGCTGCTTCAGAATGTCATTCCAGTCCTCTCTGTCAACCTTGCTGAAAAGCTTAAGGAGGTGGACAAGCTTTTACCTTTTTATTTTTAAAAAAACAAAGAAAAAATAGAACCATTAAGTTATGTGACTGAAATTAGTACATATCTGGGTTTGGAGTGACCTTATCCAGCCTCTTAACAACAAGTCTCTTTCATTGCTCCAGCGTGTCAGTGATCATTCGAACGCTGATGCTTGATGGGTAAGACTGAATAATGACAGCAGGTACCCGCTGGAGGCAACTGTGTTCTCTAAACTGGCCTCCAATTAATTATGCTCAGCAGGTTCAAAGGTCAAAAGCATAGATGTCTGTGATTGGGCACCTTGCCGAAAATGCCTGAACCTCAGAGGAGCAGTTGACATTTTTGATTTTTCCCACACACAAACTGTTGGTACAAGACTCAGTCTGTAGTATGAAAGAGCTGGGCAGGGCGATGGGGACAGGTCCTCCTTGAAGGCTAGAGCTGCTCCCCACACCGCAGTGTTCCCTTTCCGTGGCCCCAGGACAGGTGAGGTGTCAGGCTACAAAGAGGCACACATGGAATCGAATAGGATTACACTGCCTTGATTACAAATATTTTCACTGCTGGAATGACAGTGGGTTTGAGCAGAGGAGGAATGAAATCCTAGTTAAACTGTTTCATCCAAACACAAAAATTCACTAGATCCCACAGAATTATTTTTTTTCATTCAGTTTCTTTTTCACTGTTTCGAAAAGGGTGGTCTGACTTTTGCATGCCTAATTTCCTTTGTGGACTTTTTGGTTCATTTCCTTCTTTCTTTACATATACACATCTTGTTTATTTTAAATCTAGCATTTGAATTGATGGCAAGATTCACTGGCTCCCAAAACGTTGAGCTTTACAGGATACCAAAGCCAAGTAGTGTTATTCGACAGTGGTGTTTGACTCAGTTTCAATGGATTTATTTAAGCAGAGACCAGAGAAGAGAAAGAGAAAATGAGAGCATCCAACAGAACCCATTTAAAAATGGGAAATAGTATTCAAGGTACTGGAGGTTCATAATTGATAGCTAAAAAAACTCAATAAGTTTTGGTCTGTGGATATTTAGGAGTTTATCAAGGGAGTGTTCAAAGAATATAAAGGAAAATACATGAATACATATATATAAACACCGCAAAATATATTAATGTAATACTTGCCTAAAATATATGTGTGTGCACATACACACAGAGAGGTAAGGCAGAATAAGAAATCACAAAACTGTGCAGTGTAAACCTGGTCTGTTTCACAAGGACTTTTTCAAGATCACTTCTTAGGGTACCATGGAACTCTCTTCCAAATTAGGCAATCTTCCAGAATTCCTTCCTTGAACAGGCAAAGAACATTTTATAGATGGGCCTTTGGCAATTAAGTGAAAGGGGCTTTTAATCTAGAAGGATGCTGGTTTGCTGTGAAATGATCTTTTAATCCAGAAAGATGCCTTTTGGACATAATTTTTAAATGTAATTTAAAAAATTGTCTTAATGTCAGGGGAATTATGTTTTTAATGGTTTTATATGGTTTTTATAGTTCTATGTTGAATGTTTTTAATTGTATCTTTTCTGAATGTGTGGTATCGAAGTGTTGCCAATCTGTAACCCGCCTTCAGTTGCCTTAGGGCTGAGAAAGGCGGGCTAGAAATGCCACAAATAAATAAAACCTTTATCTTACTGGTAATTACTTGGTTTTCAACTACCAATTTTACATTTGATTGAATTATTAGCTACCTTGAGGCACTTTATAAAATTCAAAATATAAACAAAATCCTTGTGATCAACACTTGAGTGTGAGTAAATTTCTTAGTACATTCAGAATATGTTTTCCGGAGCTATCCTTGTTCAGTTGTGCTTTCACTGAAATAACGTACAGTATAAAAGAGATACTCTATTGCTTTAATTCTAACATTTCAAACACACTCAAAGTGTGTCTGACATGCCAACTCAAAGTAAAAGCAAGAAAGAGGTCTGAAAATATGATTTCATCATTATTTATACAACTAGTTGAACTAAACAATAATAATCTTGTTGAAAAGGAAATACATTTTTATTGAGTCAGGCTCAATTCCCAAATGTATGCTGAATTTAAAATATGACAGGGCACAATCACTTAAATCAAAAATTTCATTCTAAAATAAAGAAATTAGTATTCTAACAATTTGCAGTAAAGGCAATTATAGCTCTTAAAAACTCAAACTACATCCATAACAATATTAGAGGTTTCAGCAATGTCTAAAGGCACACTAAAAAAAGACATTCTTTTTCGAGTGCAGACATAAAAATACTGTGCACCCCACAGTAAATGAGCAAGTGTTTATACTGCAATTGCTTCTGCATTAATATTTACTCTACCATCCAATCTCATCAGGATTAGTAACAGTTTCCCAGAAATTACCAATCAATCAAATTGGATTTTTTTTCCTTTATGGTTTTGACTGGATTACATGTCAAGATTTCCAAATGAAATGTGTTTGTTTTGACACCAGTTTCATAATATGTCCAGTGATAATGCCTCCCATATTTTGATACTTAATATTAATATGCCATTTCCCTTCCCTTATAGTGGTGAAATTAATTCTTGCAAAAAGATGTTTTTACAATATACTCCCAATAAAATAAGAGTGAGCCCTCAAAGGAGATAAAGAGAGTGGATATATAAATATGCCTGATGCTTGATAACAGCAGACAAAATTAGTATAAATTTTAAAAATAATTCCTGGTGGATTGGCAAGTTAGATAGAAATGCCATAAATAAACAAACAAACAGTCCAGATCATTGTATCTTTTGTAGGAAAGCTGGAGAATTCCAAATCAACCTGACTCAGCCATCTATCTGAGGCCCCATCTATAGTTGGATCTATACTGCCCAATATCCCAGGATCTGATTTCAGATTATCTGCTTTGAACTGGATTATATGTCAGTGTAGACTCATATAATCCAGTTTAAAGCAGATAATGTGGATTAGCTGCTATGATTATCTGAATTATATGGCAGTGTAGAAGGGGCCCCAGTTGGAAGTTGGCTGAATGGATTATGCAATCCTACTTTAAATCCCTGAGAAAATGTTGAAAGTGCCTCTTAACACAATCCATTTGGGCCCTTCTCACGGTCCCACCACTCTCAAAAGCATGGTTGGTGGGAGGAGGGAAAGGGCCTTCTTGGTGGTGGCTCCCCGATTCTAGAATGTCCTCCTTAAAGAAATTAGACAAGCTCCCCTCCTAGCTTCCTTTAGAAAAGAATTAAAAACACGGATGTTGAAGCAGGTGCTCGAAAATGGTCGATTTATAATCTATTGTGATGATGGTTTTATAGCTGTACCAATACCAACTTGCTTGATCTGGTTTTGCCTCTGGTGGACAATATGTTTTAAATCCAGCAAAAAAATTTAATTCATTTTATTTTCTATTGTGTTATTGTTATGTTAGTCTGTTAGGTTTTGAGATTGTCAGTTATGTACTATGTTTTTATTTTTGTCTTGGTTTTTGTATTGTGTTTTATTTTTCTGTTAAGTTTTTGAGATTGTCATTTATGAATTATGTTTTATTTTTGCTTTGGTTTTGTACTGTGTTTTATTTTCTGTAAGCCACCCCGAGTTCTGTTTGGGGAGGGGGTGGGATATAAATAAAGTTTATTTATTTATTTATTTATTTATTTATTTATTATTGTATTAAAGACACAACAGCTGTAGGACTGAACAGAGGCAAGAAAACCACAAATTTGTATCATGCACACACATGAATAGTAGACATGAGGAATGATGGATCCAAGTCAAAAACCTTGAATGTTTCAGAGTAACTTGCCCTTTCCTCTCTGTAATACCAATTATTTCACAGATGGCAGCCATTGTCATATTAGACAGAACCCATCTTTCTGCTATGCCACTACTGTATATTAGAAGGCCTTTTGTTTCCAGATGATTAGGTAGAGATGCTGTTTCCCATATGTTGCTCCATATTGTCTGCAATTAGTAATCCATGTAGGCTTTCTCAAAAGGCAGCTTTTTTAGAAAACAGGTGTGTTGCAGGCGTTTCTCAACCAGGTCACTAGGGGGATTGGGTTTCAGACCAGCATCTATTAGGATAAAGCACCCTGCCATGTTAAAGAATTCCATGTGTCATTTCTCTACTCCCCTGCTTTTCCGAAGAGTGAAAAAAGCAAGCTAGGGGATTTCTCAGACCCGGCCTGTGTCCTCATATGGAGACAACAGTGTGCAAAATGTTTTATGGACAAATAATATAAACTATTATTTTTGTATTCTTTCTTTTTTAAAAATCACATTCCCTTTTGAATCTGCAATCTCCCGGCTTTACTTACCTTTGCCTGAACTTTATCTTTTAACAGGAGAAATTGTTTATTCATGCTGCCAAATCTAACTGGCCAATTGACCAGCTTTTCAGGTAGTCCAGGGAAACTATTCACCCACAATACACAATGGGAGTTAATTGTCAAATAAATAAGTGGAGATCAAAGGGTTATCGATTTAAACTACGAGAACAGCTAGCTAAAACTCGAAAGTACAAAGAAATAACATCAGAGTTTAAGAGTAGGTATGTGAATTGACGCTCCATGCAGTCATACTGGCCACATGACCTTGGAGGTGTCTACAGACAGCACCGGCTCTTTGGAATAATAATAATAATAATAATAATAATAATAATAATAATAATAATAACTTTATTTATACCCCACCACTATTGCCCCAAGGGGACTCAGGGTGGCTTACATGAGGCCAAGTCCAACAATACAATATAACAGTATAACCAACACAGCAATAAAATAAAACAAAAAATACAATACAAAAAAATAAATAACATATCAGCAATAAGACACAGCATTTAAAAACATAAAGGTCCAACATTGTGGGCAGGGCCAATTCAAATAGATTAAAAATTTAAAACACTGGGTGTGACAGCAGTGAAATGAATCCGAACAGGGGTTTTAGAGGGTAGCGTAGGGTTAATTGCCCCAACAAGTAGAATAAAGTGCTTCAGGGGACATTTTGCAGATAAATGGTCAGATCAGGGAATTATTAATCTTTCATTCAGGGAAGGCACATTGGAACAACCAAGTTTTCAAGCTCCTTCTGCCAAAGACTGCCAATGACTGGGCTTGTCTAATATCCTTAGGGAGCGAGTTCCAGAGTCAAGGGGCCACCACAGAGAAGGCCCTCTCCCTCATCCCCACAAGTCGCACCTGTGAAGAAGGTGGGAGTGAGAGAAAGGCCTCTCTGGATGATTGAAGAGATCACGTGGGTTCATAAATAGAAATGTGGTCACGCAGGTAGATGGGTCCCAAACCATTCAGGGTTTTGTAGGTAAGAACCTGCACCTTTGAATTGGTACCGGAAAATAAACGGCAGCCAGTGGAGCTCCTTAAACAGGGGGGTTGACCACTCCCTGTAATTTGCTCCAGTTAGTAGTCTGGCTGCCGCCCGTTGGACCAATTGAAATTTCCGGGGCGTCTTCAAGGGCAGCCCCATGTAGAGCACATTGCGTGAACAACCGTGACCAGATCCAACTTCACGAGGTACGGCTTAGAAATGAAGAAGAGCACCAACCCCCAGAGTAGGACATGACTAAACTCAATGTCAGGGGAAAACCTTTACTATTACCTATGTGTGTTGGAAGGGATGGAGATTTGTGCCTCTTCTTGGTATATATCAGAAACTGATAAAAGTATGGATATAAAATGTATGACACCAAGTATATAAATGAATCAGGTCCAGTTTCTATGTTCCCTTTCTTTTTATAAGCAGGGTTGCAAGGGTTGAGAAGTGAGGAGGTTAGAAAGGATGGACTCCAGATGTTGACTTTAAAAACAACAACGATCCAGGTTAATCCCAACAGGGAATGTTCTTAATCAATAACCTACAACATATTCTGGTGCCCCATGAAACTTACATCAGACTTTCAGTCCCATTTAACCCTGGCATTATCCGTGTCAGCAGCTATGCTGTTTTCTGACTGTATTTGTATTACAACCTTATTCATATTCAGAGGAAGTGCCCTAGGTCAGTAAGTGTTCAGCTAGGTAACCCCAAGGTCGAGTTTAATTGCCCTAAAAGGTGGCACATGGCAATGAAGGCTCTCTAATGATTTAGATAGTATCTATTTCATATCAAGATGTTGGGACTCTAAAGAGACCTCATCGAAAGTAATCTGAAAATTAGTGTAAATAAAAACCATGCACACTGTTACCTAAATACCTATTTCCTTTCATTATATGCCCTAAACAACCTTGTCATGGGGACATTACCTCTCCCCCCCCCCCCCACTAATATGCAATTGCCTGAGAGGAACGTTAGCTGATAGTTACTCATTATCAATCTGTGACACTGAAAATATTATTTTTCCAATTAAATGTCAATGTGAAGAGAGGGGGAATTGTTTTAAGAACATTCATGTCTGAGTGAGTGCTGTAACTGCCTGCTTTAACTGCAAACATCTTATTTTCAAAACAGAAGATGGAAACTCCATAAAACCTGGTAACAGATGTAATGCTTAAAGCTGTCATTTTATCCTCTATGACAAATAAAATTAGTAATTGCATTTCTGATGAAAATGGAGTGCCAGGAGAAGAACAGCCTGGAAAAGAACGTTTGGATTTTCATCGAACAGTTGCCTCAAGAGTTCCAGTCTTGTGCAAGTTGGTAGGCAACAGTAAAACATAAGGTATTCTTAGTGGCTGCATCAACTTTATGGCAGCACAGATTCATTTGAGGTCCAGGCTATTTGATGGATCACATCTTCCAGTACAAACCTACCTGATTGTGAGGTAGAGGCTTTGAAGCTTCCCTTGATCCACTCACTTTTACAAGCATATTTGATGGGAGTGCTGGAGAAGGCCGTCTCCATAACTGTGGGTGAGGAGGCATTAGAGTACACTTCTGGAGAATTTTAAATGCTCCTCTTTAAACTGCCAAACTTAAACAAAAATTAAGCAGTTTCTGATTTAATTGTGATTCGAGACAGCCCTAAAACCTACGTTGAAATGGATTAAAGTAACCTGCTTCAGTGCAGGTTCCAGTTCCCACTCTCTAACCCAAACCTGGGTTTTTCCAGAGTTTAGTTGAAGTCACCCGAAGCCCCCCATTTACCCCCTAAAATGTACTTTAAAAGGTCCCTGGCTACCATGAAGCCTTTCCTTGCATCCTCCTGGTGTGAGAAAATGATACCTGAGGAGATAGAAGGGGCGAGGAGAAAACCCCTAAAGAAGATTGCTTTTGCCTGAACCTTCTGAAGGCATGGTTTTTGCCTCCACTTCCCACAGAATGTACTGTGGGAAGTGGAGCACACCACACCCCTATTGAAGTGGCTCCACTAGTAGCTACTTCACTAGTTTCCGGGCCCAATTCAAAGTGCAGGTTATCACCTAAAAAGCCCTACATAGTTCAGATCCAGCCTATCTTCATCATTGCATCTCCCCTTATGAACTGGTGCAGGTTCTAAGATCTGCTGGGGAGGCTTTCCTCTTCTTCTCACCTTCATCTCAAGTGTGGTTGGTGGGGACAAGGGAGAGGGCCTTCTCAGTGGTGGCCCCCTGGTTCTGGAACACCTCTCCAGGGAACTTAGGCAAGCCCCCATACTACAGAACTTTTGGAAAGAGCTCTTTCTGCAGGTCTTTCATAGTGCTTAAAATTTCAGTCTCTCTTTATCTAGGGAAGGCTAAATTGATTGCATGGATCTTTTAATTACAGACTATCGCCATATTTTATTATTTTATTGCTCTTGTTAACTTTATATGTTTGGGTTTTAAATGTACTATTGGTTTTAATGTTGTTATGTTGTATTTTATAAGTTGTATGGCACTATCGTGTGCTTGTAAACCACTCCAAGTCCCTATGGGAGATGGTGGCGGGGTATAAACAAAAGATTATTATTATTATTATTATTATTATTATTATTATTATTATCATTATCATTATTATTATTATGTATTTATTTCTATGACAATAATTATTTCCTGACAATGATTATTAATATTGGAGAAATGCAAATTTCACATCTGAAGCTTTACAGCAAGCAAGTTAAGAGCACAAACTGTACAAGCTGTGTGTGTGTGTGTGTATAAAATCAGTGAAATATATGCCCTGCTAACTATAATGTTATGAACCTGGCAAAAAGGCAGGCAGAAGAAAAAGAAAGGAAAGAACATTGAACTCATTTAGTGTGCTTGAATCGTAAATTATTTGAAAATCAAATCATTTAATGCGCTTCAGTGAGTTCTCTGGCCCTCGAGCATTAGAGAAAAAGGCTCAGAAATTCCTTGAAGATGCTCCAAGAAATGTTGACTATAAGAAAGCAAAAATGTCAGACAGTCCATCTGAAAGAAGAAAAGTAAAGTAAAATAGAACCTGTCATATTTACACAGAAATGGACAGTTGTGTATACACAGGACTACAAGACCATTGGATTCTTGTTACATTTTTCTTCCTGTAATGTTGAACTGATTTCAGAGAGCTTTTTTTAGCCTTCCATTTGTTGCCAATGTTATTGCATTTCTTCAAATTAAAGAATAAGTATTCATAATTGGCAAAAGTGAAGCGTAACTTATAGTTATGATGTATAGATGGATATAATGCTATGTTGTCTGGCTGCCAGTGAACTTATTCAAAAAAAATTCTCTCCATCTGCTGATGGGATTTCTTAACTCTGTTCAGTAGGCTGATTCACATCAATCTCAAATAGTTTTATAGAAATTACCAGCCCTTTTTAAGGTTACTTTTGGGGGTAAATAGGCACCATTGTGTGTTACACCATTATAAAAAATTAGTTACCTATATATCATTAGATTTTTACATAATGAGAACGTAGTAAAGTTAATAAAGTTACATGCAACAAATAAAAGCAACATTACTATATTGGTGTAATTAGTAACTGTTTCTGGTTATAGCCTGCAGTACTTGGTTTTCACTGGGGATCTCCCATCCAAGTTCTAACCAGAACTGACTTGCTTTATTCCAAGATCAGATGGAATCTGGTGCTTTTAGAGCAATTTGATCTAGTTTGGACACATTGTAAAATGACTGTAGAACTCTTTAATTTTGCCTTCATTCAGCCAGACTATAGACAGATGATAACAGTGCTAGCTATTAGATACATACCAAAATGCACCAGACACATTATTCCTGCTGAATCACACTATGCTACATTTAACATCACGTTACAGCATGACCCACATATCTGCTGGACAGGTACCCATGGTTTCACTTACCTGCATCTAAAAAGATATATTATCTATAAGCATTTTCTAAGTCCTCCACAATTCTATGGTCTGCTTCCTCCAGAAGCAATGCATTTCAATAGAGTTAGCAATTATCCATGGTTTTTCATTTCCACAGGAAAACCAGGAATGTTTTTTACTCTGTGATTTTGGGGGTTGTACTGTGCATTACATTGGGACACAGTGCTCTGACAAGTTCAGTCATAACTGTGTCACACAGATTCATTGATAGATGGCAGGTCCTTATTTCGATGGTATCACAAATAAGGAAGATTTGCGAATTTGCTGTTTTGTGACATCTTTTGCTTGTTTGTCTTATATTTTAAACAGAAGAAAATGTGACACAACTGTGACAAAGAAGCTACAAACCGGAGGCATATAACACATGCTTTGTATGCAGAAGGTCTCAGGTTGAATACTGGGCATTACCATGTAGAAATGGAAAAGATTGTTGTCTGGTACTCTGGAAAGCTGGTGCCAATCAGCTTTATCTCTGTGACAACAGAGATAATGTGATAACATGATCGCTTATTATTAACTAGATGTAATTGATGGGAATTGGAGTCCAATAATATCTGGAAGTTCAGAGATTCCATAGCTAGATAGATCAATTGCCTGGCTCCTACATATTTTGCTTAGAAAGATGAATAAGAGTTGGATGACTAGAACATCCCAGCCACTGGTGATAAATGTGATTAGAATATATATCTCCCCTTTCTCTAATCAATCAGAACAACAAAATAACCACTGAAAAGGAGCAGTGAATTGTTATCAGAGGTGATTCTTTCATCTGAAAAACATACCTGCTGCTATTTCTGCCTTTTATTTTGTGAGTATTTGAATGCAACGCAAGGACATTGTAAAATATAATTTGCATTTGTTAAGATATTGATCCCAGTTGTACCACTTAAAGCCCACAAGTTTCCCCAAATTCAATAACTATGTTTACATGCAGTAGTCAAAGAGGAAATTGCATGTGAAAGCACTTTCTAAAGAGATGGTATTTTGTTGCAATTATACGTAAGCTGTATGTTTATATGGGGTTTTTAAAGAGAATTCAAAGCATATCTCCTTTTCGTGATGCATCAACAAGCATATCAAATGAGTGTTCAAACGCTTTTTCGTTTCATAAAATAAGAACCAAATGGCTGAGTAATTTCCAGCCTGAAAAAAATTGCTTCAGCAATTCCATGGTCTATTTAGAATATATTTAGAAAACCTTTTAAATAATAAAACTCTACACTCATCTTTTAAAAACCTACCAGATCTATTAGGTTCACATTTCCAAACAGGGTCCATTCCAGAGCCATTATGTTTAATGCAATTGTTTCCACCACAGATTGTACAGGCCACACTTTCTCATTATTACGCCTTTGATATCTCTTAAGAGGTTTTTTTTCTCCCCTTTTTTCTCTCAATGAACTGGTTGGAGGGAAATAGCTTATAATTCTATCTTTTTGCAGAAAAAACAACCCATTTTGCCATCACTAAGGCACCTTCTACAGTGCCAGGTATCAAAGCAGGTTATCAAAGCAGAAAACCCACATTATGTATACTGACATATAATCCAGTTCAAAGCAGATAGTGTGGATTTTATACAGCTCTGTAGAAGGAGCCTAAGAGATGGATGTTGTCTTAGTATTTATTGCTTCTTGGCTTTTTGGCAAAGATCAAGTATGTTGTAGTAGAATGGTTAGATAAATATATAGTTTGACTCAAGAGTTTCTTATGTTCCTGTTCCTCATGGTGATTTTTCATTCAATATTTTCAGGTTACATTTTTGCCAAATTTAAACTTCATTGGGTTCAACATTAGAATGTGTGCTTGTGCTCGTATCTATGATTGCGTCTACAATCTAGAATTAATACAGCTGGACACCACTCTAACTGCCATGTCCCAATGTTATGTAAGAATTGGAGTTTTACAAAGTCTTAAGCCATATCTACCAAAGAGTGATGGTGCCTTATCAAACTATAACTCTTATAACATATCCAACCAGTCCATCCTCCAGGAAATAAAGTCCGACTGCTCATTGGAGGGGAGGATACTAGAGACAAAGCTGAAGTACTTTGGCCACATCATGAGGAGACAGCAAAGCCTAGAGAAGACAATTATGCTGGGGAAAGTGGAAGGTAAAAGGAAGAGGGGCCGACCAAGGGCAAGATGGATGGATGGCATCCTTGAAGTGACTGGACTGACCTTGAGGGAGCTGGGGGTGGTAACGGCCGACAGGGAGCTCTGGCGTGGGCTGGTCCATGAGGTCACGAAGAGTCGGAGACGACTGAATGAATGAACAACAACAACAACAACAACAACAACAACAACTATGATGTTACAATGGTTTTGCAACAGCTTCATTTTATTAGATGAAATTCATGAGATTGCCTAGTCTTGATGAAGGACTCTAGTTTGTCAGCCTGGTTTAGAGAATGCCTTGGCAAAAACAGTCCAGTTCTCAATCTTGGGCTGTCTAGCTCTCTATGTGATATTCAGATTGCTCACAATGGACAATCGCGTCTAATCAACTTTTCTTCTGTTGAGAAGTACAGTGCAGAGGTTTAGGAGAAGGAAGTTTTCTTTTCCTTTCTCATACATATAAATCACTTGAGAATAATCTATAACCGGGTCTCAAGATGCCGTTATTGAAGGCTGGATTTTTCAAGAGAAAGGGACGTAAAAAGAAGGATAGCAACTTGCTATGAATCTGAGAAACCTTCCTTCCTGGAAATGCTTGTGAACAAGACCAAACAGGAAATTTTAGAAGCTTATGGTTTTTAAAAATGAAATAAAAAAAATGTTTAAATTAAAAGCAAAGGGGGAATAATGTTCAGGGTTGTATGTCTGACAGGTGGCTTATCTTTTATCCAGCCTAATGTCTGTTTGGTTCAAAAGTGTTTTTTAACTTTTCTGCTTTAAATAGATGTTTACACAGACACCTCTCTTAATAATATATCTTCATTTACTTCTAATAAATGAATTACTTTCTTTTTAAAAAGAGAAAAAGATGAGTGTGCTTGTTATTTCTTTGCCTGAGTGTCTAGGAATGTAACAAAACTAACATTTTGCATGGTCTGTTGGGTTTAGGACTACGGCTGTGAAGTGTTTTCAAAATCACATTACTTGCTGTGTGCTTAACAGAAGAGGATCCACAATAGGCCTTGGGAATTCTAAATGGCACATACAATCTCTTCCAAATGCCAGCCATCCTCTTTCACCCTCAGATAAGGTGAAAAGGTATTTTTTATTGTCATCCTTTTTCATTACAGGGATAATAAGCCTTCTCATAAACAATTTTAAGCAATTACTTTTGGCGTGTAGTCAAAAGCTGAAATGCCTACAGATCTCTATCTATTTGCACAAAGACAAAGATGGTGGAAAGAGACAGACTCCCATCACCAGCAGTAGTGTGGCTTTTTTTCAATGCTAGTTAACCATGAATTTAAACAGAAACCCAATGCTTTGCTTTCTTTTGTGACAGATGTATTGTGGCTCTCACCATTCTTGTTCAACAGGTCAAACTCTGGCAGATTGTCTCCTTCTATGAGATGGGCCAGCCTCTGAGATCCCCATTCTCTCATTCTCGCCACCATCACAGTTGGTGGGAACACGAGAGAGGACCTTCTCAATGGCTGTCCCTCGTATCTCAATGTTCCTGCTCAAGAAAGTCAAAATGGACTCCTCAACCTCTGAGGATGCTTGCCACAGATGCAGGCAAAACATCAGAAGAGAATGCTTCTAGAACATCACCATACAGCCTGAAAAACCTACAACAACCCAGTGATTCCTGCCATGAAAGCCTTTGACAATACATTGCATTGATTAGTCAAGATCTGGGCAACTCACACTCTCTCAGTCCCAGAAAATTCTGTGATAGGTTGCCCCAGGATTGCTATAAGTCAAAAGTGACTTGAAGGTACACAAGTTACAACAACAGCAAATGAGAAATGCTGTTATTACCATTCCTGGGTAGGTCTTGTTAAGTTAGGGCTGGGCCTTGCTTGTGGGAGTCTATCCACCTTTTTCTACTGCCTTGCACTGTACCAAGCACACAAACCTTTGAATCCACTACAGTTTCTCAGTTTATACTATGGACAGATCACAGGTACAGTGACAGCAGCTGGGAATGTAATGGTATATTGGCCAACATGATGTTTTTTTTAATTATGTGGAAAAAAGAACATTCACATCTGTTTCCAGAGCTCTTTCCTTTGCCAGCTCTTTAATCCTTTGCTTGAATAGGGTCTGAAGCCACCAAGGGCTTTTGCCAGCATCTGCTAAAAAGTTTTTGTGGCTGCTTATGCTGAACAGTGGCCAGAGAATGGATTCAGTTCATAACCTTTCAAAGTTAGAGTTTATATTTCCCTGTTAAGTAGTAGGGTCTAATGTAGTAATGACAGGTTTTTTTTTCTTCAGGAAGCTAGAAGCCATTGGTAGATCATGTATGAAGGAAGATGTTAATGGAATTCCAGAAACAAAAGCTCAACCCAATGGGTGACTTTTCGTTCTCCAGAGAGGCAGGTGTGAGGGAAAGAGCCTCCAACTCTTTTAGTCTCATGAAGGCCACACAAAGTGGTAAAGATTATATTACATTGTTGGAACAATTAATATTTCATTCCATTATTCTACTTCATTTCAAGGAACCCCTTGAGAAAGGTTTGAAGGTTTGAAGTAAAAAAGCTGTATAGGTCTCAGTGTATTAATTTAAATGCTAGTAAGAGGAATTAGAGCTGTTGTTTTTGTGAACTTAGAACAAAAGCCAAAAAGACCAGCATTATGCAATGTAGTTTTGCATCTTATCCCATGTTTTGTTTCATGAGTTAGCTGATATGATTATTATAACTGTTGCAGAAAAAGTATCAATCTCTCTCTTCCTTCCCATCCCACCCACAAATTCCACCTTTCCTTTCCCAGAGTGAATAATATTTTATATTATGTTGGGCTGTTCATTTTTCACTCAAAGCAACTCAAACTATTTTAACAACCATAAAGCAAAATGGCTGTATGGTTTAAAAATGCTGATTTAAGCAATAACAAATATGTGGTGGGACTACAAAAGTGTCAATATTAAAACACAATTAAACCAGTCTCTCTAAATCTTGATTTGGCAAGAACAGGCCCAGTTAATACTTTTTCACCAATATTCCAGCTGCTTTTAAATATCCCAGTTTATCTCCCTTTCCACTTCCCCTTTCTGTCATTGGCTTATCCTTTTGGAGCAAACTAATGTAAAAGAAGTTTGCACTCAATCATTATTCATTATTCTCTGTAGGCTCAGGCAAAAGTCATCTGCTGTAACCCTCCTAGCTTGTTTTTTCTTAAAATATGTAGTGATTTCAGTTAGAATTGTGGTTATAGAGGTCCATGCCCAGTGCGTATCCGCTAAACCAGATTAGCCAGGACAGAGAACAAGCTCTCCAGGTTGAAGGCAAAGCCACAAAGGTTTATTATGATTCAGCCAAAAAAGATGCCAGTACAAGCAATGCACTTCAAAAGGTATAAGCATTAATATTATACAGTTCTAATAGTGATTCAGAATTCCAGCTCCCTCCCATAATTGGCTGAAAAAGAGGCAGGCTAGCATCCATGCCCATATTGGCTACGGGTTACCTTGATGTTATAGTCTACAGTAGGAAATTCCCATGGCAAGAAGAAAGACAGCTGGTCAATTTGAAGAGTTGATCTGTTGCAATGACGCCCCTTGGGAGGGTGAAGCCCAGGAGGAAATGGTGGCATGGGTATGCCGATGAGTCCTTGATTAACTCAAATGTCCAGTTCTATGTAAAACAAAGGATGCAAGGCCTAAGAGACAAATGTGGAGATTCCAGACAATCAAGGGCTTGACTGCCTGTGTAGAGAGTTAATCTATTCATATTTGCTGAGCCCCCTCTTCTGTGGGAGTGGCAGAGTCACATGTTGCATGAACACACTGAGCTTCTTTTGTTGTCAAAGAGTATTATCTATCTACCACACACACAAAGATTCTGATAGTTATGTAGCTTGGGAAATAGCTGGAGGGATCCTGGCCATCATCTCCTTTCTCAAGGGATTATGTAAACTGAGTATACGGAAAGGTGTTTTCCTTCAAAAGACATTTTGAAACATGTATTTGATACAGTTTATACACTTCTATACTTTTAGAAACAGACACAGTACATAAGAGATATAAGTTACACATAAATCATCATGTTGAAACATTTTATTAAAGGGTTAGATTTAATAGTGTTTGCAGGGCACAGCTGCTGCTAGGTCCATTCCAGAATCTCTAGAGGCTTTGGCATTGTGCAGTTCTGCAGGAATTGTAGGAGTTAACATGACTGAATAATGGCATAATTGTTGAAAGTAAAATTTTAAAATGCATGATAGGCATTATGACACTAAAGAAGAATCAGAAATAGACCGGATCCCTTCTATATTACAATGCAGTCCTCTGTCTAGTGTTGTTTTACTACTCACAATCAAAGCTTTCATTCACAAAATAAAATATAATAAAGTGGTGAATTAAATTTAATGGAATCCCCCCATAGTTCAACAAAAAGGAAAAGACCACAAAGATACTTTTTTTTAAAAAAGAAGAAAATCAAGACATTATTTTTTCTTAATATTTTTCATATAATTTCCTTCATACAGTTCCATTTTAAAACAAAAATCACTTCAGTTGTAGAGAATAAGGAACTCTAGCTAGTTAATTGCTCTTCTGACATTGATATAACACTTATTTTCATTCTCTCGGTCAGAGATATCACGAAGATGTCTCAACAGAATCAGACCCCTGTAATGCATCATCCGATTACATTATCCATTCTGCTATGCTAAGTGGAATACTTAGGCTGGAATTTATGTTACAACTGTATAATGTAAGCCTGTCCCATAAACAAAATTATTTTACTAATCCAGGCTTCAATCCCTGTAGATGTTTATGCTGGACTTGGTTTGTTCTTGTTTAAGCTCAGCTGACTTCAATAGGTCGAGAGCTAGTTAGGCACACTGAGAGTTTGAAAGATCAAGTTGTTTGTGATGTCATTGTTGTCATTATTTATACCTAAGCCATCATTCTTGTTAATGTTAGTGTTCCCTAATGATTCCTATTAATCTAGTGTTTGGTTTTTGATCTACATATCAAAGCATCTAGGCAGTTTATACTCTGATTTTGTTTCTTTTAATCAATCACTATCTACTTAATACTACCAAATGTGGTGTCTGCTTTTTATTGTTTTTGACAAGAAAAATGGGACAGAGGAGTAGCTGGTGTAAAAAAAGTTCAGAGCACTAGAACTTCTCAGAAAAGCCTTCCTTCCTTTCATATAAAATCCAAATATCAGCATATAAATGTTGTGGATGCAGTTTTCTGCTTCTTCATGGTTTATGTTTAAAAATTTGGGAAAACTTTTTAAAATTTCAGTTAAGAAATGATGCACTATGGTTTTCAGCTGTGAAACAAGTGTCATTGATCAAGTACTGAACTTGAGTACTTTTCAACAAAAATAGATCAAACGTTAAGAGCCAACACACGTGTTTTTCTTGGCCTAAAATCAACTGTCTTACCTCAGTAGACCCATTGAATTAATGGGGGTTTGATAGATGGGTTTGTTTGGACTAAACCTTGGACTAAACAGACCATTCCCTCGATTGTTCTTATTTGCTTGCATACATACATTCACACATACTTTTCGAATGGATTATTCTGGAATAACCACTATCATATGGGAAGTATCCATTTCCTTTGGTCATAGAGTCTTCCACATTTGAATGATAAGTAATGTAGAAATGTAGAGATAAGTTATAAATTGGTATAATTTAAAACCTCAGGGTTGTGGGAGCAGTTGGAGACTGAAACCCAGGAAGAAACCTGCTTCCTCTTGAGTTTTAGTTAAGTGTAGAAAGGCCCCAAGTTGACCTCATATATGTCAGTTTTGGGGGTCGGAATCATGGAATTTGATATCTGTGGATAAATCGAGGGTTATTCTGTGGAGAAGTCATCTCATGGGACCAGTTGCCCCTGGCCACTACTCCCATTTCCCCGCTAAGGCACCCAAAAGGTCAGGAGTGGTGTCATAGGAGAGAGAGCAAATGGAGTTTGTGCTTCTTTTAGGTTCTCCTAGGATAGACTAATAGAAGGGCATTGTTCCTTTTCTGATGAGAGTTAAGGTACAATACTCACATTGACCCATGGAGAAAATGACTCCAGTTCCATAATAATAAATGGAAGGGCTGTTGTTATATTGCTACATAGAGGCACCAATAACATCACTGATAAACAAGGAGACCAATGTGCACCAGTGAACCGCAACCTGTTGTGCATCAGGACATCACTTAATGATGTGCATTGGTAGAGCTCAATTAATCAGCAGGACATTTATACCAATGTCGCATTACATATATTTGCAATTCACTAACAGGATTTTCTGCTATGAGGCTAAGAATTTGTAAAGTTAAATAACATGCACTATGATAGAGGATTCTATTGTTATTATTGTTGCAAATGATCTTGTTTATATTTGACTGCACAAGACACAATGTCTTAAAGGAAATTGCGAGGAGCTTACTTTGTGTGTATGTATATATGTATGTATATATGTCCTGATCGGATAAGAGCCCATTGTATATAAATCTTTAGTGAATGCAGTAATGCAAGAACAGAATTACTCTGATTTTGAAATAGCATGGCTCAACAGTTTGGTCTACATTATACATCTGCAGCCTCCGAAAAGCAGAAAGCATTATAATTCATTATCACTATTACACATTTTGAAAAAAACATAGTCCATCTGATAATGTACAGAGAACAAGTTTAAACTGTTTACTGAAATGCTGTGAAATCTGCTCTTTCAGTATTCCAAACCCTTGTCAGATGTTAATGGAAATCTCATCATTTTTATGGCAAAATGGCCACATGCCATTATTTGAAATAACAAGCATGCTTTCTTTAATTCAGCTGGACTGCAAAGATGAATGCAATGTCTGCAAAACTGATGTGGGATGGTGCCAAGTGTCATTTTTGGAATGGTTCTCATTGGCCTAAAGAGAGAAACAGTAGAGACAAAAATTTTATTAGTTATAATTTATTTACAGTAACCGACAGCTCCACCACATATAATCCTTGCAGAAATTACCTCCTCACTAATGGCATCCTTTGTTTAGAAAGCAGAAGATTTATGAAGTGTTTCCAGTTGCTGGTCACCATAAAAGTCAATTGCAAAGTGCACTTTTTCCCTCTCAAATGCTGCAATTTCTAATTTAGCAAATAATTAATGAGTAATTATTTCCCTGAGAATTTGAAGGCCATGTTCTTTCCCTGAAATGGAATGTAACTAAACTAGTTCACTGGAACTATTATGTAGAAGGCAGATGGGCAGTGTGGGAGGGGTATTTTTCTTCCAAAATAAGATAATCCTATTTTTCCTCTTACTGTGCTTCGCTACTATTTCAATGGATAAACCAAAATATGGTATTTTAAGAAAAACGTCCAGAGGTGATGAACAAGCAGTCATTAGTGTTTTGTTACTGAAACTCACTTGGAAGCACTAATGTAATTAACAGAGATTATAGGCCCCCATCTACATTGCCATACAAAATCTAGATGATCTGTTTTGAACTGAATTATATGGCAGTCTAGACTCATAATTCAGTTCAAAGCAGGTAATCTAGATTATTTGATTTGATAATCTGAATTATATGGCAGGGTAAAAGGGGCCTAAGAGTGACTAAAATTTAAGGATCTGAATAGGAATCCCTAGAAAACTATAAAAGCACCTGCATTTTATGTGGCAGTGTAGAAGAGGCCTAAGAGAATGAAGAAGCAAGGGCTTCATCTACCTTTTCTGACTGAAGTGCAGAGAGGATGAGCAATGCCACTGCTGCATAGAAAAGGCAGAAGCAATACACCATCAAACAAGAGGAGCAAAGAACAAGCAAAGCACAGATTTGTCTATTTCTCAAACTCTGCTCCTCCAGATGTTTTGGACTTCAGCTCCCACAATTCCAAACACCTGCTAAAATGGCTGGGACTCCTGGGTACAGAGTTTGAGAAAAACTGATCTAAGGGAATGCAATGCATATCTAAGCTTCTTAACTGTGGAAACTCATAGTAATCAGAGTGCTATATTAAGATTGGAGAAATTAGGATTATTGTTCTCTAATGAGCGACAAAAACTGACTGGATGATCTTGATCTAATCTCTCCTCCTCAGCCTAGCCAACCACAGACAGTTGTTTTCAGGATAAAATCACATGGGAGAATTGACCCATATAAACAGCCTTTATGAAATTGTGGCATGGAAATAAAACAAAGAAATAAATTGCACTGGCCATTTATTTATAGCAGTTTGATATTGCATGTGCTATTCCAATGTATGTGAGTGGCATTCTTCTCTACCCATGAACTTCAAATATTGTATCCTTCTTTAAATATAGACTGAGATCTGACATTATCACATGTAACGGTGATGACAGAGCTTTGTTGTCATCTTATGGGGGCCTCTCCTAAAAACTTACATCTTAAGCCAGGCAGTGCTCCAGAGGAAAGGTTTGCAAGATACTGCAGGTCAGGCTATTGGGAAATGAGCCTTTCAAGCATGTTGAGAAGAGGAAGTTTACCCCCAGCTGCTTCTATCAATGCATCAGAAGAGTTCTTTTAGTTGAGATGCTGCTGAAAGGGAAGGTTTGGGAGGTCTCATTTGGTTGTTAATTACTGTAAATGTGAATTCCAAAATTTATATGATTGTTAAGTCCAACTTAGGACCTCGTAACTACAGAGCATGATGCAAACCATCATTTACAATAACAAAATACATTTAGACATAATTATTCACAGTGTGCAGTGCCATTGCACTCACATGATACAGAATTCTAAGTTATAATGTAAAAGTGGAATTATAATATCTGATTTCAGAAAGAGACACTTTGGAGAGTCAGGACTTAAACTATAAGAGCTCCTACAATAAGCAATTTCTGGCAATCCTACTAAAAAGTTGCCATGTGCTTCAATTTGTTATGTTCTTGCCTGTTTTCCAGATGTTGGAAAGCTAAAGGGAGTTCAGGGTTAGGGGAGGTTAGGAAATATCTTGGAACCGAATACAGGTTGTCCCTGAACATATCTATGAAAAGCAGATGGCAGGAACAGTTGACTTGTGTATTATGTTTTGCCACTGACAATTCTGCATTTAATATAGTGCTGTCGAGTTCATCATTTTTAACTGCTTTAGTTTGCAGAGTGCACCAGTGCAAAGACAGAATTTTAGTCATTCAAAAAATTGGTTATGATCATAATTCATTTTCTTGGGAAAATTCACCTAAAATTACAGTCCAAAAGGTAAATAGTCTCTATTCTATAACTGTGTTTGAAACCTGATACTTTGTAGAATTTTCACTCAGTAATGTATAGTATATAGCAAACATTTAATCACTGATGTACAGCAAATTAATTTGACTTTATTTGGTAGCTGAAATATAATTGTATTGATTCCATTAGTTTGTTGTAGGAATATTTTGTTAAAAAAATTGTCTGAGTATCAGGAAGAAAGGAGTCTCACCACATGCATCTGATGATATGGGATGGACCCCATATCTATCGATTGATATATCTGTCTGTGTATCTATCTATCTATCTATCTATCTATCTATCTATCTATCTATCATCTATCTATCTATCTAATTTCAGTCTGTCTATTTGTTACTACATCGTACAAAAAGTATGGATTTTAAACAAATTTGGATAGTCTGTCTTAAAACCAGTCTGACTTACATGAAATCCTCCACCAATAGGAGAAATCCTCCCCCCCCCACTAATTTTGGAGAGGATGTTTTTAACATATGTGGCACATATGACATTCATTTTGGTGGGGCCCTAGGAAGTGCTCCAACAATGTTTTTCATTTTCACAAACTCATTAGTTGGTGACCAGTTGAAAGAGTCATGTTCTCTCTCATTCTGCTGTTCAAAATTTCTAATATCCAAATAAACAGTAGAGGCGACAGTAGACAGCCTTGTCTTGTCCCTTTTTGAATGTCTATATAATTTGACATTTTGTCATTTATTTTTAATTTGGCCCTTTGTCTTGAATAGATTGCTCCTATGGCCTATCTAAAGTGCTGACCCACTCCAAAGTGGTCCAGTACTTTAATCATATAGTCCCACTGCACATTATCAAATGCTTTCTCTGCATCCAAGAACAGTAATGTGATCTCTCTGTTTGAGTCTTGTTCAGCATACTCTATTATATCTATCACCGTTCTCACATTTAGACTCAGGCGTCTACCTGGGAGGAAGCCTGCTTGATCTCCAGGTATTATTTTGGCTAAAATTTGTTCAACCCATTTGCTAAAATTTTCGCAAATAACTTATAATTATTATTGACCAATGAAAGAGGCATGTTCTCTCATGGACAATTGAAAACAGTGTAGAATGTGAGGACGATTTGGGTCTCCAAATTGACAGGCACCCATTTTTCAGAGCAGATGAAACTGAACAATTCTTATTTATTAATAATTGTTAATGGTTCCCCCAAGCAACGCTAATTACAACAGTTTGTTTGTGTATATGTGAATTGCTGAATGAATGATAATTTTGCCCTGTACAACAAGTCCAATTACCTTCACTACTCCAGCTACTATTCCATCTGGAAATGAAACTGCTAGTTTATTTCCAGTGGGACTTATGGTGTTGGAAGAAAATGTTAAATATCTTTCCCATGGTGCTCTGATCCTGATGATGATTATGTTTTCCTTACCACAGAGCTTTTTCTTTAAAGATAATGAAAACTAGGATGTAAGATTTAATCACACAATTAACTATTATCTGGCTTAATACCTAAGGTCCACTGAAAATACTTAATTTTATTACTTTGAAGTTGCCTTGCTTCCTGTGGGCCAGCACAACTGAGGCTGGGTAAGCTATCTAACATAAGCATGCCGACCCTGTCTAAAGCAACCCTAATCCCATTGCTTCCTAATTACCCTTGTTCAAATTCTGTTTGAGAGAAAAAAAGATTGATTCCTTTCCTCTGCTAAATAGAAATTGTATGCTATCAACCGGAAAGTGTTCACATCAATAGACAGCCCAGATAAGACACTTGGTGACATGTTTTCTGCCTGCAGATAAAGTGTCCTCACTTTGTTCTGTCAGATAGCTGATTGAGGGCCACTCAGGCTGACATTTGCTGCCCTTTGTGACTTGTCTATTCATTTGCAGAAGGAGTGCTTTCACGTTGCTTCAATAGATTTGCCAGCTCATTTATTGTGGAGCTCAGTGTTCAGCTATTTCCTGCAGGTTGGTGAATGTGGTGAGCAGACCACTGGGCTTGGAATTTCAAGACTCTTCAACTGTTGGTCTCACTTTGTGGATGCTCTTGGATACGAGACACATATCATGATTTTTCACTCTGATCTGGTGGGGAGGTCCAATTGACTCCTTTGTGTGCTGTTTAGAGCTTGTGTGCCAGGATGGAAATGCAATAAATAGATGAAAGAGATGGTTTTTTTCTCAACAGTTTTCACTTTCTAAAAGCTATGTGGACAAGTGACACTTTCTCAGCCTGAGAGCAAGGCAATGCCAACCCCCCTGTGGATAAACTTTCAGAGAAAAATTCTTGATAGATATGCCTTAAGGTCTCAACAACAACAACAACAACAACAACAACATGGCAGGGAACTTATCCTCTATGAATACAATATCCATACTGTATTTTCATTTTAAAACAAAGTATGCAGAACTCATGTATTTTATTTTAAAGACTCCTAGAGGCACTAATCAACCTCAAAACCTACTATGCCTTTTTCATCAGCTTGTGTTAAAGTTAGAGCACTTCATTTAATAATTTTTTTCGTTTGTTTTTTTCTTTTTGCTACTACTGCTCTCTGATCAAATTTTGAGCAGTATGGAAGTGTTTTATGCATGTGTGGTCATCAGTATGCTGGAAGGGTGGCCAGAGCTGTCATTTTACCTCCATGTATTTGTATATGCATCATACACATTCTATTTGTCTGGCACACGTTCCACTCGTCAAATCCTTTTCATTATGTTTTCTGTTTCCTGGCCCTCCCTCCTTCCCATTCCTGACTGCTAGGTTTGGCTGTAGCTGAAACTTTACCTTGATTGAGAAGAGCAGCTTTCACTCTTCATTCTTAAGCCTGCAATCCTAAACTTGTTATTAAGCTCTATTAATGGATCAGGGGTGTATACAATTTTTAAAAACATTGCCACACACACAAACAGACACCCAAGCTACTGAGAACTCACATTGAAACTGAATTTCAACTGCCTCCTGCTGTTCAAAGGCACAGCTACAGGATTGTTATTTTGAAACAAATGGGCAAATGTAGAAAAAGTAAAAGCATAAGAGATTAATTTAAACTAAATAGGAACCTTCACATTCTAAGAAGCACATCACTTTTGAAACACTTCAACATTAGAGTAGAGAAAATGTCTTCTGGAGAACTATTGCAAGGATCTCTATTGATAATGTGAATTAACTATGAAGTAAATATGTGCAACGAATCCTTTATTGATTAAAATATTATCAGATGGACAAATATAAATAACTATAAAAGATAATAAAATTGTGGCAAGTAAATACCCTTGATGAAATAAAGTTCTGAATTTATATTTGATTTCTCTCCTTTTCTTATTTTTCTTCATATGATAATAAACAAAACTTGTGAGATCATACATTTAAAAATATGCACATATGTATATTCAAATATATCAGTGTCACCTTCACTTTTTTCATTTTCTAACATTTTCTAACTAATCCTTCTGTCATCATTCTGTACCAGACTGGATGTCTCCCCCTCCCTGGTTTAGATATGTGTATGTTTTCAAGTGCCTTTCTATATTTTTAAAAATACTTTTTATACTTTCCAAAGTATATTCATTTTGAATTTATTTCAACACATTCTGAAGTATATTTGTGTGCCTTTTAAAATTGTGTGCATTTTTCATCTTGCACATCTGGCATACTTTATTTCCTCTGGGACAAATCACAAATCTCAGAAATGCACAGACTCCTTATCCAAGATTATTTCATGCCATTGACAGCTTCAGAAAGGAACTCTAGCAAACTGAATGCTGAGGTTAAGGCATTCGCATTGTGAAGAAAATATCTGTCTTTGGAAAAGTAATGAGACTGCAGTATTTATAGGTTAATGTAAATATTTTATGAAAGTAATTGCTTTTCTAATGTACTGCATATTCACATTTATATAGTTATTTTAACTGATGAAGGATTGCAAAATGACCATATAAAATCCTGGAAATAACCATCTTGTATTGGCTCTGTTTACTATTAGTTAAGTAATCCATATTCCATAAGATTTGGATGCAGACATTGATGAAATCTGCTACACTTCTCAAGGAAGTAGCAGAAGTGAAATCTGCTACACTTCTCAAGGAATGCAGCTGGACTAAGAAATTTTCCCCCAACGCATATTTTTGTAAAAACAAAACAAAAACAAAACCCAAAACTATTAATGCAGAGCCTGGTCAACTTTTTGTTGTGTGGCTGCCTTAAAGAAATTATTGCCTCAAATAGATTATTATGGGATAACATAATTTTTAAAAGTTAATAAATATCAGTGTTTTATTATACTTCTGTGGTTTAGTTTCAGAAATGATGGTGGGGGGGGGGGCACAGAAAGAAGAAGATGAATGTCTCACCCTTCTCTACTCCATGTTGAACGAATAGTCAACAATTTCTTGGCAGGACAAAAGCTGCATGTTGTTACACAACTGCAATTAATAATCTGATTGCCACAAACTAGACTCCCTGCCATCATGTTTTGTTTTTGGAAGATAAATGTGTCCAGAGAAGACTGAAAGGCTTTAGATGAAAGATGCACACAAGCACCCATCAGCACTTTCATAGACGGAACAGCTATCCTACTTCAGCCAATGATGCCCTTCTGTAATTACTTGATGAAACACTTGTAATGGACATTTGTAATCCTAGTGTTGAAAACATGGCTGAAGTTACAAACAACAAAAGATAAGAACAGCCTTTGAAAGAGACTTTTGAAATTGATCAGTCACGACCTTTATCCAATTAGGGCCCAACAGGAAACATTATCTCTCCAGTAATTAATGCTGAACATCCTAGGTCTCTTCTGATTTATCCATCATTGTGTAAGGATGATAAGACTGAATGTTTTGTAAACATCTCTATTCATTGTCAGGTTTTAGTGTTGTTAAATGCAGACAATTCCTCTATTTTAAAAATCATAAATTTCATAAGGCCCTGATTTTCAACATGCATACATATCTATATCTATATATCTTAAAACATGATAGTAGAAAGGGGGATTTTTTGTTATTAGCATATGAGCAAACAATAATCCCCATACCTGACCAATCCCTACATAAATGCCCTCGGAAGCACTTTATTTTACCTGTTAGTGCAATTAAACCCTACTTCATCCCTCAGACCCCCTGTAGAGATACATTATATTGCTCTCTCACCCAGTGTTTTTAAACTTTTAATCCTTGCAACCGGCCCTGCCCACTATGATTAATTCTCTGTGTTCAAATATTGTGATTTTATATTGTCTGATGTGTTTATTTATAATGTTTCTTTTATTTTATTTTTTATATTTTATTGTTGTATTCTTATGTTGTACATTTGCATTGTTGTACTGCTGGGCTTGGCCTCATGTAAGCTGCCCTGAGTCCCCTTGGGGAGATGTTGGTTGGGTATAAAAAGTTTTATTATTATTATTATTATTATTATTATTATTATTAAAAGACTAAAATCCATAGACTAAAAATCTTATGAGTAAAATGTTCAGGAATAGGTCAGGGGCACAATTACTGAATGAGAAATATACTTTAAAAAACGGATTGAAAGTGCCAAGTGCTGGTTACTTGTAATTATTCCATTTGACAATTGTAGTCATTGGAATCATATATGATTATTGTATATTACAAAACACTGCAATAATGCTTCTCTGTAGTGAATTCCAGCATGACCCTTAAACCAATAATTAATGGGATACTGTTGATACACATGTCCTGTTACGCATCCTTACAATTTACCAAGAAGTTTTCTTAGCATCTCTGCTGTGTAGCTAAGTATGCATTAAAATTATGCAATTAAACAATTGATATTTCAGCCAGGGGCGGCTCATCCATTACGCAAAGTAAGCGGTCGCAGAACACTTTTTTTTTGCCAGGGGCGCATAGGTGCCTCTGTAAATCCCCCTCGACTGCCACTTGAGGAGCGCCCCCTCGGCTCACAACAGCCCTAGCAGTCCGGGGGGAGCCTCAGCCACCCGTTATGCAAAGTAAGCATTTGCAGTAGAGTTGATTTTGCCCAGGGGTGCTCTTGAGGCGCTCTTGGGGGAAAATAGACCTTAACATATGCGAGTTCTTGTTACTGGGATGTATAGTTCACCTATAAACGAGAAGCTTGGCCTGTCACTGAACATTGAGAAAACCAAGGTGCTGTTCCAGCAGTCACCAGCCATCCCCTCCCCAATGCCAGAGATACAACTTAATGGTCTAACATTAGAAAATGTGGACCATTTCCGCTCCCTTGGCAGCCACCTCTCCACCAAAGTGAACATCGACACCGAAATACAACACCGCCTGAACTCTGCGAGTGCAGCATTTTCCTGAATGAAGCAGAGAGTGTTTGAGGACCGGGACATCCGTAGGGAGACCAAGGGGCTTGTCTATAAAGCTATTCCCCTCCCAACCCTGCTCTATGCCTGCGAAACGTGGACTGTCTACAGACGTCACATGCAACTCCTGGAACAATTCCATCAGTGCTGCCTCCGGAAAATCCTGCAAATCTCTTGGGAAGACAGGAGGACAAACGTCAGCGTGCTGGAAGAATCAAAGACCACCAGCACTGAAGTGATGGTCCTCCACCATCAGCTCCACTGGACTGGCCACGTTGTCCGGATGCCCGACCACTATCTCCCAAAGCAGTTGCTCTACTCTGAATTCAAGAACAGAAAACGGAATGTTGGTGGGCAGGAAAAGAGATTGAAAAAGGGGCTCAAAGCCAACCTTAAAAACTCTGGCATAGACACTGAGAACTGGGAAGCCCTGGCCCTTGAGCGCTCCAACTGGAGGTCAGCTGTGACTAGCAGTGCTGCACAATTTGAGGAGGCACGAATGGAGGGTGAAAGAGAGAAGCATGCCAAGAGGAAGGCGTGTCAAGCCAACCCCGACCGAGACCGCCTTCCACCTGGAAACCAATGCCCTCACTGCGGCAGAAGATGCAGAGCAAGAAGAGGGCTCCACAGCCACATACGGACCCACAAGAATATTGGAAGACAATCATCCTCAGAAAATGAGGGATCGCCTTAGTAAGTAAGTAAGTAAGTATAGTTCACCTACAATCAAAGAGCATTCTGAACTCCACCAATGAGGGAATTGAACCAAATATGACTCACAGAACTCCCACGACAAACAGAAAATATATATCAATGATTGGTTGGGGGGGGGGGGTGCCAAAATACTGTTTGCTTACCGTTGAAAATTACCTAGGGCCGCCTCTGATTTCAGCCTATTTTAGTTACTGTTGAGAAGCAGGGGACTACTTTTTAAACACTGCAACTTAACAGTAACTAACCATTTGGTGGTTTGAAATTATAACACTATACAACAAAATTTGAAAAAAAAATATTTTTCTCGTTTGAAAGTGTTATTCCTCTTGAATTGCACAGTGCTTACTTTGAAAGTAATTGTTATACTCCAGAACCTTCAGTATTTGTGGCTGGCACAAAATACATTGAAGTGGTTGGGACTCTATGAGAGAAAACTGTGCTATGAGACAAAATGTGCTGCAGAATGTCCCGCAAAAACAAAGTTTTGGGAGTTTAATAAACATTTTCCACATTTGAATGATAGAACCAGTTAGGAAATGACATAGCCCAGGAACAAAAATCATGTTACACGGTGTAATAGAAACAAATTACATTTAAACAGCAATTTTCAAGTTCTGAGAAACGGCAATATAACTACTGAACAGACATTTTGTATCTGACATTCATGAGCTATTAAACTCACATGCCAAAATAGATTCAATTGCAAGTGGCACCTCCTGGTCTTTTTTACTAGCTGGCATTTGTACACCAACACAATTCCCTACTCCACCTCTGAATCATATCCATAATTACTTTAATAATCAAAGAGAAATATAGGGCACCCTTGTGATTATGGCCATGTTTTTATGTTGTTTTTTATGAGCCAATGTGTGTGGTATAGTGGTTCAAATAGTGGTTCAAATGCTTTACTAGGACTGAAGTGACTTTGGTTGAAATCACAACTCAGCCATAAACTTCAATGGGCTGGCTCTGTTCTTAACCTAATTGACCTAACAAAATTATTGTGAAAGATTGGAAAAACGGGGAAGTATTATATATTCCAACATGAGCATCTTGAAAGAATATGTGAAATGAAACAAAATAATTCTTGTTTTATATAACATAATACTTAACAACCACAGCTAAGTACTTCTACAAAGTTAGAAACAAGGGCAGTGGGAAAATCAGAAGTGAAGGACTACCTGCCCTTGGTATAGTCTATGCCTCCCTCCAATACTTGTGCCAGCAAGAAGTCCCACACAAGAAGTCTGAGCTACTATTTTATTTTACTGTAGATGAGCTTTGCCACCCAGACAGGGTGAGGTAAACTGTAAGACTGCCCTGAGGCCATTGCAAATTGCCCATCATGGCCATTTTCGAGTGAGAGTGTAGGCGAGTCAATACAATGCATTTAGGTCTGAAGCTATTTAGTACTGTCTGTCATCACTTTGAGGAACCTCCTTCAGGAAAACGTGTGCCAAACATGTGTGGGTTTCCTACCTCAAAGCGCTGCCTGACCTGTCAGTTGTAATAAAACAGGCTCAAGACCTTGGGAGGCAAATTGCATACTGATTTTGGTCTTTCAGTTCTGACAATACAATGGTGGCTATATGAATTTTATTAAACCCAGGGAGCCAGTCTAACACACACACCAAAGAAAGACAAGCCACTGAGGAATAGATGCCATACCATGAAATATCTGACAAATAGACAGGATCCACTGGCTTGTTGAAAGGTTTTTTTTTGTTTACATCCATATTTCTTATTTTACCAGGTTTTATTTATATACACACAAATCAGGAACTTTGGTTTATTTGCTTTAATTACACTACAAGAGAACTTAAAGCTCTTATTTAATGAACAGTGTGGGACATCAACTGCATTCAACCACGTTTGACATGCTGACAGGCAGGCCTCAAACATTAAAGTCCTGCCAAGTCGTGCCAAAGGACTATAATACCCCACACGTCTTCGTTTTGTTCGGCCAACCTTGATCTGCATACACCACGGAAGGTGTCTCAGTCAATTCCGGCCATTTGGTATGCCTTTGCTTCCCACAATCCTGCCATACTAGCAGGTTTCTTGAATTTCTACTCAGGAGATTCAAGATATATGCCATCCAGCCATGTTTTCTTCAAATCTATTATCAGTTAACATAAGAAGATGCTAACAGCTTAAATTCATTCACTGTTGTCCTCATATATAAGTTTAGTCAAAAATCAATGCAAAATAATAATAATAATTTACTTATACCCTGCTTTGTCTCTCCCAAAAGAGACTCAATGTGGCTCAAAGGAACTCAAAAATTGTATTGGGTCAATGTGATTACTATATGGAATCAGAGTTGGAAGAGATTCCCAAGGCCATCCAGTTCAGCCCCCTGCCATGCAGGAACACCCAATCAAAGCACTCCCAACAGATAGCCATCCAGCCTCTGCTTTAAAACATGTACTTTAACTTTTATCAGAAAATGAACCATCCCATTACCTGAGTAGAGTGGCAAAAGGCAAGGGCTTAGTCAATCCTGAGAGAATCTTGAAAGGGCCCTTCCACACAACCATATAACCCAGAATATCAAGGCAGATAATCCACAATATCTGCTTTGAACTAGATTCTCTGAGTCCATACTGCATTATAATCCAATTCAGTGTGGATTTTATACAGCCGTGTGGAAAGACTGTGAAAGAAGCACTAACCCTCCTATTCCCTCTGCCATTGTTCTGATTCTGGCTCTTTTGAATATCTGGGCAGAAAAATGTAGGTGATAGCCAGGGGTGGCTGGCCCCCTGAGATGGCAGGAATGAGGAATTTATCCGTGAGTCATATCAAAATCTATAAAGCTTTGCCCCCAATCCTTACCTTGACTGTTATTATACGTATATTATACGTAAGTATAAATAGCACATAGTTTGAATTATATGCAAACAAGAGTGAATCAATAAAGTTGAATGGGCACATTGTTTTCCGCTGCTCTCAAATATTTAATTTGTGCTATTTTTTAAAATGGCAAGTTGTATATTAATGTAATAACAGTAATAATTCTAAAACTAGCTCCATCCACACATGTCATTACATTGAACAATTTTTTTTACTGTAATTTCCAGGTGCCTGAGCCTGGCATCCTCCTTCTGGCCTCAGGGTGAGGGGAGGAATCATAAACAAGTGTTCCTTGAAAATATTTTTTACTACATTTTGGTGGCTGCTTTGGCATGGCTGCTGCAGGCTCTCAAGGAGGCAGAGGTTGCCCTCTTCAATTCTCTAACTTTCAGAGTTTTCTAATCCATTGTTAGTATTAAGGATCAGAGTCAGGGATTGGTGGGCACAGGGAATTATTGAGCTGCCTCAGTGATCACTGCTTCAGGAATTGATAAATACAGTACAATGTTGTTGGTTTGTGACTTCTCCTATCTCATCCTTACCTTTCCCAATTCTGATTCCCTCTTTTCTTAATGTTGAAGTCATTTCCTAGCCTGTGGTTACCATTGATAGCAAAAACGGGTTAAACACCCTTTATCCAGTAATCAAAAATACTCCAAAAACTGAATTTGTCACATGGTGGATGAGATAGTGACACAAACTTTGTTTCATGTACCACGTTATTAAAATATTGTGTATAAAATTACCTACAGGCTGCATGTATAAGTTATATATGAAACATAAATGAATTTAGTGATTAAACTTGGGCCCCATCACCAAGTAGTACGTGCAAGTATTCCAAAATCTGTAAAAGTCTGAAATTGAAAACACTTCTGGTTTCAAGAATTTTGGATAAGAAAGACTCTACCTCTATCATGGTTTTTCTTCTTCAGCTCTTCAAGTAACTTCATTACTTTCTCTTTTAATTTTTGGTTTCAATTCTCTCCTTTTCTTTTTGTTCACCCACCCACTAGCTCTGTTGAGGCCTGATATGAAGAGGAGTAGGGGGACCCTTTGCTGATGGGGCCGGATACTCTTGAAATAGAGTCTGAATGGGAGCCCACCATTTCTGTATTGCCTCTGGGGGAAAGTAATTCTCAGAATGATGGGAATTGCTTCACAGACAGATCTGATTGTGGTGAGAATGTTTCACATGATATGAGCCAAAGGCTTTGCTTGACCCTGGGAATAATGCAAAGGAGGAGGGAGAGGATAGGTTGTTGCCTATATCTCAGTGCCTTCAATTAAGGTGAGATAATGCTAGGCAAAGGCAATTAAAGTTCTCACAGCGTCTAAAAGATAAACAAAATGCCAAGTGGTAGATCATTAGTGTCTCCATGGAAATACTCGGTTTCTTAAGTCAGCTTTGTGAGTTGTTCTTTGTGAGAGCAACTTTGCATGTTCAAGAGAAGGTTATTCTGTTTGTATGAGCTCCAGGATATAAGATTTTGGGCCTTGCTTTCATGTCATGTTTCCTGGTTTGGAATTGGAGAGTCAAGTTCTGTGGATTTCTGGCTTTACTTTCTATAGTGATCTGTGTGGTTTACTGCATCAAGAATATTATGACTGTAACTTGCATTTTGGAATGTTCCTTGAAACCCGTATTTGAAATGTATTCATGCTTCTGCCTTTTATGTATACTTTGAAGATACTTTTCTAGTTTTTACTTTGGAACGTATTTTTGAATGAGCTTTTTCTATATTACACTTTTTTTTACAATAAACTTTAACTCAGTTGACTGTTTCTTTGTTGGCCAAGCATTATTTTGGGTACAGAGGTGTCAGATCAATGGCTGGGCTGCAACTAACTCAATCCTAGCTAAATTTATTTTCCTCTTCTGATTCACTGGGGCCCACATCCAATAGCACGACCAGAAGCTATTCTTAAGTCTCTGGTTTTGGCCCCAAAATCTCAGAGACTCAGATGTTCCTGACAAAAGAATCCAAATTTTTATTATTCTGACTATTGAGGCATCTTTATTTTCACTGTAGTCAGGAAGCATTAATTAGGAGATGGTAAAACCATCTGCCAAGGAAAGAGGAAAGAACAAACATATTGGCATCATGGCTTTGCTGATTATTCCCTCCACAGGGAAAACTTCTGTCAAAACCCCACAAAATTATGACAAAACATTGGCACTGCTTTTGGGTGAAAACGACAATGCTTGTTGGGGGCAGTGTTAAATGGGGATATCTATTTGATCTCCAATTACACAGCTGAAGTGGGTTGGCAAAACACAGGTTTTGAACTGCAAAATCACAAAAAAATCTGACCAAACTACTATCAAACTTTGACATTAGTTTGCTCGTGACAGCAAATTTCAGGATTCATAGGTCACACAGCTGTCTTAACAACAGAGAAGAAGGTAAAGTTTACCATCAGGAGTTAAATATTTATTAATTGGATAATCTTTGAACAAACTAGAAAGGGAAATCCCTTTAGGTTCTTGTGGGTTTTTTCGGGCTATAGAGCCATGTTCTAGAGGCATTTCTCCTGACGTTTCGCCTGCATCTATGGCAAGCATCCCCAGAGGTTGTGAGGTCTGTTGGAAGTAGGAAAAATGGGTTTATATATCTGTGGAATGGCTGGGGAGGGGCAAGGAGCTCTTCCCTGCTGCAGTTAGGTGTGAATGTTTAGCTGATCACCTTCATTAGCATTTGAAGGCCTGCCTGAGCCTGGGAAAATCTGTTGCTGGGAGGTGTTAATCTGTGCCTGGTTTTTTCCTCTCTGTTGTTTAGCTGTTATAATTTTAGAGTTTTTTAATACTGGTAACCAGATTTTGTTCATTTTCATGGTCTCTTCCTTTCTGTTGAAATTGTCCACATGCTTGTGGATTTCAATGGCTTCTCTGTGTAGTCTGACATGGTGGTTGTTGGTGTGGTCCAGCATTTCTGTGTTCTCAAATAATATGCTGTGTCCAGGCTGGTTCATCAGGTGCTCTGCTATGGCTGACTTCTCTGGTTGAAGTAGTCTGCAGTGCCTTTCATGTTCCTTGATGCGTGTCTGGGCGCTGCGTTTGGTGGTCCCTATGTAGACTTGTCCACAGCTGCATGGTATACGGTAGACTCCTGCAGAGGTGAGAGGATCCCTCTTGTCCTTTGCTGAATGTAGCATTTGTTGGATTTTCTTGGTGGGTTTGTAGATTGTTTGTATGTTGTGTTTCCTCATCAGCTTCCCTATGCGATCAGTGGTTCCCTTGATGTATGGCAGGAACACTTTTCCTCTGGGTGGATCTTCATCTTGACTCTCGTGGCTTGTTCTTGGTCTTGCAGCTCTTCTGATGTCTGAGGTGGAGTATCCATTAGCCTGGAGAGCCCAGTTGAGGTGGTTCAGTTCATCTTGGAGGAGGTGGGGTTCGCAGATTCTTTTTGCACGGTCTGCCAAGGCTTTAATGATGCTTCTTTTTTGACTTGGGTGATGGTTGGAGTTTTTATGTAGATATCTATCTGTGTGTGTGGGTTTTCTGTAGATGGTGTGACCCAATTGTTGATCTGGTTTGCGGATGACTAGGACATCTAGAAAAGGCAGTCTTCCTTCATTTTCTTTTTCCATGGTGAACTGGATGTTTGGGTGGATGCTGTTAAGATGGTCCAGGAACCTGTTGAGTTCTTCTTCTCCATGGCTCCAAATGGTGAAGGTGTCATCCACATATCTGAACCATATCGTGGGCTTTTTGGTTGCTGTTTCCAGGGCTTGTTCTGCGTTTGGTGGTCTACATAGGGACCACCAAACGCAGCGCCCAGACACGCATCAAGGAACATGAAAGGCACTGCAGACTACTTCAACCAGAGAAGTCAGCCATAGCAGAGCACCTGATGAACCAGCCTGGACACAGCATATTATTTGAGAACACAGAAATGCTGGACCACACCAACAACCACCATGTCAGACTACACAGAGAAGCCATTGAAATCCACAAGCATGTGGACAATTTCAACAGAAAGGAAGAGACCATGAAAATGAACAAAATCTGGCTACCAGTATTAAAAAACTCTAAAATTATAACAGCTAAACAACAGAGAGGAAAAAACCAGGCACAGATTAACACCTCCCAGCAACAGATTTTCCCAGGCTCAGGCAGGCCTTCAAATGCTAATGAAGGTGATCAACTAAACATTCACACCTAACTGCAGCAGGGAAGAGCTCCTTGCCCCACCCCAGCCATTCCACAGATATATAAACCCATTTTTCCTACTTCCAACAGACCTTCTCAACCTCTGAGGATGCTTGCCATAGATGCAGGCGAAACGTCAGGAGAAATGCCTCTAGAACATGGCTCTATAGCCCGAAAAAACCCACAAGAACCTAGTGATTCCAGCCATGAAAGCCTTCGACAATACATGGAAATCCCTTTCTTTTTAGCTGTGTTGTGTGATATGATGCAGCTCAGAAATGTAGGCTATGAGGAGGCAAAATTAGGGGCATTGCTGTCAATAAGAATTCCATTCCTCCATAACAACTGAAAATATCTCATATTTAGAACTCCTGTATTTGCTGTGTTAGTAACTTTGTTTGCCTCATTTCTTTGGGTGCTTAAATTGTATTTAAGCACCCAAAACTTCGACTGAAGTTTTAAATTAGTCTACTGCTGTGAATACAATGTTACAAGTCCTCCTCTCTGTTTTTCCGCTTTTGTAGAATGCAACGTTAAACCTTTTTAGAGGGAAGGGTGGACATTTAAATTGGAAAGAAATGAACCTCCTAGCCAAAAGTGTAAAACCATCATTCAATCAATTGCAAAGATTCCCTTCACTTGCAATTAGTGATGTGGAAACGCTCAGAAAGTTGATTTAGAAAAAGAACAAAAAGGACATCCCTTATGTGAAGCTTTTCTACAGTGGCGCTGTGAATCTCGTCAAGAGCCCCATCCATCTGTTTTCACTGAAGTTGGAGGCTGGAACCTTTCAGGGAACTGCTGGGCTCATCAGCATCACTTGCTTCTGGGCCAGACCTACAAAGGAAACAATCAACATGAGAGAAACACCAATTCACTTTCGCTATATCTCCAGTCTGTCTTTCTCTCTCTCTCTGCCTCTCTCTCTGTCTCTCTCTCTCTGTCTCTGCAGACTCACACATTGCCTTAGTGATTATGATCCTTTTGCTTATGATTAGAATGAAACAAAGCTTTGACTGGTAGTGTCTATGGTTCATAAATTTTATTTCACTTGAAAGGTCAGGCAAAATGGACAAAATAAATTGCAGTCTTTTGTGGAACTGGGGGACAGGGACTGAAGTTTGCCCATTTGTCTTATTTAATGTAACAGATGGAGTCAGAAGAACACTTACACTTAAAATATACATTGATGGCTTGTGATTTCACAGCACTAGAAAGCCTTCTATCAGTATTGACCTTGTAATGATTCAAGTTGTCTCCTGTATAATTCCCACAATTGAACAGGATTCTAAAAATTAACTCCTCCAGCCTCTAAATTTGACACATGTTTGCAGACTGAGACTAAAAACAGAAACTTGCTTCTCTTTACACTTTACTTGTAGAAAGCCTTGAAACAAATTTCAGGCCATTGTTATATACAAGACCTTGGGTTTGTGTGTTTAATTCCATGGTCTCATTTTACTTTGTGCGATGCCATGCTATTTTCTTTTTGGAATTTTTGGGGAAACACGGAAGACTCCTGATTGTGAGAATTTAATGTAAGGCAACTTTCAATCTGTCTGCAAGTGAGCCAGGACTTATAACAGGTTTTGGGAACACTTGAGGACCCGTAGGAGCAAGGGGAAAATCCATCTTCCTTGGTCTCATTGATGGAAGCCATTCTGTTTGTGAAACAACCTTGTTGGATCCTAACATTAATATTCACATGGCCAATGTTTGTGTTGTGTTGTACATAAAAGCCATAATGGATTAACAAGTGATCTGGTCAAAGAGGTGCTGGCCTTTGGTTTACAACAGCAGTGCTTTGACCTTGCAATTGGGCGTTTGCTATAGTTATGTTCCTCAAAATAAAAAGCAAGAACTGCATTCACATATAAAAAAAGTCTTCTCACTGAAAGTTAGATGTGCTCTGCTCTCAATATTTTATCATTACACACAAATTCATCTATAGATAATGTAGAGGTAGAGCCCCATCTTGTGGCCATTTAGTTCCTGATTTGATTATTTGTTTTGTTTTGTTTTACAAAGTTGTCTACAATGTTTTGGTTCAATAGTCTCAGTCTCAATTAAGGAATTGAAAAAGAGGGATTTAAATCTACTATTGTGTTGTTGTTGTTGTTGTTGTTGTTGTTTAAAAAAATCTCCAGGGTTATATATCTGATATATTTTGCAGTTCCAAGGCAGCTGTTTCTTTCCTTCTTTCTGACTACAAAATTTGGAACAAGTCAAGACCCAGGCTGGTAAATTATTAGAATGTGGTCAGATTATATTTCCTGAAGGGTCCTCAACATTTGAGGAATAGTCACGTTTTATAAGCCACTGCTTTCAAAACACTGAGAAAATATTCAAACAAAAGTTACGAACACAGAGCTTAATCCTCTGTTATTTACCTAGAAGTCCCAAGTTTCTTGGATTTTACACTCATGTGAATTTGCAGCCCTTACATTTGTCATGAGGGCTCTTCTTTCATGAGAAGCTTTCAGCGCTGCTCAACATTTTATACTGGTGCAAGGTGTTGACAAAAGCATTGATCCAGATACCCCTGCCCTCTTCACCTAAGGCCCTACATTTCCCCTTGACCTCCAAATAGTTCAGCTTGTATTTCAGAAATCCCCGTTTCTTCAATATATAACTGCTGCCCTGAGTCTCCTTCAGAGCGGGATATAAGAAAAAAGGTAAAGGTTTCCCCTTGATATTAAGTCTAGTTGTGTCCGACTCTGGGGGTGGTGCTCATCCCAATTTCCAAGCCAAAGAGCCAGCATTGTCCATAGGCACCTCAAAGGCCATGTGGCCGGTATGACTGAATGAACTACCATTACCTTTTTACCGAATTGGTACCTATTGATCTACTCACATTTGCATATTTTTTGAACTGTTAGGTTGACAGAAGCTAGGGCTAACAGTGGGAGCTCACTCCATTCTCCAGATTCAAACCACCAGCCTTTTGGCCAGCAAGTTGAGCAGTTCAGCAGTTTAACCCACTGTGATAAAAGATAGCCACAATAAAATAATTTGAGAAGGTAATTCATGTCCCCAGCATAGGTTTCTGAAGGATGCAATTTGCTTTTGAGAACTGAAATGGTATGGATGATCCAAAAAAGCCAATTTATTTGTTGCAGAAATGTCCGTTCTAGAAATGTCAGCAACAAATAGCTTTAACAGTGGTTAAAGCTACTTGTTGTTCTCCTACGGTCAGATATGTGAATGAGATTTAGTTCTTCATTCCTTCTCCACTTACCTGCTCCTGATCAAGTAGCCTCAGGACTAAAAGTGTTGTTCTTGCAATAAGAAGCTCTGGAGAAAACAACAATTGTAGCATAGCGCAGCATGCTCTTTGGTGGCATGGAGGCACACCACTTAATTCACCTTGAATAAACAAACTGACGCCAACTCTATACAAAACCTGAAATATTTTACTTTTAAAATTTTGATCTAAGTTTACTTAGATTTCATGGACTTGATACAAGAGCATTTGATATGAATCAGTAAATAAAACACTGTAATAGATAGCCACAATAAACTTTGTTAGAAATGTACATGTTGCGAAAATAATAATAATAATCATAACAATAACAATAATAATAATAAAAAACCAGCATGATGTCTGCGTTATATTATAGAAATGCTTGACAAGAACAAGATACTAGGGAAGCTTAAAAAAACCTGCTCGCCATAACCCTGGGGCCCTATTCAACTAACGTTTTTTGTCTCCTAGAGTTCTGACCCAGCCTCAACATCATTACTGTAGAAAGGTTAGTTAATAAGGCCTCAGTTGTCTTCTGTAGCTGTTTTTCTTCCTCATGGACATCACATCCAGGTAATGTGTATATAAACAAAGCTCATAAGAAATGTACAAATATAAAAAGCTACAAACATTAATAAATTACATCATCACAAAACACAGAAACACTTCACAAGGTGCTAATAAAATAATTGTATCCTCTCATAATACAAGAATTGAAACAAGGAGCTGGTATCATAAAGTTTGAAGATTCTTCTTCATAATGTGTCTTAAATAGATCATTTTTTTATTTTGTACAAATAACTGATTCTTTATAAGGCTGCACAAAGTTTTCATTGTTTTTCAGGCAATGCCAAATTTTATTTTTTAAGAAAGGAAATACAACGCAATAAAAACAAGGACCAAACCCAAAGTTTCTCTCTTAGAGTCAAGAACCTAAAATACAACTATTCGTAATACTCAGCAAAAAACTTGTATAAAGATTAATGAATTATTTTATAGAAAGAAATGCCTAAAGATAATTTGCTCTTATAAAAAGAAGGTATTTTAAAAAGCTATTTACAGGCTACATTCTATGAAAAAATATGCTTTAGGAAACGTATCTATAAATGAAAACCTGGGATTGCCTGAGAAACAAATTTAACTCCTTAAGTGTTGATATGCAGACAAGCAGGTTTGATGTCAAATAATACACTCTGCACCGAACACTAAGAGAGTGAAGAGACAACAAGTATCCAGTTAAACTGTCAATAAGCTTGGCTCTCATCTTAAAACAGCAGCCTTGTTCCTTCAGATGAACACATCTGATAGGAAGTGCTTTGATATGGATGCCAGAAGCCTAAGGTATATCGCTGACAGAACCACACAGTCTGTGCTTTCATCACATGCCTTGGGATCAAAGCTTGCCCAGACTGTGAGCCATTATATTTCAGGTATTGAATGGGTTTATGGGCTTTCCTCTTCTCTTTTGGAAAAAGCCTCAAAGAGCTTGTGCTCATCTCACATTTCTGTAGCACTCAGCTGACTGCACATCCTCCTCCCCAAAGAAGGATTGGGGAATGGAGCAGATGATGTGCTTGCTTGTATTCTCGGTGGTCCCAAGACAACTTCTTTGCTTATTTATTTCTTGGGTTTGTACATGATCAAGGCTGAATGGAAAAAAAGAAGGAGAGGAGGAGGCTGGGAGTACCTGTCTACAAGTAGCCCACATATGTTCCCTGTAACATACTGGCCTAAATCCAGTTACTGGTCCTGACTAAAAGAGGCCCACAGAATCAACTGAACTTGCATAAGAGTAGAGTTACCATGCAGCAATGTGTTCAATGGATCTTCTCTACTTTTGACTAGCAATCAATATAGACCCTGGGGGTAGGGGTGTTAATATGGTGCTTCTTTATTTAAAAAATGGACATTACTTTGCTTTGGTGCAGGGGTTTACACATTCCTTCCAGCCACCACAATAATGACTGGCATACTCTTTACTGGGGAGGAGGGCTAATAATGCAGTCATTTTCTTATCTTTTTAAAAAGTAACAAAACACACAACAAAAGGGGATGCGACATTGTTTTGTAACCAATTAAACCATTAAGTACTTATTGAAAAATACCATTGCAAGTTCTGGGGGAAAGAGATCCTAATTGATTAGTGCCTTTTTGAAAATAAATGATTGCATCAACAATAGTGCACTCGTGAACTGATGTGTGAACCATTAGACACAGTTCAAAGGTCATTGCAAGGTAATAGCAATCTTAAGGACAAGTTTCCAAAAAGCTAGAAGATAACCAAGTAACATGGCAATCTTCTACTTTCTTACTTGAGATAAAACTCTACTGAATGCAGT
This sequence comes from Anolis sagrei, assembly GCF_037176765.1. Lineage (NCBI taxonomy): Eukaryota > Metazoa > Chordata > Lepidosauria > Squamata > Anolidae > Anolis > Anolis sagrei. Next base: position 62,185,560 of record NC_090022.1, on the reverse strand, counting down.
AGAACTTACTTCTAATTCATCATGCACAGCACTCTGAGCATGAGATATCATATTACCTTTGTGATATTCTTGCCTTTTCTACCCAGTGAGATCTCACAATACTATGGTGATAATAACTGAAAAGGGGAGACTAAGGTGTTGGTAGTGGCAGTGGCTGGTGAATTTGCTCTGGATTTTGTCTGAATTTTAAAGAAGCTATCCAAGGTGTTGAATGTACTCTGGGCCTAGTTTCACCACCTTCAATAGCTCTCTTAAAGTTCACACTATACAACCCATCCAACAAATATAGAAGTAACTAGCTGCCATTGCATGTGGGATGCCAAATCAGGAGATAATGTTGCAGAAAAAGAACAGGATCTGCCTGTAGTCCAATACACCACTCTTTGTGAGAAACTGAACCACTGGCTTCTCTTCCACAAAAGTTTTCCCCACTGATTTCAAACACTGCAAGTAAAGCATGGGATCTCAGCATACAAATCGGTTTCAAAATAACAAGGACACCTCATCTCTAGTGAACAATGGGCATCATTCCAAAACAAGAACCCTGAACTACCAACATGTAGGAGGAGAAACTATTGTGTAAATAAGGCCATTTAGTACAGCTGACAATTCATTAAAAGTGCCTCCAAACACAGTCCCTGTTTTCAAATCTTACAGTAGGCCTGTACTACCCTACCTATTGGGGGTTCATTGTATGACCTTTGTGGATACCTAAATCCATGGAGGCTTAGGTCCCATTATATACAATGGTATAGTAAAGTGGGGTCCCTTATATAAAATGGCAAAATCAAGGTTTGTCTTTTAGAATTTCCTTTTTGAATATTTTCAACCCATGGATGGTGAAACCTGTGGTTGCAGAATCTATGGATACAGAGGGCTGACAGTACTGAAGTGCCAATAATTCCCCTTCACCAGTTATGTGCATCCATTTGTGAGATATTTGTCAAAGGGTATATTTAAAAAAAAATTCCAACAAGGCTACTTTTATTACACATTGATTTGCAGTGACGAAAGCAGAGCTAATGAGCATGGACAGCATGCAAACCAGTGCTTTAAAAACTGCAAAACCCTTATAGATAAGAAAAAGGAAGATTGGAAATCTATTTGTGAACATGTAGTCAAGCATCAACAGAAAAAAATCCCACTGATTTTTCAAAGAGCTGCATGAGACTCTTATAAGACTTTGCCCAAATCATAACCCCACTGGATCTGATTTGTGATCCATTATGTTCAAGAATTCACCTTGGATTGCACATAAAATAAATAAATTTACTCATGGCCATTTGATGTCTGGTTACAGGGGACATTTTTAGTGGTGCTGAAGTGCAATTTCAATTCTTGTTTTGAGCGAAACATATTTAGCATAATCTGGGTAAAGAAAACCAAATATTGCATTATGCAATTTTCCTTCTTGAAGGTATTATCACACAATAATGGCAGAAATCACTTTTCTCTACAAGTCAAGTCAATTAGAGCATTTTTTTTTTAAAAAAAACTCTCATCTCCTGCCACTTAGCCAGATACCTCTTTAAAATTGGTACAGCTTTGATAAATGAAGTGTAACTGAAAATTAATGTGCATACTTTTAAAAACAACTGCTTTTTCTTCACTTATAAACAAGTTAAAGGGATACTTTCCTAAAACTGGAATGATCCTCAGCATCTTGGAGTATTAACTTTTTGCGAACTAGTCACTCTCAGCAATTTGAGAAAGGACATCTATATTAAAAAATATTTATAGCAGTATTCTGTACATGTTTAACTGCTGAAAGTTAAAAAGAATTTATTAAAGTGGTGGCAAAAAGTTAACTGGTATTGTCCCTAAGATGTCACCCAATACTACTGCGGTCCTTCAAGAGTTGAAGAGTTAGTGTCAGCTCAGGGCATTCTGAACTTGGATACAGTCCCAACTGTGGCTGCGTTCTAAAGGAGAAGCTTTCCGTTCCGATGGATTTTCAAAATCTTCCCAAGCCTTTGCTTGGCTGTGGCCATGCCTTTTTTTGTACGTTTCCCTGGAGGCAGGAGAAAAAGGGGAGCATTAGGTCATAATAACCACATTTACAATGACAAACATCTAAAAACTGTCTCACCAGGAAAGATTAAGCAAATCATTTAGAAAGTGGTCCATAACATTACCACTTTCTAGAGACAAATAAACCATCTTCCATGTTCTACAGACAGTGCACACGCTATGTAAAAATAAAGTTAACAAATATGTAGTTAATATGTGCCTTAACCAAAGAATTACACTGGTCTCCAATTTGATTCCAAGCTCAATTCAAGGGGCTGGTGTTAGCCGACAATGTGTTTTTTCTGTTGCTTTATTGGTTTTTATTGCCTCATTTCTTCAGGAGCCTCTTTGGGCTGGGAGAAAATACAGAAATATTTAAAATCAATATATCGCTTAGATTCTTCCAATCCATTCGTAAGTATGATTGCAGGATAGATTGACACCAGCTAACATGAATTTGCAAGTGAGAGAACAGTGGAAAAGGAGACCACCCAAATCACTACTATGTACTTTTATCCACTTCACAACTCTGATACACTTGAAGTCTTTGTGCTTAATTGTTTCCATTATTTGCTGTCACATCAGCTTCAGCATAGTGACTGTACAACTAAGAAATGTGGTCATCAACAGCTTGCAAATTGTGTGAAGAGTGTGAAGATCATTGACAATCAGAGCCATAGCTTCCTTTATTAAGTTTACCTACTTGTAACTTGGTCTTTCTCTTTTTCTATTGCCTTCTACTTACCCATCATTATTGCCTTAGTTAATTTGACTTCAGTATGTGGTTCAAAAATAGATCCCAGTGCTAAGAGATACAGGGTTGTAATAACTAAAAATCCATCAAAATGAGGAAAAATTAATGTCTAATGATAAAGAAAACTCGTGAGGTGGGTCCATTTTTTGCTTTGTTTTATACTCTGACTCCAGATAGAAAGCATATTTGAAATTACTCACTCAATTTTTACCCCACTTTTTTACTGATATAGGGACTCAAGATGGCAAAAAAGTAAAATGATTTTACAATATTTTTCCAAGAGTTTTAAAACGATGATGAGAAGAATCCTGGACTGGCAACAGTCTTTACACTCTCATAAAAATCACATGGGGTTGTTTTACACACACATTCTAAAAAAGAAATAGTAGTTTCTGTACATGAAATAATATTTCCGCTTCAAAATGTTATTCCTAGCAGAGAAAATGGTGTAAATGAGTATATTCCTCATTACATGGTTGATGTGCACAGGAAACAAAAAATTATTTGCATGTAACAGTAGTCTATAACAAAAAATACTACTTCTGCACTGTAATATTATCTCGGGCACAGAAAATACTACAGTAGAGTCTCGGTTATCCAACATAAACAGGCCAGAAGAAAGTTGGATAACCAAAAATGTTGGATAATAGGGAGGGATCAAGGAAAACCCCTCCCCTTCCTGCCTCCACCAGACCCCGGCTTCCTACCCTGCTCATCCTGGTGGCCAAGACCTCCCTCACTCACCCACCCTCCCTTTGCTTTTGCCGCCGGGACAAGGAGTTGATGCTTGGAGGAGGCAGGAAGGGGAGGCCAGGTTCCTGGTTCTGCTGCCACCTTTGCCTGGTGAGTGAGCAAGTGAGGGAGGGCGGCTGAGTGAGCGAGCAAGCCTTTGAGGCCCTCCCTCGCTCACTCACTCACTCACTCACTCTCTTTCGCTCGCTCGCTCACTCACCGGGCCGAGTCCCAGTGGCAAAGGCAGTGGTGGCAGCAGTGGCAAGACCCAGTGAGCAAGGAAGGGAGGGTGGTTAAGTGAGCAAGAGAGGGAGGGCATCAAAGGCTTGCTCACTCACTCATCCGCCTTCCCTCACTCGCTCACTCACAGGGCAAAGGCAGCAGCACAACCAGGAGCCTGATCTCCCATTCTTACCTCCTCCAGGCCTTGGCTCCTCAACCTGGTTGCAAAGTCAAAGGGAAGGTGGGTAAGTGAGCAAGTGAGGGAGGGCGGCCTTTGGCCCTGGGACAAGTGGGGTAGGAAGTCGGGGCTTGGAGGAGGCATGAAGGGGAGGCTAGGCTCCTGGTTCTGCCACTGCTGCTGCCTTTGCCACCCTCTCTCACTCACTCACAGGGTCAGGTCCTGGCGGCAAACATGGATAGAGAAAGGAGGGGTATAAATAGGAAAAGGTAGGAATTGTGTAACTATTTGTTGTGTACCTTCAAGTTTGACCTTAAGTCAAACTTGCCTCTGCTTTGCCTTCCTTTGAGAATAAGAGTGTGTAAGTTGCCTAAAGTCCTCCAGTGGGTTCATGGTCAAGAGTGAGTTGAACTCTAGCTTCCACAGTCCAGCACTCAAGCTACAACACCACACTGGTTCACTTGTGTAGCTGTACAGCGTCATTAACCCACTGCCAACTGTGATATGTGTAAAAATCTGGAGAAAGTCTGTTCAGCTAGCTTCATACAAAAAACCCATGTTATTGAACATTCCAAAAATATGGTAGCTAAGAACAAATGTCTTGAATATTTACAGCCATTGAAGAAAAACAGACTAGCTCAAGAGACCAATCTGTAGTAATCAACTGTTACACTTTTTTAAAACAGAGATGCACTTATACTACAGTAGCAGGTTCTCTTTATTAACAAAATATGTGCTTCTTTATGGACAGTTTTCTTTCTTGTGGTTTCTAAAGGGAACTATGAGATGATTAAGATCTCAGTGGCATGCCTTTCATTTACTACAAGAATTATGCCAAGTGTTCAGCACAAAACTAGTTCCAAACTAGACTTGGCTATATAGATAAACAACTTTATTTTAATTTTCCTTAGTATTATCTATCCCATTGCTCTAAATAAAGATATCTACAGGATGATATATTCTGCCCTTCTTATCCTAAATCAATGAAAATTAGCAATATGGGTGAAATTCACCACTGGATTTGCGGGTACCAAACCAGTCTCAGATTTTCCCTGGTCCAAAGTGACAGTATCTTCACAATGCCAGTCTGCTTTATGTGACTGGAATCTGGGTGGGAAAGGTACTGTATACTGCCCTCAAAATTTACAAATATATTTACATGAGGTACTTGCCTGTGGAAAATACTGTGATGGACAATGAGGAAAGATATGAGGGGAAAAGAGGGGAAGAAAACAAGAATCACTTTGTTGCAAATACATATGCATATATTTGATTTTGTATTAGCATGCCTTACAGAAAAATGTATTATTTTGTGAATTATTTCCAAACACCACTAGTGTGGAAAAAATCTGGAAGGAGTACTCTGTTGATGACAGAGAAAATGAAAGTACCTGGTTGAATACTCATGGGGCAGATTATATTTGATTTGTACATCACTAGGCAAAATTACCTTTGGCAGCTGCATTATTCTGTGATGATGATGATGGCCTCCGCTGTGTAAGGAAAACTCCCGGAGCCATGGGCTGAGGCCCTCTGTTTACTTGGGCCACTCCAAATGTGCTTGCACCAGCTGTGTACTCATGGTCTGCTAAACTACTGCTGTGGGACTCCAGCTTGGGTTCAGGAGAGCTGCCTTCCTGAGGGAGTTTATTTGCATTGTTGGGTGATAATTTCTTTTTGGCGTTCTTTTTCTTCTTGCCCTTTTGTTCCTCCTTTCAAAAAGAAAAGACCCAACATTATCTTCTGAAGAGTAGGCATTAGGATATTTCATGCACACCATAACCAATTGATGTCCCGCAGTCCCCTCTGTGCGATAAGACATAGCCAAAAAATGTCATCAAGGAAATAAGGGCTAAACTACAGAGTCCACCCTGTCTGTATTGTTTGCTTGTTTTACTGGGCATTCTTGTAGTTGCATTTAATTTTATAGACTACCTAAGTGCATATATCTTTTGTATGAAATGTAAATTTTTAAAAATATTTTGATTAAGTATGTTAAATAAACACATCTAAAATTAATAATATAGGAAACATCTAATCACATCACTAAATACAACAAAAAACACAAATAGGAAAAAAGAAAAAAAGAGATAAATAGTGCTATTCAACACAAAACCTATGCTCCTCCATCCTGTTAAAGTACTACTGCTAAGCAAATCCCCCTGTACTCACCCTTATCTCACATCTACCTCTACCTATTTGCATGCATATCTACTCTCTCTCTCTACCTTAAAAAGGTTGACTTCCCAAAACATACAATTTTGTCCTTTAATTATTCCTTTCATACCTTACATTTTTACGTTTTCATTTTTAATTTCTACATTTTCTAATTCCCACAACAAAAATAAATTCACAAATGCCTTACTTACAATCTCATCTTTTTCTTAAATTTACTCAAAAGTCAATTATTCTTCAAAACCTGCTAACATCAACTCCTTTTCTCTTAGTATCAATCAGAATAATGTATGAGTTGTACTGATCTGGTGGTCCATGGGCCATAGGTTGGGAACTACTGGTCTAGATCAAGAAAAGTAATAGGACCACACTATTCTGTTTTGGTCAGATCTCATATGGAATAATACTGTATCTAGTTCTGTGCACCACAATTTAAGAAGGATATTCACAAGATGGAATATACCCAGAGAAGGGCAACCAAAATGATCAAAAGTTTGGACGCCAAGCTCTATGAGGAATAATAATAATAATAACAACAATAAACAACTTTATTTGTATCCTGCCCCATCTCCCCAAGGGGACTCAGAGAGGTTCACAACAATATAATTATACAAATCATTACAACACAAATAAATATATCCATTTTAAATTAAATCAACAGTTAATAACAAGGCAAACAATATAAAATAAAATAAAGAAATTACATGATAGCCTGGTTTAAGTATCTGTCATAAATTGTACATTTGTTTTTCTGTTACTCTCAAGAGTAGGACATGGAACAACAGATTATTGCGGGAAAAGAGATTCCACCTAAATATTTGGAATAACTTCTTGATGGTAAGAAGTGTTCAACGGTGGAATATGCTGCCTCAAAATGTGGCGCTCCTTCTCCAAAACTTTTCAAGCAGAGGTTAGATGGTCATATATTGGGAATTCTCTGATTGTATGTTCCTGGATAGAAGGCAGTTGGACTGGATGGCCATTGGGATCTCTTCTGATTCTGTGATTTTACACAATGGCTACTTTCAGTTCTTGGGCCAGGGCCTGCAGGATTTCTTACAATAAAAGTAGAATCTTTTTTGATTAGGTGGTACCCCTCAACATGTGCAAGAAAAAATGAATGTATGAAGAGTAGAAATTTCTAGTAGAGCAAAACTGTATTTGGTTAGCTCACCTGCTGGGATAACTTGGCGGCGGCAGCTGCCAGTCCAGTTTCAATTGAGGCAACTCTTGTGCCTTCTCGGACAGGTCTATCTTGCCGAGGAACTGATGGACCAACTCTTGCTAAATACAGAAGAAAAAAAGAAAAGGTAACATTACAAAGAAATCACTGAAAAGTTGGACACACACACACACACTGACAGTCAATCCACAGTTAAGCATGCTTAGCTGATATCAGTCGATTTTAGTGAGCTTGTCTTTATTGTATAGGTCAGGGTTTCGTGAGCTGCTTCATGGTGTATTTATCCATTGTAACTGCCATGGTCCCATCCTATGGAATCTTGGGATTTGTAGTTTAGGGGGTGGCCTTTAGAATTCTCAGCCACAGAAGCCCTAAGTTTTTATAGAATGAATTGCTTGAATTAGAAATCAGTAAGTAAGAATAATGTATTAGGGACATTTCCAATCACTTAACAAGGTTGAGTACATTAAATTTCTGACATGACAAACATTATAGAACGTTGTGGTTTAGGAACTTGGCTAGAAAGGATCAAAAGAAAGGGATCTGTTTGGAGTTGCTGCACAGAAAAACTAATCCATATCTTGCAGTCTGCCCTTGTATCATGCACCATAGATGCAATGCAAAAGTCACCCATTAAGCTTGTACTAGCCTTGTTAGGGGGAGTGAGTTTTGATGTTAAGCTTTCAAACCTTCCACTCCACATAACAGAAGCTTTGGAAGAGATGTGTGTTTAGAGTGTGATTTTAGTGAGGAAAGTTGTGTAAGATCTATCCACACTTCTGACATAAAACTTCACACCCATCACTTTTTTAACCAAATCAAAATTTATCTAGGGTTTGATCCTGAGTCATTCAAAGCAACTTTGGAAAACTTAGCCTACAAGACCCTCAGAAAATCCCGAACTATATGTCTGATTGCCATATGTTTAAAATGAAGGCCAATTGCTGCCAGTTACAAAACCTGGTTTGTGAAGTTTGTTGTTATGCCTATCTATGGAATTCCTTCAAAATATTATTTCTGATGGCCACAAAAAATCATACTTCAAGTAAAACTAAAACTGAGTGAGGTCAATGGGATTTGCATGCCAAAGCATCGTGAAAATCTAAAGGTCCCACACTCCTCGATTACACGAATCCAGTGAAAGTAATCGTTATGTTTGGACATGAGGAATAGTAAGGACAGCAAAGCAAAGAGGCTACATGCTACTAGCCAGCACCAAATATATACTTAAATACACCTGAACATTGTCATTGAACACACCCAATCCACAGTTTGGGGATTGCCATATGCTTTCAGTGACTGATATAACTTATTTTGTGGCTTCTTCAAACCTGTAGTAATGAAGGGTTGTAGTTTATCAATGTAAATGATGTCAAAATGTATTTTGCTGTATGCCTAAGTTTAAGATATATTGTAGAAACATTACCTGTTGGACTATATGGCGCATCATCTGAACTTTTCCTCTTCTTTGATCGGGACTTGAATACTGGATTATCTTCATCTGATTCAAGGGAGGGATATACTAATTGAAAGAACAAAAACCATAAGTGATTCTAATTTGGCCATGATGGTATCTTTCATATATATATAATTGATAGAATAAAAGCACAGATCTTAAACAGCCTACAGTATGAAATATTTGCGATTAAATACCAGATTAACATTGTGGTCAAACACAGAAATGAACAAATATGACAGGCCATGGGCTGTCATAGACTGCCAAACAAAAAAACCTATAGGGCTAGAAATCAACTTCTTACAAATGGGTACTGAAGTTAAGCATTACAGGAAGGTCTTACAGTTGGTTTTTCTGGAGGTATTCAGAAAAAGCAATTCACTCTCTTTCTTTGTCCAGAAAAAGAGTGGTCTGGGGATTCTGGAAGTGTTGAGGGCCACAAAAACATCCTTGAGAGCTCTAGGGCCAAAGCTTGCGTATCCCTGGGATAATATAATTTTGGCACTTCCAGCCAATACCCAGCAGCAGAATACAAGACAAAGTATCCTTTGTCAGCACCTTTGTATAAACATATGAAAGGGGACCTTAACTCTCACATCATTTCTATGCTGAACGTTGGAACATTTTGTCAATACAAGTTCCCATTTATCTATTGTGCATTTCAAAAATTTCTGTCTGCATATATTTCCCTGGTTCAGACGTCATCCTGCAATTTCATTTCTGGAACCTTTGTTGAACCATAAATTTGGGGAGAGGGCAGATGAACTGAACATTTTTGCTGCTGATCTAATACCGACATTTTAGAATGGTATTAATTGTATTAATTGTCTCAGCTTGGGAAGTTACCTGAAGCTATTTATAATTTCAGCCCCTGTTAAAATTGTCCCAAAGCATGTGTAGAGATTTACACACAGATAGATTATTATATAATGCTGCAGCCTTGTAGCAACCTACTTTTACTGAGCAGTCCTCAAGGGACAGAAATATGCTTCATTCCTCTTGTACCCCACTAATGACATCTGTGATGCGCCACACCCTTGAGCCCTTTCATTTCCAGTGAATCCCTCATTCCTAGGCCAGATAGCAGCAGGACCGCTTGGATTAAACCTAGTTAAGTGGGACAGCCTATAAAAATGTGGATTTCATTTTCATTTCTTTCTGCCAGGGCACTATATGATTTTAAAGTAATTGCATCAGTTTAGCCATTGACTGAAAATGTGCTGACCAGATGTAGGACAAACGGAGCCTTGGTGAACCAAATCATCTTACAACAAAGGGAACCTATTAAATGGTAGCATAAATATATACTTAGGGAGAATGCTGGTCCATGTAATACAGCCCTCTCTTCTTTCAGAATGTCATATTTAGATCGTGCCTATACATTACACTTTCACAAAGTTTTAAAAGTCATTTAATTTGAGTGATAGGCCTACAGGTACTGTAATTGTAACTCATGCTTATGTTTTGTCAAACACGTACAACTTTTCCAGAATGGAACAGAGTCTTGTTTTCTTTGAACTTCAGAGGACTTCAATGTGTATTTTTAATATTCAGAATGTGAAATGCTGACAGCAGAGATAAATTATATGTTCTTAAAGGGTCAGGGCCAAAGACAACATTTTGGGAGGAAATGACATTGTATGTATATTACTAAAATTTTATATGCATTTTTTTCAATGGACTTGTCAGTAACCATGCACTAAGTTCAATCCTATTGAAGGCAGTGGTGCTATACTAATGGTATAAATTTTTCATGAATCCCACCTTTAATGTCTTCAATAACTTTGTGCACTTACTTTTAAAAAACCAATGGACAACTGAGGTAAGGCTGGTGGAGGCCAATCTTCTACTTCCAGGGGCCACATGAATTACACAAAATGCTAAAAATAAATAAATAAATACCCCCCCCCCCCCAATGCAAATCACATTGGAAATGGCAAAAATCTACTTCGAGTTTTAAAATTTAGGATTTTTGACATATTTTACAGTAGTAGATAGGCTGCAACCTATTGAAAAATGTAATTTGACTGCAGTTTTTCTTAAGTTTCAAGAATTAGTGGAGATATGCTTATGGTAGATCCGCAGTTTAAGAAAATAGCGGACCTTTATGGTTTTGACAATTATAACCACTCTTAGGAAGGTGATAGTCATTTATATTCTCCTATATGTAGAAGAAGTTTAGTTTAGATGTAAGTCAGTGTTGTAGTTTACTTAGATGTACTGTGTATTATATGTTTTATATGTTTTGTTCTTTGTATGGTATTGTATCTGCATCTGGTTAAGTTTCCCTAAATATTGTTTTATGTGTCTCAACACCCAATTTACTTTTTATATTTATATAAAAATTTATATTTATATATCTTAATTAAAATGCAAATTAGCTGTTTCTGGTCAGGGCTCATGCAAGTCTTTTATTTATAGAGTCACCAGAAGTTAAAACCAACTCTAGATACTGCCTTTAAAATTCACACTGAAGCCCAGAGTGAATATCTAGTCTCACTAAAAAGGAAACCTTCATTTGCCACTATATTGTGTTTGTGACCCAATTCTTTTAACAAACATATACTTAGTAAACATGAACAATGGTTTAGCTGCATTTTTTTAAAAAAACAACCTTGTACCATGAGGTCACACAGATTTTTTAAAAAGTGAAATAGAATCAATTGAGCAGTACAGATGTTGTGACTTGGAACATATGTCAAATTGTACTGATTCTGTAAAAAAACAAAATGCAGACCACTAGAAAATATCCAGGTCTCTGGTTCATGATTAATTGCCAAAAGGCACTTCTCTTACCATAGGACCCCCACCCGACTACCGGTCATAAACATGAGTATATTTTAACATAAACGTGAGTATATTTTAATAGTCCCACAGAAAGAGATGGGAGGAGTCAGGTTTCCTTTACCGTAATCAGAATCTTTAAAGCAGGCATCTAAATGGTCCTGGTCCTCATCATAGTCTTCAATTGTAATGTTATTTTTTGCACTCTTCTTGAGTAACCTCTTGCCTGCATTTCTGTTGTTGCTGCTTCCAGTTTTTTTGGAGTTTGGGGCAGACATAGAGTTATTCTTGGCCTGGTTGCTGCCCCATGAAGGCTGTAGGCAAGAATCTGAAGACTGGAGGTTTGCCATGGACAACATTCCTTGGATGGCTTCCTGTGTGCTGGGAGATGCAGGTGGCTGACTAAAGGGAGAAAACAAAAACAAAAAGAGATCTTTCAGCTCAAAATGAACACAGCAAGTCCAGAATAAGCATACAAAGCCATTTACAATATTGGGCTTGTCTCCAATTTGGGGTACAAAATTTTATTTATTTCATTCTAATGCATTATGTGGAAAGTTTCAAATATTTTCCATTTGGCAATATTAATTTTCATTTAAAAGGTATTTATATGTGTATGGATGTGAACTTTTGTGCAAAGCAACCTTACTATAGGGAATATATTGGCTTTTGTGCAAAATACACCATTTCATGCTTAAAATATTATTTTGTACATTACACAATTGTGTGAAAAATACTTCACTTGAGCAAACCCTTCTCCCTTTTAAAAAAACTGGTCTTTTCACTCTTGTGCAAAGGTATAGAATTTCACAGTTGCTCACACTTTTTTGTCAGAGACATGTGAAAATATTATTTCTCAGCAAGTATAGGAAAATTTCCATTTTTTTTACATTGCTACTTCAGCATGATAGATAGATCACTCACTGGCAGAAAGATTATATATAACTAAAAAGTAAATAAAAAATAAAATTGTCACCTCAGTTTTTATGAAGTCCAGATAGGATAGGCTCATGTAAGAGTTTGGATATTGCAGACATATGTACAATAGATTTCAAACACACTTTGCTTTCTGTCAGAGTTTTAAACCCCACCATGTTTGGGGCTTGGTTCATGTTATATGTTGTGCTAATGCATCTCATCCCAGCTATAAGTATGAATTTGTTGGGTATCCTACAGACAACATGGAGGTGCCTTACACTTACTCCTCTTCTCCTTATTCCCTGAAAATCTCTTGTGGAGGGTTGTGGGAGTCTCCAGGACAGTTTGGCTGCTTCAGAGGGAGAAAGCTGGTGACAATTGTGGCTGTTCCTCCATCCAGAAAAAAATCTAGTTTGCAGAGTTAGAATTACTGCTGGGTCCTGCATGCTCCCCAAATGGAAGGTCTTCTGTTTAAAGTACAGTTTATGCTCATTCTCTGCAGCACAGGTATATCGATTACCCATTCCGTACCTTTCATATATCAGTTTTTTGTAAAGTGAGGGAATGAGCACAAACTGTTCTGTAAGCAGAAGGCAAGGTCTGTCTACATCAGGCCTGCACAACCTATGGCCCTCCTGGTGTTTTGGACTTCAGCTCCCAGAACACTTGACCATTGGTCAAGTTGGCTAGGGCTTCTGGGAGTTGGAGTCCCAAACACTTGGAGGGCCAAAGGTTGTGCAGGCCTGGTCTACACTGAACAGATTAACCAGATCTAAATCTGCCCTCATAGGAGCTCCAGATTCAGCATTCATATGGTCACTCTGGGGCAGCTGTCCAGATGAGCCTGGTCCCATCCACCTTGCTGAGCTGCCACCTCATTCGTGTTGTCATCATAACTACCCTTAGCCACAGAAATCCATCTGCACTCCCGTATGCCACAGGCATCTGCTGGTGCCTATGCAATGAGTGGCACTGGCAGGGACATGGGCACAACCTACAGTGAAACCTCTAAAGCAGGGTTTTAAAGGAGCAGCCAGGAAAGCTCCTTGCTCTTGCCCTTGCTGTTATTTTTGCAATCCCAGGGCTCTGGGAAACTGTAGGAAAGCTGAAGGGCCGGTAGTCTATCATCAGTAAACCTATATCCTGAGTAAAATAGGCAAGTTATTCATTCTAATTAATCATTGAAGAGGAGCTCCCTGTGGCGCAGTGGGTTAAACCCCTGTGCCTGCAGGACTGAAGACCGACAGGTCACAGGTTCAAATCCGGGGAGAGGTGGATGAGCTCCCTCTATCAGCTCCAGCTCTTCATGCAGGGACATGAGAGAAGCCTCCCACAAGGATGATAAAAACATCAAAAATCATCCGGGCATCCCCTGGGCAACATCCTTGCAGACGGCCAATTCTCTCAGACCAGAAGCGACTTGCAGTTTCTCAAGTCGCTCCTGACACGACAAAAAAATTGCTGAAGAATTTTACTAGGAGGAAGAAATCAACATCCTTGGACAGATTTTCATTGAAACACCTTGCAAGTGAGGAAATTGTGACAAAAAAAAGTCAAATCCCAGTAAAGAAGAAAATTAAGTGAAGTCTGAAGGAAAATACATGCTCTACACTTAATAAATCCAGTCTATTTCTTTGAAATCTCTTTTATTATGTATTATAAAAATGGGGGGATGGAACAGATTAATAACATTTCAAATCATCATCATTATCATAATCACCATTATTATTTCTTCAATGGGGAAGTCTGATCTGACATAAGAGCAATTTGAATTAAGAGCACAGTCATAGAACTTGTAAGTCACTGTATTTCCTTTCCCTGCACTGATCCCTTTTTTTCCAGAGAGTGAAGGGAATGAGGTTTGGAAACAAAGGAAAGTTTTCCCTCTGAATTTTTCAATTTTTTTCTGGGAATTTATATTTCTCAAGTCAATGGCAGTCTCTAGTTTTGTACCTTTAAAGTTCAGATTAACATCTGGAGTGGACTCACCACAACACTGACAGGCAGGCCACCAGCTACTGCAGGTTTGAGAAATCCCAAACAGGGAAAACCCTGCAAAGAACTGACATGTGTAGCCCCACCATGTTTGTCCTTTCAAATCGCAGGCTGATTAAAAACTTCCTTGATTGTCCTCTGGAATTAGAACCCTCTTTTGCCAGCTCAGTTTCATTTTTTTCCCTTCTAAATTTGAGCCTTGGGTATTCAACCTCTTGCCATGTTAAGCAGCAAGTGGAAGACATTCCTGTTAGGGAATTATGAGTTGTCGTCTAGCATACTCTTCCCATCTACTGCAGCAAATGCCAGGGAAAAGGTGATTACTTTGGGGGGGTTGCTTTTTCCTGGCGTGAAACATGGAAAGATCACAGTCATTTTTTCCCCAGCAGGACAAGTGGTGGCTGGGAACTTCCTAGTCAGGAAAATCAATTCAAAAAAGGGAGCTGGTGCTAATGTTAGCCCGTTCCCATCAGCCTGCTCTGGCAAACATTAAAATCCCAACATACTCCAAAATCTGAAAATGTCCACATGGGCAATTGAGATAATGACACCTTTGCTTTCTGATAGTTCTATATAAGAATTTTCTTTATGCATAACATTATTTAAAATACTGTATTAAGTTATATGTGAAACATAAATGAATTTCATGTTTAGCCTTCAGTCCTATCGCCAAGAAAACTAATTATGTATGCATGTATATCTCCAGCAAAGGATCACCGCCTTGTCGGGGCGCTGGAGCTTGAGCACCTCAATGATGTCATGAGCGAAACCGTGAAGGGCCACCCAAGACGGGACGGTCGTGGCAGAGAGGTCAGACCAAGCGTGATCCCTGGGGAAGGCAATGGCAAACCACTCCAGTATCCTTGCCAAGAAAACTAAATGGACCAGTACAACCAGAGATATGTCGGTATGCCATTGGAAGATGGGACTCCCAGGTCGGAAGATGGCCAAAATGCTACTGGGGAGGAGCAGAGGATAAGTTCAACTAGCCCCAGATGTGATGACGCAGCTAGCTCAAAGCCGAAAGGAAGGCTAGCGGCCGACGGTACTGGAGGCGAACGACGAATCCGATGCTCTAAAGATCAACACACCATAGGAACCTGGAATGTAAGATCTATGAGCCAGGGCAAATTGGATGTTGTTATTGGTGAGATGTCAAGACTAAAGATAGACATTCTGGGGGTCAGCGAACTGAAATGGACTGGAATGGGCCACTTCACATCAGATGACCACCAGATCTACTACTGCGGACAAGAGGAACATCGAAGAAATGGAGTAGCCTTCATAATTAATAAGAAATTCGCTAAAGCGGTGCTTGGATACAACCCAAAAAATGACAGAATGATCTCAATTCGAGTGCAAGGAAAGCCTTTCAACATTACAGTGATCCAAATATACGCCCCAACCACAGCTGCTGAAGAAGCAGAAGTAGATCAGTTCTATGAGGATCTGCAGGACCTACTGGATAATACACCAAAAAGAGACATTATTTTCATTACAGGAGACTGGAATGCCAAGGTGGGAAGTCAAATGACAACAGGGATCACAGGCAAGCATGGTCTGGGAGAACAAAATGAAGCGGGACGCAGGCTGATAGAATTTTGCCAGGAAAACTCGCTGTGTATAACGAATACTCTCTTCCAACAACCTAAAAGACGGCTTTATACATGGACCTCACCAGATGGTCAACACCGAAATCAGATTGACTACATCCTTTGCAGCCAAAGGTGGCGGACATCCATCCAGTCGGTGAAAACAAGACCTGGGGCTGACTGTAGCTCAGATCACAAACTTCTTATTGCCCAATTTAGAATAAAACTAAAGAGATCAGGGAAAATACACAGACCAGTTAGATATGATCTCACTAACATTCCTAGCGAATATACAGTGGAAGTGAAGAACAGATTTGAAGAACTAGATTTAGTAAACAGAGTCCCAGAAGAACTATGGACAGAAGTCCGCGACATTGTTCAGGAGACGGCAACAAAGTACGTCCCAAAGGAAAAGAAAACCAAGAAGGCAAAATGGTTGTCTGCTGAGACACTGGAAGTAGCCCAAGAAAGGAGGAAAGCAAAAGGAAACAGGGATAAGGGGAGATATGCCCAGTTAAATGCGCAATTTCAGAGGTTAGCCAGAAGAGATAAGGAACTATTTTTAAATAAGCAATGCATGGAAGTGGAAGAAGACAACAGAATAGGAAGGACAAGAGACCTCTTCCAGAAAATTAGAAACATTGGAGGTAAATTTCAGGCAAAAATTGGTATGATAAGAAACAAAGATGGCAGGGACCTAACAGAAGCTGAAGAGATCAAGAGAAGGTGGCGAGACTATACAGAAGATCTGTATAGGAAGGATAATAATATTGAGGATAGTTATGACGGTGTGGTGAATGAATTAGAACCAGACATCCTGAGGAGTGAGGTTGAATGGGCCTTAAGAAGCATTGCTAACAACAAGGCAGCAGGAGACGACGGGATCCCAGCTGAACTGTTTAAAATCTTAAAAGATGATGCTGTCAAGGTGATGCATGCCATATGCCAGCAAATATGGAAAACACAAGAATGGCCATCAGACTGGAAAAAATCAACTTATATCCCCATACCAAAAAAGGGAAATGCGAAAGACTGCTCAAACTTCCGTACAGTGGCCCTTATTTCTCATGCCAGTAAGGTAATGCTCAAGATCCTGCAAGGAAGACTCCAGCAATACATGGAGCGAGAGTTGCCAGATGTTCAAGCTGGGTTTAGAAAAGGCAGAGGAACGAGAGACCAGATTGCCAATATCCGCTGGATAATGGAGAAAGGCAGGGAGTTTCAGAAAAACATCTACTTCTGCTTCATTGACTATTCTAAAGCCTTTGACTGTGTGGATCATAATAAATTGTGGCAAGTTCTTAGTGGGATGGGCATCCCAAGCCACCTTGTCTCTCTCCTGAGGAATCTGTACAAGGACCAAGAAGCAACAGTCAGAACTGACCACGGAACAACAGACTGGTTCAAGATTGGGAAAGGCGTACGGCAAGGCTGCATACTCTCACCCAACCTTTTTAACTTGTACGCAGAACACATCATGCGATGTGCGGGGCTGGATGAATGCAAAGCTGGGGTGAAAATTGCTGGAAGAAACATTAACAACCTCAGATATGCAGATGACACCACTCTGATGGCCGAAAGCGAGGAGGAGCTGAGGAGCCTTCTAATCAAGGTGAAAGAAGAAAGCGCAAAAGCCGGGTTGCAGCTAAACGTCAAAAAAACCAAGATTATGGCAACAAGAATGATTGACAACTGGAAAATAGAGGGAGAAACCGTGGAGGCCGTGACAGACTTTGTATTTCTAGGTGCAAAGATTACTGCAGATGCAGACTGTAGCCAGGAAATCAGAAGACGCTTACTTCTTGGGAGGAGAGCAATGTCCAGTCTCGATAAAATAGTGAAGAGTAGAGACATCAGACTGGCAACAAAGATCCGCCTAGTCAAAGCCATGGTATTCCCTGTAGTAACTTACGGATGTGAGAGCTGGACCTTAGGGAAGGCTGAGCGAAGGAAGATCGATGCTTTTGAGCTGTGGTGTTGGAGGAAAGTGCTGAGAGTGCCTTGGACTGCAAGAAGATCCAACCAGTCCATCCTCCAGGAAATAAAGCCCGACTGTTCACTGGAGGGAAAGATACTAGAGACAAAGCTGAAGTACTTTGGCCACATCATGAGGAGACAGGAGAGCCTAGAGAAGACAATTATGCTTGGGAAAGTGGAAGGCAAAAGGAAGAGGGGCCGACCAAGGGCAAGATGGATGGATGGCATCCTTGAAGTGACTGGACTGACCTTGAGGGAGCTGGGGGTGGTAACGGCCGACAGGGAGCTCTGGCGTGGGCTGGTCCATGAGGTCACGAAGAGTCGGAGACGACTGAACGAATGAACAACAACATGCATGTATATGCAGATGCAGGTACTCTAAAATCCCCCTTCATCAAATATTTGAAATCCAAAACACTTCTGGTCCCAAGTATTTTGGATAAGGGATACTCATCCTGTATTCATTGTTTCCTATTGGAATGCTAACATACTCTATTGCTGTGTGACTTAATATTCCTTGAAACTGTCTGGAAACGTTAAGTTTTTGGGTGGCAATACACAGAATCCTCTAACCAGCAGAGCCATGTTGGTGGGTGGATTCTGAAAGTCTCTGTCCAAAATACAAACTTTTCCAGGCTCTTTTCATTGCAAAGTAATATTAACATTACACCAATAACAAATAGTAAGCCCTTTTAGCCTACAAATAGTAAAGCCTTTTAGCCTACTGACATTATGTGCTCAACAGGACTAGTTCAACTCATGGTTTTATATGTGAATTGAGCTAACTTGGCTTTAGCAATTATCATTTTAGACCACTTGCTTGCTTTCTCCAACAGCTTCCTTAAAGCTTTAAGCCACCGATACAGTGCAAATGGACCATCAAAAGCAGCCTGCTAAATGGTCAAATTAGAACGGAACTGCCTGAAGCAAGAGAGCTTTAGCAAATAAATGGTGAGATCTGATCAAAACCAGTGGCTCTGGGTAGGGGGTGGCATGCCACAGATGGATTGTTTAATCAGTTCTTAAAGTGGTAAAACATTCAGGCAAAATCTGCTGGCAGTCGCTCCTAAGCAAACTCATTCATTTCAGCCGAGAATGAACAGAGAAGGCTGTTGATGCACTGTGTCCTTTAATTCAGCATTCTGTCACTTTGCCTTTGGTTTAACACTCAGTCTCCCTCTGATGGAATAACTTCCTTTAAACATGGGTTGGCTTTCCCTTCCCCATGGGAAGTGTTTATTCTGGATGGTGCCCAATGTGTTTTCCATTAGGCAACATTTGCAGCTTAATAATTCTGGATCTGTTCATAGTGAAATTTGAAACAGGAAACAATTATTAACATCTGGAAAAAATGCATCCTCCTTTTGTGGTTTCAGTGATTATTGATTTATTTTTTTCCAAAAGAAAAAAATCAGTGTGAATTTAAAAATTATGGAAGAAAGCTTCCTTAAATGGAGTGTATGTCTGGTTGATGCTGGTATCTTATTCATTCCCAAACTTCAAATGTTTCTTGATCCTTCAAATTATATTCAGAAGGAAGAACTCTAACATCAACTTCTCCCTGAATGTAACAGTGATATTTCCTTTCATCCCTGCATGAGCTACAAAACTAGCTCCAATTTTCTGTGCTTGACGCTTTCTTCTTAAATACATTGATAATTGCAGAATTGGTCCCTGTCACGTTCCCATTGAAAGGGCAGTTAATTCAGTTTTTGAAAGTTAGTGTAAGATAAAACTACAAAACAGCTTCTGTTGTCCAGGATAGCATAATTACATTATGAATTCCAGTACATTATACCTGGCAACCATTTATCAAATGGTTAGACAATTAAGTAATAGCTGAATCCTATGCAGCTCATGCCCAAACACTGGAATATCCACCCGAGATAAATTAACGTGGCACCTTGCTTTCATTTCTTTTCTTCTCTTTGGAGGGGGGGGGGGGGGTAGTGCGGGGGGGGGGGAGAGAACATCGTTGTTGTAATGAGTTTTCTGTTTCAACAGGTATTTAACGATTGACTGCATAAAGTCCAGCCCACTTAAAACCATATACCGTATTTTCCCAATAGTTGTGTTGGTGGAGTGAATATGTACTAGTTTATGTTTTATTTTGATTTTATTTAATTTTTATATTTTAATCTTTTTTTAACTTCTGCATTTTGTGAATCATTAAGTATGTATAGGTCACTTTGAGTCTCTAACCGAGGAAAAAGAAGATAACAAAAGTAATAATAACAACAATGTATGCAGGTTGAATATCCCTTATCCAAAATGCATTTCCCCAAGATTTTGAAAAACTGCATGTGCAAAAACATGCATAAGACATCTTGGGAGTGGGATTAAATTTATGAAACATGAAATTTATTGATATCTCATACATACCTTATACTCATAGTCGGAATGTAATTTTATACAATATTTTCAATAATCTTGTTCACAAAACAAAGTCTGTGTCCATTGAACCATCAGCAAAAATATCACTATCTCTTCCACACATGTGAACAATAGATTTTTGGAGTATTTTGGAATTCCGGTTAAGAGATACTCATCCTGTATTTCGTTTCTCATGTAGTTAAAATCTATTATTTGTATTTTTGCTATCTCAAAAGTTTGGTTAATGGACAGTAACAGATTTCCAATATTTTGCAAAGATTCTGTTATGATCAAACAAAGAATAGTAAGCAAAAATATTGGAAAATGAATGGGTTTTAAAAAAATCCCTCCTATGCAAAACACAGATTCAGAAAATTATGGGGAAGAGGGTCTGCTGATGTAGAGAAGACTCTAGAAATTAAGTTTACTCAATAACTATCATTAAATTGGCAAAGAAATCTCTCAAATTTGGAAAATGTCCAGAAAGATTTTACTGAATCTCCCAGATGTCAAGAATCACTTCTAAATTGATTTTATGAGAACTTATTATAAGTTCAAAGGAAATAATTATTTTTATGATACTATTAAATAAATTCATCCATAACCATTCAGGAATATTTATTTACTTCATAATCTGATCAATGCACTTTTGTAATCCTGGCAAATTAAATCTTGATACCAAGTGGATAATATAAGAATGCATCCACACTGACCATATAATGCAAGTCAAAACTAGCTCAAAGGCACTGTGGCCACAAAAAACACAATGTGACCTGCAGTGCATCTCCAGCCAGAAACAGTGCATTAAAAAAGCTCACCCAAAATCAGGAATAAGCCAGATAATGCGCTAGAACTGACCACAGTATATATCATGCATGGCCAAAACATGGATAGCCAGAGGACAAGCACCATCAGACAAGGACATACATACTCCCCTGGGAGAGGGAACCACATAATTCCCAAGGAAACGGTATAGAGTTCTAACCTTTTGTTCTCATTTTCTGTGCCCTGTCATGGTCCTAATGAACATTTATATGTGCATTAGTGCATCTCAGCAGACTGGTAAAGGGAGGGGGGCAAATTTTCTGACAGCTGTTTCATCATGGATACTGTAATTCCAGGTTTGGTTCTGATCTGCAATTAGGAGATACTGTGGCCATTTTCCATTCTCGAACCCATTCCTGTTCTGTTTAATCCATTCCAAAATGGATTATAGCATAAGTGTAAAAGGACCTTTAAGGTAGATGCTTCCATAGAAATACCATATGAAGCAGGCAAATAATTTGGGGAGGCCACCTTGATATGAAAGTGTCAGGGTTGCATCAATGTTCAGGAGTGCATATGCATAGCTACAGTTGGTTTGCCAGCACTGGAAGCTCCAGAACACTGGGTGACATTTGCTCATGCTCTCATAATGTCCTGTTTGGGCAATTACAGTACACTTTCCACAGACCCTCTGTTAAGAGAGTCCAGTTTGCTACCACGCCCAACTGAAAGTGTTTACATTACATTCCAAATTCTGATGAGCCCAAAGTTGAAGTTTGGCCAAGGAGCTCTGATTCTTATGCCTTATTAGTTTCCAAATATATGGTGAAGAAATCTTCTCAGTGACAGCACCTTGAATTCTCAACAAAGGGTGATCTTTCTGCTTGATGATGTTGTCATTATAATTACAGATTGAGCATCCCTTGTTTGAAGAGTTTTGGATTTCAGATTATTTTTAAGTTTTATAATACCTATATTTGTATGTACACACAAGATGGCAGGAGTTCATCTAATCAGTTCAATGCCATAAATCCAATGGAGTGCCCATGTGTGATTGCATCAGATTTCTGGGCTGAAATATTGGGACCCAGATTGTACGCAGCACAGGAAAGGCTGCTCTAATTATAGAGCTGTTATCTACCACTGTGGATGAAATACATATCACTTTTGAAACCCTTCTCTTTGTAAACACTGAAATCTATGAAGTTCAAGTGTGAGTCAGAAAGAAAGGGTCCTTGGAAATTGTTTTCTTAGCAAATCAGATGGAGCCTCAGCAACAATATGTTAGAATTGTGCAATGCAGAAAAGTTCCATCAAGCGATGCCTCATCAACAGACTAAAGTGCTAGTGACACAAAAGATTCCAGAAGTACACTTGTAAGGATAAATAATTCTATGAAGAATAGTTCATGGTCCTGCCAGAATGATAGGGGGTGGGGAGTGGCTCTGCTTTCTGCTTTCTCTTGCAAAGCAAAGCTCCACATTCCAGGCAGTCTTCTCTGTACCCATTAAATGACCATGATGCCCACAGGTAAGGATGCTATTATATCAACAATGTCACAGGCTACATCTACACTACAGAATCAATGCCATTGGACACCTTTAACTTGATATGAAATCGTGAGGGTTATAGTTTCACAAGGTCTTTAACAATCTCTGAAAAAGAATCCCAGTTCCTCACCAAACTACACATTCCAGGATCTCATAGCAATGAGCTATGGCAGTTAAAGTGGTGTCAAACGGCATTAATTCTACAGTGTAAATGCACCCAAAGGAAGATTCAACTGCCAGTCCAGCTCTGTAGCCGAAACAGTGCAGTGAAGGTCTCTTGTCCAGGTCAGATTTTGTCAGACAGGGTTGGTGAGGAAAATCAGAAAGAAGAGAAGGGATAGGAAGGGAAGGAAGGGGAAGAAGGGGAAGGGAAGAAGAGAGAAGGAAACTGAAAGTTACAGAGAAAATACAAATTAAAGAGAGGACTGGTGAAATGAATACAGAGACATGTCTCTACAATTGCTTGGGAATGAGAAAATGGAACCCCTTTGGCCTTACCCAGCATTGTTTTCATAAGCAGGGAATGATGGAGAACAAAAACCATGCAATTTAATTTTGTTTAAAGAAGGCCCAAGAAAGTTGAGAAGAGAAAGGAAATCTGAAAATCGGATTCATCTAGAGCTCTATTCTATGCTTCAGTGCACATGACAGGAATCTTAACTGCTTCTGCAAAGGAAAAACTGATATGACACATTGATGCCAAACTACCTACAGAATGCATTGAGACATTTAATGCAAAGTCATCAATGCTGTGAAACAACAAGTCAGAGGATACACTGGCTAAAGTATCTCTAAGGGTGTTTTGGAGAGACTTCAGTTTCAATTTAAATCTGTTTGTACATATAGTACATTGAACTTGTAGTAAGGTTTGTTAGCTAGGAAAGCAGTCACAGAAATTGCATCCATCCATGTGATTACTAGTTTAATACATTACCACAGCAATAGGGAACTGAAAGATAGGGAAATACTCCCCTTATGCAACAAATTAATGTATGAAACAGCTAAGAATTCCAGGGAAAACTGATGAACAAGCCCTAGAATAGCTTGAGGCCTGCACATCGCAGACTCCTTGTCCAAAACTTTGTCCCTTCACTTTACAGAATGTAGAAATTCACTGCTTTGTGGCTTTCCTCCTTATTTCAAATTATTCTACTTCAGCAAAATGTTACAAACTTTACTTTTTTACTTAGAACAGACTTAGAATCATAGAATCATAGAATCAAAGAGTTGGAAGAGACCTCATGGGCCATCCAGTCCAACCCCCTGCCAAGAAGCAGGAATATTGCATTCAAATCACCCCTGACAAATGGCCATCCAGCCTCTGCTTAAAAGCTTCCAAAGAAGGAGCCTCCACCACACTCCGGGGCAGAGAGTTCCACTGCTGAACGGCTCTCACAGTCAGGAAGTTCTTCCTAATGTTCAGATGGAATCTCCTCTCTTGTAGTTTGAAGCCATTGTTCCGCGTCCTAGTCTCCAAGGAAGCAGAAAACAAGCTTGCTCCCTCCTCCCTGTGGCTTCCTCTCACATATTTATACATGGCTATCGTATCTCCTCTCAGCCTTCTCTTCTTCAGGCTAAACATGCCCAGTTCCCTAAGCCGCTCCTCATAGGGCTTGTTCTCCAGACCCTTGATCATTTTAGTCGCCCTCCTCTGGACACATTCCAGCTTGTCAATATCTCTCTTGAATTGTGGTGCCCAGAATTGGACACAGTATTCCAGATGTGGTCTAACCAAAGCAGAATAGAGGGGTAGCATTACTTCCTTAGATCTAGACACTATGCTCCTATTGATGCAGGCCAAAATCCCATTGGCTTTTTTTGCCGTTGTACATGCTTCATTGTACATGCTTACAGTACGACAAAGTTGATGTCATGGCAAAAGAGCAATGTGATGGTTGCGAATGAGCAAATAACCAGTCTATTGGGAGTCCAATTTCATTTGTGTTGCCCTTTGGAAAAAGTAATTTTGACAAGCATGTTCTTTCCTAGGGTTTTTGAGTGAATTTTTCAAGCATCTCCTCTTTAAAAAAACTGAATAACGAGGAGAGCGAGCAAATGAATCAAAGGCTTTTAGTTGTATGAATGAAATGATTCTTATTTTCTGTTAAATGAGCCACCTATTTTAAAATAAATAATCCTCACTATTGTTAACACTTAGATATTCAGCATTTTTGTAGGGAGTGTTCTACACATATTCTACATGGTATTATTGTACACACATATTCTACAGCTGCTTTCCTGCAAGCCATGAGGTGACAACAACAACAACAATCACAGCTAGCATTTATAGGAAAGAAAAGCATGTTTGCCACTGAAATACATGTCTAATATGCATATATGAAACCACGATAGCAGAAGCCCAGATCCAGAACCACAGTAGTAGACAGACAACTACAAACATGACATGACCATTCATTAGCTTGTCACACTTCCCAAAAACCTGCTTACACTCTTTATACTTACCTATTGGTGTTATACTCTAAACCCCCAACTTCTTTGCTTGCCTGCAAAAGATCCAGGATGCCTGCTGAGCTTCCAGTTTCTTTTTTTCCTTTTGCATTGCGCCCTGGCTTGGCCTCTGTGTCAATGTGGAGGGAATCTTCATCTGAGGAATCATCACTCTATAGAAGCCAGCAAAAGAACATCTTTTAAGAGTGACCATGCCAGTCAGCAATGAATTGATTTGTGGTGCGATACAATAATTTCTTCATTTACTATCCTATACATTTTAAGAATGTACTTTGATAATATAGAAACAAAGCTAACTGCCTTACAGCATATTAATGCATTAGTTCAAATAGGCCTGTTTTGTCTATGGTAACAACCAATGGCTCTCCAGGCTTTTGACAGCCTATTGAGACTCAACTTGGGACTTTTTGCCTGAAAGCTGTGTGCTCTGCCATTGATTCAAACCAAGGAACACGGTTCATTACCAGTTGGCTTTTGAGAAGTCCAGTTGACTTTTAAAGCTTGTTTCCTCCTATATAAAACTCAAGCATGATTTCATAAAATCCCTATAAAAATACTGATGATAGGTGATAAACAATATACTATAACCAATGCTGTTCATTCACCATCAAGATTACAGACCACCACATTGCCTTTCCAGATCAAAAGTCAACTGGAGAAGATTTAGAGAAAGGGGAAGTGGTGACAAGAGAAAAGGAAGAAGGGGACATTGCCATTGTGTTAGCAGAGCTCTGCTTGGGACACACTGAACATGATACAAAAGATTAAACTTGTAAGTATGTTAGACTAAACATACAAGGATGTAACACTACAACATTATGTCTCAAACAATGGGCAACACGGAACTCCAAATATAGCATTTGTGATGTATACAAGAACCCATCTAATATCATAATAATATGATAAAAAAATACCTTGTACAATGCAGATTCTACCTTTGGCTTCTTCACTGGTGTGGACTGTGCAATTTCTTTTTTGTCTGATAAAACTAGAAAGAAATTGAAAGAGGGTAATGTGTACATTGCTAGTAGCATTATTGCTACTAGCAATGTACTAGCTATTTAACACTTATGCATCCTTTGCCAAGAAACCTTTATATAGATCACATAATTTTACTCTCTAAAATATTCAAATACAAAACAAACATGAGATCAAACAAATATCCTTCTCACTCTGCCAAGGTTTTCTTCAAAACAAGAGATTCATTGTATGCCCACCCACTTCGGCTACATATGGGGAACAGCAGTGAGCTCAATGGTATCCTCTTGCTTCAGCATCCAAGGATCACAGGCCCATAAGGGGTAACTCTGAATGGCCACCAAAGGGTGCTGGCGAATGTACTACTTTTGCTACAACTGGAGAAATTACTAGTTTTGGTAACAGCTTTCATAAAACAAAAGAAAAAATGGCCTTACAGGACAAATCTCTCTTTGTGGTGTTTTTCTTTCTTCTAATTGGAAATTCATCAATCTTTAGTTCTCCATCATCTGAAACGTACTCATATTCATCTTTCACAGGCTTTGTTTTATCTTCTTTGAAATTTTGCAGGGATCCAAATATGCCAGGATTCAACTGAGTTTTCACTCCCTTTGAACTATTTAAACAACAGAAATGCAGTCAAAAGGGCAACACTTGTAATGATCACATCATCTTATCTTTTTTCATATACAAGAAACAGCAGGTACATATAATCAATAGGTATGTATATGCAGAAAATGATGCAATGCATGGCATTTTTAATATTACTCATGTAGGCAAAGGGATTTTGTAGTGCCTTTGAGACTAACTGAGACAAAGAAGTGCAGCATAACATTTCATCGACAATTTGCTTCCTTAGATACTTTTTTCTCTCAGTCTCAAAGGTGCTACAAGATCCCTTTGCATACTGATATTCTGATTAACACGGATATGACTTTGAATGCATTATCTGTAATGAGAACAAATCAGAACTAGATGTCATCACAACTAAACTACACAGGACTTGGCCCAAAATAACAGTCAATATATTTCTGTATGCTATCCCAATTTTCACTCATTTCACTAACAGCTTCTGGGCATTTTATTTTCACAGGAACTTTGAACTGTGTGACAAAAGGATTTTGTGAACTGCCTCATGAGAATAATAATAATAATAATAATAATAATAATAATAATAATAACAATAACAATATCAATAACCATTGACAAAATTACGATCTATCAACTGCAAAAAGATCCTTTTCTGCACGCATAATTCGAACATACATCACACAGTCCTAAACGCTTGGGAAGTGTTCGACTTGTGATTTTGTGATACGAAATCCAGCATATATATCTCGTTTGCTGTGACATACTGTGGTTTTGTGTCAGTAAAATAACAATAACAACTTTATTCTTACAACCCGCTTCTATCTCCCCGAAGGGATTTGGGTCAGTTTACATGGGGACCAAGCCCAATATAAACAAGGTTGCAAAATTAAAAACATCAACTACATTAAAACAATAAAACCAATAAAATCGAATTGCTAGTACTACTGAGCTTACATCTTGTCCATGTGCCTATAGAGGGGTTTCTTATATGGACAACATATTTATTGTATTTTGTTTCCACTCTCATTTATTTTGTTTCAGCTGTCCCAAGTCACTTTTGGGAGATGGTAGTGGGATATTATTAATATTAATAATAATAATAATAATAATAATAATAATGTTGTTGTTGTTGTTGTCGTCGTCATTGCAAATCATCAAAAATACACCTACCCCAATAGTTTCTTGTTTGAAAATGAAAACATAAATTTATTGTCTTTGTTTCCGGATAAAGGTGTTTTCTCCAACTTGTGTTCCTCCTCCATTTTCAATAATGAATCAGGTTTGCTGTTCTGAAAATTAGGAAAACAGAAAATATTTTAGGATTACATTTTATCTGTGAGATATTAGAGTTTATGTAGTGCTTCAGGTAGATGGTGTATCAGAATGCCCACATAGGTAACACCACATCTTGCCCTCATAAAATCTGCCTTGAAAGGAAGGCAATAAGATAAATAAGTGTAATGTATTGTCGAAGGCTTTCATGGCCGGAGTCACTGGGTTGTTGTAGGTTTTTTCGGGCTATATGGCCATGGTCTAGAGGCATTCTCTCCTGACGTTTCACCTGCATCTATGGCAAACATCCTCAGAGGTAGTGAGGTGTATTTTCTTAATTAGCATTGAGTATAGATATGAAAGTCTTATCATTACTCAGGCTATTAGTCAAACATTTTCCAGCCGCCTCATGAGATCTTACTCCTAGTGCTGGGAATGAGGCAGCAAGCATTTTTGTTGTGCAAAATGTTTTAATGCAAAACAAATGCCCCTTTCCTTTGTGAAGCTAACCAAGGTGCATACACACACATACACAAGGGAGAGGAGAGCACAAAAGGATAGCTCATAATGACACAAACTGCCTATCCAATGTTACTGCTACATTTACCAGTCCATACAATTACCAGTCCGTGCAACAAGGTAACCATTATCATATTTGTCAGTTTTGTGAATTTTTCACAAATGTACAAAAGATATTCTCAAAAATTTACAAAATTCTCTCCAAAAGTAAAATCTCATTATCTTGTGACAAGTAGCGTGACTAACAAAATGTTACAATTTCCACCTTTTTCAGTTGTATATGCATATACATATAGCATTTTCCTGTTTACTTCACAAAAACAAACACAGAATAAATTGACCTCTGCAGTAATGCTTGATTTGCTGATATAACCTTAACAATCGAGAAGACAACTATGTTTTTACTGCCTTTTTATAAAAGAAGCTGCTGTTTGGAACAGCAACCAGGAGTAAACAGGCAGCAAAAGGACAGGTAATAAAACGTATTTGGGAACAATTCACACCCCTTCCCCCATGTAGACATGTAAACTACTTATGAGAGAATGCTCTACACAATCCTAGTTTGTACGTCTCAGGAATGAAATGAAATATCTGTAGAAAAACAAGGGAAGATAGTCCATCATACCTTATATTTCCACTTTGCTTCTGTTTTGGTCTTATTCTGTTCACGAATTTCAAACTTTTCCACCTCATTTTGCTTTTCTACTGGTTCTTTAGGAGGGGGACTCACAGGATTCTTGGCAGCCTAATTCAAATAAATAAATAAAATCAAAGGATTAAACAAATTAACATATCTCAAATGAAGAAGTTTATTTGGACATTAGACATGTGGGCTCATAAATTTAAGAGGACAGCCTCTGACACAGTTTTAGTTGAGGGAGAGCCTTCAAGAATCTTCAAGATTCTCCCTCTCCTAAAAACCATGAAAAAGCAGGTTTCATGTGGGTGAGAAGGACCCTCACAAATGGTGCCTTGCATGATCCACTTTACTCTCAATGTGTGGAAAGCAACAAGGAAATAAATAGTACTAATACACTTCCCCTTGTATATACTTACTTTTAGTGGTACTGTTCCATTATCTGGGCAGAGGCCACAAGGGGGCACTAGAGAGAGAAGGATAGTCCATTTTACAGGGTAGAGGATGGGTTGTAAGAGGAAAATCATTTCCCCCTGTTTTCCTGTTATTCCCCCCATCCATGTCCTTGTCATGGAAACAACCCTCATTTGTGACATGAGAAGTGGGATGGGGAAATAGCCAGTGAAAATGGGGAAAATGGTTTTCCTTTTTCAACTCACCCCCCCCCCCCAACAAAATGAGCTATCCTTCTCTCTCAAGCACCCCCTTGTGGCCTCTGCCCAGATAATAGAACAGTACTCTTTCAGCTGTATTACTAACACACGAATTGCACACGAATTGCACTAGACACACAATAATCAGTTTATCTTCTGTTAATTACCACATGCTTATTTGGTCAGTATGAATTCTCTGAATAATAATAGCTAAGATATATCAGGAATTTATAGACCACTCAAATGTCAAATTTGGAGGAAACAGAAAATTATTTTCCTGAATTATGAATAACCTGCCAAGACCAAGGTAACAATGAAAATTGGCTAGTCTACCTGCTTACTACGAATGGTTTCTCATACTGAAGTATATATAAAACTTTTCCATGTCAACAGGATTGATGGCACTTTATTTGCCCGATTCTAAACCTATACACTGTTTCCCAACCAGAACTGAACATATCATCATCATCATCATCATCATCATCATCAGTATTTACAATATTGTGTACTCTGTGTAAACAAGGGCAAGCCTCCCAACGACAGTGGCAGCAACAATAATACACACGTCTCAGGTGATTTCACAATTAATTAGGCATGAATTGAAAATTACTTTAAGACACGCAACAACTATAACATCTCTACTTACCTTTCCCTTCTTTGGTGTTTCAATTTTAGTTAGGGCTTCTTTTGTATGAGCCTCAAGCAGGTCCAAGTTAGGAATGGCTGGTGGAGAAGGAACTTCTTTTGCTTTTTTGCCTTTTTTCTTCCCTTCACCCTTCACTTTTGGTACCTTTGGAGGCTTGGGAGGCTTGGGGGGCTTGGGAGGTTTTGGGGGCTTGGGAGGTTTGGCCAGTTTTGAGGGCTTAGGTTCTTTCATTGCTTTTGGAGTCTTCTTCTTAGGGGCTTTTTCAACTGGTGGTGGTGGAGGAGGTGGTGATGGTGGGGGAGGAGGTGGTGGTGGCGTCTCTGGTGCTGGCAATGGTGCTTCTTCTTTCTCCACTGGGCTGACCTCTTCAACATTCACACTGGCACTCACTTCAGGTTTGGTGACTTTCAACGCATTCTAGAGATGAGAAGAGAACATGGACACCAATTTAGTGCCAACTTTCAAAAATGGGTACTTGACTCCTGCATAGCATGCTCTGAATCCATTCTTAAGGAGAGGAAATTCACTGAATCAATGGAACTTACATAGATGTTGACTTACCAAATTTCCATCAACATCTACATTTGAGAACACAGAAATGCTGGATCACTCCAACAACCACCATGTCAGACTACACAGGAAGCCATTGAAATCCACAAGCATGTGGACAATTTCAACAGTAAGGAGGAAATCATGAAAATGAACAAAATCTGGCTACCAGTATTTTAAAAAAACTCTAATATTACAACAGCAAAACAACAGAGGGAAAGCAATCTGGGACATCGAATCACCTCATAACAAAAGATTGCCCCCGGCACTGTCAGGCCATCAAATGCTAATCAAGGTGGTCAGTTGAGACATTCACACCTAGCTCCAGCAGACAAGAGTCCTTTGTCCCACCCTGGTCATTCCACAGTTATATAAACCCTTTTTCCTAGTTCCAACAGACCTCACTACCTCTGAGGATGCTTGCCATAGATGCAGACGAAACGTCAGGAGAGAATGTCTCTAGAACATGGCCATATAGCCCAAAAAAACCTACAACAACCCAGTGATTCCAGCCATGAAAGCCTTCGACAATACAACATCTACATACTTTTGAGACACTTTGTTTCACTAATGATGAAAAGAAGGAAACAGAGGAAGGCACAAGGTCACATGGGAAAACCCACATTGTGATCCAGGCTTTGATGCTGATGAAGCAAGTGATTCTCCCTATCTCATGTCATTTTAAATAATCTCATATCATTCCTAAATTGTAGTGTAGAGAGAGATAAATCTGGGAAATATCAACAGTATTGTTCCTGAATATTAAAAATTGGGTTCACAAACTATACTTCTACAAAGGGACAGGTTTAGAATTTGCAATGCCTTATTCCTAAACCTGAAAATTCAGTTGATTCACTCTGAATAGCTTTCTTGGGAAAATACAGGAGAAGATCTCCAGAATAACTGCTCTCCATGGACTTACTTTGGAGTTTTGTCCAGTTTTTTTTTTATAAAAAGAAGAAGCCAAGTGCTATAAAATGAAAGCTAGTGTGGTGTAATGGTTTGAGCCTTGGATCATGACTGTGGGTTTGAATCCCTGCTCAGCTATGGAAACTAGACAAACTTTGATAGGACATGCTCTCCCAACTTCAGAGGAAACAAATGTAAAAAAACACTCTAAAATCTTGTCAAGAAAATCCATTGATAGGTTTGTTTAGGGTCACCTTAAGTTGGAAAAGACATAAAGACACAAAACAACAGAAACATATTTCTGGCAGGTTTTTTTTTCCCGGCCATTCAGAAAGTACACCATCCACCAAGCCAGCTATATCAATTTTAAAGACACTCTGATAGTGAGCATCAGCATGGCAGGATGTAGTTATTTTCTTGCATACTATGAAATTTCCACAAATTTCAAAAGCAAAACAGAAAGATTTGGTCCAGTGCAAAGTAGAAACTATATAGCACTGTGTAGATATAATAGCCATACACTTGCATAATTCAGTAATGCAATCTGTGTTAGGAAAAATTATTATCCCTTAGTTATAATTATAAATCCAGCAATGAATTATTTGCCTGGCTTGTTCTCTTGTTCTAGCTTTTATAATCTCTAACATCTGAGTAGTCTCTCATTTTTTTTCTTTTTCCTACAACAATAGGAAATGAAAGAGATGAAGGCAGTGCTTTGTTTAAAAATGCTAATCACTTTTAAGAGAATACAAGTCAAATTAATTTGCATGGGAGAAATAACACAGAATTACATTTTCTCCCCAAGGTAAAAAGAAACATAGTAAAAGATGTACAATAAAAATTAACAGTGTATGACTAATTAAAAAGGATTATTTTCTATTTATTCTGTTATTTTAATAATCATCAAAATTCATATTTTATATGCTAGCAATAAAAAGTAGAATGCTTCCACGGCCTCAATCCTGACTTCTCTGCACTCAAAAGAAACAGTTCACAGTCAGCCAGTGAAATTGAGTGATAGGAGACTGTTCCGTCTTCCAGGAGCTTGGTTTGCATTGCCCCTTAGTTGCATAAAATAGCATCCCTTTGCATTTTCCCCTAGGGTTGCTACAGTCTCAGCAGCACCCCGAAAGTTAAACATTAACAGAGGCTGGAAGCCAACTTGCAAGCCTCTTGCTGTTATTGGTTTAAAAAGTATCCTTTTGGTCTAGAGACTGCCCTTTTTCCTGGGGATGAGATCTCCATTTTGGAGAAGCTCTCCTGCCTTTTTTATTATAGAAAAAGCCTCAGATGTGCTGGTGGCCAAGCTAGGCAGTTCGGACAGGCCATTGTGAGTACGGTTACTCTCTTGCCTTTGAAACTGGTGCTGAGCTCAGACAGAGAAAGACCTGCTCTTTCTAAAGAATAGCAGCTCAGCGCTGGGGCAGGGAATATCTCCGGATTTCTCTGCCATTGGGAGAGGCTCAATTACTTCATCCCCAAACTAACCTTGAGCTAGGATAGGGGAAGACCTGCTCTTTCTAAAAGATAGCAGCTCAGGGTTAGGGTAAAAGATCCCAGGATTTTTTCTACCGTTAGGGGAAAGTTAACTCACCAGCTGAAGAAAAGGGGAAGGAAAGAACATCTATATGGTTTCCTACATTGACTATTTATGTTTGTAACTTCATCAAGCTGTGCCAAGTCTGTCAAGGACTTCGAAAAATAAATGTTCTGTTTGATGTTCAAATCTGGAGTGGCCTCAATTGCTGGGAATTCTGAGCTTCTAAGTAAGGCATTTGCAGTTCACCGGGATAAAGAGAGAAGCACATCTTAGTTTTAACATTATAGTGTCTGGGTGTGCCGGCACAGAGACAGAAACAAGGACTTCTTCACACAGTTCCCAATTAACACTATTGAATTCTTTTCCACAAAACGTAGCAATGGCTGTCAATGTTGACTCCATTAACACTTTCAATTACTGCTCAATATGGATACATAGTATATTATTTATACTATCAGATGGACTATGAGTATTTCACTTATTGTCAAAAGCTTTCATGGCTGGAATCACTGGGTTGTTGTAGGTTTTTCGGGCTGAATGGCCATGTTCTAGAAGCATTCTCTCCTGACGTTTCACCTGCACCTGTGGCAGGCATCCTCAGAGGTTCTGAGGTCTGTTGGAGACTAGGAAAATTGGGTTTAGAGTTTCCAACAGACCTCACAACCTCTGAGGATGCCTGCCACAGATGCAGACAAAACATCAGGAGAGAATGCTTCTAGAACATGGCCATACAGCCCGAAAAACCTACAACAACCCAGTATTTCACTTATGTCTGACTTTTTTGGCTACTATGGGGCAAGTGAGTTCTTGCTCTGATCCTGCAGGTCAGCCCTTATGTCTAAGACCATTCCAACTCACTGACAGAGTAAGCACAATTAATTTCCACTGGTTTCAGTGAGGCAAACACTATTATGTAGCATAAGGCTACATAGTTCTATTTGAAAGAATTTTTATAGTATTCAAAAAGCGTACATCTTCTTTCTCCTTGGTAAATTTAAACCACCAAATTAGGTCCAAATTCAGTATATGGTACCAGTGAAAATGTATATATATCTTCATAAGAATACATGTGGCCTCTTTTTTTTTTTTTTACATAATCACAGCTGCATCTATATTTTTGAGGAAAAAGAATACTGCTAGTCTTACAAGGAACTTTTGGATTTGAATTAGTGTCAACAATTCACCAATTAGATGCAGGGATGTAAAACATTTGACAGTCTGTGGAGAAATAAAAGAATAATACCAACCTCACTTAATCTTATTTCTTTGGCAAGGTCCTTAATGAGTTGTGCTGGTTTAAAATGTTCTGGGAGTTCATCTTCATGTTCCACTAAAGCCTTGAACACAATAAAGCAAAATACAAAGGCTTAAAAGTGTGTCAAGAGATATTATAATATTACACAGTTAAATTCATGTGTGACGAAATGTTACTGAGTACTTCAGTTTAAAAGAGCCTCAAATACAGCAGGGCTGGTTCTAACAAACAGAAGTTGAAATGGGCTGGATCTGTGAATAGAAATGGGTTAGATCCATCTCACAGTGGAAACACATTTCCCCCATGCTTTCCTATATATTGCAAGGAACCATGGTACCCCCCCCCCCCCCGCCACACACACACACACTGTTCTGGATGGTTTCCCACATATCCCTTTTTCCATTAAGAAATCCCCAATTCAAACTCTGCACCAGAGTCATTTTTATTAATACCTTCTGGCTTTTTATTATGATGATGCTTAACTCTTTTATGCTATTAGCTCACTGTAGTCATTATTTGTATTATGCTGTATTGCTTTAATGTATTTGCACTTGCTTGGACATTGTGTGTAAACCATCCTGAGTCCCCTCAGGGAGACAGGGTGATCTATAAATAAATTGTTGTTGTTGTTGTTGTTGTTGTTGTTGTTGTTGGGCAGGTCAGTATGCTCCTTATAATTAAATCTAATTTGGTTAATGTGTCACTAAAGCTATCCTCTGGTAAGAATTGGACATGAACTCCCATCCACCACAAAACCTTATCTGCAGCTTACATATATTATATTTGCTATTTCTGAGGCCATGTAGTTCATGATACAAAATGTGAGGTATAAATAAATTATTCTACTTTTTTCATATTTTCGTTTTTATTACTATTGTTTCTGCTGCCAATAAGGTTGCTCCAAATACCATCCCTATGGAGTACCTTAGAAAATCTATAATTCAGAAAGAGACTTACCTGCTTTTTCGTCCAACATCTGAAAGCGCCATTGAGAATTTTTGCTCCTTGGACTAAATGAGGAGCAGGCTGCTTTCCAGCTTTGTGCAATGCTAAACATAGAAAATAATTCAATGCTATTTAGTGAAAACCAACATACTTTTACGCCTGTAGAGTCATAATAAAAGAAATAAGCTTTTAAACATACAACGGAGAGGTCTACAAATATGCAAACAATATAATAAACAGACTGCAAGGAGAATATGCATGGTCATAAATCTGCAGGATGAATTTAGAAACTAAATTTGAAAACTGTCAAATTTTTTATTTCTGCTCAGTACATTTCTTTTAAGGCTAAATAATGAATTTCTTATTTGGGGACAAAATGCAAAACATCTGAAATCTCTGACAAACCAAAGCTCAAGTTGCCATTCAAGAGATTACTGTTTCAAACTTATTGGTTGTCTTTGGTAGTATGGGATTGGAAATCTGCTTGCCCACGTGATCTTTTCCTATAGTCTTGAAGTGATGGCCTATAAGAAAGCTCCAGAATTTTGAGCAGAGGTAGCTTCCATGAATAATAGGATCCTTTTGTAAATTTCCTCGACTTTACTTTCTACAAACCCAGTCACATTTTAGCTTTATGTACCATACTGTCCTCCCCCTGGCTTGCAGGAAGAAAGGGGTGGATAAGCTCCTTGCTCAGTCAGACTTTTCACTGGTAATACAATATGAAGTAATCAATGTTAGCATTCATCAGCAAACATCAACATAGAACCTTAGTATCCTATTGGATACAGAATCTAAAACTTTGTAATTGTTCATAAAACTATTTGAATATATTTTTTAAAAAGTTACTTCACTGAGTTTCATTTGGACCCCAAAACCTCATTACTCAAAACTGTTAGGTATGACTGTG
This sequence comes from Anolis sagrei, assembly GCF_037176765.1. Classification (NCBI taxonomy): domain Eukaryota; kingdom Metazoa; phylum Chordata; class Lepidosauria; order Squamata; family Anolidae; genus Anolis; species Anolis sagrei. The sequence goes on along the minus strand of NC_090022.1, from coordinate 62,149,023 downwards.
AATTTAAGTAAGCATTAACAGGAAATAATATAATGGTTTGGGCTTTAATGAGATGGAAACAGAAGGCACTCTTCTATTTACCTTTGAATGATTCAAGCATGTGTCTTCCTGTATACCAGCATGCCGTTTCAAAGTTAGGAAATTGGGTTAAACAGACAATTTTTAATCGTCTTTCAACTTCATAGGCTCTATAAAACATAGTAAAAAGATATTTCAGCTGAACAGATCAAAAGAATCTTTGTAAAACAAAAGAAATGTTTGTGCCACCACTGCAGTATAAGACATATATGTGTTACTTTGAATTTCAAGTGTTTCTATCAACCAGTTTACTGGGAAAAGCTATGAAAATGATCAGTATAAGAAAAAACCCTTTACATCAGTGGTTCCCAACCTTTTTTTAACCAGGGCCCACTTTGACCAGGACCCACTTTGACCAGGGAATACTCTTCAACATTAGTACCAAAAGGGATGGAGCTGGTTAGCTCTGTGGAAAGGAGCAGAAATAAAATAAAATAAATAAAGAGGAAGGAGGTATGTGGACCAGATTTTCATACCTATGGGCTACTGCTGGGCCGCGGCCCACAGGTTGAGAACCACTGCTTTACATAGTTCTTCTTGATTTTGAGTATACAGCTATTACAATAGGGAATATTGTCTAAAGATTTATTTAGACAATGAGACAATATTCTTTAGAATATTGTCTAAAGGATATTGTCTCATTGCAAAACAAGAATATTAAATATTACATTCCTAAAATATATGAGAAGAGCAACAAATGCATGCATAGAATTAAGTCATATTTTATTAATGAAAGGGTGACTTGGAGGTTTCTCATTCATAGAGTCATCATAAGTCAACCAAACTTGACATCAGTTAAGAAAAACAATACTGCATAATATGGAAGCTGAACATTCTTATTCAGTTGATGCCTAATGTGAAAATTTCACTCAGACATTCAGCGAGCCAAAATTACTATTATTAATTAATATAAGATTTTTTTCAAAGTCTATGACAAAGGAAAATGTCATTACTTGTTTTGTAATGTTAATTGATTTTTTACTAAATTTATGGTAATTCAACATAAGGAGTATAGTAAGATTGAGTTCATGATTATAATGATCACAGAAATCAAGAAAATTGCTAAGTATTTCAGTGTAATTCTACATTAGAAACTGAGAAAATACTTAGTTGTTTTCACAACATATTAAACTAGGACCAAGATGAAGGGTCATGCAACAAGGATGATAGAAAGCATACTTTCTGAAACTGATTCCACATGGCAGCCTTCCAGCCTACCACATCCTACTCCCTGGTTTTTAATCTTGAATGAGATCCTGCTGAACAGGGCATGTGCTATTGTGGGTTGATTGGGAAAAGGAGATCTGCTTAACTTCACACACACTGTTTTCACAGATTTCATTTCCATCGTCAGCATGTTCCACACAACTTTCAGTAGGCTTTCTTGATAATTTGGGCAGCACTATAAGGGAGCTAGAAGGAACCATAAGAAAGAAGAGCAAGGCTTTCTCCTCCATCAACCCCAGTGTATGTATATGCCTAGGTCTGGATCCAAGCAATGATATAATTACATTATGACGCAGTTAAATATTATTATCTAATAAAAGCATCTACAAGTACCTTACCTCATTTGCATTTCAACACTTAAGCTATGTAGAAAATGCCCTGCAAAAGCTAGGCAGTCAACAGGAGTTAAAGTTGCATAAATCCATCCTGAAATAGAAAAGTGAAAACATTTCACTTTTAAAAACAGAACTAAAACCAACCAGGCTCTTGGTTGCTTATGGTCTACTGTTAATGCATATTTATTTCTTCAAATGGGATCACAATGCCTTTTTTCTAGTCATGGAATTTTTTTTCTTTTAAAAAGCTCGCTCAGGCTCCATTATAACCATTGTATCAGACACACCCCTCCGTTTTTCAACAGAGATCAGAGTATAAATTTAGTTCCATAGATAACTAAGAGGTGGATTAAAACTGGTAAACATGAGGAGCCATTGAAAGCTACAGCACATGGGCAATGAAGCTTAAGTGCTATAAAAACGTAACAAAGGGGCAGGGGATGGTATGATGTATAGCAGGGATATGAGTCCAGAGTTGGGCAGTTACTTGACTTCCAACAAGTGCTTTTCTTATTTATTTATTTATTTATTTATTTATTTCGGGTACTTCTACCTCACCCTTCTCAACCCCCTAAGGGGGACTCAGGGTGGCTTCCAACCGGCATATGTTGATGCCTACAATTCACACAATAAAATACATAGTAACAATAATTATAACAATTAAAACATTACATTAATACAATAAAAATACAATAAAAAGCCAGCCTGGTGGCCATCGTTTTGCCAAGTCTGTAATCAATAATTTCATTCTGCTTATCATAGTCTGTTTCCAAAGCTTTAGTCGTCATTGTCCATTTTCAGTCTGCCAGATTACCCAAAGGCTTGGTCACATATCCATGTTTTTAATTTCCTTCTGAAAGAGAGGAGGGATGACGATGATCTAATTTTCCCGGGGAGTGAATTCCACAGGCGGGGGGGGGGCCACCACCGAGAAGGCCCTGTCCCTCGTCCCCGCCAATCTCATTTGTGACAAGGGCGGGGCCGAGAGCAGGGCCCCTCCAGAAGATCTTAAATTCCTAGGCGGGATGTAGAAGGAGATACGTTCGGACAGGTACACTGGGCCGGTGCCGTATATATATTCCAACTCCAGCTTTCTTTCTGCACAGTCTAGCAGATACACATCTCTGAATCTAGATATGGTGGCTTAAGTTGGAAGTTATGAGTGAAACATAATAGGTGAGAAAGAAGAAAAAAATATTCTAGTGGATCACCCTAAGAATCTGTGTAGTTGACACAGTGGCCATTCAGTTTCCTGTTGGAAGTCTGGTAGTGGAGCATGAATGTAGCTGCATCTTCCATTGTACACTCCAAAGTAACTGATGCAGGGATACTCCCTTTGATATTGGAGGTGATATGTAGCCATCCCAACTGCTATCTATTGATGCTCCCAACTCCCAAGAATGTTTCCAATCTACTTTGAAAGCCATTTAAGTTGGCAGCTGTTATGTTGTGACAGTGAGTTCCACAATGTAATCATATGAAAGGAAGCGCTTCCTTTCATCTCTTACTATTTACTTTCACTGAATGATCCAAGTTTCTAATATTTGGAGAAAGCACGATAGGTTCATGTTATGAGAGAAGGAGAAAGACCACAGATTATCTTATGCAGCCTTGTCCCATGCAATTGCATGCATTGCTCCATATTAGACTTATCTGCTTTAATGTGTAACACATCTATAATAGAAAAAATCCAGAAATTAAGAAATCCTATGAACTGTCTCAATTGGGCATGGCTTTTTTAGCCTAATATACTAATATAAAAAATCCCTTTATCAAAATAAATAACAATCCTCTAACAGTGCAAGATGTGAATTTCTCCAGAACTCATAATCAAGCTAAGTAGTTTTAAAAAATGGGAGAGGAAAAAGGAAGGATAGAGATACTATATTTGGCCAGAGGTTTTAATCTCGAGTACCACAATCCCACAATGGATATAGTGGACTTGAAGACACAAAATAACTATAACAAAATAGCTCACTGGGTTTTGTTTTTCAAATATCCAGAAAGATTTGGCTACATTATTTAATTATTTAATAATGAGTTCAGCGCCATTACTGGCAGCAGGAGACTGATTGATAAATAACCTCCAAATGGCCTGTCCATGAGCTACCTATAATAATTGGTTTTGTTCAGGCTTTGTAATGAAATTGTGGCAGAATATTTGAACCAGGGCCTCCACAGCTTCCCAGGCAGGGACCAATATGGTCTAATACATGATATACCAGTTCTATTACACTTACAAATTCCACACTTTATCATGTATGCATGTGCACACCTTCATTGAAAATGACACGCAGTTTCTACTTTCAAGATTCAAATCAACGAGTACATTCAGTATAAACATTACATAGTTAATTGTAACAACATCCTTACCTGATGGGATAAAAAGTGTTTGTCCTTGTTTCACTGTGCATTTGTAACATTTATCCACTTGATCAGCAAAAAACATCTCACTATTGTTGGCTGCTGACTGCCAGCGTTCATAAAGGGAAATGTTTGCAGAGGTTGGCTTGATGAGATAAAATATTTTTTCTCCCTGAAACAGAAACAGTGCATTTGTTATCCAAATCAGCTGAAACCACATTGAATGTCTTTTGAACTCTTTCAATCCCAACAGTTTCCAAAGAACATCTGGGGAGGACAGATCTTTTAAGGGGCTCCAGAATTACCTTCCATTTAGTCTCTTCTCTGCCTCTCTTTGGTTAGTTGAGCTGAACTGTGTCTTTAGCAGCATGATTTTTGAAATGATGACTGATGTTATCACTTGTATTTTTAGTTGACTGTGTATTTTATTATACATTATTGTTAGCCAACTTGGATGTCATACAGTGTATATATTTAGCTAGTAAGAGAATAGCGAAATTGGAGGTCATTCAAAGCAATGCTTCTCAAGCTATCTGAAGGGGACCAGAATTGTATTGTAGCACTGGAACACTTTATTTATTCTTTCCTGGAAACTTATCATGGAGCAGAAGCCCAATTTGAGTAGCTTTTTTCACTTTGCATATAATCAACATTGGCCAAAATAAGCTATTCCTCACAGGCCCGTAGCCAGGATTTCGTTTCGGGGGGGGGGGGGGGGCTGAATTTTTTTCAGGGGGGGTTTCGGGGGGGCTGAGTTTGGGGGGGGGCTGAGTCTGAGTGAAAGAGGGTCTAGCCTAGCAAACTTTTTGTATCATTACCCCAATACCCCCATGCATATGGGATATATTGAGTATAGTGATCAGATTATGATATGAATAAACATAACAGTTTAAGTAATGCACCAGTAAGGCCTTTTCACGAACCACCATGAGAATTTGGGGGGGGGGGGGCTGAAGCCCCCCAAGCCCCCCCCCCCCCCCGGCTACATGCCTGATTCCTCAGGAGTATAACAACTTTATTTATGTATTTATTTATTTATTATCTATTTACCACATTTATACCCTGCCCTTCTCACCCTGGAGGAGACTCAGGGCTCTATAAATTACTCTATTTATATTCAATAAAATAGCCTACCACTTCAGACATGACTCTGCTGCCACAGTGACTGCATGAAGATATACTGTATTTCCTCGCACCACGTAATACTCACACCCTTCATTCACTTGCCTGCACACCTGTCCCCTTGGAGCTATGGAGCTTCTCTCAGCCAACAACTGAGAAAAGCCCCATAATGCGGGCATGCAAATGAGAGAAGTTTTACTCGTCCAAATGCCTGGCTCCTTTTCTTGGAATTATTTTCACCACGTATTCGCCACAACCATTTTTTTTCAATCAAAACTGGACTAAAACGTACAATTATTATGCTGTGAAATACAACTTATAAGTTTAAGAGATAAGCATGCATATTAAAACTAGAACTGTGGTTACAAGCAAAGTCCGCTGTATATAGCTGTACATATTCCTGAACAGTGAGGAAACCACAGAAATAGACATCTTATAGTGCAGTTTTTCACCTCACTTGGCTAAGACAGCAATGGAGGCTGGCAAGTTACATACCAATGGACCAGGGAATCTATGTTTTAGTCTGAATTTCATGGAAACTGAATCGGACCCCATCTACACTGCCATATAATATAATTCAAAACTGCATTATATATTCAATGTAACTTCATAGAATGTAGTTCAATACCGTTAAACTGCATTATATGACTCTACACTGACTATATAATGCAGTTTCAGACAGCATTATATGGCAGTGTAGATAGGACCTGATACTAAATCAAATAAATTCAGCAGTTTGGATAGCTGTTTTACATTGTACAAGATGTAAAACAGTATGAAAACCCAAGTGGATTCACAGTCTCATTGGCATAAAGCCCACTAGAGAAGACTGATCTAGTGATGGAACATGAAAGAACTCTCATGCTCTGCTCCTGGAGCTATTTCCATCTTCCTTCCTGGCATGTGGGAACACACTCCAAACTTCTACCCAGTTATACTTTGAGCACAGGATTGATTTGCCTGTGAGTGTAAATGGGCTAAAATATAAATAGCCTGTATTAAGAAATAAAATTTATTTATTTCTTAATTCTGGAATTTGGTTACAGGAGTATATAATTTGCAGAAGAAAGTATTAAAGTTTGATTAAAGACATGTAGCAAAATGGGGTAAACACTTAGCAAATGTTGGGGGAAAAGTTTCTTATTACAGAAATAGCATTATTTTTAGTACACAGTGACACAGGTCTATCAAACACTGTTCATAGTGTGCAACATGTGATCAGGTGAATGGATGCATTTCTATCAAACATTTTTTGAAGGCAGGGAAAGAGTAAATGAATTTATCAAAATCCCAGATAATTTACCTAGCACCCCATACACAAAACTGTGGCAAAGAGGCTTGTTTCCCAGCTAAAGTGTAAAACAACTCCAGAAACAGATTTCATTTTCCTCAGAATTTTTAGTATCTAACATTATCTGGTGGCTTCTGCTGCTGACAGCTATAGCGAACTATCAGTTAAACAGGGAAATTCAGGAAAACGTATGGTTGAAGATGCAATACACAGCTGATTATTATTTCACCAACCAAATTCCGTCTACCAAAGGGGTCAAACAAGAATGCATTATTGTCCCTGTCTTGTGTAATTTGTACTTCAATTGTATTGTTGATGTCCTTCCGTGCCTGAAAGACAGCTACATAGATCTCTACCCTGTTGTAGGTAGAACATACAGTAATTCTGTCACAGACTGATAAAATTATTAGGTGCATTTTTGGAAAACAACATCCAGTGAACCATGATAAAGACCAATGATTTTTTTTTCAGATGTTACAAACCTCAGAACAATTACTCAAATATCTGAGATTAGTATTAAAATCTCCTCATATGTAGTCAGCCCAGCAAAACGATGTGTCAGAAAAATTATAAGAAGTATTCTAAACTTATTGTACTTTTTTGGATGAAGGAACACTACTTCATCCTCGTAGTTGCCCTGAGTCCCCTCGGGGAGATAGGGCGGAATATAAATAACATTTTATTATTTCATTATATTATTATAGTGGTTGAAAATTTAAAACTAAGTTCACAACCCAGTCGCTTTTTAAAGCATAGAAACCTGGTTGATATGAGTATAAGAACATTAGAAACTGTGCTGTCTACATTTCTTAGACTTTTTTTTAGCACCAATCAATGTTATGACTATGGTTTGAGATGTGTTTATACACAGGCTTGGCCAAAACCATGCATTTCCTGGCTGTAGCTGCATTTAGCTCCAATGGGTTTGTTCCCTTTTGTTCAAACAGATTAACACAACAGAGGCAGAGTGAAAATTGTTAATCTGAAACTGAACATAATTGCTCTTTCTAGTCAAGAGTTTTGTATTAGATTACAGTATTTATTTGTTTATTTGCTGTTTTTGTATACTGCCTTTCTCAGCCCGCAGTAAACCCATTTAAACAATGGTTATTAAATACTGCAGGCCAAAATAATTTGCCTCTAAGGGCAAAATTCTGCCCTTGGTTTAGACACAGTTTATCTATTTTATTGATTTCTCATTATTCTAATTATACTATTTAACATAGATGAAACATTGGGAAGTTTTCTCAAACACACATTTAAATGTGCTTCTGACATCAGTACTTCACAGGCTGTAGAGGAGAATCCCATTTGAGAACCAGAGATGTATAGCTGCAGATAGATGTATCAAACCATGGTCCACTGAGTTTTGTCATTGTGTTCCTTGTATGGAGACTCACATTTATTATGTTCTCAACCAGAGCACTCAGCTGATTATTATGCGAATATGACAGTATTTGTACAGTGACAGTATTTGTACAATGCTAGTATTTGCACCGTTTTATACTAGTCATGTTTGCTCATATACACTGTAGTTGTTAATACTGCAATGGCCATTGACTTGAGGTAAATAAAATTTGACTTGATATTATGACCTTCTATAAGATGCATAGTAAAAAAATAACTATCTAAAGCCTCTTTATATGTATTTTTCAAATGTCAGCCTTTCACTTTAGCATTTGAGCTGATATGGGAACGGAAGAATGCTTAGTGAAAACAGCTACAATAACATTTGCTGTTAAAAGAGGAATGAATCATCTTACTTTTAGGACATGGTACCAGGCAGAGGCTCCACCGGAGTCTATGTGAAAATCTGTATAGCTGTCCTTCACACAGATCAGGCAGTATTTGGTCACTTTGGGTTTTGCCAGCAAAGCATCATCCGGCCAAAAATTGTGTACCCAAGAGAGTTTCTTGACTATGTCAGGAGATTCTACAAAACTGGACATTCTGTTTAAAGATAAAACAAAATGTAAAATATATTAATTAATTTAAGGCATACTGTTAGAAATTGTCTTGGCTGACAAATTTCCACGGCTAGTTTTACAACATGTCATGATACCTGATAAATGATGTGCCATGATGCTTGTAAAGAGGGAGCATTTGTAAAAGACATCTTTGGGGCTTATGAGCACTCCCTCCATTTTTTTATATTCAGTCTGTGACATTCATTGCTTGTATAGTCAAAATGTGCTGGAATTCAGATGAGAACGTCCTTTGAAACGAATTTCTTACTTGTCTTGTAATTACTCATGGTGAGATCTGATGTCTTATCCTTAAGACATCAGATCTCACCATGAGTAATTACAACCTGTTTGGACTACTATAATATGCTCTATTTTGACATACTTTTGAAGATTGTTCAGAAGGTTCGGTTGGTCCAAAGAACAGTAGCCAGACTTATCTTGGTCAGGTTATAGAAGGTATACTATTAAAACAAACTCCACGGCAGCCAGTTTAATTCTGGACACAATTCAAAGTTGTTGTAGGTTTTTCGGGCTATATGGTCATATTCTAGAAGCATTCTCTCCTTTATAGGGCATAATCAACAATCATGCCCTATAAAGCCTTATATGGCCCAGATCCAGGATATTTGGCAGACCATTTCTCCCTGTATAGCTATCCCTGTGCTCTGGAACTTGTTGTCTTTCACTTGGCATATTAAAAACGTTTCATTCCAACAGGAAACAGGATGGTGTAGTTGTTTGAGTGTTGGACTACGACTGTAGGAGTACGGTCTGAATCTTTGCTCAGTCATTAAATCCACTGGGTGACCTTCTCTCAGCCTCAGAGGAAGGCAATGGCAAACCTCTTCAAAACAACTCTTATCAGGAAATCTTGTGATAGGTTAGTCTTAAAATTGACTTGAAGGGACACTCTAGCAACAAGGGGAATGTTGTATTAATTTAAACTGAACTGACTGGTTAGACCACATCTGGAATATTGTGTCCAATTCTGGGCACCACAATTCAAGAGAAATATTGACAAGCTGGAATGTGTCCAGAGGAGGGCGACTAAAATGATCAAGGGTCTGGAGAACAAGCCCTATGAGGAGCGGCTTAGGGAACTGGGCATGTTTAGCCTGAAGAAGAGAAGGCTGAGAGGAGATATGATAGCCATGTATAAATATGTGAGAGGAAGCCACAGGGAGGAGGGAGCAAGCTTGTTTTCTGCTTCCTTGGAGACTAGGACGCGGAACAATGGCTTCAAACTACAAGAGAGGAGATTCCATCTGAACATTAGGAAGAACTTCCTGACTGTGAGAGCCGTTCAGCAGTGGAACTCTCTGCCCCGGAGTGTGGTGGAGGCTCCTTCTTTGGAAGCTTTTAAGCAGAGGCTGGATGGCCATTTGTCAGGGGTGATTTGAATGCAATATTCCTGCTTCTTGGCAGGGGGTTGGACTGGATGGCCCATGAGGTCTCTTCCAACTCTTTGATTCTATGATTCTATGACTGTAATAGCTCAATGTCTTTTTAAAATTGCATTTCATTCTTTTAACTTGAAAGTGTGTTTTCATGCTGTGAACAGTTTAATTCTGTTTTAATGCCCATTTTTTCTGAGTTTTTAATTGTACTGTTCTTTCAAATTCTGAATGGCTTCGAGTTTCAATTTTGGGAATACAAATAAATATCACCATCACCAACAAGAAGAACAACAGCAACCTCCATACTCAAAGGAATGTTCCACTCCTCCTTAAACATCGATAGATCATAGCAGTTATTGTGGGTGAGAATCCAAGGATGGTATAGATCCACTGACCTCAGAGAATGGGATATTATCAGGTAACACACTGGAAGCTGCCTATACTGAAGCAGATAGGACCGGCCAGATTATTCAGGTCTCAACTCTGTACCATGCTCATATGACTTTAAAAAGTGTAGAATTAACCCAAATATCACATATAGAGGGTATGATATTTAATAAGGTTTATTGCAGACAATTAGGTGTGTGTGTGTGTGTGTGTGTGTGTGTGTTAGCAGAAAACTGACTATAGTACATGAAAGCCTGGAAAGAATACCAAAGGTTCTGGAATATAAACAAGATAATGAAAATACCTGTGTATTTGAATCATTTGAGCTATCTGTACTCAAAAAGGAGGTACAACAGTAGCTTTGAAAAGCAGAAAAACCAGAACACATATGCTAGTTGCACTAATAAAGACAACTACCCTGTCTGAAATATCTTTTTCTGTTGGATAGCTAGTGTTCATCTCAGTCGTAGGTTGTTTTGTTTGGTGTGATAACTAACTGAATGGGCACAACAAGAAAGTAAAAAGAAACTGAAAATAAGCTCTTATCAGACTGCTTTTCACATAACTCCAACACAGAAGACACTATATTTATAGACAGCAATAAACTGCTCAAAATGTTGATTAATACTGGTACAGCTAAAGTCATATTAAGGTTAGATTTACTTATGCTGTAATGAATGCTGTTAAGATTTAATATGTAGACTTGACCCTTACATACCTGTGTCAGACATAAGTCTGTTGGAAATTTCTCATAGAGATTAGAAGAATGTATACCTGAATGGATTATAGAGCAAGTTATTTTATTAAGATATTTAAGGATGATAAAACTGACAGAAATCTGTCCATGTATATGTAAAGGCCTATGGAGATTGTCTGCAAACACTATGGAAAGTGTGAAGAACTTTCCATAGCAGACACTATGGAAAGTGTGAAGAACGTGATGCTAATGATGAAAAAAGAAGATTACACTAAATAGTTTAAAAGTTACCAAACCTATTAAAGAGCTGAACAGAGGGATAAAGGTTCAGTCTCTGTGACAGCCCTAATGAATATGTAACAACTTGATAGCCACAAAATATAATAATAATTGAATATGTTGCCTTTGATGTCATGGAATTCAATGGAATGAAGCTTAAGGACTCAGATTGTTTGAGTCTCTTCCTAAGGGCAGTATCTGTATCTATATCTATGAATGTTTATAATAAATAGCTTAAAGGAATACTAAAAGAGTTTGCTCTATTTTCATAGTAAATATCCTGAAATTGCAAGATGTAAGAATATTTAAGAGGAATGTTGACGTTAACTCAGGCTGGATATTTAGAAGGATAGAAATTGATAATGGGACCCCATCTAGAATCCAGAATTAGATGACAAGTGGCAAGGACCCTCAACTCCACAGTCTAAGCGATAGTTGTGGGAGGACCACGTCTATTTCAAGAATACTGATATCTAGTCCAATATTGCCAATAATGCCTCTCCAGGGTTTCAGGCAGGATTCTTTCCCAGGCCTGTCTGGAGACCCTTGCCTTTAACTAGTGATCTCCTGTCTATGACTAATAAACTGCTAAGTTTCCAAGATCAGATAAGAATTAGCAGGGCAGCTGGTGGTATTACACAGTCTCACTTTAGTGGCAAAGTGATTCACAGTTGAATCTATGGCTATAAGTGATATGCTCCTCTTGATCTAATTTTCCATGTACCCTAAAGCTAGCATAAAGGGTGAGATATTTCAGTCATCAAAATCACTAGGATCAGAACATAGACATTTAAAAGATTAAGAGATTACACTTTGCATGAGATGAGAAGTCTAAAATGGTCCCTTATGAATGCCCACAGCAGTTATGTTCCGTGTCATGGCAGAGCTTTGGAGCCTGGTTACGGTGTCATGTTCTTTGTTTAAAAAGCCATTATTTAGTAGCTGATGATTAAATGAGCAGCATATGAGGATAGCTCCAGAGCTCTTAAGAATAAAATGCTTCCTGCCATTATTGCTTCCCCAGTAGACAACAGACCATAAAGTACCTATTGAAATAAACCTATAATCACGGTGCTTTGAAATTGCTTTTGATCCTTTTGTGCACAAGAAATGGGTTAGATTATTAAAACAATAAATACAGCTTAGAGAGCTATGGATACTACAAAAGAAATGATCTTGCAATTATCCTTCATTCTTTTTGCAGTCTGCATTAATGATCACTTCTTTCTCTTATCCAATAAGATGGAATCATTCTCTAAAACAAGCATTTTTTATTTTATTGGTACCAGAGCATATTGGTTTCGCTGTTTAAAAAGGAGCTTCCTCCTTCTCTGTAATAATAATTGTTTCATTTGTGTGTAGATTACCTAAGAATTCCACAAGAAAAAAAGAAGTTTAAATTGTATGGTTCAGCAAATCACTTCTCCCACTAGTGTCATCTTTAGAACAAAATTTCAGCCAATTAAAGTTGAAATGAAATAATTTATCTCCAAGTAATTGTTTTTCAGTGTATGTGTGGGTATGTGCTTCAAGTCACCTTTCAATGTTTGGTGACCCCATACATTTCATAGGATTGTCATTGTGCAACTGAAACAAAAAATAATCTTATATTTGTTGCAGAAAAGGGTTCTTCAAACTGGTGACACCTTGTAACTTTTCTAAATTCCATTTGAAAAAGAAGAGAGGAAGAAAGAAAAGGAAGTATTTTGTGACACTTTTGAGATGTATTTATTTTAGAATGGACTCTCCTACATCACAGTCTACTCCCTCAGACCCATGGATGGAGTACGATATTTAGGGCTCACATACTATCCATGCATCGTTATATGGTTGTGGGAATTGCATCATAAACTAATAAAGAGGTCTACTATGCCGCAAATTGTCGACTGTCTCTTTTGAGGCAATACATTTGGTTTTCCTGAAAAGTGGTTCCATTGAATACATAGTCTTTTCTTAAAGAGAAAATATGTACAATCAAAATGTACTTTTGATTATACACATGGACGGTAATAAATAAGTCAATTAATAGTTAGTGTGCTATTATATCTGCTCAGACTGGAATGTGCTAACATATCCGAATCCACATGTTTTTTTCCCTATTGTCTTACCTTGTATCTGAAAATTCCAAGTTAATTACATTGAGGACTCGTTTCCTGTTAGTGCTGTAATAGTAATCAACAAATTCCTTTAGCTTCATCTTGCAGTCTTTCTGCTTGGTGACATCTGTGACATCAACACTCCTTTCTGGTCCTGAAAAAAAAAGAAGAAAAACATTTTTAAAAAACCAGTAATCTCAAAGAAGTTATGGGATGAGATAAGGCTCAAACAAACACAGTGCACATTGTTTTCAGAAGCCATCTTGCAACAATAGCAGCATATAAAGTAAGTAAATCAATAATTTGCTACATTTGTTGTTTATGAATGAAATCAGAATCTCTTTCCCACATATTCCTTAAAATAAAGCATACCATTTCCATTGTAAACATGATAGGAGGCTTTAAAGGTGGGCAATCACCTCTTTCCCCATTGTTATACGTACCCTATTTACATGGAGATCAAAGCCACCCCCCCCCCCCAAAAACGGCTTTCCATTTCCAACGAAGCAAAGGCGTCTTTGACATGAAATAACAGGTAATAGCAGTGTCTGAAACATGATCAATCTTATATAAATATTCTATGCTTTTAAAGATTTCCCATACTCTGAATTAGTCAAAGCAAAATGGAGACAGTAGTTGAGAAATCAGAATATGGCTAAGACCTGGAAGGGCAGCCATGAAGCAATGAGTCAAGATCCTTAAGGATCAATATATATCATTAAACACCAAAGTTATGATGATCCAGGTGATAGTAATGCATTTAAAAGACTGGAGCAACAGGGGAAAAAATCAACTTATTTGAAATGTAGTTATGGAAAATAATTCTATGGATATTGTGTACTGCTCAAAAGAGAAACGAATGGGTCTTAGACCAAATAAAGCCTGAACTATTACTCATAATAAATGTGTCTAAACTGAGAATATTATACTTTGGACATATCATGAGACTTGATTCACTGGAGAAGACAATCATGCTTGATAAAGTGGAAGGCAGAAAGAAACAAGAAGGCATTCATGGTGGATTGATTCAATCAAGGAGGCAATATGCCTGAGTCTACAGGACCTGATGATCAGGGATCTTGGAGGTCTCTCATTCACAGAACTCCTATAAGCTGAAGTCAGCTTGAGAGCAAATAACAGTTTGGTTGCTGTTGCTCTTGTGAAAGGAGTTTCCCTAAGCAATATTTAGCTTTTCTTGCCACCAATTTTATTTTGCAGCAGATGGGAAGTACCCTTTAGAAAATAATAATATATAGTCTGAAGAACTGAGAAGACAATGATCGTAAAAACAAAATCTGTTTGTGTTCTGGACAAGATAGATTTAGCTGCTCAGCCATGCTTTGGTGGAATTTTACTAATCAAATGCCATTGAAAAGGTTGAAATTATCTGAATTGGAAAAATAATTAATGTTTAGAAGGAAAGAGTATTATTAGTCCATTTCCTCACTATTACTTAGCTATATTTTTCTCCCTTTTCAAAATACCTTGCCTTATTTTGAAAAGCTCTGAAATCACATCATCTGCCTTGAAAACACTCAAAGAAACATAAATATAGGTGGAGATACTCCATCATGCTGATGCTTTTGTGTTAAGCCCCTTTGAGTCCCCTTTGGGGGCGGTAAAGCAGGGTATAAATACATATATTATTAATAATAACAACAATAACAATAACAACAACAACAATAATAACAACATGTCTGCTGTGGACTCATCTTGTTGTGTTTCAAATAATAATAATAATAATAATAATAATAATAATAACCATCATCATCATCATCATCATCATCCCATAGATTCCAGTATCCGCTTTTTAAAATGTATCCGTTCACTTCCACAGAAAAAAGAGGTGACTGGATAAAGCCAATTTCATCTCAGTGTAGAACCCTCTGTGCCATTTATGAGGTATAAATGTAGGCAGAATATAAGAAGGGCAGAGTAACCTTGGCAGGGGAAGCTGCAATTTTGTTGGGAAAATCAGAATTCCATTGGAAGATGCCAAGGCTATAACATCCTGCCTGTCATGTATAATCCACAAATCCTATTTTTCCTTTTTCTGATCGTATTAAAATAATAAGTCATGTTCTGACATTGTGTACCGAATGTTGGGGCTGTCCCAAAAGGTACAACACATACAGACACGACAAAATGCCACCTTCAATGGCAGTGTAGGTCAGATTGCCAGTCTGTTCTGCTTTTTTGCTCTCAATTAGAGCACTGCTTGAGCTGGGTGCAATGAATTCAGCTCTAAGGCAGAGAAGGAGCCAGCAGATGTTATGGAGTGCCCAGCTCAGGCAATAAAATCTGTGAAGGGCAACAGATAGACAAACAAAAAACCATAACAGAACAAGCACAACACTTCCCCTAGGAATGAGGAGGTTGAGAACTTCTATAAGATTATTTTGAAAGGGTGGGAATGGAGTTGAATGTTGCTGATGCCATTTTAAGATATACATCTTCATGATATACAGTTGTTGAGCAATGGAATCTTGAAATCATCATGTCCCAAATATATTCAAATACAATATAAGTAGAATTAAATACAAATGTAACATTTTAAGAATGAATCAATCCCAAATTGATAATATGCAGAAAGGATAGGATGAACCTAAGAAACAAGGAATGACTCTAGTTGGAAAAAGTGACAGAAAAAAATAGCAGTGAAGACTGTTTCCAAGCAAGGAAAGCTTTGGAAAGTTACCTTTTTAGATTGTAGTTGTCAGAATCCCCCAGCAAGCATGACTATTACCAGAACCCATTGAACTAACTTCTTAAGCTTTCCCCTAATACAATGATATCTAATGGCTTCCCTGCCCATTGGGTGATGCATCCTCTCTGGATTTTAGTCCAAACTTTTAAGGAGTGATCTGAAACTATTTGTTTGATAGATTCAATACCATGGATAGCTCCTTGAAATTTAAACTATGCCCTGGAGTCAATTCATCATCCATCTGACATGGAGCCTTCAATCATCATTCTCCTAATGTAGCCAATACCTCCATCTAAAGGGAATGATCCCTGCCAGTGCTACATGGACACTAGGACTTAGGGTGATATAATTCACCAGACCTGGAAGACACTAGATTAATCATGCTGGTAAACAATTAGTCTTTCATTTCCATATATACCTTGCCATGGGCTCAGGTTGATAGGCTATCAGCTAAGTATGTTTATTGCAGAAGCAAAAGCACAGTTGATACGTACCAACATAGTTTTCAACATCACTGACATAAAACGTTGGTGCAGGAACTGATATGCCCAAACCGTCCTTCTTCGGAACAAGAATAGGTTCTGTGAATCCATTTTCTTCCATGTACTCAACTGTTAGCTGGTTTCCAGTCAATTTTATTACCACATCTTCAGCACTAAACATTCAAAACACATTTCAAGTTGTCAGCTACACAATTGTTTCTCTAAAAGGTAATCGTTTCTTTTGCTTTGCGACTGATAAAAATAGCATGCAGATCATTGTTCTGTTCCCCACATTAAGTTTACATAGGATCTGTTGGATTCCTTGCTTTACTTAATCATACACCAAGATGATCATAAGGGACTTCAAAACAATGAACTTGATTGTTACTACATGTGGACTCACTGTAGATATCTAGTAAAGACAACAGAGTCCAGTGCTTTTGAGTACTCCCTAATGCTTGGAATGTCATGAGCCAGTCATTATTTCCTCAAGAAATCCGTTCTTTAACTCACAAAGTCAAATGAACCTCTGAGCTCATGCAAATCAGCAAAGAACATTGAAACATATAGTTTCATGGAATTTCTGAACACTCAGGAGCAATGTTGGTTGTCAGGTTGCTTTCAAAAGCATGCCATGCTGTAGCTGTTCTACAGGTACAAGATGTCATGTGAAATACACAGTTTGCAAGCTGTCTGACATCCCCATCAAATATTCAGGAAGCCTGAAAATTATGTATCATAGGATCCTTGAGAGAAATAGCCACATAAATGTTCTGGGGTGCAACTACACTGTGAAATAAATGCATGTCTTGATGCTAAGGAATCATGGGAGTTGTAGTTTGGTGAGGTACCCACTCTCTTTGGCAGAGAAGTCCAAATATCTTTAAAAATTACAACTCCATTTATTCTATAACATTGAGTCATGGCAGCTGAAGTGATGTCAAGATACATTAATGCTAGAGTGTACATCCACCCTTAGGTACCAGGGAATAACAGTGGCCTTACAAAAAAGCTGCTGCTATTTCCACCAGTTGTTCAAGGTAAATAGAAAAAGTAGTGCAGCAGTACATCATGGACTGAGTTTCTGAGGGACCCATATACAAAGGACTGGAAGTCTTATTGCCTTGAATTCATCAACTGAATAGATAAGCTTCTGAAAGCTTAGGAAAGTAGTAATAATCATAGTAAGTAGATTCCACTTATCTGTTTCTCTCTATATAATTGTATATGGCATTTGAGATCTAGAGTCCAATGTTAGTCTTGCTTAAGACTGAGATAGATCCATGTGATACGTTAAATTCACTAAACTGTCCATTGATTTCTATAGCACATAGGCTCAGTTTCTCCAGATCAGTACAATGAGAAACAAATAATGGAAAATTAGTTAATATACCATATGATATAATTTCCATATGCTAATGAATGTAATTATCTAGCATATTACATTCAGAAAACAGTAAAAAGGTCATAATTTTCTTGTCCATTTAGTGCTTTCTCTTCATTTAAAGTTTATTAGATTAAACTGTGTTTCCATGTCATTAAAGTTGTATCCATTAATCTAGAAAGGCACACTAATTACTTCACAATTTAATCAATGTTTAATCGTTAGAAGTGATTAGTACAATGCCATAACATTAACACATCCTGTACATTATTTTATTTAGGAAATGTTAACTGCCCTATTCATAAATTGACTTTTTCTTTTCCCATGGGAAATATGCTGACTTTGATAACTTTGGAAAACTGAAGTGCTTTTCCCATGTATTTGCAGGCAAAAGCCATGTATCAAACCACAAAACACTAGGGCTAGAAACATATATGGGGTTGCTCTGGGTGGAAAGATTCTTGAGCAAAACACTCTGATATAAATTTACCCCTCAAAATTGTACTGAAAAAAAGACATTTTTTCCTTAGAGAATACATTTCCAAAATAATTGGGCAGGGGGTATCTACAGAGTTAGAAACTAGTATGTTTCATGTAAAGAGTTCTGTGAGTATGTTATACTGATGGTTCAACAGGCTTTAACATTTATGTGTTGTGAGTGTGTTAATCACAACCAAATCGGTACAGATGGCCAAAACATCTTCAAATGTGCCATTTAAAAGCCTATAAGCATATACAAGCTACTCACTGGATGTTTAGAAATGTGTTAAGATATAATAGTGTGTTGACCTGAAGTGGCATGAAAGGAAAATTGTGGCAATCCGATTAAACCAACATGGGATTTTTTTTTGTCATCTGTATATCCGAAGAACATCATGGAAAGCAAGATATTCAGACAACTATGACACACAGACTTCTAAGCAGGCATGTTACTTAGTAACCAAGAGTTTTGAGTTATATAATTTGATGTCTCTTTCAAAAAAAAGATCATCACAAAGGACACTCTCTTCCTAAGGTGATTTCTCCCCTTAATGTAGGCATTTAAAGGGCATCAAATCTCTTTCAGATAATGCACGGCTGCCCTCTTCTGTGCTTCTTTTGAACTACATCTCAGTAGGAGGGTACCAATGGCTTCCATGGACAACCGAGAAAAATAAGTTTCAGAAACAGATGCGGAAGTAGGAAAACATCCTCTATATTAAATCTCACTCTAAAACCAGTGGATTATTAAAAGGTTCTCTGCTATTTAAAAAACAATCTATTTGCAATTAGAACTTAGTGGGAATAATAGGTCTGACATTGAATAATCCTAGCTTTCTTCCAAAGGTGGACCAACAGCCTCTTGAGTGCAGATTTTTCAGCCTAACAATGCTGAATAATCAACAAGCAAAGACACTGAGGAACCACATTATTCATTTTTTTAAGTTTAAAGCTGTTTTGCTATGAATTTTACTCGGCCCAAAACATTTTAGACCTTTCTCTCTATTAGATAAAGGCTCAATGAATAATGAAACAGTTGTGGAATTGTACGACACTAACCCATACCAAGATATTCATGGATGAATATTCAAGCCAACTCTTGTCGGGACCACCTTCCATCTGGAAATTGATGTCCTTAATGCAAAAGCACATGTGGATCCAGAATAGGTCTCTACATTCACCTAGGGACCCACTGCCAAGGCCTGACACTCAGAAGGCAATCATACTCAGCCACGAGTGATAGCCAATGATGGTATGATGATTCATGCATTGTGACTGGATTTATCTACACTTAGGCTTCCACAAATTCAGGGTCCCAGACTGTACTGAATGTGTCAAGGCATAAAGGATTTCTTCCTGCAGATGACCCTTCACTGGGGTTAGGGTGAAATAGACTGCAAGGGTAGCACAGCCCCACAGGTCTTCATGTGAATATGTGAACAAGGTTTTTACTGGTCTGAAAACAGGTTTCAATCAGAAAAGGAAGGGAGTTTGCTTCCATTTGCTGACTACTTTGTCAAAGAGCAGAGGTAATGACTTCTGATCTCTCTGTGCCTCAGTTCTTCTATAGTGAAATCAATGGGCTTATCATGTTACCAAGGCTGTTTTATACAGGAAAATGAGCAGTTAGGCACCACAAACCCATATGATTTCTAGATGAAAAGCTACTGCAGATAGCTCTGTGGTGCTTCTGAACTCATAGTAGAGTTTCACTTATAATGCAACTGAAGCATTAGTCAGTCCATTGTGGATTTGTAAGGCAGACTGACTGAGACTTTTTGGAACTACTGTGTTTTTAATAAGAAACTTCCTATTTGTGACTTCTTCCTTTCTTTTCTTTTGCTTCTATTTCAACTCATACAGCACTAAATCATGTGTTTTAGTCAGGGGCAAAATATCCTGGCACTTCAGAAGAGGTCCACATACAGACCTGTTGGCCCCGGGATTTCTGCTTTTGTCATCCACACTTGCTTTATTGTGCTATTTAGAGGCTCCCAAGATGACCACCATGGGACTTCTGCCAGAAATTTCAACAGGTTTTTAAAGAAAAACAACAACAACAACGTAAGATGTGAACATCTGAAGATGGAAATCATTGTATAAGTTCTGTTCCTGAGTTATAGAAGTTGCAGAGCCATCTGTGCAGACAGGGTGTTGTTCCTGGGTTATACGTGTCTGTTCCTGATTGCTCTTGTTGTGGAAAAATATACAGCATTGACTAGGGGGCCACAACTTTGTCCTGGCCAAAGAAAATGTGCCCTTCACATGTTTCATGAAGTTTCTGGTACACAAACAAAGTTTTCATGTTCTACTCAACTGACACCTTCTTTCTAGGACCTGACCAATCAGGAACAGACATCTAAAACCAGGGAACAAACCAAGATAAACAATCTCATGATTTCCAATTGCAATGACATATAGACATTCGAAGATGCAGATTTTTGGCTCAGAACTGGGATATTCCCGCACCTGAAAATCTCGTGGTTTTTTGCTGTTTGTAGAGCTTCCTCCTGCATTTTGAGGGAACAGCATCTGCCCACCCTTCTGTTTGCTGTGGAAGTTCCTGGAATAAGGATACTGTCTGGCTGGGCCTCAGGGTCCTTAACCACATAGCCATATAACCCAAAATATCAAGGCAGAAAATCCCACAATATCTGCTTTGAACTGGATTGTCTGAGTCCACACTGCCATATATTCCAGTTCAAAGCAGAAAATGTGGGATTTCATTCAGCTGTGTGGAAGGGGCCTCAGTTTTAATGGAGAAGAGCATCCTAACGGGACCTTAATTAGCTCCTGTTCATTGCAATGAACTATTGGTTTGTTTCTTGTTTCTTCTCTGTAACAAAATTGGCCTATTTTGGTTCAGTAGTGTACATCACATTGAATATAGGCCAATTAAAGGCAAAAACTACAAGAATAAAAATTCTAATTAAAGTTGTGAGGAACCTTTATTGAATGGTACTTCCCTGTAAATAAACAATATAGAAATATCTTAGCTGTTGGCATAGATTGCTAGATAATTATATTGTGTTAATTATAAAAGGATTTTGGCTATGGGGATTTGGCATTGTTCAACGATTACATTAAGCATTGTATTATTTTAAAAAATGGCCAAACTGATTTCAGGGTAAAAGTTTTTTAATAACACAAAGAAACCAATTGTAATGTTGTTTATTGCAGAAAAGAAAATACTGTCCCAAATTTGTCAACAACTGAATGTAAAATTCGTCATGGGTAGTAAACTCCGGAATGGGTTTCTGGGAAATCACATAGAGACTGAGAGCTATTAACCTAATGTCTCATTATTAGCTACATAAATCTAGATGAACAAAAACCTCCTGGTTGAAAAAATAGTACTTTCTATGCACTTTTCCCAACTTTACATGATGCCCTAACAACATGCCCACAAACAGTAACAGAACTGAGCAACTCACCTTGGGAATGTTCGACTTCGGAGTTCCTTGATGAAGACCTGACTACCATTTTGGACAGGTTTGACTTCTGTAGTTGGACCTGTGTCATGTTTATGCCAATTTCTTTTCTTTTTCACTGAAAGAGAAACAATTTGATAGGATCATGCCTAACGTGGTATATGACTATGACTTTTTGCCTGATAATAATTTTATTGGAGATATGATAGCAACTTTAACATCAGAAGACAGAGTATATTTGTGTTGCAGTGTAAAGTCTAATATTTATTTATTTATTTATTTCCATTTTTTTAAACCTTAGCACTGTAGTTTAGTGAACTGTTTTTGTTTTTAATTATTTTTATTGAGTTTGTGTTACATCAATACATAACAAGGGAGAGAAGGAGTGAGGAGGGGGAGAGGTGACTTGAGGGGGGATGAGGGGAAAGAAAAAAAAAACCCATCACCAGTCCGTGATTAACTTCCCAGGGTCTTCCAAGAGTCTATACCTTTTGGTAAAAAAAACCCCAAAAAAACAAAAAGAAGAGACAAAACCTGTTTCTTCTTTTCCCTGAATGCTGACAATTTTTCTTTCACCCTTTCATTTTAGATATAGGTCAGGTCTACCATTATTGGTATTTCTTTTGTTTTTATAAAGTCCTTAAAGTCTGTCCAGTCCGTTCTTTTAGTTGTTCCATTTATTCTTTGGGATAAATTATCCATTTGTATAATATCAAAAGCTTTCAAAATCCAGTCTTCCTGAGTTGGTACTTCTTTTTGCTTCCATCTCTTGGCGAGGACTATTCTGGCCGCTGTACATAGCAAGAATAGGATTTTTTCTTGATTTTTGTTCATTTTTATTTCTTTTTGTATCCCTAGCAGATATATTTCTGGAGCTTGCGGATAGTTTAACTTTAATATTTTTTGAGTTGCCTGGTGGATTTTTTTCCAGTATTTTTTAATTTTTTCACAGGCCCACCATTGATGAAAGTATGTGCCTACCTTCTTTTCACATTTCCAACATTTATCTGAAATGTTTTTGTTAAATTTTGCTACTTTCTCTGGTGTGAAATGCCAACGAAAGAACATTTTATACCAGTTTTCCTTAAGATCACTGGCTATGGTGTATTTAATTTTGGTGGTCCAGATTTCTTCCCATTGACTCATCAGGATATTATGTCCTAAATCTTTCGCCCATTTTATTTGACATTCTTTAACTTGTTCCTCTTCTGTATTCCATATTAGTAATTGCTTATATAATATTTTATTAGTTTTTTATTTTTTTTCCATAATAGTGTCCCAAGTCCCCTTTTCTTGCTCAAAGCCTAGTTTTTTATCCTTCCTGAAGCCCTCCCTAATTTGAAAATAGTTTAGCCATGTAATTTTCTCATTTATCTTTTTAAGTTCTTCGTAAGACTTTAATACCATTATTCCTTCTTCATTTTTTTTAGTAATTGATGATAGGTTGGCCAGTTTTCTTCTCCCAATTCTCTTTTATGTTTTGCTTCAACTAATGAGATCCAGAGTGGGGTGTTTCTAAAAAATCTAATTTTGTATTTCTCCCATGTTTTGATTAAGGCTGCCCTAATATAATGGTCACTAAAACTTTTCTCTATTTTTCTTCGGTCGTACCACAGATAACTGTGCCACCCCGCTCTCAAATCATGGCCTTCCAGGGCAAGTATGTGATTATCTTTTAATGTTGCCCATTCTTTAATTGCTGCTAAGTTGCAGGCTTCATAATAGATTTTGAGATCAGGCATACCCAGACCACCTATTTTTTTTATCATCTATTAGTATTCTCATACTAATCCTCGGTTTTTTATTTTTCCAAATAAATTTTGTTAGGTCTGAATTCCATTTTTTGAACAAAAAGTTGTTTCTAATTACCGGGATGGTTTGAAATAGGAATAAAAGTTGTGGTAGAATTACCATTTTTACTATCGCGATCCGGCCTAGGAAAGATATGTTCTGATTCTTCCATTTTTCCATGTCTTTTTGTGTTTTCTTCCACAAAGTTTCGTAGTTGTTTTTCACTAATGCTCCATTACTCTTAGTAATATTGATTCCTAAATATTTTATTTTAGTTACAATTTGAATCCCTGCTATTTTTTGTAATGAGTCTTTTGCATTTTTGTCCATATTTTTAACTAATAATTTGGTTTTTTGCTTATTTAGTTTGAATCCTGCCAGGCTCCCGAACTCCTCGATCTTTTTTAGCCAATCCTTTATGTTGTTTATAGGATCTTCAATAAAGCATACCACGTCATCTGCATAGGTTTTTAATTTGTATTGCTGTTTTAAAAATTTTAAGTTTAGTGAACTGTTTTCATTTGCAGTCCGCCATAAAATTAATTATCAAATTATGCAATTTTCATAAAGCTGGGGATAAAATTCAGATTGATTATACTGAATCTCCAATGTAAGAACAATTACGTCTGCAGTGTAGAATATTATGCATATGACAATTTTCAAGGGTCAATTCAATACAAAATAACATCACTTTGAAGGATAAAAACAATACTAAAACCAATTGAGGTGATTCAGGATAATGCATGAGAGATCTGAATCAAATCACAGCTTCTCTAATCTCTGCAACAGCCCCTTCCAAACTCTAGACTTCTGAAGTCTGCATAGCTTCATTAGGACACAGAGGTGAGATATCATAGCTACAAAAATGATATATCCCACCCCCCCACAGGGCTCGCTAGAAAAAGAAAACATGGGTGGAGGACTAGGAAATGGGAAGTGAAGGGATGTAGCTTTGTAGTAAATTATATTGATAAACTATATTCATCTGAATAAATTATTTTATAAGAACTCTGCAACCCCAGTGTTTTTGAGGAAAAATATTACAGAAATGTGTCATAGGGCTTTTCTGGTGCTTAGTATGCATTAGTAGATTTTTCTGCAGAAAAAGAAATCTTAAAAATGTTTCCATGTTTTCTATGGAATCTGCTGAAGCTCATGTTATTCTGCCACTATTTGCTCTACATTCATCACCTGCCCTATGCAAAATCTGGTGCCAGCTGAACAGACTTTTACAAAATCTAATTTTCATTCCCCATTACTCTCACATGGTTTTCCTAATCTCAAACTCTACCCAGAAAATTGATTTTCCTACTCCAGAGGACTATTTTGACCCCTAATTGCTCTTTCACTTCCAACTTCCAGACAGAAGAAGCCCAATCTAAAAGTAGTAAAAGTGACTTCAGGTCACTGTTGGGTGTTCCAAGGGAGACCTGAGAACAGTTCAGAGTAACTGAAAATGTCCTTTCAAACCCTAGAGCATTTCTGCTCTTGCTACTATCCACATAAAATTTAGCAAATTTATCACGTATGAATTCCACAGTCACATGTGTTTATTTTCAAATAAATTGCTTTCCAACATCCATTGACAGACATGTGGGAAAACAAACACTCTCTGTGGATTTGAGTATCCTCTTTCCACAAAAAATTATCCCACTAATCTTTTTGGTATTGTTCAGGATTCTTAGTCAAAACAACATTTGTGGAATTTTCAAAGTAATTGCCTAGAAAGCAAAACAAGACACACCTTAGAGTGTGTTTATTTTTGGAAATCCCCAAACTTTAATACAATTTCTTTCATAAAACTCCCTGAAACCTGGCAGGTCTGATTACCTAAGAAGGGCAACTTTCCTGGCAGAATGGCCTTTGATTTTGCCAAAAAGAAAGATTCTCATATATCCGAATACATGCCAGCCTTGGATCAGTGTTCTGGCCTACAAACAACTGAATATGGGAAATGTATATGCTTTCGAATGAAATATATAGCTGATTTCATTATGTTGGCTTCAAACAGTTTAGCAGAGACATATTTAGAATGTAATTAGTAGATACATAGTTTCAGAGAAAAGCAACTGAACATTTATATTTGAGTAAGAATTCTGCAACAGTTACTATGGCATACTAAAATATATCAAACGTAAAATGCACCTGCATACAATTGCACACACATATACACATATATTATATAGACACACTTTTTTTTAAAATAATTTTTATTGTGCAAGTTTTTTGGTTACATAAAAGTCGTGAGAAGCAAAAAAAAAAGAGAAGAAAAGAAAAAAAAACCAAAAGAAAGGTTGAAGAGAAACATACATACAATCAAACAAACATTCAAGACCCGAGGTGTCCCCTACCCCCCCCCCCACCCCCCGTGCTGTGACTTCCCATCATCTTCAAAGAGTTCAATATAGTAGTTGGTTATGTATCTGCATTTCTCTCATTACTGACGTAACTTCGATGCATGAGTTTTCTTCAAATGCTGGATATATCTATCATAAGTGTCATCTTCTTTTTGGTTATAATAAAGTCTTTGAAACCCTCCCAGTTTGTCTTTTTTGACGAACTGTTCAGGCGTTGCGATAAACTGTCCATTTGTATTATATCAAATATTTTTAAAATCCAGTCCTCGATTTTTGGAATATCTTTTTGCTTCCATAATTTGGCTAGTGTTATCCTAGCCGCTGTGCTTAACATAAAAAATATTCTATCCTGATTCGCATTAAATTTTTGGTGAGAAATGCCCAGAAGGTACATTTCAGGTGATGATGGAAAATTGATTTTTAGGATTTTTTGTGTAGCTGAGTGTATTTCTCTCCAATATTTTTTAACTTTTTTGCAAAGCCACCATTGGTGGAAGTATGTCCCTATTTCTTTTTGACATTTCCAGCACTTATTTGAAATAGATTTGTTAAATTTGGAGATTTTTTCTGGATAATAATGCCATCTAAAGAACATTTTATACCAGTTCTCTTTCAGAACACTGGCTGTTGTATATTTCAATTTCCTATTCCAAATGTCTTCCCACTGTTTCAATAATATACTATGGCCTATGTCTTTTGCCCACCTTATCTGACAATCTTTGACTTGTTCCTCTTCGGTTTCCCAGCAAAGGAGTTGTTTGTACAACAATTTAATTAAGTTCCTTTCTTTTTGCATGATTACTTCCCAAATTCCTTTTTCTTGACAAAAACCCGACTTTTCATCTATTCTAAAACTCTCATGCAGTTGGTGATATTGTAGCCATGTGAAATTAGGTTTTATTAGCTTTATTTCCTCTATTGATTTGATGGTTAGTTTTCTTTCTTCTGTTACTTTCAAGATTTGGTTATATGTTAGCCAATTTTCACATCCTAATTCTCTTTTGAGAATATAGACACACATTTTTAAAGAGTGAAAAATGTGTATACTGAGTGTATTCAGTAAATGGGGGACAGATAATGAAGTGCATGTATCCACAGTCTAACACGTTTTGGCTTTTACGTAAAAGAACACTGAAATATATGGTAGAAGAATTGTAATATTCATTTTGTAGAAATCCAAAACAACAACATATGACAAATGCACATACACTGGAAGCAAAAAAGGAGTAATGTCAACAAATTTAGATGTTACAAATCCTATTGGTAATCCCAGTGGGAGCTGATCTACTGAATTAAGTGCTGTATATTGAGTCTAATGTAAATCCCAATAATAAAATAGAAATGTAACAATTCAGTAGACACGTAACAATTCAGATGCATGCATCCATCACAGAAGAGTCACTAGTTTGTGTGTTCTCTTTTCTAGCCAAACTACCCTTCTTGCCTTATTTTAATGAAAGAGAAAATAAATTAGTAAAGTTTCATAAATTGCACAGAAAGCCCACAATCCTGTATCCCTTGGCACAGCATACTAGTTCTGCAAGCAGGGTTACACCAGGCAGAGCTATATGCCACCCTCATGGACTTCCCATACAATCTCTGGAGCCACATCTGCATCTTTATTCCCTTCCATTCCTTGCCTGGCTTTGTCCCCAAGGCAAGCTGGAGCTCTCAAAAAATCTCAGCCCTGTGTAGTCATTTTGCACCTGTTTAGTTTATGGAGAACGGATAGGTGATTCTCTGAAGCTTCAGGGGATGGACAGTAAGTTCAGATGGGAGGAGGTTCTGAGGGAGGGAATGCCAACCTCCAAGACACTTCTTCAAGACACATACACAGATGTAAGGGAGTGTGCATTTACTTCTAACAGGATGCTAGCCAGGACTGGATATGTGATCTGTATGTGATTAGAGGTGAAGAAAACCAGCAAAACAAATCCTCAAAGTCTAGGATTTATGCAAATCTCAGAAAGAGAGAGAATGAAAGGGAATAGAAATATATTTTCAAATCCTATTTTAGGGAAATTAGATATGGAGAGGCAATCTAAAATCCATTAAAGGAATATACCACACATCTTCAAGAGGAGGCGAAATATCAAGAAGCAGCATGGTGCACAGTTCTGGGGATACCGCAATTCAAAATCTCTCTTACTACATAGCTGTGTATTCTTCTTTCTTATGACAAAAAGGAATGGGACAGAGAATCTGCAAAGCTTGATTTGAAGTTTGGTGGAAAGTAATTATTTGGGGGGGGGATGGAAAGCGGAATACGGCCATCCTTAAAACAAACTTTAAAATGAAAAATGAAAAGAAGTCAATTTGGCAAAACTGAGCAGGCATAATGAATCATTTGGGGGTGGGGGTAAATGGAGTGTTTATTTTAAAATGCAAAATAAGTTTTTTTATCTTTGTAGGGACCTGGGAGAGGTTGATATATCATACTCCCAGTTGGAAATGCCCTTCATATCAATGTGGGGCATTTTGGATCCAAAAATAAAATACTGTTTGATCCCTGGGTAGCCTGGGAGCTACAAAATGACCCTGAGTGAGTGGCACAAAAGGACCACAGGCTGCACTTTGTCTACCTCTGCTTCAAGCATCAGGAACTTTGTCCAGTTTTCACTCTAGCAATCTTACAAACAGATTCAAAGTACCCAACAAAGGCTTATATGATTCATGAATAGGATATTCCACTTCAAATAAATATATATTTAAATTGTTGCTGCATGACTTCTTTGTGGTGACCCTAAGGCAAAAGTATCATGAGATTTTTGGGGACAAGGTTTGTTCATACTAAGTTGCATATTTTCAAAAGTCAGTTTTTTGCTATGGGCATAACAACTGCTGTCTTACCACATGGACTTTTATTAACATAATAAAAGCTGTGAATGTTTG
Source organism: Anolis sagrei (assembly GCF_037176765.1). Lineage (NCBI taxonomy): Eukaryota > Metazoa > Chordata > Lepidosauria > Squamata > Anolidae > Anolis > Anolis sagrei. Next base: position 62,120,259 of record NC_090022.1, on the reverse strand, counting down.
CATGCTTTTCATCAATCAGCCCAACTTTCCCTTTTTGCTGTGTCCTCTTAACTTTGTTTTGGAAGGGTTGGTGTGACTGCTGCACAAATTTACGTCCAAATGTCGAGAACTTGAGCAAAATAAGTACTTGTCTCATGCACACACAGGAGAGTTTCATGAATTCTCAATGGGCTATCTCAGTGTATCAATACAGCTTTCCAGGAAGAGGACAAGACAGTTAATAAGATTTCTTCAGAGTTCTAAAAAAGAGGAGCTGTCAGGTCATGGAAAATGAACTGGGAAAATATAACTCTTTCCTCTTTCCCAGTTCAATTACCTCTCCCCAGATATTATTTGTCCTGGGGACAAGAGCAACAGACAATACAGAAATAGTTTATTAAAATGATATGGAGTCCTTGCACTCATCAACAGATGGTTTTCAACTTTAAAAAATGGAGATACTGAGCACAACAAAATTTCTGCACTGTAACAAGCTACGCATTATTATGCAGTAGATATTTCACATATCATTCCAATTAGCATAAGGACCCATAGATACCAATGCCTTAAAGAATCTAGTCACTGACTAATGTTGCTGTCCTCAAAAAGCTTTTGTCACCAAAGGCTTCATAAATCCACTTCTGTTCAGGAGAGAACATTCCGATGGTGTTTCCTACTGCTATATTATACAAATCTGACTTCCATTCAGCATTTGGCTTCCCTTAAATTATTCAAGAAATACATTAATGAATGTATATTTCTTCCACATAGCAAGTTTGACAAATAGCATTAAATCAAAATTACTGTAAATGTCATCCAAGGAGAAGCAATTTTCTAAAAATATATTCACTAGGCTACCATGGTAAAGCAGAAAGCACAAGAAGAAAATTATTTTTACATATGACATCTGGAAGGCATCCATCACAGAATATGTGTGTTAGACATCCTTTCTTTGAAAAAGAACATTCCTACAAGTTGCATAATGAGAACAATGAGTGCTTATCTAGCAGTAAGTAAGCAATGACAGCAGGTTCTCAGATGAAGCTAAAACACCTATTTTGTACCAAAATATTGTAATCTCCTCACTAATATAATCCTAGACAATAACATTTAATGAGTGAATAACACTGACATCCTCCTGTAAAAACTCTTATAACCGTACTCTTTTCTTGGAAAACATTATACTTCCAAGTACACGTTTCTCAGAGTATGTTCACAACCTGGATGTAATCCATTATTTGTAACAATATTAATCATTGTACTGTCGAAGGCTTTCATGGCTGGAATCACTGGGCTGTTGTAGGTTTTTTCAGGATATATGGCCATGTTCTAGAGGCATTCTCTCCTGACATTTCACCTGCATCTATGCATCTACTTTATCTAACAGTTTAATTTAACACCAGTTGTAATTCTGTTGAAATTAAGTATTAGGTCAGTATCAGAGAGATCAGAACTGTACAGTCATTTTTACCTATCTGAAGAAATGAATAACCAAGAACAGTAACTGCATATATTTCATTATCCTCACTACCTCTGAGGATGCTTGCCATAGATGCAGGTGAAACGTCAGGAGAGAATGTCTCTAGAACATGGCCATATAGCCCAAAAAAAACCTACAACAACCCAATATTAATCATGTTGTTTTCCATTTGTTGAGAAATGAGACCCAACCATATTTTTTATGTTAACATTCACAACAGGCAATTTGGGAATCTAACAAATAGTGTGTAGTCATTACCACAAGTGTTTGTTTGTGATGACCCAAGATCACTTTCTAGTGTTCACTACAGCTGTACTAGCAACTAAGTTTTTTTTCCATTTTCTAAAACAAAAGGACAAGACAGAGTTGGAGCAGTACCTCTTGTTTACAAATCTATTAGCACTTACATGAGATTTCTTGGAGTGCTCTTATCCTTCAGAGAAACATATCACTGCTCCTGTCTGGCTTGAATTTCTGTTTGAAAAAGGACAATGCATGCAAAAAACTATGGCTTGATGAGGCACTATAGCTCTCTATCTGAAAAAATCTAAAAGCTCCTCTCTCAAGTGCCAATCCCAGAAGTCCATAGGATGAAACCATGGCAACTACTGTGGAATCATTGTGCTACAACTCTGTAGTGTGAAAAGGTCTTTCGTAAAATTGGTTACTTCAAGAATTACAAACAATGGAACATGGCAGCTTAAGTGGAATTATAGTGCCATCTATATATATATAAATGCTCTGTGCATAATGGGTACCTTAAAAACAAAAGAACCAATGAACGAAATCACACCAAATTTGGCAACAAAACGTCTCACTACACAAGGAGTGACCATCACTCAAAATTATGATTTTGTCATTTGGGAGTTGTAGTTACTGGGATTTATAGTTCACCTATAATCAAAAAGCATTCTGAGCTCCACCAGTGATGGAATTGAACCAAACTTGGCACACGGGACTCCCGTGACCAACAGAAGACACTAGAAGGGTTTGGTGGGCATTGACCTTGGGTTTTGGACTTGTAGTTTATTTATTTATTTATTTATTTGCTTTACTTCTATACCGCCTTTCTCAGCCGAAATGGCGACTCAAGGCGGCTCAAGATGTAGTTCGCCTACATCTAGACAGCACTGTGGACTCAAACTGATGGATCTGGATCAAACTTGGCACGAATACTCAATATGCCCAAATATAAACACAAATGGATTTTGGGGGAAGTAGACCTTGACATTTGGGAGTTGTAGTTACTGGGATTTATAGTTCACCTACAATCAAGGAGCATTCCCAACCCCACCAACGACAGAATTGGGGCAAACTTCCCACACAGAACCCTCATGACCAACAGAAAATACTGTGTTTTCTGGTGGTCTTTGGTGACCCTTCTGACACCCCCTCGCAACCCCTCCCCCAGGGTTCCCAAACCCCAGGTTGAGAAATGCTGCCTTAAGGCCACCCAGTCCAACTCCCTTCACCATAGCAAGAAAACATAAAGCCCTCATGACAAAGAGCCATCCAGCCATAGATAAAGATAAATATATATGATTCACACACACACACACACATTTATGACAGATGTAGTACCACCTTCCTGGTGACCCCCCCCCCCCCGGGTCTTAACTTCCCTGGTTGAGAAATGCTGCCTTAAGGCCATCCAGTCCAACTTCTTTCACCAGGGCAAGAAAACATAATCAAAGTCCTCATGACAAAGGGCCATCCAACCATTCACACACACACACACACACACATGTATATGACAGATGCAGTATCAAAGATTTGAAAGGGACCCCTAAAGAAGGACAATGATCTGTTGCATGTTCCAGAGTAGGCAAACCAGACAGTCTTCACATCAACACTCACAAAGAAACAGCAAGAAATACTGTTTACCCACAAACACAAAGCAATTACATATATTAGAAACCAACACTTTCTCATTACTTTATTTTCCAGATCACCAGACTGAGCCACAGCAACACGTGGCAGGGGACTGCTAGTAACTCTATAAAGTCTAAGGGTTTGCAATAAATTTCACAAGGTTCATAGAGATTTGGAGATCTGCATGTGGATCATTAAAAAAATATCATGACACAAATCATACATACGTGTCAAATAAAAAGAATGAACAACACATTACTCATAAAAATAACATTCGGGAAATAATGCTTTGCCATCATGGTGCTTCCAAGCTCTAGAGAGCCCTATTCCATAATTCTGAAAACAACTTAAAATGTAAAATTAGGCATGCTTATTCAGAAGTAAGTCACACTGGTTCTGTTTTACAGACAGAAGCCAAAATGTGATTAAAATGTTCAGTATTCATTTTCCACTCCCCAACATGGTTGTCATATGATTTAGTACACTTCACTCCAGCTCCAAAAGGTTGAAGAATTCTGTTTTTGAGCAAAAAAGGCTTCCTGTGTATTCTACATAGGCAGTCAACAAAGTAGCTGATGGGTTCTGCATTCAAATATGGTAAAATGAGTACCTGATTAATCATATTTTTCAGTGGTAGAGGATAAAACAGCTCTAGAAAATCACATAATGTAAATAGACTTATGTATAAATGTACCTCATGTACAAATCAAGAGATGGTTTTGAGATCAAAAATATAGATTTTGCTTTGACTCGTGGATAAGTTGAAGGCAAAACTTTAGGGGCAAGTAACAAACAAGTCATTTCCTCTTTTTTTACAACTGCATAGTGGCAACATACTTAGGACGTCCTACAGAGAAGGAGAGGATCTGTTTATTTGAGTGGTTATGATGGGAAGAGGGGTTAAATTATACTGCTGATCTTGCAATACATATATCTATACAAAGCAACTTGCTTCTATTAGGGACCCAGAGCCTCTTGTCATTGTCACATTCAATAAATACATTACTTTTTTTACCTGGGAAAACACATCTCTAAGAATCTCTGGAACTCCCACTGAAATCACTAAAGATTCCTGCAGATGTTCAGAATTTTCTAGGTTCTCCAGCATGCTTGGAGGAAATTGACCATAGTGTCACACTAGAGAACCTAGAGTTTCCTACAGAGAACATTTTTAATCAAATCCGTGAAAAACACTATGTAAAGAAAATTGGAAAAAATATCTGTTTCTGGTTTGAAAGTGTTATTTCCTATTTATTGTACAGTACTTACTTGGAAAGTACTTGTTACACTTCAGAAACTTGTTTTTGTGGCTGCCACAAACTATGTTGAATTGGTTGCAACTCCATGAGATTCATTGAAAAATTATAGCAAAATGTGCAGCTGGATGACCCACAGAAACAAAGTTTTTGCAGTTGAATAAACTTTTCCCATGCTTTCATGAGAGAACCAATTAGGAAAGGACATTTATAACCCAGAAACAAAAATTGTGTTACATAATATGATCAAACCCATTAAAGTCAAAGCAACAAATGTGGAAGGAAAACTGTATATGATAAATATAAGCAGAAAAGTAATGAAAAGTTGTGAATTCTTTCCTCTGTATTTCAGTCCATATTTTGCTGAGTTTCTCCACATAATAAAAGCCTAATCTTGTATTAAAACAATCAGTTATAATCTTGGACTACTCTGATATGCTGGCATTTCAATTTTTGCACTTCTCCTAGTCCTTCTGCCTCGTCGGCCCATAGTTTTAGACTGATTCAGTTCATCTTCACTTCTAAATTGTGAAAAATTAAATCTCACACATATTGCTGTGTTGTTATGAATTTCATCCAAGAAGTCAAAAAGAAGATTAATATTTTATCTCTTATGGAAAGGTCATTACTACCAAAGGGAATTTTCTCTCACACTTCTTTTTTTTCCCCCAGATAAGTTATTCAAATGGAAAACTATTCCCTTCAGATACAACTTATGTGGTCCTTTTTCTTTTAAGGGCACTTGAAATATTTAACTCACACCAAGAAAACAGAATGTGTTGAAGCTTTTCAAGTTCTTCTACTCTTTATTTAACTTGCCTTGTTGTACTATGTCAACAAAGTATTGGAAGCAAATGTGCATCAATGCTTATAAAGTGATAAGTGAGTGAGAGTTCTATAATGCCAGTCCTTTTGTTTCACATCTCTTTATCTTTCTTTAGTCTATGCATCCAAGCCTTTCGTTTCCTTCTTCCCTGCAGATGCCACTTCTGTCTCTTTTCAAGGAGCTAGTTAGTCCCCTTGTCTGGAAAGGAACACCATGAAGCTCCAACCCCATCAATGGATGCTAGCTTACACTCACACACAACGGTGAGCCTTTAGGGCAGTAGTTCTCAACCTGTGGTCCCCAGATGTTTTGGCCTTCAACTCTCAGAAATTCTAACAACTGGTAAACTGGCTGGGATTTCTGGGAGTTGTAGGCCAAAACACCTGGGGACCCACAGGTTGAAAACTGCTGCTTTAGGGGCTCTTGTAACCAAGCATGAATCAGCTGCTTTTGCCTAGCTCCTTTCCTATCCTAAGATGGATTTCCCAAAAACGAAAAACATATTTTATTTTTTACCTTAGAAGAGCATCCAGTCAATACCACAATAGGAAGATTCTTGTTTCCAGCATAAGACCATATTGTACTAGTCTCAGTGCATTCTGTGTGTGTATGTGCCTACAAGCCACCTGTCAACATCTGGTGAGCCCATTAATTTCATAGGATTTTGTTGGAAAAGGAATACTCAGAGATGGTTTTGCCAGTTCTTTCCTCAGCACATGGTACTCATTAGTGGTCTCCCATCAAAATAATAACCAGGTCTGACTTAGCTTAGCTTCCAAGATCAGACTGAACCTGGTATACTTAGGATATTTAGGCCCATGCATACAAAAAACACTATACGTCTATTCAGATACCAATTATGCTTTTGCAGTCTGATCATATGCCAATTTGCTTTGAAATATGTCCCATTGGAATTGGTACCGCTTGTTTCCACATAAATGTGTATAGAAGTTAAATCTTTGGCTTATTACACGCATACACATGAACATCCCTATAATATCTGATTTTGCTACATTTGATGTACACCTGAAGACTGGTATTAGAATCCATAGACCATCTCTACCATTTAATGCAGTTTAAAGCTATCTTCAAATTGTGGCAGCCAGACACCAAACTCTCTTTAAGGTGCACAAAAGAAAGCCCTTAATCAGAAGTCTGTAGTTTGTGCAGTCATCATCTAGGTCTCAAACTGGTTCCAGAATATTCCTCTGTAATCACCTGCACAGTGAAATCACTTTAAATGGTTGGTACAGATGGGGCCTATGTGATGGCCTACTCACACATGATAGTCTATTCATTACATGACAGTTGTCATATGATAAACATGCAAGTTTGAATCAGATCTCCAAACTATGAATTTAAGATATTTAGTCTTTCCGACTCATTTAGTTTTTGTTGTTTGAACATAGCAACAATAAGTATATTATACAGGCAAAAAGAAGATACATTTCAATGGATTTTGTTTGTACAGTCAGTCTCCGAGTTACAAACATCTGACTTGCTAATGGCTCACAGTTAAGAATGGGGGTAAGACAACAAGAAGGGAGAGAAATCTGCCCCTTGGAAGGGAAATTCACTCCTGGAAGTAATCATGGGGAAAAGGTATCTCAGCTGATGCTTCATCATCAATCCTTATTTCCATGACAAGTCAATTTTTTCAAAATCCAAGAGTCACAGGGAGAGAAAGTGAGGTGAAATCTTCTGAACAGGGGCACAAACAGCAAAACAAACACCACCTGGGTGTTAATCCTTCTCTATGCTATCCAAACTCCCCACCCCCACCTCTCTCTGGAGTTACACTTAAAATATGTACCTTTTTCAACTTTCAAACTAATGCAACCTATGAATAAACCTACAGAACTTATCTTGTACATAACTTGGGTACTGCCAATATATGACTGAGGAGAAGGCAAAGGTAATATACGGGTGTGGAAATTGTGTGGCCTTCTAATGTGGTTGAACTTTGACTCTTAACAGCACCAGACAGCTTAGCCAGTGATCAGGAATACATACACTCAACGACAATAGAAGATGCACACAATTCCCATACCTGGTATAACAGAGCAACTCCTGCTGAGATGCTTGGATGTCATAGCAGAAGTTAAGGAATTATACTTACAAGTCGATTTTCCATGGGTTTTCTCACAGTTTGGACAATGATAGATATCAATATCTGGTGCCTCGTCTTCTTCTACGCCAACACAGCTGAAAGAAATTAAAGAACAGAATGTCATTGGCAATCTTTTCTCAAATGCTTATACATATAAGAAAAGTAATAAGGCATTTCAAGATATTGTAAAACTAACCTCTCATGCCCATGGTCTAGTCTATCAGAGTCATTTATCAAGACCTTGGCTGATCCATTACATGATTATGGACCCTATGTCAGAAAGAGCCGTTTTGATTCATTGTCTGACTTAGTAGGAGAGTATTGTGTTTCTATGTCTTCCCCAAGTAATTGTGGCTGATTACAGCTGGTCATCTGGACCTGGGTCATGAGAACACATTGTGACAGCACACCTATAATGTCTGCAGCATTACTCCACCGTTTTGCTACAACTGGGTAAATCATTAAAAACAACTCCAAGGTCACCCAGCTCTTTCCTTTGAACCACATGCAGGCAATATGGACCTGAAATTCACACAGACAACATGAACCCCTACCCCCAAAATGAGATTCATTCAGTTAGAATGAATGAGAATTTCATACAATCCTGTCGTTCCTTGTTTTTGTTCTTTCTTCACAAATAACACTACATTCAATTGTGTTCTCCTGACTAAGGAACCAAGAAAAAGAAGGAGATAAAATGCTGCTCCCCACCCCCTTAGTTCCCAACACATACAACCCCTCCCCCCCCAACACACACCCATGTTGGCATTCAGTCTTTAAAAGATTCACCACCACTGCCTTATACACGTAGCCTGAATATAATTTGGTGTCAAACATGTGGCCCTCCAGGTGTTTTGGACTACAACTCCCAGAATTCCTGGTCATTGGACAAGCTCACTAGGACATCTGGGAGCTGGAGGCCCAAATATCTGAAGGGACACAAGTTTGACACCTCTGCATTAAGGCATCATAAAGTAAAGGCTATCACAACCACTTTTGTGAAGTCTCTTGAATTTGGGAGTATTTTGAAATTCTCAATAAGGGATACTCAACTTGTAACAGAAAACCATGGTGGCATCAAGTTGTGGTTGTCAATTAAGGAAACAAGCACATGTAGGTGATAAACTGTAGTATCAAAATCCTGAGCATTTGCATTACAAAATAGCCAAGGAGCCTTGGCTCACTCTGTAGGAAGTTTAATATTCTTGCATAGCCATGTAGAGTGTTTGTAGCAAGACAACTCAGGGGAAAGAAATTGATGCCCAGCACTGCAGGGGAGCTGGAATCAGAGGTTTCCAAGATGCTGTTATTTATGACAAAACACCCTTAACACTATGAATGTTATTCATTGATAACTATCTCCATGATCATCCAACACAATGTTGTTCTTCAGAATATACTGACAGTGCAATTCAGAAATATGTTTAGTGAGACAGGATTTTCACTGAGTTCAGAGGAATCTATTCCTCAGTAAATCCATGAGCATAGGATTGCAGCCTAATTGCCTATTGTGTGGCAATGTTCTTCCCACAGCAAGCAAGATAGGAAACCCAGATCCCTTTGTACTTTGATGAAACATCACATCTAACCCAGTTTCTGAAGCAACTGACTAAATCTATAAATAGAAATCAGGACTTTTCAATGTGGAGAGAATTGTAAGTACTTTCTATGTTTCCATGCCCCAACTGGCACACCCCATTCATTTGATCATATTTTTGCTGCATTTTCTTAGGGACATCTGACAAGCTATTTGCAATTTCGGCTAAAAGAAAACCTTATTTCAACATTTATTACTTAAAACTTTTTACAATTGTTTCATAACGCAGATATGCACACTGCATGCTTACTTTTCAATCCAACTTTCTGGGAGAGCAAACTTAACACATGAGGTTATATGTTGACCTAATAACAGACTACTGCTTTATCTCATATTTGCAACACGACCATCCTTAATATTGCAATTAATATTAAAATATTAATAGCATCAATTAAGATGAACATGGAAAAACCCATTCAGTATAATATAATTCAATATTTAGCAGCTTGAATGGTGTTTGAGTATTCAAGTTGCAGGTGCAACTTCTGATGTGGAAAACCACTGGGTGTCCTGGGCGAAATCATACTCTCTCAGCCTAAATACTCAACTTGAAGATACAAAACAACAACAGTGATTGTATACATTTCTCTGACCATGGTCTAACTGAGTCCAGTGAGCACAACTTGTTACACTAGGTTTGTGTACTCTGGTCTCCTCTAGAAGCATTAGACTGCAAATCCTATTATCCTCATTCAGATTTGGTGGCTGAGGTTACTTTAATCAGTCACTCTCCTGCTTCATTTCTTAGTCCTGGGCCAAACTATGGTTCTGCTCTGTTTCTTATTTTTTGTATTCCAAGCAGAGAATACAAAAGCACCAGAGTGTGGAAGTCACTGCCCTAAAAGCACAGGTTGTGTCCATGGACATCTAATTTACAAATGTCTCATGCTTAGGCGGAAAAAAAAACTCCTCAGAGCAAGACATTGTAGATCAGTGGTTCTCAACTGTGGGTCCCCAGGTGTTTTGGCCTACAACTCCCAGAAATCCAAGCCTGTTTACCAGTTGTTAGGATTTCTGGGAGTTGAATGCCAAAACATCTGGGGATCCACAGGTTGAGAACCACTGTTGTAAATGAAGAAAGATAAGGCAGGAAGGTGGACAGCAACAGTTGGAGAGGTTAGCGTCCATGGAAGCTAGAGCAGAACAGCAGGTCAACAAGAATAGGAGGAAGAAGAGTATTAGTAATATGTGTATTGATGGGGCAGATGGTCTACTACTCGTCCCTCTAGTGAGTTTTACACCAGTTTTGATTCATGTTAGGTAGTAAGTGATGTCTAAACAGGATGATATTTGACTGGAACAAATTAACTCAGTTCTGAAAATGATGTAAGGACATTTTCCCCAGAATGTGGCAATGTCAAATGTCTGTCCAAGTTACTTGTATTAGATATGACCTGGTATGATTGCTGAGAGTCAAGCTATTTCCTCCTGGAGATATAATCATCTTTCCTCAACAAAGTAGAGAAATAAACTGTTTTATAAAGGTTCTGCCATTTGGAGAGTAAAGCATAATGAAAATATTGTGACAATATTATCTAAAAGCAAGTACTTGCTGGAAAAAACTGTCGGAGCAGATGGGCTTCTAAAATCATACGTATGGTAGTCAGTGACTCCTATGATCAAATTATGACATCTGGAAATACAATAACCATATGTCAGATAAAATAATGGAGACAAATCATGTTGTAGGGAGCCAAAAAAGGAAGAAAAATAATGGTTCCCGTATAAATACAGAGCTCTAGGTAGATGAAAAGCCCTACTGTGTTCAGTGGTAGTGCTTGAAAATTTCACATAGTCATCATGAAAAGGTGATCAAGAACCAGATGAGAGAAGGTCGTTCTCACATATTTTGCCTAAATGGTGATCAGGCTTGATAATAAAAATTCCCAGGGAAAATTCTATATTTGCCCTGAGCAATGGTAAAATATATCAGAGTGGGTAGAATGCAACATCATGCTAATAATCAATCACTACTATGACATCAATGACTTCACTTTCAATCCACACCACCCCAAAAATGCCTAAAGAGAAATTGGCAGGAAAGAGCTCCATGATTTTTAGAAGCAGAAGCAAATGAAAGACCTCAATATCAACTGCCCTTGCCTCAGAGGGAGAGAAAAAAAGGCAGGCACAGTTCCATCTTGACTAGGCCCCAAAATAGAGGAAAGCCTTCCTCTTCTTTTCCAACAACCACTGCCTTAGGCCAGTATAGAGGTGGATCAGCTATACTGTGGCCAAATGCTGAATGGGGCTGATTCAGGGCAATAGGGGGAAAGGCCATCTTAACACCAGAGTAATGGGCATCAAGGCTTTGCTCTGCATTAGTCAAAGTTGGAGGGAAAGTCCCAAATTTTGCACTAGCCCCCAGCCTGGTGTCCATGGGAACAGTTGGATCTGTTGTCTCCCCCCCCCACACCACTTTGTACCTAAAGTTATATGTAAGTTGTACGTTTGTGACTGTGTAAGAGTAGTAGTCCATAACATCTGGAACTTGCCCCTCTTTGCCGCAGGGCATAGGGAATCTGGTGACCTACGCCTCGCCTTGCCTTGCCTCACCAACTGGGAGGGTGATCACATGGGGGGAAGCATGGAGTGTGCATGGTGTGCATGGCTTCCCCCCATAGATTGGGCAACATGGAAAGCCTCCTGTGTTGCCTGGGTGGCATTGGTGACCAGGCTAGATCGGCATTTTATATTTATAATTACTTATTTCTGAGCTCTGCCAGAGATACAAAACCAACATAACATCCAAATAGTCTTTGTGTAGGCTGTAAATTGTTGGCAGAATGGTTAACAGCATTATTGCAGACAAGATTAGCAAAAAAAAGCATTATGATTAATCAGTAAGTTCTTATTCATTTTTAAAGCACATGCAGCCAATCTTCCCAAGGTGATTTTTAGAGGTGCAAGGCACCGTACTTGTTAATGAGTGTCTCAGTGCTAAAAGTCCTATCTACACCTTTATCACATTCTGTTCAGCTTGTGAAAGATTCACCTGTATCAATTGTCTGGCCTCTCAAAAACATCTTATGAGGACAAAAAGTATATCTTAATAAAATGTAATGTTTAGATGGACAGAACTGTATCCCATATTGCATCAGAGATCCTTCTCCTATTTTAGGTTACTGTGATATTGTCAAGATGCTTCTTTTCAAGCCATGGTTGCAGAGTGTCCTTCTCATTTATGGATTTAAGCTGTTTACAGCCAGCCCTCCAAATCTGTGATTTCCACTGACCATAGATTGTCACAATTTATACATAAAATGACAGCAACATAATTGAGATGTGCTGAAATGTCCATGCGCATGTGCTGCCATTTAATAATATGGGACACAATCATCCTGGAAATGAACCCCACAGATCCAGAGGGCCCAGTGTTTCATTAACATTATAACTATATATGGCACTTTACAATTAAAACATCAACCAAAAAACCCCTTTAGTTCCCTGCCACAGGCTTTCTGTAAATTTCCATTTTGATACAAAGAGGAAAAGAGTATTGTAACGTGGTAGGGGATTACATCTGGCAGATACTGCCTCTTCTTCTCTGCCTTTGTTGCTAGAGCCAGATTAATACTGACCTAAACTGCAGGGCCGATCTAGCGTGTCCTGTGCCAGATCAACCATGATTATGGGCCACACAACCACCAGTCCCTAGACACTGCAGAGGCTAAAGGGAGCCCCCACCACCCAACAATACTAAATGTGATTTGATGCTGCTGGGCATTTATGCGTCCTGTCCTCCCCTACCATGTGTTCAAGTGGCCTCTGTCATAATTTCATGTGCACCATTGTGGCTTTACCCCACTTTAGCCAGGGTCAGGGAAAAGTCTGATTTCTGGTCTGTGAGAGAACAGTTGGCCTGAGGGAGGGGAAAGAGGTGGATCCCCCCACTTCTATCTCCTTCCCTTCACAACATGTCCCATTGCCATGGCAGACATCACAGCAAATGACAGCGAGCAGATAGGATCCATGTTGCAGCCAGAGACAACCACAACGCAGAGGGTGGGGCAGAGGAGGGCTGCTATCCTGTGTCCCCACCTGAATCCAGGAAATGCAAGGTAGCAGTAGGGACAGCTGTGGTTGGTTCCAGAGAAATTCACTCCCGTAAGAGTTCTCATGGAAAAAAGATGTCTACACTGAATCTTTATCACCAATCCTTGTTTCCACAACAAGCAAAAATTTTCAAAATCCAATTGTCGCAGAGATAAGAAAGTGAGATGAAATCTTCAGACAGCAAAACAGGGGTGTTACATTTTAAAAATGCACCTGTTCAGACTTGCATACAAATTCAACTTAAGAACAAACCTACAGAATGATCTTATTCACACCTGGGGACTTACCACTACAGTGGAGCTGATGGGAGTTGTAGGCTAAGGGCTGAATCTTCCCAACCCCTGAACTACAACATTGTTTTTCTGTGCTGAAACCAGTACTGACTGTAGAGTGTCAGCAAACCATAACCAAATTTCTGGCAATTACTGAACACTCTTCCTTTAAGCCTATACTTGCATCTGGCCTTAGGCAATACTGCTGACTTTGATCTCCATGAATAAACGGCAGTCATGCCATATGCCACCAAGGTGGATGAGACAACTCATCCCTAGATCACAGAAAACAGAACACAAAAAGGATCTCTGACAAGCAATTCTACTAGGGTTTTAATGTTGAATCAATGGGGAATTTAGAAGGAGAGATTAAGCATAACTGCTAGATGACTTTTCTTTATTTAAAAGAGAGTACACCATCTTATCAAATTTCATTTCAGATCATTACTCAAAGCAAACTTCAAACTCTTCACCCACACCTCCTGCAATTGTTACAATGAGATGTATGTATCCATATTTTGAATCCATTTATCCATACAATCTTTCACTTGTTCTTCCTCCATTTCATATTTTAACAGCAATTCATACTTTTCTCGCAATCATAAAATAAGTTTTTATCCATCTTAAATCACACAGTATTTTTTTCTATGAGCAAACCACTGTAATGAATAACATTCCATATTGATAGCAATTTTAGAGCATAAAACTATTTGAGGCACAACTAGAAAGACAGCCAGGGATTTTTTTTCTTGAATGAAAGTCTGAGCTAGATATGATACTTACTTTTTTTTGCGGGGTTATGCATCTCGTGAATGCAATGTTGCTACAAATTTCTCTTAACAAACCCTGTTCCCAGGTAGAATGTCAGCATCCACTTAGACCTCATCTACATTGCCATTATAATGCAGACTGAACTGCATTATATGTTCAATGTAGACTCATATAATGCATTTTAGACTAGCTCCATCATTAATGGTATTCCGCAAAAAAGTGAACACCTGGTTGTTTGAGCAGGCGTTCGAATAGTTAGTGCAATGAGTGTAATGAACATAGGAATGGAACAATGGATGACGGATCTGGATCATTTTTTCAGTGATGAGACGCTAGTGAATGGCTATTGTTGTTAATTATATAGGACTGTATAAGGTGTTATGATGTTACTGTTTTTTACCGTGTACTGTAGTATCGTATTTTTGCTGTTCTGTTGTTAACCACTGTGAGTCGCCTAAGGGCTGAGAACAGCGGTATACAAAAAAAGTAAATAAATAAATAAATAAATAAATTTTAACTGCATTGAATTGGATTATATAACAATATAATGCTGTTTAATCTGCATTATAATGGCAGTGTAGATGTGGCCTCAATTTGAGCCAAGGAAAACCCAGATGCTAAAGGACATCCCTAGGCTTCTTTGATAAGAAGGGACTTAGCCTTGAATCCTTTTTTTCCAAGAATCCAAAGCCAAAGCAAGATTTGGTGTTGAACGGTGCTAATGAAGCAGTCAGGAGCAAAAATCAAAATAAGGCTTTTCCCAACAATGCACAGACATGTTTTTGATGTTAACTCCTACCAATTTGAGTTTGAATTATGTTGACCCTATGAATGGGAAATCTCCAAGTAATCCTGCATCAATCACTCCGATAAAAAAACGGTGTTTGGGTCTTTCAGATTCAGGACCGTGGCTTCATTTATTGAGTCTGTCCACACAGTGTTAATGAAGCAGTCAGGAGCAAAAAAAAAGTGTCCACAGTATCCACCTACTACCTTCAACCTTACCAAGCATTCTTGTTTTTTTCTAGTAAGCCATGCCTTCTCATGATATGGTCAAAGTACAATAGTCTCAGTTCAGTCAATTTAGTACACACATGAACACACATTAATTTATACGAAGGAATATTGATTCACAAAATAAAGAAATAAGTTGCAAATATGAATATAAAGAGAGCAATTTTAAAAATGGAGAGTCATCAAATCATAGAATCAGAAGAGATCACATGGGGCATTCAATCCAACCCCCTGCCATACAGGAAAAGCACTCCTAGACACTACATTCCTAGACACTATATTCCTCTTGATGCAGCCCAAAATCTCAAAAATGGCTTTTTTTAGCTGCTGCATCATATTGTTGGCTTACGTTCAACTTGTTGCCTACAAGACTCCAAGATCTCTTTCACAATATTGTTCTCATTCACATCTATATTGGCACTATTGTATCGCCTATGATTTTATCTGTTTACTTTTTGACTTTTGTATTTTAGTTTGTTGTCTCAGGTTTTTAAAATGTTACTTATCATGACCACTTAATTGTGACAGCTATTTAACTATTGGTTTGTTTGTTAGTCTTATTTATTTATTTATCTATTATTTGCAGTATTTGTATACCGCCCTTCTCAACCCCAAAAGGGACTCAAGGCAGTTCACAGTGTTGACAACAATTCAATGTCATCAATAAAAAACCAGTATAAAACATCAAAACTGACTCTCCACTGATAAAACATTAAACATTAATAAATACATCACATAAAATAACACCACATATCACACAAAGACAAGCTTTCAGTAGCGTAACATAATCAGGTAAAGATGAAATTATGGAATGACTTGACGATGCAACTGGATAACGATTTTAGTAAGGAGATGCTGTTGACTATGTTCTTTATGGCGTTGTATGGTTTTATATTAAATGCTAAATGTTTTAATTGTATTTATATTTGTTTTTAATTGTATTTATAATTGTGGAGGCATCGAATTGTTGCCGACTGTGAACCACCTCCGGGCTGAGAAAGGCAGTATATTAATGTGGTAAATAAATAAATAAATAAATAAATAAAATATAGCATTATTATTATTAGTTAGTAAGTAGTAGTAGCAGCAGTAGTAAATAATAATTTAACCAGACTAAAAGCAGATAGAACAACAGAGGGAACTAAATATAGTAAAAAGCAATGCTTTAACCTTGTGCTTGATGGCTTCCATCAAGGACAGTGCCATTGTCAACCACGCCTCCAACAGTACGGCATTCCACAAAATGGGTGCCACAGAATGTCTCTCCCATGTCCTCCAATGATGTATATTGGTGGATTTCCCAATTAAATCTCAATCAGCAAGCAGGCATTTCCAAGGACAGAATGGATGCAGTTTGATATCACTAACTGCCAAGGCCTATTGCTATGGAATGATGGGTGTGATGATTTTACACATTCTTTAGCCTTTTCTGCCTAAGAGTGCTGGTGCCTCACCAAACTACAAATCCCACCATTTCATTGCATTGCCTCATAGCAATTAAAGTGGTCTCAAATGGAATTCATTCTACAGTGTAGCAGCACTCCAAATCCCAAGATAATTTGGGCTTCAAAATGTCATGGACAATATAACATCCAAGGCAAACTGAGCAGCCACTCATTATTGCCCAACCAGATCAAAGGGACACATATTAGGAAAAACTGTGTAAGTGTTTCTTGTACTTTTGGGGTATATATCATACGGTCATAAAATTAGGTTGATAGACCTTGAAGTGGAAATAGTCTGCTATGAGAATAAATATACCAAAACAGAAGAAATTGATTAAACTCTGATGAACAGAAAGCAGCCTCTTTTCGATCCCTACAACGTTCAGTAGGCCATCAAAACTGTCAACTAGAACCAAAATGGACTTATATTGATGATACAGATACTTGCCACTTAAAAGCTGGATCAAGGTCATCAAATTGTTTAATGGAGCATGGATTCATCCTCCCACAGCCTGGGGATGCATCAATTGTAGCTACACTGTTGCAGAAAGACAACACAAATAACTGTGTATTTTTATGTTGCCAGCTAATCTTCAATTACAGATTTTTTTAAAAAAAAGAAAGCTGTAATGCTCTTTTACCCTCACCTCCTGCTGCTCTGCACTTTTTGAAAGTTGTGGTTTTAACAGCAGTATATGGTATTCTCTTTTGCAACCTTTTTCTTACAAATGAGGATGTTCATTAAATTAATGTTAAGTGATGATGGCTATAATTAGAATTTTATTTTCAAAAATAGCACGTCTGATTCAAAGACTATGGTATCTAAGATGTTCCTTTTCCTATTAAGATGCAATTTGAATGAAGATTTACATCTTAGTACACATGTTTATAATTATTCTACATAAGATGAGCTGGCAGATTCAATGAGAGGCACAAAGTTGTATGCATTACAATTGATGACTGGTTCCTTCTGTTATTTTCCCAGATTCATTGTGAGATGGTGTTCCTTCTAATTTACTATAATTTCATGTAGGAAAAATCTGCAGTTCGTTGAGTGCAGCTTTCTGAAACCAGTGGGAATAAACAAATACTAAATACTAAATACAGTATAGATTGAATTCCTAGTATGGGTATATTCAGGAGGCAACATTACAATATCTATACATAGGTTAAGTATAAGAATATAAAATGTGCCTTTAATGGAGTCATACCATGGATCTGCACACCCCTGCCATAATGTATATGTGTGTATTCTAAAACTGAACCTCTTTGACTCTCTCGCTTAGGAGGGCCGAAAAGGCCTTTGGTCAAATCCTGTGCTAGCACTCATACTGAACTCTATTACTTAACATTGCCAGGTTTGCTGAGATTCCTGATTAAATTACTAACATACAATTGAATACCTTATCCCAGATAAGATTTTCTCTTTCGGCCAGTTGCTCTGGAGTTGGTAAAAAAAAAAAATCATTATAGTCAGGAAATGCCAACGATAGGGAAGGTCACATTTGGTGCAAGGGCAATCAGATAATGTAATGTCTTTTTAATGTGGGTGTTTGTCTGAGACATTACTACCTTGGCTACCTGATTAGGTTGTCTTCCTGTTCCAACCATAAGTGACAACACAAGAAAAGACCATCTCAAACTTCTATCTCAATGATTACTTTCTATGTCCATTGCAGCTCCTCAATACTGTTCCTTCTTTCTCTGGTGTGAGTGGGTATGTGTGGGATGGATGGAGGAGTATCATAGTCTCCTTGAATCTAATTCTTTCTCTCGCATTCCTTCTCCTAGCAACTCTTTATCTGAAATTCTCGGATCTTCACAAGTTTGCTCTTTTAGTTTATATTTCTCCATCCAAAGAAACTGTGCACTATTAGGTATCTATTTGTATTTTGGTATATTGTTTGCCATTTGGGAAGCTCTATCATAAGAAAGAGATAAAAAGAAAATAAACTCATCTGAAATGTGGTGCTGGAGATGAGTTCTACTGATACCTAGACTGCTGAAATAATAAACCAATGGGTCTTAGAGCAAATTAAGCCTTGACTCTCCAGAGAAGCAAATATGACTAAATTGAAACTGTCGTGAGAAGAAATTACTCACTAGAAAAGATAATAATACTTGCTAGAGTAAGAAGGCAATAGGAAAAGAGGAAGACCACATTCCAGATGGATGGACTCAATCAAGAAGGTCATGGCACTGTGTCTGGAGGACCTGAGCAGAGCTGTTGAGGACACTATGACTTGGAGGTCTCTCATTCATGGGGTCATCATAAGTCAGACTCAACTTGATGGACATTAACAACAGTAATCATAACATTATTTCACAATGCGATTATTGTATATATTTGGAGTGCTGTGTCTTCAATAAAATTACCATTTTAAAGAGATCTGTTTGAATGTGAGTATTGACTGATTTCACAATGTTTAAGATACCCTACTGGCCAAAATCCTTTGCATGGATATGAACTCAGAACATGTATGAGTTCAGTCATATGCTCTTAGTCATATCAGATAACAACAGCATTAACAAGAAGACACTGTCAAGAGCCTCAAGAGTGTCTTGACTGCTATTGCACCTAATCCTCTAGTAAGGACATTGGGCTACAATCTCCTTGGAAACTCTTCAGCATTGGCACCAGACCAAAGCTCACTGGTCACTTAAAGAAGACAGAAAGGTTAGCTTCAGAGCTCACAAACTGGAAGTTTAAAAAGCCAAAAGAATAGCTAGGCTGCTAATTTGGCACCATTATCTTCTAGTAATGGTATCTTCAGAAAAGAATTTGTGTTAATCTCAACCTATTGCTAAGAACCAAATTTATCACCGAATTCTACTGTGTCACTTTGCACAGTAGGAATCCTGTAGATCAGGGGTCCTCAAACTTTTAAAACAGAGGGCCAGGTCACAGTCCCTCAAACTGTTGGAGGGCGGATTATAATTTGAAAAAAAAAATGAATGAATTCCAATGCACACTGCACATATCTTTTTTGCAGTGCAAAAAACACCTAAAAACAATACAATAATTAAAATGAAGAACAATTTTAACAAATATAAACTTATTAGTATTTCAATGAGAAGTATGAGCCTGCTTTAGGCTCTTGAGATAGGTTTGTTATTGTTGTTGTGTGCTTTCAAGTGGCTTTAACTGAGCGAGGGCCAGTTAAATGACCTTGGAGGGCCATATTTGGCCCCCGGGCCTTAGTATGAGGACCCCTGCTGTAGATGAACTACTGTGTATTTTAACTGTCACCAGGATATGGTATTTATTAAGTTAAAACAACCAAAACAACACTGCTCATATTCCTTACATTTCACAGTATTTATTAGGGGCAGAACCCTAGTCAGTTCACTGCCTATCAAGAATGCCTATTTTTGCTGCATTAAGATGTTGTCATTACAAAGGTAGGAGACAGATTTCTTTCCCGTTACATATGGAATGGAAAGTTTTTAAATGTTTCATATGTTTAATTTTGATCTAATTTAATTTTAATTTTTTGGAATTGTATGTGTTATAAGGCATTGAATAATTGCCTTGAATCCCTTTCGAGGTAGATAAAGGCGGGGTATAAATAGAGTAAATAAATAAATAAAATAAATGATCACCTATCCATGCTCATACATGCTCACAAATGTACCTTTGGAAAAAAGGAGCAATGACAAATATATTTAATTTTTTTACATTGTTATGCTTTGTTTAATTTCTGTTCAAGTAAAATCCACAACTAATTACCCAATTTCTGAAGTCCAAGGGAAAATTCGAGATTTGTGCAAGTTACTGAATGCTGTTTCTGTATAAAGTCACATACTGTCGGCAGTTTTGCATGCTGTTGACAGCTACAAATAACCTAATTGTTATATTACAATAGTTAACAGACTTTTTGTTTGTAGGGAAAATCATTTGTCACCCATCCAGTTGAAGTTCAATTAAGTTGATGCTTTCATGATTTGAGCAAGATTTAGTAATATCTGTTCAATACATGACAGGTCTTTGATGAACTATGAAGTTTAACAGGTTAACCAAATCCCATGCTAAGTCTATAAGAAACAAAAATTAAGAATCCCTCTAGAACTTAAAGCACTATCTCAGCCAATTTTTGACAATTTATTCACCCGATCATGACCTACCTTTCTACCAATTTACATTGCAATAGCAGCAATAGCCGATTCAGTAAAAGCAACCAAGTTGGCCCAGCTGCAGTTGGCAGGCAAAGCCTAAAATGCAAGGGGGAAATTGATAATCCTCATCACAATAAAGAAAAGCAGAAGAAAACAGAAAGAAACTTCTGCCAATTGTGTAAACTATTGTCCTTTATGGCCAACAAGAACTGGCATTAAGAGGGAGCAATGATTCAGGACCCATTACTTGTGAAGAGCCTTTGCACAATGATGATAATTTCAGGGCTTTGGTGAGCTCTCCTGCCAGATCAGGAGAAATTTACCTGAAAAGTAATCTTGAAACTGCAGCTATGAATGCTCAGTATACTAGTCCTCAAATACAGAATGGTCTCATAGACATTTGTGGTGACAAGATAGTCAGAACATTGCTGAAAGATAAAATGCATCACAGTGTTTCTCTGTTTTCGCAGATTAAACTTTGGATGTGTATACTTCAGAACAGCTATTGTTCTCCTTAAGGAACATTGATGTTGAAGCTTCAGGTATACGAGAAAACTTTATAGGCTTTGTAAACATAAGTGAAGAAGAAGGCTGGATTGCTGTCTGTCAGGTGTGCTTTGATTGTGCTTTCCCTACATAAAGGCAGAATTAAGGAGATTGGACTAGATGGCCTTTAGAGGTCCCTTCCAACTCTAGGATTCTATGAAAGAAGTCTTAGTCAAAACAAGCTGAACAGCAGCTAATAATGTGATGCTGCTGCTGAAAAGGCCAATGCCATTCTAGGTTGCATCAACAGGGGAAGCCTAAGAGAAGCTGAAAGGGAACTGATATGACATTTTACCTTGGCTGGTTTTTTAATTGCTTTTAATGATAATTATTCAATGCAACTGTTTATTTTAACTTATTGTACAATGTTTAGTATTGTCTTTTGTTGACAATTTTAATGGTTTTCTGTTTCTTTGGAAGCTTTTAAACAGAGGCTGGATGGCCATCTGTCAGGGGTGATTTGACAGATCACCCCTGTCAATCACATTCCTGCTTCTTGGGAGGGGGTTGGACTGGATGGCCCATGAGGTCTCTTCCAACTCTTCGATTCTATGATTCTGTGAATATTTGCCAGTTACTATGTTGGAAGCTGCCCTTAGTCCCCATGGAGAGATAGATAGGATAAGGTACAAATAAATTATAATTATAAAGTTATTGTTGATACCATATTGTTTTTGTTGACCCTCCTTTTCCATTTACAGAACTAGTTTACTGTTTTTCTTTTTTGAAATATGGTAAATATTCAAAAGCTTTTAATCTACTGATATCTCAATTAATGTAATTTTATTGGTATCTATTTTTATTTTGAAATTTACCAGTAGCGGCTGCATTTCCCCCTCTTGGCTTATACTCGAGTCAATAAGTTTTCCAAGTTTCTTTCTGGTAAAATTAGGCACCTTGGCTTATATTCAGGTTGGCTTATACTTGAGTATGTATGATATATATTTTTCAAGATGAGGATGGTTGAATCCATGAATAAAGAATCCAAAGATACAGAATCCATGGATAGAAGGTTGACTGTACTCAGGAAGATCACATGAATCCTGAGTGGTGTTTGTTCTCAAAGCTACCTATCTATGATAACACCTATTTACAGATGGGAGTAGCCAAACATGGACAGCATTCCAAAGATTCATTGCTTTCAATTAGCCTGGACATTCCAGTTATACTTGGCCAACTAGCTCATCAACTCTGGTAAACTCTCCTCCTGACATTCACAATTGAGAAAATGAATATGTTTAAAAGAAAAATATATTTAAAAACTACTTTGACCCCAGTTTTGGTCAGAATAGACACACTGAAATAAATGTATCTAAATATGACTATGTCTGACACTTTTTGGATTTAGAACAATGGATGTAAAAGCTCAACAAAGAACGCTGTTCAGTAATTTTGTTCTTCCTGCAACTCTAGAAATCTCTATCAATTAACTCTAAGGAACATCTTGACAATAAAACAAATTATAAAACAGCTTAGTAATAGCACACTGGTCTATCTCTCACTAAAAGGTGCAGGAAGGATCACATGAATAAGAAGGAATGGCTGTAGTTCAATAAGAGAACACATTCTTTATATTATCTCAGATTCAGTTCCTAACATGTCATTCTAAAAATTCACAGAAAAGAAACCTTAACCAGTGTGCCAGAGTAAATACAATTTTATTTTTTTTAAAGTATAGATAAAAGAAATTTTAAAGAGTCAATTAGTTTAATACTAATGACCTACATAGGCCAACCAGCATTGAAAGACAATGTCACTGTGCAGTATAGCCTTGTCACAAGATATGAATGTTGGAAAAGGGAACTACGTGCTTTTTTTTAAAAAAAAAATTATTTGTTCTAATCACTTGTTGATGTCTAAAAGAATAAAGTCATATTGCAAACACATGAAACATTATGTAAAGGGCATGATGTCTCTCATCTTCCACTGAAGAGGCTAAGATAAAGCATAACCTTTCAATCTTCTCTTCACAATAATAAAAGAGAAAAGGGCAGAACAGGGCATGAGCTCACCCAAGCTTTATTTTCTTTTGGGAGAAATATGATCATGTATATGGCATACAAGCCTGGGATGCTTCCTTTTTGAACTAAAGTTTCCAGAATGACCATTCTGGGGAATTTGGGGGGGGGGGGGGAGGTATAAAAAGTAACTTTTCCAAACTGTGCCATATATAACCCAACAAAACCAGTCACAAATAGGCGACAATCTCATGAATGTCCATTTGGCTTCAAGTCACTCAATATCAAAGTGAGAGTGCCATTCTTCGCACTTCCTCCTTTGATTAATTTTCTCTGTGAATAATGTTGGAGCAGCTCCTCTAGAGCAAACCAAAGACATTTGTTTCTCCCAGTGGCCCATCAGATGCCCCTTGTAAGCCCACGGAGCAGTAGTCAACTGAAGGCATTGTTCCCTAGCATTTATTTTTTAAAAACAAAGGACAAGCTGCTTCTGATCTTAAAGAAAGCAGGTGGTCATCCTTAATAGTAACAGACCAAGGCAGAGTACAACTTCTGTGCATTTGTCAATAAATAATAAAGAATATAGATGATGTAGAACAGATTGACAAAAATCAAACCAACTAAAAAGGTAAAAGTTTTCCCCCTGACATTAAGTCCAGTCATGTCCGACTATGGGAGTTGGTGCTCATCTCCATTTCTAAGCCAAAGAACTGGTGTTGTCCACAAACACCTCCAAGGTCATGTGGTCAGCATGACTGCATGGAGCATTGTTACCTTCCCGCTGGAGCAGTAGCTATTGATCTACTCACGTTTGCATGTTTTCAAACTGCTAGTTTGGCAAAAACTGGGACTGACAGCGAAAGCTCACGCCACGCCCCAGATTCAAACCTGTGACCTTTCAGTCAACAAGTTTAGCAGTTCAGTGGTTTGACCCACTGTGCCACCGGGGGCTCTAAATGCTTATAAATATTTTATATACTTATGTAATGTCATGTTTTGAACATAGGACTATTATTATTTATCATTTTTTTATTGAACTGTGACTCTAGAAACTAGCATTCATATCCTCATTTGACCATGAAACCCACTGGGTGACCTTGAGTAAGCAACACCCTCTTGCCCTCAAACCTCTTCTGAACAAATCACGCCAAAGGGAACCCTGTGATAGTCAATCCCAATGTTGCCTTAGATCAGAAATGACTTGAAGGCACACAAGAACAAAAAAGATGACTTTCGATCAACTTATGTAATTTGTGAAGAGATAGGTTTCTATTAGTGCTCTCCCCCCCCCCCCCACCACCACCACCCTGGCCTGGCTATATGGGTGTTTGTGTGTGTGTGTGTGTATGTATGTATCTCCAGTTTCTTCATACCATTCTCTATGCCATCTATTACAGACTTCCTTTTCTCTAAACAAAAAGCTCTCATATGATATAACCTTTCCTAGTAGAGGAATTGTTTCTGTCATCTCATTGCCTGGCTGCCCTTTTTTGCACATTTGCTAGTTCCTAATACCTTTTTTATTATGTAGAAATAACAGAGAAAGTATCCTCAGGTTAAAATAAAAAAACATTACAGTTCTGGTAGTTTTAATTTCAGATCCCTTTCTTATGTACGGTCCTCTGCATGAAATGTACCATTTTCACAGTTGCAGTATACTAGGTCAACATTTTGAGGGTACAACAAAACAGGCAGGAGAAACAGGTGTGGGCTACCATATCTGTACTTTCTTTGAGTTGCACCTGGCAACCCTTTGATTTCACTTGGAGCTGAAGCTGACATAGACAGCCTCTCCCACTGTCACCAGTCTCTTAGAATTGCTGTCACAGCCATCTGTAGTTATCTTCTAGGTGTTGACAAAGAACAAAGTTCCCTTCTAGTAGAAAACTAAAAAGATTTAACTTTCTAGGTCAATGACACCTCAATATTAAGTGCATAGCAGACTCTGGAATAAAAGAAACAAGAATCCAAGTGTCAGATTTGTCTGTGAAGCAGCTGTACTACACCTGCAACAACAATACCATCAACTGAATCAATATCAGGGCAGTTTGCAGAGCAAACCTTTTCATTCTTGGAGTTTGCAAGACATACATAACATTATTATCCAGTTTATCTCTCCCCCCCCCCCAAAGAACCCTTTTGTTGCTTGGATTTTAAGGAGCAACAGCCTTCAAAATGGGGGACAGTGGGAGCTGGTAAAGAATGAGATAGCTCTTAACACACAAAATCAGAGATATCAATGATTTTTGCAATACGGTAAGACCCCTATGTCCATGGGGGATAAGTTTCTGACTGGACTGCGTTTATGAAAAATTGTGGATATGAACAAATGCCATTGGAAAACAAAAATCCCTCTGTGTCTTTCAATCCCCAACCTGTTTGGGGTCCTATTCTCACACTACTGTAGGGCTAAAGGGGTATATCACTATTCCATGAACTATTGCTCTGTTCTGGAAAATCTGATGATATCCAAAGAAAACAATAATACTTCTGAATATGACTAGAATTAATTAATGGTTTTGGCCTATAAAGCTCTATACGACTCCAGCCCAGCTTACTTGTCCGAACTTATCTCCCTCTATGTTCAGCCTTGTAGTTTAAAATCCACCGGGGAGGCCCTGCTCTCAGTCCCATCAGCCTTGCAAACACTTCTGGTGGGGTCCTCCCTCCTTTCCTTTAAGAAAAAACTGAAATCATGTTTTTGGAACCAGGCTTTTGGCTAGCAAGCACTACAGTACTTTGGACATTGAACTGGACCATATGATGATTGTTATGATAATGGAAACAGCTATATGACTATATAATTAATGTTATTGTTTTAATCTATTATGTATTTATGGTTTTATATTGTTGTTATATTGTGATATTGCAGCACAATATAACAACAATATAAAACCATGATATATTGTTGTGATATTGCAGCACAATATAAAACACTGGCCACTCTGAGCCCCCCCCCCCCCCCCCTCGGAGGTTGAGAAGGACGGGGTAGAAATGTTGTAAATAAATAAAAATAAATAAATAATATTTTCTATGCCACAGTTTTCTTAAACCTGAGGTACAAATTGTGAAACACACATACACAAGAATATTATGACATCTTAAAAGGTACTATTTTGTGTCCATCTGGCTGGGGCATTTTGGGCATTGCAGTCCACAAATGTAGCTTGGTCAAGGTGTGAAAAAATTGGCTGCCCATAAACCATTATAAAAATCCTGTAATGAACACAAAAACACTGCTTTTAGAGCAGGAATTCCCTGTTGATCTTAGGAGCAATGTAGTGCTTTGCAGATAACATAGAACACTTCAAATTAAGCTCTGAAACTTAATAGCAACCAGTGCCCCTTGAAAATGACTGATGTTATCTGCATTCTCAGATCTACATCTGTGAGGAGATACGCCCACAAATTCCTCACCCCGGCTACAATTTGCTAATTGTCTTTGGGAACTGCCATTCTGTAACTTCACTGCATATCTGTCTGCGATATTACAAAGAGAAGTGTGCCTTTGTAACAAATTCTACATCAGTAACTCTATTATCTGTGTCTGTGGTTGACAAAGCAAATGTTAACATCCAAAACAGTTTCACTCTATGTGCATTTTCGAAAGGTTTTGAAACATTTAATATTACAGTCAGTAGTTCTTAACACCAGTGGAGCAATGTGGTCATTAGAGAATGATACAAATGTTATCTGCTTTACAGTTTACATCAGAAGTGTTAAATTTTTAACCTTTATCCAAAACAAAACAAAAAACAAAAAACCAAGAAATCTAGTTACCATTTGGAAGTCTGATTAATTTTTATCTCTGAATTTGAATCAATTTTTAAATAATTTCAATTTCACAGATTTATTTCATTACATTTTAAAATAACCTTTATGCAGTTTTGGTGATGTTTTTGAATGTATTTAAATCTGTATTTGTTTAAGTGTTTTGTAAGCTGTTTTGTGTTTCAGTATTTGGGAGAAAGGTGAGCATGATGGTGATGATGATGATGTAAAGACTCTGGCACAAGCCAGTAAAGCTGGTCCCAGTGCCTAAAGACCTTGGCCTGCACTTAAAAACAATTGGCACTGACAAAATTACCATCTGTCAGCTGCTACTCAAATCTGCACACATTATTCGCCAATTCACACAGTTCTAGACACCTGGGAAATGTCCGGCATGATCAAATACAAAAGCCAGTATAGTGATCTTGTTTGCTGTGTACTAATCTTGTTATGTACCCGTATCTAATAATAATAATAATAATAATAATAATAATAATAATAATAATAATAATATCATATTTCTTTGATTCTAAGAAGCACACTAATTTCAGTACCAAGAGGGGGGGAAAGCCATATACATAGGATCCCCTGGTGGTGCAGAAGGTGAAACTGCTGAGCTGCTGAACTTGCTGACTAAAAAGTTGGTGGTTCCAATCTGCATAGTGGGGTGAGCTCCCACTGTTAGACCCAGCTTCTGCCAACCTAGCAGTCCAAAAACATGCAAATGTGAGTAGATCAATAGGTACTGCTTCTGTGGAAAGGAAACAGTGCTCCATGCAGTCATGACGGCCACATGACCTTGGAGGTGTCTATGGACAATGCTTGCTCTTTGGCTTAGAAATTGAAATGAGCACCACCCCCAGAGTTGGACACAACTAGACTTAATGCCAGGGAAAGCCTTAAGCTGTCTGTGTGTGTGTGTGTGCCCATATCTCTAAGGCAGAGATGTTTATATGGGCGGGAGGGTATCTTAGAAGTACAGAAATTGTCATGGATGGGCACAGAAGTGTGCAGTGTGCAGAGATGCAAGAAAATTGTGGTTTCTATATTGATTTATATTATTTGAAACTCTCTGTGATGGGTGGGGAAGATTGCCCCCTTGTTAAAACACTGAGGAACGTTTACAAACTACTTTCTCTAGCCCTCCAAAGGTAGAATTTAATAAAGGAAATAAAGTGTTAAACCAGCTAAGTAACACTCCATAGTAATTCATGCTTAACATGAACAACATCAATCTTCTACGTATTTCTGCATCTTTGATTTATTATTCCGTTTTCTGACTCCCTAGGTGATCCTAATCAATCTCTGTTGTTTGTCTGCTCTATCATGGATAAGGGATCTTAAGCCCTTCCGGTGGTTTGAACTACAACTCCCACAACCTTCACCATTAGACATGTTGGTTGGGAGTGATGGAAGCTGCAGGCTAAATCACCAGGGGAAGCCAATATTACTGTATTTTAAATTTATTGAGCCTTCTCAAATGTACAGTTATGTTTTTAAAACTGCATTCAATACACACATAATTGCCCTACATCCTTTTTGAGCCATAATGAATACTTAATCATGCTTAAGTGGCAGCATTTACAAACCACTTTCTCCATCCCTTCAATGGTAGAGTTTTATGAAGACAATAATTTTAGTGGGAGGGGGCAGTCTCAGATTTGACTGCTCGTACAGGCATGTCTCATAACTCGGCTCCATATAAACAAAATAAATCCTATTTTGCTCTATAAAATCTCATTGCTGAATCAATGGTTCTTTTGTTGAGTTATGATAAGACTTCTCCCTAACCCAGTTGGCTTTCATTTCACTGTTACTATCTTGTTCAACGTGTTTATACATTTTTAAAATTTCATGAAACTACTGGGACAGATCATCTGGAGGCATGGGGTGGGGTGCTTTCAATATGCTTCTCCATGCCTTCAAAAACAGCTTTCACGAAGGACAGCATGAATGAATGAATGTTTGGAGGAGATAGTGGGCTGAATGAGGAAAAACAAATTGAAACTGAATCCAGAGAAAACAGATGTTCTTGCCATTAAGGGTCCTAATTTGGGGATGGAGGTGTGTCAGCCAGTTCTGGATGGGGTTACCTCCTCCTGAAAGACTGTGCACACAGCTTGGAAGTGCTCCTGGATCTGTCTCTCCAAATGTCAGCCCAGGTAGATGAGACGGTCAAGAGTGCTTACTACCACCTTTGGCTGATATGCCAGCTATGCCCTTTCCTACATTCAGAGCACCCAAAGATGGTAGTGCACGCACTGGTAACCTCAAAGTTGGAATTCTGCAAAGCAATTTATATTGGTATACCTTTGTACCAAGTTTGGCAACTCCACTTAATTCAAAACATGTGGGCCAGTCTATTTTATTTAATACAAATATAATTTTTATTATTTACTTATTTATTTATTGTATTATCAAAAGCTTATACTTATTTATTAATTCACATATTTATATCTTGCCTAAGAACAAGCTGTTCTCCCAAAATATGAATGGCATGAGAATATTAATATATAACACTTTTCATTTATTCCAAATTGCAATCAGAAGAAAACATCTCTCCTTGTAGTTTTGAAGGAAGTTTAAGTGAGGGGGAAACAGCAACAGATCTTAAATGTGACAGATTCAACCTGTCACATTTAAGATACTTAAGCAAGACACTTCCTATCATCATTACTGTACATTTGAAATTGTACTTATTTGAAGTTAGATTTTTAAAACTTTTATTACATCAACTAATCAATATCTGTTGAATTTTCTTCTTAGGACAAAATCTGCATATTAAAAAATACTTTACAAGAGCCCTAGTGTTATACCTATTACTAACTGAATAATTTACTTACTAAATCCATTAAACAATATAATACTTATTTAGAAAGGGGAATTTATGTCTCTTTACATTCTTTACAATCATCTAAACTCTTTAGACTCAGACAAGAATCCACATGCAAATAGTTTTTAAACTACATAAAATGGAATTTGAGAAAATGGGAAAAGCTCAAAAGGCCAGAGAAAAGTGTTAAAAGTGCTAAAAAGTATTTAGAAGGGATTTAAAACTAAATAGGAGTACATTAAGTGTACATAAGTGTATTACATCCTTACTTCCATAATAGAGTGACTATATTAGGACAGAAAAGGCAGTAATTGCTGACATAAAAGAAGTGAAAAGATACAAAAGGTTGGCAGATAACATGTATACAAACTTGGTTTGTTTGGTTTTTAAATTCTACTCTGGGACAAAAGAATATCCTTGTTGTGTACATCTAGTTTTTAAGAATTGAATTTTCTGCAATAAAGATAGTGAAAGACCCCTAAAATATTTTGATTTTTTTATTTTTGAAAGAAAAATGAGGAATATCATCGCTGAAAAGAGTTTAAAGATTGTCTGATGCATTTGTATACTATCTTGCTACAAAAATATGTAGTAAAACAAAACCCATTTTCCTCTCTATGCTGAACAAAAATGAAGTATTGTATTTCTCTCTCTCTCTCTATATATATATATATAATCACACAAACAGAGCACACAGTATCAAAGAAGGTTTTAAAGCAAGATAAAAATGTTTACAAAACAATTAACACAAAATACAATGGAATGTAATACACAGAAAAGGC
Organism: Anolis sagrei; assembly: GCF_037176765.1. Taxonomy (NCBI): domain Eukaryota; kingdom Metazoa; phylum Chordata; class Lepidosauria; order Squamata; family Anolidae; genus Anolis; species Anolis sagrei. Next base: position 62,089,575 of record NC_090022.1, on the reverse strand, counting down.
AGTATTAAACCACATACAGCATATAAAAACAGCAGCCAGACAACTTGGAGACAAAACCACCACATTCATGGGCTACAACCAACAATTCTTAGGACAAGCATTTTAGAGCTGGATTCTGTAGGAACCCACTTCAATTACCACTTCAGTTATGCAGGTCTGGGGCACCCAAAACAGTAGTATTCCCTAATAATTTAAAAGAATATGTAACTTCATGTGTGTATGTTTGTGTGTGTGCCACCTTCAAGTTGCCTGTTGACTTATGCTGATTCCATGAATTTCACAGGATTTTCTTTGGCAAGGAATACTCAGAGGTGGCATTGTTAGTTCCTTCCTCTGAATACAGGACTAGAAAAGCTTCGAGGTAACTTACGACACCATTCAGGACTTGAAACATAAATGGTATACATTAAATTGAAATTAGAAACATACAGGACATTAACAGGGCTACTTTAGGAGTTGTTTAAGTCACTGCTTCTTAAACTGTGGTTCCTAAATAGGCGCCCCTTAGCTCAATGTTAGGGGACACAGAAAAATTATTTATTTGTTGTTTATTTACCATATTTATACCCCGCCCTTCTCAATCCTGAAGGGAATTCAAGGCAGTTTTACATATAGGCAACTATTCAATGTCTTAAAAACATACAATTAAAATAAACATTTACATTAAGATTAAAATTAATACTCATTAAAACATTACAATCTTTATTAAAACATTAAAAACATTACAATCTTTATTTAAATACATACTATCCACAATAATAACCCGAGGCCTTCCCAATAGTCATTGCACTTATTCCATATCCTTCTATAGAACTTCTCCGGAGGCTTGATCCCAAACTGGTAACAGTTAAAGGTTTCTGAATGCCACCTTGGTATTTACATGAAACTGTTAGCAGCAATGTCCAGTGTTTACAGTAGTCTGCAGAAAAAAACTTTGGCTGTACTCCACAGAAAAGAAAATTAACCTGTTTAGCAACCCTTGCAAATCCTATTTTATTTTTAGTAAATGTTTTAATTTTATACCTATTTTATAACGCTACATACTTGAAATCACATAGAAAAAAATCAGTCACAAGTGGAAAAAGTTTTCAAAGGCCAATTTAAGCGATTTTCCATGTGACCAATGCCAATAATCTAGATATTGTGTTCAGAGGAAGGAAAATTCTTTTCATATAAATGTGAAACTGCAAATCATTAAAATGTCGTCTTCCAAATTTAAGAAAATCAAAATTATCCTTCATTATCTATAATTGTCAGCTATAGAGCAAGGTGCAACATTTGGCTGAAATAATTACAACCACTTCTGACCATATGCTGCAAACATGAGGTTCTGGAGCCTGAGGCAGCATCTACACAGCCAAATAATGCAGTTTCAGAATGCAGTTTAACTTCATTGAATTTGCTTATATGAGTCTACGTTGCTATGTAATCCAGTTCAATGCAGTTAAACTGCTTATATGGCAGTGTAGATCCAGTCTGGCATTTCTCTTCTTTCTTATATTTCACAGTTTCTTAATCTGGGTACATAATTTTGAAACTCCTGGGAATCACAGCTCTATGATTTACTTGCAACAGTGTTTTGCATTGTATTACAATGCTGAGGGTGAAACAGATCCCTTTTGGCTGTATAGTCCCATCATAATCCCAGGCTGAGTTGCAAAACAATTGTGCTACAGAACAGCAAACCTCTCTGAAAAGCAAGGTTGAAAATAACATTGATCTGAAATCTTAATGTATGTTAAAAGGTATGCTTTCAAATCCATCCCATATTTTGAACCAAAGTTAACAGCATAATGCCCTGCTTAACACCCTTGAGGTCATGAATCTGGGCTATCTCAAATTATAATGCTGAAAAATGAAATGTTTCCAAATGCAGACTACTAGAAATAATACTAAGTAGGGGCCATATACAACTACATACAAAATAATTGATTGTTCTGTGAAATGATGCCTAGTAAATAAGATTTTTAATATCATTAAGGAAAGTCTTCTTTTTTTGCCACACTGCTTGTCAGAATTATTGTATAGAAAAGTTGCTTGCTGCGCAGCCACTGGCACATCTTCCTTCTACAGAAACAAATATGATGTTGTCTTCTAAATGAAATATTAGATCATATTAAGAAAAACACAAAATATACACAGCTGCTAAATTACAGTAATTTAAAGTTACTACGCCATCATTTGCAGAAGGGACACTCCACTGCTAAGTGCTATGCCTAAACTGGTTTACTCCAGAGACAAAAATGCATTTCCAGAGCCAAAAAGCAAGAATCCCCAAATCAGCAATAGCAGCAGTCTTTTTCCTCCTTGCTGTGGCATCACCATTCTGAAGGACTGGTTTAGTATCTGATATTTATTTTTAATTATGCATAAACAATAGAATTATCTTGTCAATTCAGATAGTGAGTCACACGTTTTATATATAAAGGCTAAAATCACAAGCTTTGATGTGTCTTTTCATATTTCTGACCTCCAAAGGGTTGGCAATTTTCTCTTTTTCTTCTGAGAGAGCCAACCCTGCAGAAACTTAGACAACTGATTCTGTGTGTGATGCCACTAAACTGGCATTGTCACTTCATAAGCAACTCCAGGGGCCTCATCCCAAAGACCAGGTGAATTGTCCTGCTTCTCCTGGCTTCAGCGGGAAGAGAGAGGAGGGGCATATGATCAGGAAAGTGTGGCTAAGTGTCCTGCTTAGCAACACTTTCCTGATCATATGGAGAAAGCATCACCCTCCCAGTGAGGCCCCAGGCTGGCTCCATGAGACACTTTCACCCCGGTTGGGGGTGGGGTCTCTGCCGGAACTCACACAATGTCATTTAATAGCTGGTGTGTGGTTTTGTCCATTAGATGGGGTGAAAGCATCCTAGGACACTAAATTCCTCCATTTAATAAGATCAAAAAGTCTGTTTTCATTTGTAAAACACTCTATCAAGACCTGGTAGTGTCATGCATAATCATAACCAAAGTCATCCATTGATGAACCATTTTCTTTTGTTCCTAATAACTGGTTTCTAGAGCTAACAACTGAAATCCAACAGGCCAAAGATGGCAGGCATGGACAGAAGAACTCAATCCAGAAGCTCCGTGATCTCCTATCTCCAAAAGCCTGGGTAATAATGATCACAAGATAGGTAAATGACTCATTAAGTTATGTTGCAGCTTGAAAAGTTTCAGTTCAAACTGCAAAGGCCCTGCCTGGCCCAACACTTACTCGCAGACTCCCAGTGAATGGTCTGCACACCAGATACATTCTGGCTTTAACTGATGTTTCACTGAAAACCTCCATGGCCTTGGGTCATGGCCCAAATTTAAATTAGAAGATCCACTACAAAGACTGTTTTCATAGAATTATAGAATCAAAGAGTTGGAAGAGACCTCATGGGCCATCCAGTCCAACCCCCTGCCAAGAAGCAGGAATATTGCATTCAAATCACCCCTGATAGATGGCCATCCAGCCTCTGCTTAAAAGCTTCCAAAGAAGGAGCCTCCATCACACTCCGGGGCAGAGAGTTCCACTGCTGAACGGCTCTCACAGTCAGGAAGTTCTTCCTAATGTTCAGATGGAATCTCTTCTCTTGTAGTTTGAAGCCATTGTTCCGCGTCCTAGTCTCCAAGGAAGCAGAAAACAAGCTTGCTCCCTCCTCCCTGTGGCTTCCTCTCACATATTTATACATGGCTATCATATCTCCTCTCAGCCTTCTCTTCTTCAGGCTAAACATGCCCAGTTCCCTAAGCTGCTCCTCATAGGGCTTGTTCTCCAGACCCTTGATCATTTTAGTCGCCCTCCTCTGGACACATTCCAGCTTGTCAATATCTCTCTTGAATTGTGGTGCCCAGAATTGGACACAATATTCCAGGTGTGGTCTAACCAAAGCGGAATAGAGGGGTAGCATTACTTCCTTAGATCTAGACACTATGCTCCTATTGATGCAGGCCAAAATATCATTGGCTTTTTTTGCTGCCACATCACATTGTTGGCTCATGTTTAACTTGTTGTCCACGAGGACTCCAAGTTCTTTTTCACACGTACTGCTCTCGAGCCAGGCATTGTCCCCTATTCTATATCTTTGCATTTCATTTTTTTCTGCCAAAGTGGAGTATCTTGCATTTGTCACTGTTGAATTTCATTTTGTTAGTTTTGGCCCATCTCTCTAGTCTGTCAAGATCGTTTTGAATCCTGCTCCTGTCCTCTGGAGTATTGGCTATCCCTCCCAGTTTGGTGTCATCTGCAAACTTGATGATCATGCCTTCTAACCCTTCATCTAAGTCATTAATAAAGATGTTAAACAGGACCAGGCCCAGGACGGAACCCTGCGGCACTCCGCTCGTCACTTCTTTCCAAGATGAAGAGGAAGCATTGGTGAGCACCCTCTGGGTTCGTCCATTCAACCAATTACAGATCCACCTCACCGTAGTTTTGCCTAGCCCACATTGGACTAGTTTCCTTGCCAGAAGGTCATGGGGGACCTTGTCGAAGGCCTTACTGAAATCCAGGTACGCTACATCCATGGCATTCCCCGCATCTACCCAGCTTGTAACTCTATCGAAAAAAGAGATCAGATTAGTCTGGCATGACTTGTTTTTGATAAATCCATGTTGACTATTAGCGATGACCGCATTTGTTTCTAAGTGTTTGCAGACCACTTCCTTAACTATCTTTTCCAGAATCTTGCCTGCTATCGACGTGAGGCTGGTACCGGACGGTAATTGTTTGGGTCATCCTTTTTTCCCTTCTTTTCCCTCCTCCAATCTGCTGGAACTTCTCCCGTTCTCCAAGAACTCTCAAAGATTATTGCCAATGGTTCTGAAATGACTTCCGCTGGTTCCTTCAGTACTCTTGGGTGTAGTTGATCTGGCCCTGGGGACTTGGAACTCATTTAGAGCGGCCAGGTATTCCTGGACGACTTGTTTCCCAATTTGGGGTTGGATGCCCTCCAATCCCTCCTCCACTCCATCTTGCTGAGGTTGAAGATGACTTTCTTTTTGTGAGAAGACCGAGGCAAAGAAGGCATTAAGTAGTTCTGCCTTTTCCCTATCAACTGTCAGCATTGCCCCATCTTCTCCTCGAAGAGGTCCTATCGCCTCCTTGTTTTTCCTTTTTCTACTGACATACGAAAAGAAGCCCTTTTTATTGTTTTTAATGTCCCTGGCAAGTCTGAGCTCGTTTTGTGCTTTAGCCTTGCGTACCTTTTCCCTACAGGTGTTGGCTATTTGTTTGAATTCTTCTTTGGTGATTTCTCCCTTTTTCCACTTCTTGTGCATGTCTCTTTTGTGTCTTAGCACAGTTAGAAGTTCTTTGGACATCCATTCTGGCTTCTTTGCACTTGTCCTATTTTTTCTCTTTGTTGGCACGATTTGCAATTGCATCTTGAATATTTTACTCTTGAGAAATTCCCATCCATCCGTAACTCCCTTGTCTTTTAGTATCTGTGTCCACGGGATGCTGCTCAGCGTTTCCTTCATTTTTCGGAAATCAGCTCTCTTAAACTCCAAAATGTGGGTTTGACTTGTCTTGGTTTCGGCCTTCCTTTGTACCTCAATTTGCAGGAGCACATGGTCACTTGCCCCTAAGGATCCGACCACTTCAACCGCATCGATCAGGTCCTCCGCATTTGTTAGGATGAGATCAAGAGTAGCCAATCCCCTTGTTGCCTCTTCTACCTTCTGGACCATGAAACTGTCTGCAAGGCAAGCGAGGAATTTGTTGGACCTTGTACTCTTGGCCGAGTTTGTTTTCCAGCAAATATCAGGATAGTTGAAATCGCCCATGACTACTACATCTCTTCTCTGTGCCTGTTTGGTCAACTGTTGGCAGAAGACTTCATCAAGTTCTTCCTCTTGGCTTGGGGGTCTGTAGTAGACGCCTACAATGACATCTTTTTGAATCCCAGTTCCCTTGATTCTTATCCAGATGCTTTCAAGTTGGTTTCCTGGATTGCTGTCTTGCATCTCTTCTGCAGTGTAACAGTTTTTGACATATAAGGCTACTCCACCTCCTCTCCCCTTTGTTTGGTTTCTGTGAAAGAGGTTATAGCCCTCGATATCTACATTCCAGCGATAGGAGTCATCCCACCAGTTTTCAGTGATACCTATGATATCATATTTGTGGTGTTGTGCTAAAAGTTGGAGTTCGTCTTGTTTATTTCCCATGCTCTGTGCATTAGTGTAAAGACATGTGAGCCCCTGAGATCTTCCCTTGAGCTGTTTAATTGGGATTATTGTGCTTTCGGTACTTGGTCCTCGTTGTGTTTGTGCAGCCCTCCGTTTAGCCTTCTGGCGGTTCCCTGACATTCTGGGTAAAGTAGTGTTCGCAAGGCTGTTGTCCCCCTCCCCCGGTGGACATAGTTTAAAGTGCGTCTAATGAAGTTTGCGAGTCTGTGAGCAAAAAGGTGTTTTCCTACTTGTGTGAGATGCACCTTGGACGATTTGAAAGAACAAATGATGTCTGAGATTTTTGACTTCAGCTAGCTTTTTTCTCCTTCCCTGGATCCTGTAGGATAGAACCATGGAAGCTAAAGGAGAATACAGATGTATCTCCATTAACAAAAGAGATTTGTTCCTAGGCATTTCTTTTTGCTGAAAATGTGATACAGAAATAACATGGAAAGAATATGAATGGATCACTACATCACCATAAAGAAGAGCTATTCAACATTTTGCAGCAAACCTTTTATCCAAAACTACACATATGCATGTGTAAAGTGAAACAACCAGGTCAGGTATGCTTGTATAAATCAATAAAAATGTGCTGAACTTTCCAGAAAATGCCACATGCACCCAGAGATTACTTTTCTTTCACCAAACTCCACTTTTCTCACAATCCACATTAGAGGCCAAATGGATGGGTCTGCCCTTGGTTTCTTAATATGCTGAGATTATCTATTGAATCAGATTTATTGGCTTTCTCCTGTTCTCTCTGCATGCCATTCATTCATCCTAACTAATAGATTCTGGAAGTAGCTACTGTTTATCATGCCTATTGTATGCACAACCACATACAGGTCCAGTAGATCTAACTACAGCAGAACCCATCTTTTCCCAGTTGTATTGCATTGTTTACCGCAGAAATATTGCTGCAACCCAATACTGGAAAAGTTTCCCTCAACCTGCTTCACAAACTGAATCTACATTGCCATATATCCCAGGATCTGATCCCAGATTATCTTCTTTGAACTGGATTATACGAATCTACACTGCCAGATAATCTGCGATAATCTGCCTTGTAGCTAGACGGAGGATGGTAAATAAGGGGAGCTTGATGAGCACAAAAAGACTTAATAATATAGGAGACTCTTTGTCAGAGGTTTTGTTCACTGAGGTATGATCGTATTCAGTTTTGTCATTGTGTTTACAGAAGTTAGTTCCATGGTTACATCCTCTCCTTCCTGCATCTCCAAGTAGCAAAACACAGAGAAGGCTGGCAGATCCTCTGGAGCAGATTGGAGGGAGGGCATGAAAAACCTGATGGTACATAAGTATCAAAATATATTACGGCAACAGCCTGAAGAAATATATCTTTTGAATGGGCCTAACAGTTAAGCATTTTTTAACAAAACAATTGTAAAAAAATAAAACCATTTTCTATAGGTTTTTAAATTTTTAAATACCATTTTTACTTTCTTTTCTTTTTTTCTTATTCCTAATCCCAATTCTCCTCTGCAGTGTCACCACCACTTCATTTCATTGACTCAGAAAAGCAAGCAAACAGCTGCAGCTGAAACGAACAAAAACGCTGCCTCTTGGCTAGACATTAAGATGTGCTCTTGTGTAAAACAAACAGCTGCTTTGCTCTGAAACAGGGCTGGAACATTAGCTGTACATTAAAAACAAAGAGATTTAAGGGCACACTTTTCTTATTTTTTGGCATTTCGAGTAGTGCAGCTATGTACAGATGGTGACAAAACTGTTTCCAGATCAGCCTGGCACACAGCTATTGGTTTTATTCTGACAGTATATTGCATCCCTAACTACTTCACCATTTTGCATTGGGAGAAAGAAAACTTGTTACTTTAATGTCATCAGTAACATAAGGATCTTGTGTGATTCCAGGAGCTAAGTTAGGGTCAGGATGATCAGTTACTGGGTGAGAGACCACACACACACACACACACACACACACACACACACACACACACACAAATATATATATATATATATATATATATATATATATGTATATGTATATGTATATGTATATGTATATGTATATGTATATGTATATGTATATCGTTTGTGGGATTAACAGAACTCAAAAACCAGTGGGCCAGTTGACACCAAATTTGGACAGCATACACCAAACAACCCAATGTATGTCGCTCACTCAAAAAAAATGATTTTGTCTTTTGGGAGTTGTATTTGCTGGAATTTATAGTACATCTACAATCAAAAAGCATTCTGAACACCAATGATCAAATTGAACCAAACTTGGTACCCAGGACTCCCATGACCAACAGACGGTTTTGGTGGGAATTGACCCTGAGTTTGGGAGTTGTAGTTCACCTTCATCCAGAGAACACTGTGGACTCAAACAATGATGGATCTGGACCTAACTTGGCATGAATATTCCACATGCCCAAATATGAACACAGATGGAGTTTGGGGAAAATGGACCTTGACATTTGGGATTTGTAGTTACTGGGATTTATAGTTCACCTACAACCAAAGAGCATTCTGAATCTCACAAATGACAGAATTGGGGCACATCATAAATATAGATAGATATGATTCACACACACACACACAGATATAGTATCATGGATTTGAAAGGGACCCCTAAAGAAGGACTATGACATGTTCCATGTTTCAGAGTAGGCAAACCAGACAATCTCCACATCAACACTCACAAAGAAACAGCAAGAAATACTGTTTACCCACAAGCATACAGAAATTACATATATTAGAAACCAACACTTTCTCATTACTTTATTTTCCATATCACCATACTAGGCCACAGCAACACATGGTAGGGGACGGCTAATATGTGTGTGTGTGTGTGTAATATTCAGCCATAAGTTCTATCAAGTTTAACTACCTTTACTCAAAGGTAAATTAGCTAAGGACTGCAGTCGTAAGCAATTGCTCCATTCATATTCAGACTCAAAAACATATTTGAAAATCAGTTAAGACTTTGGTTGAATCAGAATGTGGCAAACCTTCCTGTGTTGCAAAGCATCCAGATTACTAAAACCAGAAAAAATGAAGCCACAATACCTTGAAAACATCTTCTTTTTTTGTCAAGTGTAAATTCTGCAGCAATTCTCACTGTTTTATGCTAAAAAAACCCAAACTTTTCATAAACCTCTGGTCCCTCGCTCTCTCACACACCATAATATCCAAGACAGCACTGAATTTCTGTATGATCTCTATGGTTGTTAATCAAGTGCAAGATACTTCTCTGTGGTGGGCACCCTAACTTTGGGTCTTGTGTAACATTTAGCACTATTTTCAATGCCAGGTTAAAACATTCCCTCTTAATTACATTATACCAGTGCTTTGATTTTGGACAATATTTACACCATACTCAATAATTGACTCACCAACCTGAAATCTTTGAGAAGACATGGTTTATAATTAAAATAAAATGCAAATACATACTGTAGAGATGTGTTTATTATAAAGTGTTATTTATAATGTGTTTAAACTGTATTTATAATGTTTATTATAAAGTGTTAGCTATAATGTGTTTGAATCTGTATTTATGTATTACATTTGTTGCCAGGGCCTAGCTGAGAGAGATAGGTTGCCATGGTGACAAGACAAGGCAGCAGAGGAGGTGGGCGGAGCTTAAGGAGAAAAGGGTTTGAAAGTGTCAGTCAATTTCCAGTCAGGCGGAAGAGACCCTGAGGAGAAGAAGAGAGCCAGTTAAGGGCTCTGGGAAATAGCAGAGTCAAGAAAGGACTCTGGGAAAAGTAGTTTAGTCCGGTGGATGAGACCCGGGGAAGAGGTTAAGGGTGTTGTGAAGCTGTGAGAATTCAGTAGTTCTTAGAATTTGTGAATATTTCTTCAGCAAGAGAGCTGAAGGTGTTCCCTTGTTAGATTGCTTAGGTTAAAGAATCTAACAGAGGGGGTTTAAAGGATCGCCAGTAAGGAAAGACTGGTGATCAGTGGTTTGTTCCGAGTATAGGGCAAACAGTGTGGATATTCACAATAGGGAACTCTGAAGTAGTATAAGCACTTCACTAAAGAAGGAGTTTGTAGAATTGTAACATCAGAAGCCTGTATGTATCTCAAACCAGCCATTTTGTAACATCAAGCCTTGTGTCAAGTTCAAATTCTCAAAACTGCAACAATTACGTTCTGTTAACAATAAAACTTGTTCTCTTTATATTTCAAACCTGCCTCCTCGATTGCTTTCATGCTTGGTGCATTCCACACTACCAAAGTCACCTCACAACACAACTAAAGATAAACAGAGACCTAAACCAGCGTCTCTAAACATATTGGTGGCAGCTTAATTGATATCTAAAAGAAGGTTCCTCACAGAATATTGGCGGCATTAAAGAAGATTAATACTTCCTCACATAATTTTATTGACAAGCGGTGGGATTATCACTTCCTCACATAATTTTGGTGGCAGACGACGGGATTCGTGTAACAACTGATCGAGTGCCTTAAGTTTAATTTTAAAATAAGTTGTGAGGTAAAAGTTGCTGAAAAATGGCTACCAGGCGACAGAGAAAGCTGGCTGAAGAAAGAGAGGGAGACCAAGGGGAAAGTTCAAGCTCTGGGTCAGAGACAGAGCCAGTGCCTATGGCAGAAATGGCTTTTAAGTACAAGTTAGAGATGAAACGATTGGAGATGGAGGCAAAACAAAGAGAGAGAGAACTGGAGGAAAGACAAAGAGAGAGAGAACTGGAGGAAAGACAAAGAGAGAGAGAACTGGAGGAAAAACAAAGAGAGAGAGAACAGGAGTTAGAATTAAAGAGAATGGAGTTTGAGCTAGAGAAACAAAGATTGGCTTTGTCTCAAACACCCAGTGAGGTCCAGGAAGGGAGATCTGGGGTGGATACCCCAGATTTGACAAAGAAATTCCCAAAATTTACCAAAGGAGATGACCCAGAGAAATTCCTTATATCTTTTGAGAGATGTTGTCGGGATTTTGGGTTGGCTAAAGACAAATGGATGATATACCTAAGGCCTCAAATAAGTGAGAAGCTGTTACAGATTTATGGACAGATGCCGGAGGAGTCTTGTAGAGACTATGATCTGTTTAAGAAACAGATTCAACAGGAATATAGATTGACTCCTGAATATTATAGATTTAAGTTCAGGACGTTGAAGAAAGAAAAAACACAAAGTTTTGCTCAGGTGGCCTCTAGATTGTCTCAACTGTTCGATAGTTGGATAAAGACGTCTGAGGTAGAAGATTATCAACAGCTGAGGGAACTTTTGAAGCTGGAACAATTTTTCCAATTAGTTCCTTATGAAATTCGTTGGGTGATTCAAGATCGCAAGCCATCCACGATTGTAGAGGCAGCGGGTATGGCAGATCAAATAACAACCTTGAAAGAAGGATTTAAAAGGGAAGATCTGCCAGGGGACAAAAGAACAAACAGGCAGCCATTTTATCCACAACAAACACGCCCACAGCAAGAAAGGGGCTCTGACATAGAAAACACCCCCTATAGGAGGCAGAGTGTAATAAGACCAACTGCTCCTGAGGTAAAACGACGGTGCTATCAATGTGGAAAATTGGATCATATAAAATACCAGTGTCCCCTGTTAAGGAATGAGAAAACAACCCTCTTTATAAATAAAATGAAAGAAACACCAAAGGCAGGACCAGAAACTGTTGCAAAGGAGAGTTCAGGCTCAGAGCCTCAAGAGAAACAATGTTTGTTCATCCTGTCAGGCAGCCCATCTAAGGATTACTTAGAAACCATTTCTATTGATGACAAAGACAGGAAAGGACTTAGAGATACAGGTTCCGAAGTATGCATAGCGCACCCTGAAATAATACCTCAGAAATTTCAACAGCCAACCTCTGAAATAAAATTAAAAGGTTTAGGTCCCGCGATCCCAACACCCGTGGTGACTTTGCCAATAGAATATAAAGGATGGAAGGGTATGTGGGATTTTGCAGTCAGTCCTGACATACCATATCAATGTTTAATTGGAAATGATTTGGCTGAGGAGATTAAATACTGTAAGATGGCGTGTGGGGAGAAAGAATGTAACAATGAAAGCCCTGAACAAAAAGCCATGTGTTTTGCCATACAACAAGATGGGGATGAGAGTCCAGAAACCAGCGCTACAGTGGCTGAGCTTGTCAAGAGGACGGGAGGAGTTGAGGAGATTCGGCAGGAACAGAGAGCCGATGAATCTTTGAAACCTCTATTTGCTTTAGCTCAAAACCCCACAATATTGACAGAAGAACAGCCCTCCGAGTTTATACTGAGGAATGGTGTCTTATATAGAGAGTCCAAAAGTGTAAACTCGACAGAAAGATCAGGGACATATAGTCAAATCGTAGTGCCTCAAGGTTTTAGAGAACAGCTGATGAGGGTGGCACACGAAAACCCTCAAGGTGGACATTTGGGCATAAGAAAAACCACGAAGAGGATCACTAAAAACTTTTATTGGCCTGGCATGTTCCAGAGGATCAAAGAGTTTTGCCAATCCTGTAACATCTGCCAGAGATTGAGCACTGGAAGAGATAAAGTTAAAGCTCCATTGATCCCTATGCCAATAATTGGAGAACCATTTTACAGAGTAGGCATTGACATTGTAGGTCCTCTCTGTAAACCAAGCAGACGTGGTTACCGTTACATTTTAACCATGATTGACTACGCCACAAGATATCCAGAGGCTGTAGCTCTGACTAACATCGAAACAACTACAATTGCAAATGCCCTGCTGTCCATTTGGGGAAGAACTGGATATCCTAGAGAACTGGTCTCGGACTTGGGAACCCAGTTTACTTCCAAGCTTATGTCAAAATTGCTGGAGTTAAGTGGAATTAGACACCTGACTTCCACAGCATATCATCCGCAGACAAATGGACTGGTTGAGAATATGAACAAGACTTTAGTCAAAATGATAAAGTCTTACAGTCAGGAAAAGCCTTATGACTGGGACGTCAAGTTACAACAACTGCTGTTCGCCTATAGGACCGTCCCTCATGACAGCACCGGCTACAGTCCATTTGAATTGCTGTATGGAAGGAAAGCTCGTGGTCCATTAGATCTGTTAAGAGAATATTGGGAAGAAAGTCCGGCGAAGGATCCTGTTCCAGTGACGGAGTATTTAAGAGATCTTCAAGCAACAATGCAGCTGGCTGGAGACATTGCTCAAGAACATTTGCTTGCGGCTCAGCAGAAACAGAAAGACTATTATGACTCTACTGCTAAACCAAAGGTCTTCGACATCGAAGATGAAGTTTTATTTTTATCTCCCAACAAGGCCAACAAGCTTCAATTGGATTGGTCTGGACCATGGAAGGTCATCAGAAGACACAACCACATAAACTATGATATTTTTGATGAACAATCCAATGTAGAAAGAAGAGTCCATGTAAATATGTTGAAGCCTTATGTTGTAAGATCTGCAAATGTATGTTTTGTTGTTTCAGAAGAGGAATCCGGTCCCTTTTCTTTTTGGGAGGGTGATCGTAAACAGTACAGGAATTTAGATCGGGTAGATATGAATGTAGAATTGTCCCTACCTCAGAGAAGAGAGGTTGTAGAAGTTTCAAGTAAAAAATGGCATTCTGATAAATGTAGTATGTCAACAAATGAAAATGGCTAGATAATGTAAAAGGTACCAATAACAAATTGTTAAGATGGAGTTTGGGTTTACAAGATTTCATATTTAAAACATGTTTAATTTCAAATGTTTCAGGTAAACGAAATTTAGTTGCGGACGCCTTATCTAGGATTCCATAGGTTAAAGGTTTGTATATATGTATAGTTGAAATATACCTAACTATGATGCGTTTCCCTTTCAGAATTGATATATGTATATTTATTGTTAAATGTTATGTAGGATTATTTTTGCTATTCTAGGATTAAGAAATGTGCAAAAATATTTTTCTGGGGGGGGGGGAAGGTGTAGAGATGTGTTTATTATAAAGTGTTATTTATAATGTGTTTAAACTGTATTTATAATGTTTATTATAAAGTGTTAGCTATAATGTGTTTGAATCTGTATTTATGTATTACATTTGTTGCCAGGGCCTAGCTGAGAGAGATAGGTTGCCATGGTGACAAGACAAGGCAGCAGAGGAGGTGGGCGGAGCTTAAGGAGAAAAGGGTTTGAAAGTGTCAGTCAATTTCCAGTCAGGCGGAAGAGACCCTGAGGAGAAGAAGAGAGCCAGTTAAGGGCTCTGGGAAATAGCAGAGTCAAGAAAGGACTCTGGGAAAAGTAGTTTAGTCCGGTGGATGAGACCCGGGGAAGAGGTTAAGGGTGTTGTGAAGCTGTGAGAATTCAGTAGTTCTTAGAATTTGTGAATATTTCTTCAGCAGGAGAGCTGAAGGTGTTCCCTTGTTAGATTGCTTAGGTTAAAGAATCTAACAGAGGGGGTTTAAAGGATCGCCAGTAAGGAAAGACTGGTGATCAGTGGTTTGTTCCGAGTATAGGGCAAACAGTGTGGATATTCACAATAGGGAACTCTGAAGTAGTATAAGCACTTCACTAAAGAAGGAGTTTGTAGAATTGTAACATCAGAAGCCTGTATGTATCTCAAACCAGCCATTTTGTAACATCAAGCCTTGTGTCAAGTTCAAATTCTCAAAACTGCAACAATTACGTTCTGTTAACAATAAAACTTGTTCTCTTTATATTTCAAACCTGCCTCCTCGATTGCTTTCATGCTTGGTGCATTCCACACTACCAAAGTCACCTCACAACACAACTAAAGATAAACAGAGACCTAAACCAGCGTCTCTAAACATATTGGTGGCAGCTTAATTGATATCTAAAAGAAGGTTCCTCACAGAATATTGGCGGCATTAAAGAAGATTAATACTTCCTCACATAATTTTGTTGACAAGCGGTGGGATTATCACTTCCTCACACATACATACACACATAGATACAAAGGGACGCTCTGTGTGGGGTGTGTGAGGGGGGGGGGGGGAGGGAGGGAGAGAATTGTCTTCCAACAAGGCCCTCAAAATGATCAATATAGGATTCCTAAATAGTTTCCTACTCATTCACTATCAAAAGTGCTGGCAAGAAAAGTATGTTCCTAACTATCAAACTACAAATTATACGAAGTGAACAAGAATATATTTGCAATTCCTTCTACGTGCTTTTTGATGTTTACCTCAAAAAGAAGTGGCTTTATAAAAAAAACATACAAACCTCCACAAATGAGGAAAAAACAGAAGTAAAAAACCAAAAATGGACACCATTTACTGTGATTTTTCTACCCCATTTTTCCAAGTTTGTTTTCATTTCACATTTTTTCCAGTACTGGTTTGGACTGGATGCCGTATGTTCTTAGTCTTGCAAAGATTATCTGCCTGACTCACTCTAGAACACTGTCTTTTCTGTTTTTGCAAACATCATGTGCTTTCATATTATGTACATAACAGAAAAAAACTTGATAGTTGAATGCTAAAAACATTCATCTATAAAAGATGTTAAGATAAACAAAACAGACCTTTGTCTAAAGAGACTGGTATTATCCCTTTTGATATATTATGGTATATATATATATATATTTTAAATCCTTTCTAGTAGAAAATTAGTTTTAGGATTTGAAATGATCCGGTTAAAACTTTTTTGATCCACTGTGGAATGACCTGCTGGATGAGCACAACTAAAAACCCACCTGTTCTGGAAGGCTTACCAGTCATTTTAAATTTACATTCTACTCCGCTCTATTTTAATCTTTGTACAATATATTTTAATGCATGTATTTTACAGTAATGTGTTTAATATATGCACGTTACTGTATGTATTTTATGGTGATGTATTTTAACTGTTTGTTGTGCACCACTTTGAGCTGTGAGGAGAGGTGGATAACAAATAAAACATGTTGTTGTTTCTATACAAACAGGATTTAAAACAGTGGTTCCCAACCTGTGGTCCATGGATCACTAGTGGTCTGCAAGAACTAAAATATGGTCTGCAACCTCACCGTCACTACACCACTGCAACAAGAGCAACTGATCTTGTGAAACCCTCTTACAGTGCCGATGCTTATTATGGTTTTCTATGGTGAGCAGATGGAGACTACTGGATGGCATATGTTCTGTATCCAAAACTAGAGCTGATGTGGTCTATCCAATGCAATTTTCTGAATCAGCATCCCAAATAACCAAATCAAGCCTAAAGTTGACCAAAAACTGATTCATAATCCTTTTGGTAATAATGTTGGAGAGGGGTCCCTGGTCAAAGTGGTCCCTAGTCAAGGGGTCCCTGATCAAAAAAAGGTAGGGAACCACTGATTTAAAAGAAAATTATTCATTTAACAAGAAGCAAAATAACCAAATGTAGGCCATTAAAACATAGCTCCCAGACTGCTGAAGGGAGTCGAGCCATTGCAAATGTCTGGTGAAATATAAAAACTTCCAGGACTTGTCATCAGGAGAGAAGAGATCAACTAACTGATCTTCCGATCAACATTCAACAGACTGTGTGTTGTAATTAAAAATGCTCTGTATCCTAACCTTTAACCTATAATGAACAATTATAGCACTATGTTCCACATGAACTACATCTTATGAAAATCTGGGGCTTGCAGTTTGGTCTGAGGTACTAAGGGGTCTCTAGTGAGAATTGTAAACAGCCCTCCCTAAACTGCATATCTAGCATTTCAGGGTGTTGCCAGGGAAGTTGAAGTGGAATCATCAATGTGTAGTGTGAAAAGGTCACGGAGCAAGGCCTCCAATGACAAATACACTTGATTAACAAGCTCCTGTAAGTCTTCATTCATATGACTGTTGTGTTCACCTATCAGGGATGATAAAACCTTTGAAGATTATGAAACCCTCTTCCGAGAGAGGTTCAATTTGCTCTTCTTATTTAAACACTTCTCACTCTCTGTCTCAGTTTTGCTTTTCTCTAAGTTCAAAGATGGAAAACGTAGACGACTATCAAATTTGGGAAGAGGGTGCAAATCTGAATAGGGTGAAGCCTGGGTATAAATGCAAGAGACCCACCTGTGGGAAATTGAAAATTAATATTAAAAACTTAAGGATAAATATTTAGTCTATATTTACATTCTTATAAAACCACATCTCTGAATATGTATTAATGTTAGATTAAACAATAATATGCTTCTACTACAAAAAGGCAATTAAATAGAATCTCTACCACTATTGATTTGGAAAAGGTTGATTTAAATCAAACCAACTATGTAGTATTTTAAAATTAATATTATTTCAAATCTTAGTTTCAAAATTTAGCTTACTATGTTGCCACATGATCATGACAGATGCTCTAAGATTATTTTTTCATCACAATCACAGCCATGCACATTTTACTCAGTGCATCAGTAAGCTCTTTTTCCCCCAATGCAATTGTTTGCAGCTGTCTAAATAAATATCCTAATACACCACTGCCTATTATGGAACTGAAAGTGAAGGCAGCACAATCAAATAGACAGAGAGAAGGGCTGCATAACATCACACAAAAATAAAAAAGGAAAGTTTGCTTAGAGTAACTCATAAAAAGACACAACTGGAATACAGTAGTAGTAGCAATGAGGAGCAGGAAGGGGGAGAAATATCCATCACATTTTTTCAACTAGATGAGTTGCTCTCTGCAGTGGCTCCGGTCATTCCTCGAGGGTCGGTCTCAGAAGGTGTCACTGGGGGACTCCTGCTCTACCCCACAACCTTTGTCTTGTGGGGTTCCTCAGGGTTCAATACTGTCCCCCATGTTGTTTAACATCTACATGAAGCCGCTGGGCGAGATCATCCGGAGTTTCGGGGTGCGGTGTCATCTGTACGCAGATGATGTCCAACTCTGTCACTCCTTTCCACCTGCTACTAGAGCCCTAGAGGAGCTGGCCGAGAGTCAAGTCCCAAAATGGCGCCGCGGCGTCGCCCCACCGCGGCCCAGCCCAGGCAGCCGGAGCGGAGCGCAGAACTCCGTCGACAACTAGCGCCAGCCAAAAACAGCAGTCGGCCGGGGCGATGGAAGCCCGGCACCTAGAGAGCCAAAACGGCCCGGAGCGGCAGCGAAGCGGCCACAGAGCAGCAGCGCCGGGGGAGCCGCGCCGCAGCAACAGCGCAAGCGCCGGGAGCCAAGCAGCCAGCCGGGCCGGCGAGAACCAGCGAGCCAGCCGAGAGCCAGGCGGCCCGGAGCAGCAGCGACGAGAACCAGCGGCCAGCCGAGCCGCCGCAGTGTCCCGACCCAGCGCCTGCAAGCAGGAGCCGGCAGCCCGCGGCAGTAGAGCTCAGGAGGGAGCGCGTCCGAGGTTAGTAATGGTGGTAGCCCGGTCTCTCCACCTCCTCGCTCTCCCAACTTTCCAGCCTTTCTTCCGTAGGGCTCCGCCAGTCGACTCACCAAGGTCACTTTCGTGGCTCTGGTTTGTCCCAGATAACATGGAGCGGTACCAAGGGCTGAGTTGGGGAGATTCGTCCGCAATTTGCAGGGTTTTTTTGCAAATTCTCCTGCCGTGGCGAGGGCTCGCTGCTACCGCGCCGCCATCTTAACCGGAAGTCTTTTCCCTAAGCTTTTACCCAAAGTGTCATTGTGGGCCAATTTGACATCATCGGTTCAGCTGATTTTGCCAATGCTATATTGCAAAAACATATTTCTAAATATTTCTTCATGTGAAAATCTCTTCAGCAATATATTACATTGAAAGGTTACCACAATTCATTTAATAACACCATACAAATGTAGAAATGAGCATTCAAAATTGCACCTCCAAAAGCAGAGAGAAAATGTGAATGGTGTTTATTTAACATTTTGTGTGGAAGTAATTATTCCCAGGAGTAAAGATAAAAGAACAATCTAAAGGGCATGTTATTACAGCCAACCAATACTTTCTTCTTCTTTGTTTCAAAAGCCAAATGGTGTTTTCTCCAAGTAAAAAGTGCAAAGGAATAAAATAAAGTTATTTGAAGGGGAAAATGTAAGGAAAGTAGTGAGGGGATAATAAAAAACATCAAACATCATTGGGTACCATAGATAATGCGATAGGTACAATCTATCGGTCTAGTACAGATTCTGTGGTGTGTCTATGTGAATCTTGTGTGTGAGAGAGAAGCAGAGACAGAGAGAAGAAATAAGGCTATCCTTTACATGGTTGTTTCCTAATCATATTTTTTTTGTCTTGGCTATCAATGTTGCAGACTTGATATGTGGTGGGTTTTTTTTAAGTATACTGTAGCAAAAAACATCTTGTGCAAATGTTCTCCACTGCAGTGGCTCTTTGCTGCAGCTTGTCAGTTCTGTTCTGTTCACCAAGCAGAAGAAATTGCTCAAGAGACCAGGCAGCCCCCTTCACCCTACTGAGAGCAGTATGCTACTTCCACAACACATTGGATCCAAATACAGATCTCGCCTTGCAGGAGTGATGCTTTCTGCCAACAGAATTGGCCAAGCCAGACACTGCTTTTTTAAAAAGAGTGACAGTTCTTCTTGAAGGCTCTGTGAATAGACTATGTGCACGGAAGAAGCGGGACAACCTAGAATTTGCTTACTAATAAGCAAAGTTGACTGTTCTCATTGCACAAATTATTGAAGGGGACGTATCCTGCAGTGCTACAGAAACTTTTTGTAACAGCTCACAATGAATGAGATGGGCCATTCAAAGCTTGCATGAAATAGGGAGGTCTGAAGTGATGCCCAATCTGTTACGTAATGTTCAGCTCCACATTTGAAAATCAGCAGTTGGCACAAGCTGTGTTGCATTTGCTCTTTGCTTCAGTTCTCTTTTGGCTTAGTCACTTAGCTCTTAATTTAGTCTCTCTGCCTTTCTTAATTCAGAAACATCTTTCAAAGGCTTCTGCAAAGGATGGTAAACTTAGATGTTATTATATACCATACTCTCTTCCTTTAGGGATTTCCCAGAAAACTTGTCCATTTGTCCAGAAATCTCCAAGTAACCTGCTACCTATTGATTTGCAAAGAACAATGGATTCTTTTTTCATCAACTTGGTTGTGAAATTCAAAACAACCATCACTCCTAGAAGTCATGCATGCCTGCTCACAGGTAATCAATAAACATATATGTGTTAAAACTTTTACTATCTAGAACATGAAAAATAGTTCTTTATGATTACCTAACACAACATAACTGACATCAACTGTGTCAGTTGTGTTGTGCCACTGTGTCTTCCCATGCATTTCTTCCCATCGGTCACTCACATGCCACTAGCGTTTCCTTCTCCAAGTTCATAGTAGACCACAAGCTAAAACATCAGGAGTGTGATCCAGTGTCCAAAAAGTCAAATTCAGTTATATGCTGCATCAACAGGAGTATAGTATCCAGTAGTGGAATTCTGCTTTGCTCAGACATTACTGGAACTACTGTGTAGTCATCTATAAAGATCTGAAGTTATGTCATTTCAATAATGGAGCATGCTTATTTTCTATTGCTTCAGAGATTAGAACTCAAAGTAATTGATTCAATTTTTTTAAAAAAGGGATTCTTCTTAAACATTAGGAAGGACTTATTTACATTAAGTGGAGACTGTAAAGCTGTAGCCCAAAATAGGCAGTTTCCTTTTGCATGAAGTCACTTGTCAAGAGCTCCTGGTTTCTTGGCAAGAAGCCTCTATTCAAGAACACAGTATTGAGAAAACTTGATGCCCCAGTTTCTCATTCAATGGGAAAGATACAACAGTTTGATATAAAAATTGGTAACTCCAAAACATCTGCAAAGCGGGAGGCAGCAATAATACAAATACATTAAGTCCTGTTCAACAATGGAATGGGCTGTCTCAAAGGATGGTGGATTGTCCTCTGGAGGTTGTTAAATGGCTATCTTTCAGGAGTCTTTTTGGTATCTCTTCTTACTGAGCAAGGGATTCATGCTGTTCCTTCTAACTCTTTGGTTTTATGCACCACTGGTGTTAAAGGACACCATCTTATTGGTGCCATCACTGAAGGCTCAAGTAACAATACATTTAAGTCTGGATTGCAAAGTACAATTATTTGTGTGAGTAGGATTGGAAATGAATGGCTTTTGTCCATTTCAAAGTTTGCAAATTTGGTTACAAATTTCTAAGATTACAAATCATGCACTTCACCTTCTGCTTCAAAATACAGGGGGATGTTGAGTTGCTAAAATGAAACTTTATTTTTTGCTTAGAGTGAATAGGGTTTTTTTTTAAAAAAAAAAGTTTCTTGCATGGCATCTTCGTTTCCTTTTCCCCCCTGTGAAAATATATGTCTAAAATTCAAGTGTGGTGCACCTCTTAAACTACTGAAAATGATGTAGCTTGTCTTTTGTACTTTAGTGCAATTACAAAATACAAGTCTAATTAATAAATAATATCTAAAATATATGCACTCACCCATGATTTAGTTATGCTATCTGTATTTGTTCACTATTACAAAAATACCAAGTAGCACTGGCATCATGAAAAATCAAATTTAAGAGTTAAGGAATGCCCTTTAAGTTTGCTAAGAGTCAACTTAATATGATGAAAAAGGAAAAAACCCAGATTCTATCCAAAATGCTGACGCAGATCAAAGAATGATGAAGTACTCAGGACTCTGTTGGTTTGCTGCTCTGAAAACAGATGGTGAGACTAAAAGATGTTAAACTAATAAGATAAGACAGATACACACCTGCATTTAAAGATCTTTGCCTGGCAATACCAAATTGACCACCTGACAATACTATTCATTTACTCAAAACAATATTTCTAGTGGCTCTTTGGAGTACTGAACAGCTGGGCCATAGCTATAAAATATCAGTTCCCCAGATCTGCACCTGTATTCAAGGCCAGACTTGTCTCATGCAATATTTCCAGGGTTATGCCACAAATCTCTTAATCATCTCTACTGAACTATTTCTGGTGCTTGTGTTTTGTCCTACCTTTTCCCAGTAGCACAAGAGAAGGTAAAATGTCTCATCTTCCCACCAAGATGGCTAGTCCTGCACACTATCAGCCAAACCATTAAAGTCAATGATTGGGGACAGTTATAATCTAACAACATTTAGAGGTCTAACAAATTGCCCAATAGAAAAGTGAGGCTTTAAGTGATGGGCCTATTCACTCACATAATTATAACAGTATGATTCTACTTCCACTGCCATGGCTTTGGATCTTGGGGTTTGTGGTCTGGCAAGACACTAGAGATCTTTGACTGAGAGTTCTAAACTCAACAAACTTCATTTCCAAACTCAACAAAATGAATCCTTCCCAAATATACCTGCCATTGTGCAATTTCTGGCCTTTGATCACTGAATTAAATGACATCTTAAGAATTTCCTGATATTAGCTGAAGCAAAAAGAACTACATGACAGTAACATTCAAGAAACTTCATATAATTCATGGCTATCTTTGGCAAACTAACACCACAGTCCTTGCATCCAAGTGATCGTTGATCTTGTCCATTTTCCTGATGTACCTGCAGTGCAAATTCATTAATTGCACAAGGATTGTCCATGCATGTTTTCCGAGATTCCCAAGTCAGTAGAGAAGGACTGTCTTTGAATGCATGGAGGTGTTTCATCCCTGAAGTAGAAAAGGAAACTTGCCCTTTTCCACAGGAGTTTGGGACACACAAGCAGAAGATCAGCCAACTGCATGGGTTAAGGTAATTGCCAACATGTTCTGAAAAACTCTTTCTTTAGAGAATTCTAAAAAAAATGAAAACAGTTTGGGTCACAATTATATGCTGGTTTGGGGTAGTACAGCAAGATATTCTGTCCCAAAGAGAAGAATAAATAAACCTTTCACTAAATAGCTATTCAATTGGAAATCATATCAACCTATCCAGCTGTCTTTTAATTTGGTATACTTGACCTGGAACACAATTTACAAGTATCTAATAAAAGTACAAGATTAACTGCTGAAGTTTCCATTTCTTTTGGCTTACTAAACATGTATGTGCTATTAATTACAAGGTGTATATTGATCTAATTCTGAAATATATGAGCTGCTTTTTACACTTGGCAATTTACATTCATTTCCACAGTATTCATTTAGCTGAGACAAACACTTTTAAATTATTTCTTAACAAAAAAAATAAACAAATGTACCTTATTGAAAATTGGTTAATAACACCCACTGTCATTCGTTTTGAATGATAACTATAAAAGGAAATCATTATTGTGTGTCCTAAAAATCTGGTCTACACCATGGATTGAATTATGACATATCCCTGTGAAGCTTTAAATCAGGGGTGGGAACCTGAAGGAGAAGCTCAATTTTAGCTCCCTACCAGATGTCCTAAATATCCCAAAGGCACCAAATCACACCTGAATAGGGCTTGTACTGGGATGGGAGACTACCTGAATTCCAGGTGTTGCACTGAGCATTTCAGAGGAAGAAACTAACAAAACCATCTCTGAATATATATCTCCTTGCCTCAGAAGACCCTATGAAATTCATAGGTTCACCATATGTGGGGTGACTTTATAGCACATACTCTCACACATTAGGATTCATTGTCGGAATTCAAAAGTATTTCTTATTCATATTTCCAGGGTTATTAAATAATTTCTTACAATTTTTAACATTTAATGAAAGTGGGATAATTTTATCCCACCTTTCTCCCAATATAGGGATTCAAGGCAGCTCTGGAAAAAGTTTTGAGGGTTTCACTGTGTTTTGAGGAGGGGATTCTTTTTTTGTTGTGTCAGTAGTGACTTGAGAAAACTGCAAGTCGATTCTGGTGTGAGAGAATTGGCCATCTGCAAGGATGTGGCCCAGGGGACACCCGGATGTTTTGATGTGTTACCATCCTTGTGGAGGCTTCTCTCATGTCCCCGCATGAGGAGCTGGAGCTGATAGAAGGAGCTCATCCACGCTCTCCCCGGATTCTAACCTGCAACCTGTTGGTCTTAAGTCCTGCCAGCACAGAGGTTTAACCCACTGCGCCACCAGGGGCTCCTGAGGAGGGGATATTATTATAGTTAGCATTATTATATATACATTTTCATTGCTGTGAGATGCCTTGATTCTTTTTTAGCAATAGATTTTAAAGAATGATAAGTAATAATATTGCTAACTAAGAAGGGGATATTATTACAGTTAGCATTATCTTCTATATATATATAAATGCTCTGTGCATAATGAGTACCTTAAAAACAAAAGAACCAATGAACGAAATAACACCAAATTTGGCAGCAAAACTTCTCACAACACAAGGAGTGATCATCACTAAAAAAAAACACGATTTTGTCATTTGGGAGTTGTAGTTGCTGGAATTTATAGTTCACCTATAATCAAAGGGAATTCTGAACTCCACCAATGCTGGAATTGAACCAAACTTGGCACACAGAACTCCCATGACCACCAGATTCACCTACATCTAGAGAGCACTGTGGACTCAAACAATGATGAATCTGGACCAAACTTGGCACGAATACTCAATATGCCCAAATATAAACACAGATGGAATTTGGGGGAAATAGACCTTGACATTTGGGAGTTGTAGTTACTGGGATTTATAGTTCACCTTCAATCAAAGAACGTTCTGAACCCCACTAACAACATAATTGGGACAAACCTCCCACACAGAACCCCCATGACCAACAGAAAATACTTAAGGCCATCCAGCCCAACTCCCTTTACCAGGGCAGGAAAATGTAATCAACGCCCTCATGACAAAGAGCCATCCAGCCATAGATATATAGAGAGAGATATGACTCACACACAGAGAGATATAGTATACTAGATTTGAAAGGGACCCCTAAACAAGGACAATTCTATGTTGCATGTTCCAGAGCAGGCCAACCAGACAATCTCTACATCAACACAAGCATAAAGAAATTACATATATTAGAAACCAACACTTTCTCATTATTTTATTTTCCAGATCATCAGACTGGGCCACAGCAACACATGGCAGGGGACAGCTAGTTACTTGTAATTCTTAAAAATCTATTTCTAAAAAAGAATCAAGACATCTTATAGCAATGAAAATGAATACATTTTAAAAGCAAAAGCAATAAAACAGTGCTATCTATAATGTAGATGTAATATGAACCCCACTCCTAAAAAAAGAAAGACCATAGCTGTATATGTACTATATCACAGTTTTAAAATGTTGTCTTTTAAAGGCAATGGAGTTTTTCTCCGAGTAGAGTAGGAGGTAGAATGTAAAGTAAACAAGAGGTATTTATATCTGTCAAGCTATTGAGTTATAACATGAGAAGTAAAACATTTCCTTTTTCATCCTGTATTTGCTCACTACTACTTGAAGGGAGGTTATCTATCATTCTGCTTTGTGGTAGTTTTGTAAAATCCAGAGAAATGAATAAATAAGCTTAAGAGCAGATGCGCACAACTAGTCCAGCAATGATGTAATACTTCCAGCTTTGTTAGGTGTTGAAGTAGTTACATATGTCTTACATATGTCTCCATCTCCTGTTTTGTTGACAAGTTACTTATGCATCATTCACAAAGATATTTCACTTATAGTGTCTTTAAAATCCAGTCTGTAGAACAATATAGTCTAGCATCCTGAGGTTTATCTGCTCACCAACATTACATGGATATTATGGCTCTGGACTTGTGTCAACTAGTTCCCCTCATTATGGTCACTGCAACAAATATTTTGAAGCAGAAAAGGAAACTGTGCAACACAGATTGAGAAAGAATGCTTGTACATTAATGCTGCAGCCAATCTCAGATTCAAAGGGCTTTAGCTCTCTTTCTCATGTCAAGGATGATTTTAGTTGTGCTATCATAATGCTAAAAGCCATGGAGGATCTTCTAATATGACAACATTCAGACCTCAGGCCAAAAATAACGTCAAAATGGTGTAGGAGAACACTGAATTATCCACTTGAGTTCATTTTTAGCCCTATAATTAAAAATGTTCAGCAGAAAGGTGAACAATTAAAAGAAATGAGGGCTCTTCTAAGGTATGGTAAAGGTTTTCCCCTGACATTAAGTCCAGTCTGACCCTGGGGTGTGGTGTTCATCTCCATTTCTAAACCAAAGTGCCAGCATTGTCCATAGACACCTCCAAGGTCATGTGGTTGGTGTGTCTGTATGGAGCGCCGTTATCTTCCCACCGGAGCGGTACCTATTGATCTACTCACACTTGCATGTTTTTGAACTGCTAGGTTGGCAGAAGCTGGGGCTGACAGTGGAAGCTCACACTGCTCCCCAGATTCGAACCTGTGACCTTTCGATCTACAAGCCCAGTGCTTTAACCCACTACGCCACCGGGGGCTCCATAAGGGCTCTTCTACACAGGCCCAAACCTGTTTTTTTTTCCTTCCAGATTACCACAAGTGTCCAAACAACCCTTCACGCTAATCCAATTTAACCTGTAACCCCAAGGGTCAGTTCCCACCACCATCCAGATTCTTTGGGCTCTGGTAGCCAGAGGGAGCAAGATGGCAGTGCCACCCTCCTCTCCCCAGTACTTACCAGAGAGGCCTGATTCCATTTACAGGCCTCTCATAGCAAGCTCCTATTGCATCAAAATCATGCAACAAGAGCTTTGGAGATTGTGGAGGGGATTTTCCTTCTCCAATGCTCCTGTCACTTGCTATGAGAGGTCTGTAAATGGAGGCAGGCCTCTCTGGTAAGTTTACTGGGGAAAGGATGGGAGGAACTGGCGGCTGGTAGCTATACCCCTGGGTTGATCTCAGAAATGGCCGGGTTTTATCAGGCCATCCCCCCACAAACCTGAGAGAAATCAGCATTTAAAATGCCAGTTTCTCTCAAGTTTTAAGCCTGTGTGGAAGAGTCCTGATGAAGGGAAAGGTGGGAACAGAGATGGAAGAGGCAAGGAAGCAGATGATAGGGCAGGTGGAGGCTATGAAGTTCTCTGCAGAACTATCTTGATACCCTAAATGCTGAAGCTAAAATAAGCTGCAGTCCAGACCTAATATTTCTCTACAAACTCCCACACAATTCCCTATAAAAGATGGTGGGTGTCTGCTTGTAGAACTGCATATGTTCGGCATTGTATTGTGCTTGCTGCCTTGCAAGCTTGATTTGTTTTCACTTGTACTTTCCCTGGAGATTAAGTGACAAATGGCTACACCAGAAACTCACCTTCCTTTTAGTAGCAGTCATAATCAGCCCATTACTGGTGCAGTTCACAGTTCTCACTTGTCTTATTCCCTGGTTTTACAGTTCACAAATTACTTCAATCACAATTTGTAATAACAATGGACAACTTTCACACACAAACTGCATTTAAAGCAGATGTACAGAATATTGCTTCAAGACCCTTTAAGCAAATTTTTATGATGTTCAACAAAATTGACCTGTTTTTCAAGATCATCACGAGAATAAAAATGAAGGAGATACGAGTGTGTTGGTTAATATTCTTTTTACTTTAAAGAGCTTCCAGAATTTAAATAGAAGTCCCCAGAATTTTTTAAAAATATGCATAAAAAGCAATGAAGCAGCTTTTCTGAAACAATAATTGTCTGAATTTGTTGATTCTGATAGAATACATAATAATAACTTGCATTTTCTGACACATCCTTATAAGATCTAATTAGCTTGTCACTTAACAGCTATTTTAAGTCTCTGACAAATGGCACAGAAGTACAGTGCTTTCTGTGTTCACGTCTTTTTTAAGATATTATGTATCTAAGCTGCTGTAGCTACATCAAATTTGCTACGTGCAGAAAAAATACACCATAAACCCATTAAGATACTACTGTTAATTTGCATTTTTAAATAAATGCAAGTATTAACAAACCACAACTCAAACCAAAATGGTTTTCGTTAACATGGAAACTGCAATAATTGTATTGTCTGCTTATTACTCAATAACTGAGCCAATCCCAATGGAAACCAAGAAATATTTATAAATATGCAATTAAATATTTTTATAGGCATACCTCGGTGAATAGTCTCTGACAAACAAATTTATTTTTACAAAGTTTTTTTTATGGCTGTCTCCTTCACCTTGTTCTAGGTCTAGCAGGAAGTTTTTTAGTTGCATTGGCTTTAGGAAGATAGTGAAGATAGTCTGTAATGTTTCCCAAACTCTACTCTTCCAGGTGCTTGGGACTTCAGCTCCCAGAAATCCCAGCCAGTTTACCACCTGTTAGGACTTGTGGGAGCTGAAGTACAAAACATTTGGAGGAGCAGAGTTTGAGAAACCCTGATCTGGAGAAACACAGACAAACTTTCTGGGTCAGAATGCAATAGCACACCTGCAGTAAACATTGCAATAGATCTTAATCTGGGAAAGAATGAGACTCTACTCTAGGCTGATGCCCTTGCAGTTGTGTTTCTGCCCACAAGAGGTAAGGTAAATAGCAGATGCCCCCAGAACCCCTTACTGAACCAGTATGAACATCAAAACAGAGGGAAAGGGAGAGAGCAGATAGTTCTGCCTTGACAACTTTCTGTAGCATATATTTTGATAGCCAAACTTACAGATTTATGCATTTTTATACATACTACGGGAGTTGTCAAAGAAGACTTTTCTGCTCTCCCCCTTTCTCTATGTGGATGCTGGCAGGGGGAAAGGCCATCCCTGTATGCATTATGGAAGAAGTTTCACGTTATCTGTAAGTTTTGTTCCTTTTGCAATGCTTCCTTGGCCTGGTTCACATAAGCATATTGTTACTCTTGAGTAAAAATGTTTTCCCCTCCTCCCTTTTCCCCCCTCTGTATTATTTCTGTCTCTGGTACAAACATTTCTGGTGAACAAGCAATGCCCAACAACATCTATACTTCATTAACTGAGGTATAGCTAATACCTTTAATGTCCTGTGCTTACACTGCTAAAAGTTCCCTACAAAAATAATCAATTCCTTTTTTTTTATTTGGACAGCTTTTAGTTATAAGTAATTGTCTATTGCACTTTATGGCACCTTGTTTATTCAGCTGTTATGGGTGACTCCTGTTAATTTTTTAAGCATCATTTATAGATACATATATGAAGAAAAAGGCCAATCCTCAATTAATATATCTGGCCACAGATTGCAGACTAGTTGCCAGAACAAAAAGATGAATATCCCTGCCTGGCAGGACTGCCGTTTTCTCAAAGGTTAATAGCTGATCATTGTCCATTACTTTTGCTCACCTGTACCATAATGGTTGGGAGAATGTTTCCACTGCCATCATGACAGAATGAATATAATTGGATTCAAGTTTTGCAAGGATACACATAGATGTCCTAATCTGAGGTTGTGACTACTACCTGACATAAAGGACAAAAGCTACAACTGGCGCAAGTATTTGAATGCATTTAATATTATCTGTTCTAGATAATTCAAGTTTCCACATTATTAATGGCTTTTCTGTTCTGCACACAATAATATGAACTAGGAATGTCAGTGAACCAAAGCAAAGCAAGACTAAAGTGGACCAAATCAAGATCCATTAAAGTTGTGAGTTAGTGAAGAGAAGGATCCAGGACAGTTTTACACTGAGATGTCATCTTGGTGTCTCTTCTACTATGACTACAACAGCTAAATCCATAACAACTACACTATTAGAAGTTTTGGTTCTGCTAATATAATGTTGGTCCTACACTAATGGACCAGGTTCTAAAACTGCATAACCCAGGTCCTGCATAATACAATCAACCTAACATAGTAAGAAATATGATACGTTTTAGGGTGTTTTTACATCCTAATAGATATGTTTGCTATAATACAAACTGTTTTTACATTAATTATTTAAGCCCAAAGCTACAGAACACATTATAGGAACATGGAATGTGAAAAAAATGAATCAGTACAAGCTATGCACAATATAACAAAAAATGGAACTATAAATATTGCAATACTTGGGGTGAGTGAGGTAAAGTGGTCAGAAATGGGACATTTTGAGTCAAATAATTACATAGTGATTCACTCAGGAAATAAAAACCTAAGAAAAAAATAGTGAGGGGAACTGTGCCAAAAAGTATCAAAGGACATTATGCAGTTTAATTCTATGCTGGATTTCAGGAGGAAACACATCTAAAACAGGACTTTTTGTTAATCATGAGTAATTGGGATACAAAAGTAGGAAACAGAGAGTAATCAATGATTTTAGGAAAAGTGACCTAGATTCAAGGAATGAAGCAAGGGAGCAATGGATTGGATTTTGCGAGATCAACAATTTGGACATTCTTCAAGCAACCAAATGGCCAATATAGAAATTAAATAGACTGCTTAACTAGAAGCAGAAGTTGGAGAAGCTCCATTATATCTGCAGAAACAAGACCAGGAACAAATTTGACAACATACCATAAACTGTTGATATCAAAAATTAAAAGTAAAGAACACCTAACCAACTATCATGTCAAAATACAACTTTAATACCTGTAGAACATAGAAGATAATGCAAAAATTAAGTTGCACTATTAAGACTAATTGACTGGGAGCCAGAAAACTCTGGACTGGTGTCAGGGACGTATCATGGAGGCACACAAAAATATGAGGAAGAGGCAATGGAAAGGGAAAGAGGAGGGGGATGGGGATGGAGGAGGATGGCAGCAACAGACGAGGACAAAAATAATAATAGAGCCCCATCTACAATGACCATAAAATGCAGTTTCAAACTGCAATATAGACAGATAGGACCTAGGACTTAGAAGAGCAGCTATGAAGAAACCAGATATGTCCTGTCAAGACATATCATTAAATGCTTCAGTTAGGATTGTCCATGTCTTTACATTTCCCATTTCTATATATGGCTTTGAAAAGGGACAACAGATAACACAATTTGGAAGAAAATGAACTATTATGACATTTGGTGCTGGAGAAAAGTTCCACAGAAATCATGAACTTCTAGAAAGACAAATATATGAGTCAAGGAAGAAATCAACCCTCCCTAGAAACCAAGATTACTAAATGGAGATGGTCGTGTTTTGGACATATCATGAGAAGGCTTAACTCAAGAGAAATATAATGTGTGGGAAGGTAGAAGGCAGTGGAATAGAGAAAGACCACAACCCAGATGGGATAGACTTAATCAAAGAAGCCACAGCCCTGAGTGTCAAGATCTGAGCTGAACCATTGATGAGAGGGTTATTTGTAAGTCTTTCATTTATAGATTTGCCATAAATTGAAGTTCACCAGACAGCAGTTAAAAACAACATATTAATGCATAAAATATGTCTCTCACACAGCAGTTTTCCATAGAAACATAACTGTGGACAAAAATTTAATTCTAACTGAATTCAAATTTGATTTTGCAGTTTGTATAGATGGTAAAAATCCTTTCTTATGAAATATAACAAGTATTGTTAAAAGAATATTGACACAAACATGATTCTAGTGAAATGAAATATGACGTTGCCTCTGAGAAGTGTCTTTTCTAAACTGTTCTCAAAGGTTTTGCTTCTAGATCCATTCTTTTAACAAGGTTTGTCCTTTGTTTTAAAAACATTCTTTCTATGTGCACAGTAAAAGACAACTTCAAATATTTTGTTTCTTCCTTGGCTTTTATAGAAACATGTTTGAAAACATATACAGTAAATGATTTCTAATGAAGTAACACTCTTTAAATACATTGTTGCCACCATGCAATAATATTAATCACCACATATTAGTTTGATGTGGTTCAGTTGCACACCAGCAGTTTCTTGGATTCAGTTCATATAAATTTAACCAAAGAACGTCATTTTTTATCATAGAAACGTTAAACTCATGCCACATATAGTTTCTTTTTGTACAAACACATCAGCTAAACTTCTAAGAGGTTGGCTTACTAGGGGTTGTGCATTAATTGCGATTATACTATAATATGAGTATTATGCTACATGAAATTCACAAATAATGTTAATGCTCTTGCAAGCTGTAAGATATTTTTGCTTTTAAAATGTTCTAGTAAAAATGACAATTTTCATTTAAAGACATGTCATTCTGCAAAAAAAGTACAAGTCAAATAGCAAACTGTCTTATTAATAAACACAACAAAAAGTATTTCTCAAACCATCCTAAATTACGGAATATGAATGAGCCTCCACATACATGTACGTGGAACCATATCTTTTAGCACACTTCATAGATATGAGTACCAAAAAGTGCCAACTTTCTTTAAATGTTTCCTTGCTTTGTAAACACAGGACTAAAACTAAAAATTGATTTGGCTCCAGTGTTTGCTTTAATATACCTTCAATTTGGTCTTAGATTGTTACCATACCATAGAATTTTATGGACAAGATTTGTTCAGCAGGGATTTGCCTTTGCCTTCTTCTGAAGCTGAGAGAATGTGACTGCCCAAAGTCACTCAGTATGTTTTCATGGCTGATTGGGGATTGGGGTCTCTCAATGTCTTAATCCAAAACTTAAATCAGTACACTACTCTGAATTCTTTTAAAGCCAACAAGTCTTACCTTCGTTGTTTAGAAATATAATTGATGTATTATTTTCACCGACACAGAAAATGTCAAACTACTGCTGAAGATTATGTAACAATTGTCTTGCTAACATTTTTTTAAAGAAACAAAGTGTAAAATCTAAACTCATCTTTCTTTCTATATATTTGAGATCAATTTCATGGAGGAACTGAAATCAAATTAACGTAAAATTGTCTTTACTTGTTCTTTTCATCTTTTTTATTATTGCCATCATGTCTGCAGCAATCAGTCTCTAACTGCAAGGGCCAGACATGCATTTGCAAAAGCATGAAGGGTGCATAGCCTAGCTGAACCTGTGCATAGGGCAAACAAATCTCTCTGTATTAGGCAATCTATGCCTTACCTTGAGACTAGATCTGCTGTATCTCATTGGATCTACTTACATTATCCCCCTATCAAGAGCCTAATATGCATATTTGTGGATATTTTAAACAAAGCGGATGCACCTCTTTTCCTCCAGTGTAGAAAGAGTACATCCCTTCTTTACAAATGCAACATTTCTATCTCCATTAAGGTGAATGGAAAATGTCTTATAAATGTAACTGAAGTGGAGAATGAGTGGGAAATGAAGCCACCATACTACTTAGGTGATTCCATTCCCCCACCCCCACCCCAATGAATGCCCATAATACCATTATTTTTGTGTAGTATGCTGGGCCAGATTTAGATGCAACTCTGCAGGAATAAAGCAGTTCTTTGAAAGTGTTACACAGACAGCCAGGGAATCCTGTCAGAGGAACTGAGAGCTAGATGAAGAATGGCTGGATCCTCCAATTCAAGTTGTTTCTGCAACAATTTGTGTGCATTTGTGTGGGGGGGGGGGAGCACTAGCTAGCTATTTAGACTCCTATGACAGGACACTAGACATCTAGTTTATTATTATTATTATTATTATTCAGAACATACAGAAACTTGGAATATATGTTGGAAAATCAGGGTTTCATCAACAGTAATGCTGACACAAGAAAGAATTACACAAGCGTGCACACACTCCTGTTAAATCTCAGACTGTCATGCTAACAGTCACTCCTTGATGCATGTTTCATATCTGGGCAGGCTTTCAAAAATGAAGTACAGAAGATATTGGAGTAATAAGAACAGACTTTCATGTATGTCTGAACAGAATGATCATGCTGTAGCAATGAAGTCTACAATAACTAATTCATTATATTGCTACTGTATTGTTTTCAGACAAAACCGACTCAAATTATATCAACTAACCATAAGATGATTCCAACAGCTGAATTTTTATAACTCTGTTTTATATTGTTTTTATTTAATCTGTATATTTATGCTTTTCTTGTGGCACCATGCTGTGCCAGTTGTTAGCTGCCCTAAGTCCCTCTGCAGAGATTGAGATAGGATGGGACATAAATGTCTTAAATAAATAACTCTCCTTACTTTATTTTCAGATTCCATATCATTTTGTATGTCTCTCCTTTGAACACGCATCTTAAGGCAGCCAGCCAGCAGATCTATGTGTCCATCTCTCATGTGTGCATCCAGACTTTCATTTCCCAGGAGCGCTGCAACTCCAGCAAGTCTAAATTGTATTCCTACAACATACTGGTTATGTCACTGAAAACAAGAACATGGCAATGATCCAACCTTCCACATTCAGAGGGTAGACACTACCCACCCTGTTCCTCCTCATATGATACTCACTATTAAATATCAACAGACAAATAAACTAACCAACAAGATGCTCCATTCACTTTACATAAAGGAAAATAGTTTAAATGATCAGAACAGTTAATACTGCATGGATTCATGCTCCCCACTGTCACAGACCTCTATTTCTAAAAAGAGAGGAAGAGGACAAAGAACTTAAATCATCTCTCTTTTCTTCATTATTTCTAAAACAATCCCAAATTTCATCTGCTTTTGTTTAAATTTCATTCATCTGTATCTAACAGTTGTGTCCTTTGAAGCAACAGAGTAAGAATGATTTTCATCCTATCAAGGGAGTTTGAGGATTTGAAGGAAGTTCAGAACTAGATATTTTCTTTGTTATGGTTTCACCAGACAGCTGCTCTCTTTGAATTAAAATCACAAAACTTTGTGTTGCTATACAGATCAAGTGGCTACCTAACCTCTAGAAATGCTAAATATGTATCTTACCCACTCAAGGTTTCGGCTGATAAAATAAGTGACACCCACCTCCTCCATAATGGATATTGTTGGGAAATATATCTTTTTATTTCTCGGGACACAAAACACAATGAAAGGAACAGGCACTAAATCTGGTAATGCCTCATTCTTTCAAAAAGCCCATTCTTACCCTTGACCCATAGCCCCTTTTAAGCATCATGCATTTCATTTACATGCAGCAGAAATAATCCATTACAATTCAACAACTTGCATTTTGTTCTACTTTTGTATTTCTTTTATGATTCATTATATTTTCAGAATATTCTAGATGGCCAGATGGAAGACTATAGCACTTGCTGAGCAATTATGCTCTGCATTTTGAAGACACCAATTCAGAAGGAGGAGTGCGGATATGCCTTTACTTTGAACAACATACAGGTAAAAGTCTGCATGATCTTAATAAAATGGTTTTATGTAGTTAATTTCTTTGGAAGCCTCAATGAATTAGAACATTCTAGTAGACTACTGTCATTTGATTTCACTCTTAATTTCATATAATCTTTTCCATTCCTATGCACAGAAATAAAGAATCCTGAAATATGTTTCCAATTCTGGTGAATATTTTTGGAAAATGTGAATCTCCATAACCATTTTGTGGGAAAAAACCACTGGTCAAAGGAAAGGCATGACTTTGTTAGAAGTCACAAACTTTTGAAAAGTGATGTTCACCAGCATTCATGCAAGACAACTAGGTCTCTCAGCTGTTAAACTGATGTACATAGATATGTCTCTGAACTTTCAGGGACAAAGACATGCCAATGCACAAAAACACACACCAGTATATAGTAGCAGAGTCTCAGAAGTATTCTTTGAAGTTGCCAAAAACATCTACTCTCCCTTAAATATATATGCTTTTAAATTGTGCTCTCAAGAGACAAAATAGTCTTCTTTAAAAGTAAGAGAGTTGGTTGATTCCCAAAACTTCATGTGTGCAGCATATAGGCACTTTGGCTTATGAATCCAGTTACAATAGGATTTTGAGTAGTTTCTCTGTGTAGGTAACACAGGGCATCTTCCTTAGAAACAACAGTCCATCATCCAATGGAGTCTTTAAGCATACATCTTACTGAAGTCTAAACTGTGTAAGTGTACAGATGACTTCTACTCTCTCTAAGAGTCTAATGATTTCTATCTCCACTGAAGTCTAAAGCAAACACTGTTCCAGCTGAAGTCTAAAGGCATCTGATATCTAAAATGGCATCTTAGTTTGCAGCCCTTCCCATAACAAAGAGGTTAGTTAAAATTGCAAACCAATACACTAATACAATACAGTAAGCATAACATAACAAACAATTAGTGGAGGCTTGAGAAGGTTACTATATAATTGTTTAATACAGGTTGGATATTCTTTATCTTTATACTTTGGCCACATCATGAGGAGACAGCAAAGCCTAGAGAAGACAATTATGCTGGGGAAAGTGGAAGGCAAAAGGAAGAGGGGCCGACCAAGGGCAAGATGGATGGATGGCATCCTTGAAGTGACCGGACTGACCTTGAAGGAGCTGGGGGTGGTGACGGCCGACAGGGAGCTCTGGCGTGGGCTGGTCCATGAGGTCACGAAGAGTCGGAGACGACTGAACGAATGAACAACAACATTCTTTATCTGAAATGCTTAGACCAAATATTTTGGATTTGGGAGATTTTTCTTTTTCTCTCTCTTATTAGATTTTGGAATATCTGTATTTGTATACACGTAGATAATGAGGTGGGACCCAATTCTAAATACAAATGTGTATATATGATTCAAAAATACCTTGTACACATATCATGATGGTAATACCAAATATTTTAAATAATGGTCAGAAAGCAAAGGTGTCACTATTTCAGGCATGCATGTGAACAATCTTGGATTTTGGAGTATTTGGGATTTCAGAATGCCAGATAACAAATGCTCAACCTGTGTTGAAATCAAATAATGGGAAAAAGCAACATATATTAGATACTATGTATAGAAGCATACCTAATGATAATATAAACTTTTGTATCAATTATCATCTTTCAAAAAAAACAAATGTCAAATCCTATGAGGATTTGCTTGGAATAAATTTACATTGAATTAAGCTACATTTCCCACTAAAATCATGAAAAACCTTTGTCGTTATGAGAATCAAATTCTCAATTACACTTACCCATGATTGAATATTATGTAACTGAGAGATCTTATAATCCATCTGGGAGACTACAACAAACTTATTTCAGTTCTACAAATTCAGTATTTAAAATCAGTATCAATTGAAATATTACAAATGCTCTGTACTATTCTGGCATAATCTTCTTTTAAACAAAATTATTTTAAAATGCCAATAAGAAATTTCAAATGATAAATTATTTTAAGTGATTCAAGTTCCACTCCCCTCGCAAAAATATTTGCTTCTTTCTTTGCTTTTAATAAATTCAATAATGTTTTCAGGACAGTCTCTATCTAAGAGGATAAATGAGCACGTTTGATAAAAGCCTAGTATTTTGTCGCATTATGGGAATTTTAGACTGCTTTTAATTCAATATTAATTTAATTTAATCTTAATTGTCGACAAGGTACTATCCATGTAATTTTTGGGCTGTTTTAATCAATGATTTTATGTCATATTGTTTCTTTTTAATATTGCTATGAGCTGTCTTGGGTTCTTTGGGAGAAAGACAGGATAGAAATACCCTAAATAAATAAATAAATAAATAAATTTGCTATTAGAAATTATTGGGGGGGGGGGGCACATTGCAGAACATTTCAACTTTGCTCAGTATTCCTTCTCGGACTGACAAGTACCTGTTCTGGCACAAGAAAAAAAGAAGTTTAGAAGAAAACAGCTGAATTGAGGTATATTCACAGATTCCAGTCCTTTGGCAGAAGTATGAACAGAGATAATGATTTCTTGGCACATTATATGGATCTAACAAAAGTTACTCATGTAACAAAAGGATTTTCTTCAAAAGATTTTCCTGCTTCAAGAAAACAAATATTCAGATATGCAGAATGAATTGCTTTAATACCAAAAGGCTATCAGGCCAGATGCATCATACACAATTCTTTGAATTTTTGTGGCCAGTGTCACAATTTGCATCCTTTTGTTTCTCACTATATTGTGACCTCAGCCCCATGACTATGTATCTAGCAAAATATCATCCGGGCATCTAAAGTGGATCTGAAGTAGATTGAAATCTATGAAAGCTCATATTATAATAAATCAGTATTAAATGTGCTGGTAGATTTCTTCTCCATCACTTTTCCTTTTGTGCTGAAACAAACAAACAGCTTCTAAATAAACTCTCGAGTTAACTATGGCTAAGGTAATGAATCCACAAACCCTGAATTGTGTGGGCTGAAAGGTTATGACCTAAATACTATATGATGTTTACAGTACCCTTAGGTTTTAAGTTCCTCCTCCCCACTGCACATCCATACTATCCCCAGTACCTACAGTACAACTCATACTGGAGGTTTTCACAGATCACTACAGCATGCATTTATGGTATTCAGGAAGAGCAGCACAGAGGGCAATCTACCATTACTTCTAGTGATGGAAATATTAAAGCAGCTCCACCAGCTTCCAATAAATTTCTGGTCCTAATTCAAAGTACAGATTACCACCTAAAGTGCTAAACGGTTCGGGTCCTGC
The DNA here is from genome assembly GCF_037176765.1 of Anolis sagrei. NCBI lineage: Eukaryota > Metazoa > Chordata > Lepidosauria > Squamata > Anolidae > Anolis > Anolis sagrei. The sequence continues at coordinate 62,051,442 of NC_090022.1, read as the reverse complement.
CTATCTTTGTGACCACATTTTCCCCTACGAACCTGCATGGGCCTAAGATTTGCTGGGGAGGCCTTCCTCTCACTTCTGCCACCATCACAACTGCCATCACAAGCACGGTTAGTGGAGACGAGAGAGAGGGCCTTCTCAGTGGTGGCCCCCTGGCTCTGGGACTCCCTCCCCAGGAAAATTAGGGTAGACACCACTCTGGCCACCTTTCGCAGAGACCTGAAAACCTGGATGTTCCAGTGTGTATTTGATGATGGTTAGACCCGTTCATGAATGCCCAGCCCTAACTGACCAATAAATTGTAGTCAGCACCTCATTCCGAGTCCTGGCCCTATAATATGCTTTTTTACAAGTCCATGCCAGCCCTGTCTAATTCTGACCATGCCTACCATATTCCTGGTTACTGGTTGTTAAGGTTTGATTCATTTTTGTACCCTGCTGTTTGTAATTGTTTAATTATACTGTTATATGTTACTATGTTTTTAACTGTGTTTTAGTGCGAAATTCTGTTGTTTGATCTGGGCTTGATCCCGCATGTAAGCCGCCCCAAGTCCCTCTGGGGAGATGGTGGCAGGGTATAAATAAATAAATAAATAATAAAAATAATAATTAGAAGCATACTATTGGATGTGTGTGCCTTCAAGCCATCTATTGATTTATGGTGAGACCATGAACTTCACAGGGTTTTCTCAGGCAAGGAATACTCATAGGTGATTCTGCCAGTTCCTTTCCCCCGAAACATAGCCAACAGTGAATTATAATTCTTCTGTGCATCTGTTTTAGTATAAAGTGTGTGCCCTTTCTTTCTGTCTATACTTGTTAACAGGCAAAGCTTGTAATAGACAAACTTAAACATCAAATTGTATTTGCCAAATTAATGTAAACACAATGCCAGATTCACTTACAGATCACAAAGGGGATACATTTTCATTTCTCAAAGGACACCCTGAAATAAAATTCTCATTTATCAGATAAATTGGTCATAACTGGATGTCCCTTTCCTACACATACATTGTCCACACCCCAGTAAATGATGAAAAACTGCTGGATGGAAAAGAATCACTTTCTTTTAATAAAACTACACTGCAACATCTTTTGTTTGTTTGTTTCCAATTATATGTTTCCAATTTTCTATATGTACAACTTCTTATCCCGGAAGTTTTCTGTGATCAATTAAAAAAGCTGCAACAACATATCTTTGTCTTTAATATTTATGGTTTCCAAATAAATACAAAGGGGGAAAGGTTGTATCTGCTAGCTCATTATTTTCTGCCTTCGTTTTTATTTGCAATGCTTCCCTGTCATCAATTACTCACAAAAGGTAGTTCACACAAGGCTAGTTTAGGATAAGCACTGGCATTGTAATATAGATCCATATATGCACAATATATGCAGAAGGAAGTCAGCGGAAGATAAAGCTGAATCACCTTATTTCCTTACCAAAGTACATGCTAAGAATTAGTTTGGAACTAGTTCACAAAATCACTGGCCTAGATTCTTGTGCTTCTAATGGGACAGCAAAGCCAACCATCTCTTCCTCCTGCCCCCACAATCTTGTCTATAAATATAACATGTAATGGAAGAACTGATGTATGCTTTTATCATTTATATGAGTGGTGAATTTATAAAAAAAAAGTCACAGAAACAGATCACTAGAAATTTAAATAGTGTGGTAGGGAGCCGCCTGCTCAGCCTTCACAATCAACTGTTTGTTCACAGTTCCATCTTACATTGCATACAACTTTATTTTTGGGTTGCTGTGAGTTTTCCAGGCTGTATGGCTGTCTTCCAGAAGCATTATCTCCTGACGTTTTGTCCACATCTATGTTAGGCATCCTCACACATGAAGATGGCAATACATTCATTCACATACATTCACACGACATCACAACCTCTGAGGATGCCTGCCATAGATGTGGGTGAAAAGTCAGGAGAGAATGCATCTGGAACATGACCATATAGCCGAGAAAACTCACAGCAACCCGGTTATTCCATCCATGAAATCCTTCAACTAAACTTTATATTTCACTCACATTATGTTTGTTTTGACATCATAGGTAGAGAAAAAAATCACATATATTCTATCCCTCATGAGGATGCCTACTCTTTTTTTTTTTTGCATCTTATTGTTGCCACATTGAGTGCACAGATGGCAGAAGAGAGGATTATAAAGGTAACTGTGCAAGTCAAGTAAGGTGAAATATAACCCAATGAATTTCATACCAGTATATGTATAACAGGGCCAAGGAGACACCTATCACTTCCTGCATCTCAGGTAAGCCACAAGCATTTGGATCCTCTGCTGAGTTGGCACAGCCGAAACCTATTAACAAATTCTATGGCAGAGTGAACTAAGGCTGGGTTACTGTGAGTTTTCCGGGCTGTAAGGCCATGTTCCAGAAGCATTCTCTCCTGACGTTTCACCTGCATCTATGGTAGGCATCCTCAGAGATTGTGAGATGCAGGTGAAACATCAGGAGAGAATGCTTCTGCAACATGGCCATACAGCCCAGAAAACGCACAACAACCCAGTGATTCTGGCCATGACAATACATTGAACCAAGGTTCCCATAACACAAAATAAAGTATGAGGAAAAGATTTCCATAATTTAAAATTGCTTACTATTTCAACATTAAATGCCAAAAATTACTTTAACCTTCATATTCCCCTGTTATTGCTGAGGAATCGCCCTTGATAAGTTCTGAATTACCTATGATATACAAAGCTCTTTAGCCAGACCTTATAAATCATGGACAGGCAACCTTTAGCCCTCCAGGTGTTTTGGACTCCAACTCCCACAATTCCTAACTAACTCAGGCCCCATCCTTTTCCCCCTCAGCCACTTCAGTAAAACATCAGGAGAGAATGCTTCTGGAACATGGCCATACAGCCCTGAAAACTCACAACAACCCAACCTTAGTTCACTCTGCCACAGATTTTGGCCCGCCTAAGTCCATTATTATTAATGGGTTTGGACTGTGCCAGCTCAGCAGAGGATCCAAATGCTTGTGACTTACCTGAGAACCAAATCAGTGCAGGAAGTGATAGGTGTCTCCTTGGTCCTGTTATAAATATACCAGTATGGAATTCATTTGGTTATATTTCACCTTACTTGACTAGCACACATTACCTTTATAATCCTCTCTTCTGCCATCTGTGCACACAATGTGGAAACAATAAGATGCAAAAAATTTGAAAAGCTTAAGCAGCTGATTTGGGGAAAGGAAAGGGCCTGAGGCTGTTAGGGATTGTGGGAGTTGCAGTCCAAAGCACCTGGAGGGCTGAAGGTTGCCCATGCCTGTTATAAACATATGCGCATTTGGAAAAGGAACTCAATGCTATTCAGAAATTTCAAACTGTCCATCAGAGTTGGCCAACCTAATTGATGAAGGTGGGACCCAGAACATCTGAAAGTCACAGTTTTGCCAATCCTGGGTTTAAATTCTGCCTCTTAATTCTCCAGAAGTTCAAAACAGCCTACAAACGATAGCCCCCCAACTCATAAGCACAAGAACAACACCTTGTAGGGAAGAAGGTACAAGTAAATGACAATAACCCTACAAAGTTCAGCCAGGGAATCATTTTCCCCTCTAACAGTCTAACTATTGTAAACATCAACCAAGTCTGATCAAAGTTTTCCTGTTTTCTGCAGACAGTGATTTCCTTACTTCTTCAACAGATTTCTGCAACACCACGATGATACAATGAATAACTTGCTGACATGAAGACATTAAACTCCAATAAAGCAGGCATAAAGTTGGCATTAGAGTTTATTTAATGATACCACTTTCTCTCTTCCTTCCATTCATCCAAGTTTGGACACTTCACTGGCTGCTCTCAAGAAAACAAGTTGCCAAATCAGTTCCGCCTTACAAAGGCAGTGACTCATTGCTAAAGGATGCAGGGAAGGAAACCTACACAGTACACAAGGCTTAAACGGCCTGAGCACACTGGGTTGGATCCAGATTGAGCCCTATTGAAAGTAAGCCCATTCTAATCAAGGGGGGGGGGGGGTATTTATTATTATTATTATTATTTATTTAAAATTTTTATATTCTGCCCTTCTCACCCCAAGGGTAAAACATCAAAACATCTGGGCGTCCCCTGGGCAATGTTCTTGCAGATGGCAAATTCTCTCACACTTAAAGTTTCTCAAGTCACTCCTGACACAAAAAAAACCCCAATGGGGCTCAGGGTGGAACACAGCATATACATGACAAATATTCCATAGAATCATAGCGTTGGAAGAGACCTCATGGGCCATCCAGTCCAACCCTCAGCCAAGAAGCAGGAAAATTGCATTCAAATCACCCCCGACAGATGGCCATCCAGCCTCTGTTTAAAAGCTTCCCAAAAAAGGAGCCTCCACAACACTCCGGGCCAGAGAGTTCCACTGCTGAACAGCTCTCACAGTCAGGAAGTTCTTCCGCATGTTCAGATGGAATCTCCTTTCTTGTAATTTGAAGCCACTGCTCAAAGTCCTAGTCTCCAGGGCAGCAGAAAACAAGCTTGCTCCCTCCTCCCTTCGACTTCCTCTCACATATTTATGCATGGTCCTCATCATGTCTCCTCTCAGCCTTCTCTTCTTCAGGCTAAACATGCCCAGCTCTTTAAGCCACTCCTCATAGGGCTTGTTCTTCAAACCCTTGATCATTTTAGTCGCCCTCCTCCGGACACATTCCAACTTGTCAATATCATAAAGTGACTATAAATATATACGGCACTAAAACAATTACATCTGCTTGGAAATCAGTCATTTAAAACCATCTCAGAGGACCATGCTGGCTAGGTAAGCATGGCTAACCTGTCCCAACTCTGGCACAACATTCAAACATGCGAAGGTCCAAATGGCTGCGAAAAGCAGCCCAGGGAGGAGGCATACACAAAGGTCCAGAGCTGGGCTCAAGCATCTGGGTGGCTTCCTTCCGTCTGAAGTCCTTTCCCCAAGATCTCCTGTCACTGAGCTGCTCGGAAATCCAGCCGAGTCTCCCTAACCCTTTCTCCTCCTCAGCCCAACATCCTCTTCTTTCTCTCCCTTTGATCGGAGCTCGGGTTGGCGGCGCTTCTCCGAACGAGACTACCGGGAACGACTCGGGTGAAGAGAAGGAGGAGGAGGAGGAGGAGGAGGAGGAGGAGGAGGAGGAGGAGGAGGAGGAAGGAGGAGAGATCCGATTCCCAGCCAAGAAACGCGACAAAGGCGGAGGAGGAGGAAGAGGAGGCGGGCGAGGGGAGGGCAGAAGGGAGGCCCTCCTCTTCCTCCTCTTCCTCCCCCCTCCCTCCAACCCAATACAAATCCAAAGCGAGGCCGAGCGTGTGGCCCAGGGAGTTTCCAGCTCCTCCGTGAGACATTGTCTCGCCGCCGACTAAGGAGGAGGCTCGTTGGAGCCCCCTTTGGGCTTCCTCTGGCCGCAGGGACCGAGCCCAAGCCCCTTTCTGTGCACCCCAGGCCTCCCTTCTCTCGCCAGAAGCGCGCCAAGGAGAGAGAGAGAGAGAAAGAAAGAGGAAGACGTGGCAAGCTCCTCAGCTGCCTCTCGAAAGCCAGCGAGCAAGCAAGCGGGCGGGCAGGCGCCTCGTCTGCGGCCCTCCCCTCCGAAAGACACACACGCAGCACAGCCCCCACCCCCTTCCGCCAAGTCAGGCAGGGAAGGAGGGCCCCTGGGGCCTGGCCAAGGGCTGCCTCGGCTGCCGGGCCCGCTTCCTCCGCGGGAAAGAGAGGCCCCAGTGGCGGCCACTAAGGCAGCGCGGCGGGGGATTCCCTTCCTTTTGGGGGAGCCACGCGGGGGCCCTCCCCTCCGCCTTGGGGCCAGGAAGGCCCCCTCCTCTCCCTTCCCCATTGCGCGGGAGGACGGGCAAGAGGAAGGAGTCGCCTCAGACCCGCCGCCGCGTCCTAGTGGCTGCTTCCCGGCCCTTGGGGACCCGCGCCTGCCTCTCTCCCTCTCTCTCTCTGCACGCCTTGGCTCCGGAGAGAGGGAAAGGCTGCCCTTGACCCTCTTAGACCTCGCCAGAGGACCCCCATTGGGGGCGGGAGGGGAGAGAGAGAGAGAGAGAAGCACCCGCTGTAAATAATAATAATAATAGAGACACACACAGAGAGGGAGAGAGCGGGCGGCGGCGGCGGGAGGAGGAGGAGGAGGCGCCCGGCCCTCCCCTGCCGGAGGGAAGGACAATAGCTCTCCGCCGACCCCTCGCAGCCCCTGACACTGCTGGAGCCCCAGAGGGAAGGAGGGCGGGGAGGGGAGGGGAGGGGGAGTCCATTGTGTGCACCATTGACAAAACAAAACACAACACACACCGAGAGAGCGGGGACACGAGAGAGAGAGAGAGAGAGAGAAAGCTGCAAGGAAGGAAGAGTGGCTCCTCCTCCTCCTCCTCTTCCTGGGCTCGGAAAAGGCCTGCTGGAAAACTGCACAGCAGCCGCGGCTTCTCCTGAGCCCTTCGCCTCCCTCCTTTCTCCCTCTCCGTGTGCATCTCTCTCTCTCTCTCTCTCTGGGCCGAAAGAGGAAGGGAAGGAAGAGGAGGAGGAGGAAGAAGGAGCCGCTTCGCCCAAAGCGGAGACAGGAGGAGGAGGAGGAAGAGGGAGGCAGGCAGGCCGCTCGGCTTTGTGTTACCTGCCGTGGAACCAGTCCTTGCAGGCGTCGCACTCGATCATGAAGCGGGTTACGTCGTAGGGCAGCCGGCAGATGCAATAGACGGGCACCGTCGCCATGTTAGCTCCCTTCAAAACAACGCCGGACTCCCGAGGCGCGGAGGGAGGGAGGGAGGGAGAGAGAGACACACACAGAGAGAGAGGAGAAGGGGCGGCAGCGCCAGGCGAGGCGAGGCGGGGAAGGCAGGCAAGGAAGGCGCCTTCTTCTTCTCCTCCTCCTCCTCGGATCCCTGCAGCCGATCAGATCCGATCCAGGCCCGATCCGATCCAGGGAGGGGAAAGGGAGATCGGCAGGAGGAGACGCAGCAGCAGCAGCGGTGGCGGTGGCGACGGCAGCAAAACAAATCCAAGGCGCGCGCTTCAAGGACGAGGGGCGGCCAATGTCAGGGCGAAAATCCGCCCGAAGTTTGCCCGCATGGCTCCCCTTCGGCGTGCCTTTCCCCCGCCTTCCCTTGGTCCCGAAGCCCGCTGGATAGTCCTGATTCCTCAATGCGGGGCGCGCTGCTTTGCTGCTGCTCCTGCCGCCTCCTCCTCCTCCTCCTCGTCGTCGTCCTCCTCCTCCTCTTCCTACGGCATGCCCCCTGGTGACAGTACAGTACCGAGGCTGGCTTTTTCATAAACACGCCGAAATGTAGCCCTCGCCTCTCAATGTCCTTACGTCAGCTTGCAACATTGTAATATTTCCTCCTCTGCCCGGGCTGGAGGGAGGCTGAGAGGAAGGAGAGAAAGGGAAGGAGGAGAGGAAGAGAGGAAAGGGAAGGGGGAGGCAGCGGGCGCGGGAGGGAACTCCCCGGCGAAAAATAGGATCCAAAAAGAAAGAAATAGGAGGGGAGAGGAAGAAGAGACACCCCCCTCCCCAGTCTCAGATAAAGAGGCGTGCAGAACGAAGGCGATTTGAAGGAGGGAGAGTTTTAAAAAATGACAAAACGGAGAGTCCCGGGAACGACGTGGCTGGAGGCGGCGCGAAAGGAGCCTCGCTTCCGAGGGAAAGCCAAGAGAGAGTCTTTGGAAACGAAGAGGGACTCGTCCCACTGCCCAGCTTCCTCGGGAAGTTGCAGGAGAACCTGGGGGTCCTAAAGTGGAGGGGCTCCCGGGTCAAGGACTCCAGGGGGAACCCTCCTGCCCTGCTCAACATGTTGGAAACTTCACACTGGAAACGGGAGCCCAGCGGAGGAAGTGGCCGTTCCGGTGGCTGGCTTTCCGGAGTCGGGGCTTCCCTTGAAAGTCTCACACTTTATTTTGTTTTGTTTTCTTTTTTAAGCCCTTTGGAGTAAACTTGGGGACCAAGTTGGTGTGAGGCTCTCCGGGAGCAAGGCGCCCCCTCCTCCCGCCTCCATTCCCAGCCCCAGCTCCAAAGTTTTTGAAAAGACCACGTGCTCCCTCTCGTTTGAATGTGTTCTCGGAGCCATATGTTTGATTTTAAGGCGGTATCTTCCTCCAGTCCTCGGGACTGTGGGGAGATTGTTTTGCCTGAGTTCCTTCAAGGTGCCTGTTCGCATATGGGGACCCCATGCATTTCATGGGGTTGGCTTAGGCAGGGAAAACCAGGGGTGGCTTTTGCCTCTGGACACACAGCCTCAATGGGGTTATTGGCACAGAACTCCCTGGCATGAATAAAGACATGGTTGTTTCTTTACCCAAAAACAACACCTCTCTAGGAATTTTTAGATTTTCCAACATGACTCTGTGTTTGACTTCGGCTGGAAGTTAACCATAGAATTGCACTGGAGGACCTAGAGATTTCTAGGGAGTAGTTCCTCCAGCCTGACTTGTGACCAGAGGCGGCTCGTCCATTACGCGAAGTAAGCGGTCGCGGAACACTTTTTTTTGCCAGGGGTGCAGAGGCGCCTCTGTAAATGCCCCTCGACCGCCACTTGAGGAGCGTCCCCTCAGCTCACAACAGCCCTAGCAGTCCGGGGGGAGCCTCGGCTTTCTTGCCTTGCTGCCGGGCGATCCTCTTCCCAAAGGGGCCGGGCCCTTGAGCCTCACCTAGCCCCTCTCGTTCCTGCTCCACCCGGCCACCGGGTGCGCAAGCAGAGCCGACGCTCAATCGTTCTCTGCGTTCGATCCCTTCCCCATGACCGGCTCCCTTTCCCGATCCCCCGACGCTCTACCCGCCTCCTCTCCTCTCCCCAATCCGCAGGTGGGCCAAGGGGCGGAGCCGCCACGCCTGGCCCACTTCGGGTCCGGAGGCATGTCTGAAGACCCCAGGGTGTGCACCAAAAGTCACCTCTTCTCCTGACTTTCTCTTCAGCCATTGGGATCAAGAGAGAGAGAGAGCCCCTCCGGCTGGAGGTATCTCCCACCTCTGCTCCCTCCTTTGTTTTTGCTCCTACCTTCAGGAAAGGTGGGCATCTCCACCTCTCTCTCTCTCTCTCTCGGTCCCAATGGCTGAGGAGAAAGTCAGAAGAAGAGGTGACTTTTGGTGCACACGCCGGGGTCTTCAGGCACGCCTCCGGACCCAAAGTGGGCCAGGCAAGGGAGCAAATGCGGCAAGTGTAGTTACTGGGATGTATAGTTCACCTACAATCAAAGAGCATTCTGTACTCCACCAGTGATGGAATTGAACCAAATATGGCACACAGAACTCTCACGACAAACAGAAAATATATATCAATCATTGGTTGGGGGGGGGGGTGCCAAAATACTGTTTGCTTACCATTGAAAATTACCTAGGGCCGCCTCTGCTTGTGACATTGACCTTTGAGCAAGCATGGGCAAGCTTTGGCCCTCCAGGTAGTTTGGACTCTAACTCCCACAATTCCTAACAGCCTCGGGCTCCTTCTTTTTCCCCCTCAGCCGCTTAAAACACCAGGAGGGCCAAAGTTTGCCCATGCCTGCTTTAGACCAGATCCAGACTGACCTTTATCCCAGAAGTATCCACATTAAAAAAAATGTGGATATTTCTGAGGTGAGTGTCCAGACGGTCTCTCGAGACTAGCCTGAGATAACATGTGGAGGCCCTATCCCAAGCCCCCAGAATCCTTAGAAAAGTAATAAAAATGTACGCGGCCTCCATTAGAGGCCCCAGCTGGTTCTCCTGGCTGGCATATAGAAATGACATGCCACGGGAGCAGTGGGGCAGCGATTTTCCTCCCTCCTCTCCCCCTCCTCTCCTGGCGTGTCATTTCTATGTGACAAGAGAGCCCACTGAGGCTTTTAATGGAGGCCATGTAAGTTTTTTAAAGTTAAAGTTTAAACAAGGGAAAGTGAAGGTCATCTGTCCTTCCAACAGCACCTGGTATACCTTGGTAATCTCCCTGTCATCACAGGACTGTAAACCAACTGGGTGATGCCCCAAGGCTGGACTTCTGCAATACCTTGTACCTCTGTGCAGGCATGTAGCCCCCCCCCCCCCCGAAATTCTCATGGTGGTCTGTGAGAAGGCCTTACTGGTACATTATTTAAACTGTTACGTTTATTCATATCATGATCTGATTACCATGCTCAATACATCCCATATGCATGGGGCTATTGGGATAACGATACAAAAGGTTTGCTAGGGTAGATCCTCAGCCCCTCTCCCTTTGAATCAAACTCAGCCGCCCCCCCCCCCCCCCCGATTCAAACTCAGCAACCCCCCGAATCAAAATCCTGGCTATGGGCCTGCCTCCGTGTCAAGTTCAGAAACTCCTGTTAGTTCTAAAGCATAATACCTACATTGGTCAAAGGAACATCCAGGAGTGAGTATATTATGCCAATACTAAAATCACTCTAGTGGTTGCTAGTTTGTTTCCAGGCAAAGTACAAAGTGTTGGTTATAACCTTTAAAGCGCTATATAGTTACTTACAGGATCACTTTCTCTCATACAACTTGCCTCTTAGGACACTTAGGTCCTGGGGGAAGCTCACACCAACCAGGTAGAACCCAACTGGTAACTGTCACCCAGAGGTCCTTGTAATCGGCCACCCCATGACTGTGAAATGACCTGCCAGAAAAGATTTGACAGCTAAACAAGCTGACAAAATTTAAAATACAATTAAAGACCTCTCTCTTCTGGAAACCCTACCCAAATAATTTTAACATATTAATTTTAAATTTACATTCTATTAGTATCATGTTTTAATCTTTGTACTATGTATCTTAATATATATTAGGGTTATCCGGAAAGTAAGATTACAAGTTTTTTAAAAAATATAAAGAATCAATATATTTTAATAAAACTTACATGGATTGTATCACAGGTATTACATTATTTCTCCACATAATTACAATTTAGCTTAATACATTATGTTATCTGTGGGAGGAGTTTTTGATGCCTGTGTCATAGAAGTTTCCCTCTGCCTTTTTCAGACAGTTAATCACTTCAATTTTCACCACCTTAGAAAAGTGTTTTCCACTAAGGTGTTCCTTCAATGTAGTTAACAGACAATAGTCAATGGATGCAAGATTGAGGCTGTGAGAGGGGTGGCTTAAAACATCCCAACCAAATCTGTTTTGGATGGCTCTGCAAAGTTTCTTCATGGTCTCAAAATATGTCGGTACCCATTTTGTCACATGCTGTCTTGATATTACATAACTGAAACGATTTTGCAATTAATCGCAGTGGCATTCATGCCCTTAGCATTTAGGTAGTGTATTACAGCACGAACTTTGCACTTGGAGGGAAAGAGAATAAGGACACTCATCTCTAACCTTCACCACAACACCAGTTGGTGAGCTACTGACGACTGGCACTACTCATTCGCTTCCACTGGCTTCCCACTACACAGCAGTGATACCAACTTCCCCCAAGAAAATTCCCCACGAGAGCTACATGCCTTATAACCTTACTTTCCAGATAACCCTCATTTGTACAGGCAGTCCACAAGTTACAAACAAGATAGGTTATGTATGAATTTGCATGTAAGTTGGAACAGGTACATTTTTAAAGTATAACTCCAGCAATATATATATATGCCTTGAATAGCACAGGGATAAATTAACACCACTGTGGTGTTTGTTTTGCTGCCTGTGCCCCTATTCAGAAGATTTCATCTCACTTTCTGTCCCTGTGATAATTGGCTTTTGAAAAAAAATGCTAGTTGTGGAAACAATGATTGGAGATAAAGCTTTAATGGAGACACCTTTTGCCCATGTCATGATAACTCTTTCAGGAGTTAATGTTATTGCCAGGGGGTGGATTTCTCTCACATCCTGTTTTCTCACCCCTGTTCTTAACTATGAGTCATTTGTAAGTCAGATGTATCTAACTTGGGACCCGACTGTATTCTATTTTATCTGGGTATTTTAACTGGGTTGTACCTCACCTCAGGCCATGAGAAGAAGTGGATAATAAATGCAATTATTTATTTTTATTATTATTACCACTCTCAAAAGGAGTGATACCAAGATGATTTGGCTAAACATTTATTGTGCAGTGTTTTGGCAAAATGTACTATTTTTATTAGCAATATCCATCTAATTAGATATAATCGCAAAAACATTTTTCATCAGACCAGCTCACATGTATGGTATAAATATACCGACATGGCTAAAACTGCGCTAATTTGTTTTTTTAACCTTATAATGTGCATGAGCTCCAGTCAGAGTTGTCATTATTATCCAGTTACAATGATGCTTTTAATCAATTTGTTTCATCTGCATGCATTACAAGCATGTGCTGTCGTTTTTGTCTCTGCTGGTTTTAATAGGCACTGATGTTGTCAAATTGTCTGGTATTTTAGCTACATTATTGTCATATGGTCTGATATGCAGGGAAGTCCACGGGAAGACACTATGAGTAAATGTACTGGGTGATGCCAGGCCTAGTGATGCTACTGTAGTCTCCCATCTAAGTACAAACCAGGACTGGCCCTGCTGAGATTCCAAATCACCCAGATCAGGTGCTTTTGGGGTATTTTTGCTTGTTACCCTCCTCCTAATTTTGAGGCTTCAAATGTGATGCTGATCCTAGCAATTGTGTAAGGAGTCAGAAGTTCAGCATTCTTGATTGTAACTGTAGAAAAGAGACTGGGGAAGTAATCTGTGGGGTAAGACAATTCATTGTTATTGACCTAAGCCTGCAATTTCTGACAAAGGAGACTTTGCTTTTAGTAATCATATCAAATTGTCATTCATTCAAAACACTATAGCTGATTGGAATAAAATAAAAACAGTTCTTGGTTCCTGTTAGTTTTTCAAATTGTATGGCCATGTTCCAGAAGCATTCCCTCCTGATGTTTCACCTGCATCTATGGCAGGCATTGTCAGAGGTTGTGAGACTTCAGCAACCCAGTGATTCTGGCCATGAAAGCCTTTGACAACACATTAAAACAGTTCTCGTTTTAAATTTCAGAATTTTAATCCAGCAACCGTATTGTGTCATATCTCACTCTGAACAAAAAGTGGCATATCAATTAAATTAATAACTTTTCTCATTAATGTCTACATCTATATAAAAAGTACACACTTCTTAGTATTGCTAAGTAGTACACTTGGAAATAAAGACCTATAGAGATGAGTACAAACAACTAGGTAAATATGGTAAGTATAGCAATAATAATTTTTTAAAAAAACCTTATTTCTAGATTGTACCCAAAAGGGACTCAGGGCAGTTTACAGCACAAAAACAAGCAAAAATTCAATGCCTTACAAAATAAAAAAGATATCAGGAATAATACAAAATAATACGCAATAATAATAAGTATGTGAATTTTGCTTTGGAAATAAATTCACATCCATCTCTCAGGCAGGACTGCTTTATATGTAGAATATCTTATCTATAGTTCCTGAATTTACCGTGGGTATAGAAAACATGGATAATAATGAACCCTGTTGAATGAATGACTCCTTTTAGAAATGACCACACTGAAGGACCTCAAAACTCCTAGAACTGTATCCTGTCTCGTAATTTGCTAAGTCCTCCAGGATGACTCTGTAGTACCTCCAGTGGAAGCATACCATAGAATTACCTGGAGGATGTATAACTTATTTAGTTGGATGTGGGTGGGTGAAATCATGTTTACCGAACATACTGTATTGCCATATGTCAAGAGGCAGGACAAGTCACTTCCAACTCTATGATTCTATGCAAATACATAAAAACCTATCTAATATGTGGTGATTGCATTCTTTTGCATATAATATGCAATATTTCCATGTATGGAATTTAGAAGTGCAAATATAAAATCCACTATGACTTCGCAGAGATCTCCAGACTTCACGGACATCTCCAGATTAATTCCTGGCTGAAACAGTGAACCAGATATATCAAATATCTGTTTTTCAGTAGCCTTCTCTAACCTGATGTCCTTATATTAGATTACAGCTCCCATAAGTTTAAAGTAGAATTCCCCCTATATTTAAATTAGAATACTGACAGTCAAATTAAGCCAAAATACACAGTATTTAATAACAACAACAACAACAACAACAACAACAACAACAACTTTATTTGTATCTTGTATTATCTCCCTCAGGGCAGCTATTGAATATAGTGTGACATCTAAAAGAAAAATATATGAAGATTCCAACTAGGAAATATCCATCATAATCTTTTTGAATTATACAGTGTGGAGTAAGCAGAAATACTAAAATATGAACCAGGTCTCATGTCACAAGCTTTTTCTGCTGAATGGCAATGCTTCTAGAAAATAGAATACAATCATTAAGGTGCAATTACTGCCATCCATTTCTATAAGAAGACAATTCGAAAAAACAGCAAATACCACCCCTATGCTAGGGAGTAAACTAAGATGAGTAGGATCCAGAAGTGCTGAAGGAGGCCCAACGCTCTCAGGAGTAAGGTTATGGACAAATGATAACTGCATTGAGAAGCTGAATTGTGATGCTGGGATTGTGAGCATGTGATGAATGGCCATATAATGGTCTCTAACACACTTGAAAGAATATTAGATAAATTCATCCTGTGATTTATGGTCTAATGTTCAGTACTTTGAAATCTTGCACAAAAGCTTCAAGCTTTAAAGTTAAACAAAGACTAAAAGAGGTTCTTGGGCAAACTAAAATGAGGAGAACAGTTACCTAAATCTAAGATTAACATTGAGCCACAAAATAATATCTTTAAACATCAGAGGATTTAAACTGCATTCAGAACAGAATTTTTAAGAAGTTTACCAGGATAGCGAAAAGAATAGGAAAACCAAAATTTAGGAAAACTTCTCCATCTAAAACATAAATGTCTTGGATAGGCCTTTATTTCAGGAGAATCCACATGCACTTTCTGGGGTAGGTGTCCAGATGCTCTCATGGGACTGACCCACAAAAACATCTGGAGGCCCTACTCCTCTCCCCAAAAGCCCCTAGACCCCTTTGAAAAGTAAAATAAACTTACCCGGCCTCCAAAACACTCTCAGAGCAGCTCTCTGGGGGCATAGAAATGACATGCCAGAAAAGCGGGGGGGGGGGGGAGGAGAGGAAAATCGCTCCCTACCTTGCTCTCCTGGCACATCATTTCTACACGCTGGGAGAGCTACTCCGAGAGTGTACTGGAGGCCAGGTAAATTTATTTTACTTTTCAAAGGGATTTGGGGACTTTGGGGGAAGGGGGTCAGACACCGGAAATAGTGGATTTATGTAATGAGAAAGTGTTGGTTTCTAATATATGTAATTTCTTTATGCTTGTGGGTAAACAGTATTTTTTGCTGTTTCTTTGTCAGTGCTGATGTGGAGAGTGTCTGGTTTGCCCACCCTGGAACATGCAACATATCATTGTCCTTCTTTAGGGGTCCCTTTCAAATCTATGATACTATATCTGTGAGTGTGTAAATCATATCTATCTATCTATCTATCTATCTATCTATCTATCATCTATCTATCTATCATCTATCTATCTATATTTATGGGTGGGTGGCTCTTTCTCAGGAGGACTTCGATTACATTTTCTTGTCCTGATGAAGGGAGCTGGATTGGATGGCCTTAAGTATTTTCTGTTGGTCATGAGGGTCCTATGTGGGAAGTTTGCCCCGATTCTGTTGTTCGTGGGGTTCAAAATGCTCTTTGAGTGTATGTGAACTGTGAATCCCAGTGACTGCAACTCCCAAATCTCAAGGTCTACTTCCCCCAAATGCCATCTGTGTTCATATTTGGGTGTATTAAGTGCTTGTGCCAAGTTTGGTCCAGATCCATGATTGTTTGAGTCCACAGTGTTCTCTGGATGTAGGGGAACTACAACTCCAAAACTCAAGGATGATGCCCACCAAACCCTCCCAGCATTTTCTGTCGGCCATGGGAGTTTTGTGTGCCAAGTTTGGTTCAATCCCATTGTTGTTGGAGTTCAGAATGCTCTTTGATTGTAGGTGAACTATAAATCCCAGCAACTACAACTCCCAAATAATAAAATCATAATTTTTTGAGTGATGGTCACTCCTTGTGTTGTGAGACGTTTTGTTGCCAAATTTGGTGTGATTTCGTTCATTGGTTCTTTTGTTTTTAAGGAACTCATTATGACCAGAGCATTTTTATATATATAGATTTGGTCAAAGTCATTAAGTGTAGCCTGAAAATAATTCTATTTCAGCAAAAGCTAATGACATGTTATATGATAAATTAATAAAGACTCACTAAAGTACATTGGATGAATCCTGCAATACCTAAAGCAATGCACAGGGCCTTTTGTGTTCCCAAGTCTTACTAGGATTTACCTCAGGTGGTTATTATTTCCCAGTTTTCTTCCCTCTCCCGCCACTTTTAAAAAAAGTTCAGAAATCCTTAACTCTCTCCACTTTTCTAGCTTTTGTATAATTTTTTTCCACAGTGAATTATGGCAGGTTTCCCCCTTTCTGTTTCTTTCTAAGAAGGCTTCCAAGAAGACCTCATGGATTGACATTTCAAATTGAGACTTACCACTTGAGCAACCATCAACAAGACTGTCAAACTTTGAAATTATTCTCGCAATATTTCAGTGATTTACAGCAAGCCCTCTTTTTGTTTTGAGAAGACCTCTCATCTGGATTTTCATCTTTAAATTGGCCACTGCCATTTGAATGACACATGAAATCATTCTGTCAAATTTTCAAAAGGCTGGTGGCTACCATAATGTCTTAGGATTTATTTTTTTTTTACCTTCAGCAATCCCCTGCTTGGGACTTTGACTTGAGATGTGGGACTGGAGAATATAACTTGGATGATAATTTTGTGATGATCTATAGCTGTTTTCCTATTTTTGCTTCCAGGAAGGCCCTGTTTAGGACCTGACATAGTAATTTGAACAATACTACACAACTTTCAATTTCAGGCACATGTAGTATAATGCTACGTTAGCTTGTGGCTGCCACAGACACATTGATGTCCTCTTTTGTTATATATTCAATACAATCTGTATTTATGATATTATGGAATTTGCCTTATTGAGCTTTTCATTTCCAAGTAAAACATGGCCACCCTAAACCAAAGTGTTGGATTACATACAGGGTGAGGCAGCACAACTTCCTTTTTTAAAATGCACGCCATTCAGTCGGTTGAAGATGTAGCAAAGCGCTAGTGGTCTCATTCGAGAGGCGGGAGTATATAGTTTTGTCCTGACACAGTTCAGTCACCATCATGCGTTGGAACAGTTATGAGCGTGCTTTTGCCGTTGAGGCCTACTTTTAGAGCAGATTTGGAGTGGCTGGCCTGCTCTCCAGATTTGACCCCTTATGTCAAAAAATAAAAAAATCTGATTCATGTTGTTGTTGTTGTTCATTCGTTCAGTCGTCTCCGACTCTTCGTGACCTCATGGACCAGCCCACGCCAGAGCTCCCTGTCGGCCGTCACCACCCCCAGCTCCTTCAAGGTCAGTCCAGTCACTTCAAGGATGCCATCCATCCATCTTGTCCTTGGTCGGCCCCTCTTCCTTTTGCCTTCCACTTTCCCCAGCATAATTGTCTTCTCTAGATCTGATTCATACAATAGGTTTTATTAAGTTTTGAAAAAAAGGAAGTTATGCTGCCTCACCCTGTATAATTGGGCTGGATGGGTTCAGAGATACACATGTAGTAATTTTTTTTATTGGCATTACCCTGACAAAAATCCATTTTGTTCTAATAAAAACCCTCAGCAGCTTGGAAAATTGCCACTACAACCTTGAGGGTTGCTTTGGTTAATTGCATGTGCTTTTCCTATTTATAAGATTAAGTAAAGTTGTTCCATGTGGGATAAATATACATGGGGCAACTTTACTTAGAATCATAGAATCATCGAGTTGGAAGAGACCTCATGGGCCATCCAGTCCAACCCCCTGCCAAGAAGCAGGAATATTGCATTCAAATCACCTCTGACAGATGGCCATCCAGCCTCTGTTTAAAAGCTTCCAAAGAAGGAGCCTCCACCACACTCCGGGGCAGAGAGTTCCACCGTTGAACGGCTCTCACAGTCAGGAAGTTCTTCCTCATGTTCAGATGGAATCTCCTTTCTTGTAGTTTGAAGCCATTGTTCCTTGTCCTAATCTCTATGGAAGCAGTAAACAAGCTTGCTCCCTCCTCTACTTACTTGTTTGCTTGGTCATAGGACTAAGTAAACAAGCCAACAAGGGTACCTTTAAACTGCCACAATCAACCCTGAAGCATTTTAACCAAATAGATCAATGGGTTTAGAATCTGCTTGTGCTTCTCTCAGGAATCAGATACATATATCAATTCATCCATCCATCCTCTACTACTTTTGCCATGAACAGCCCCTTTGATTGAACTCAATCAAGAAGGAACGAACTGTTTTGCCAAAGGCAAAGGCTCTTTTTTGGATCCATAGGCAATGATCAAACAAGTGATTAAGACTACAAGGTTTTATTTAAAAGCAAGTATCAAAGAAAGGGTATACGAACCCAGCAAGCTTATGCTCCAATCAGTCTGCTGGGAACTCCGGCATGAACAACAGCAAGGGATGTCCCACCTAACTTACAGCACTGGTGACTCTCTGTAGCTGAGTTCAATTTAAAGCTGAAATGTACTGATTTATATAGACATCTCAGTTAATTAACCACTTTGTTTTATTTATTTATTTATTTATTTATTTATTTATTTATTTATTTATTTATTTACAGTATTTATATATTGCTTTTCTTACCCCTGGGGTGATTCAAAGGGATTTACACAAAAATGATGGCAAAATTCAATGCCTTACATATGTAAACCAAATCACAAATCAACACCATATAACTAAGCATAAAATCAATAGGACAATTCACCATAAGAGAAGATAAAAGGACATTTAAAACATGAATATAAGAATTATAACACCTAATAAAAACATTAAAACCATGTGATCCAAGTACGCAGACTGGGCCATTCCAAATGTTGATTGCACATATTCCATGTTTGATTCTTGTACTGTGCTACTTTACTAATCAAAAGCTTGGTTTTACATAGTTGTCTTATCAGCTAGATGCATGAAAATTAAACAATTCTTCTACCATTTAAATCAAAATATAGCAATTATCAGTATCCCTGTACCTTTAATTAGACAAGCAAAACAAGTGGACAGTGGTCTAGTCACCCAACTAGGCAGAGTGCAGCCAAACTTAATAATGGGGAAAGGCCACCCCTTCCCAATTAATTCTCATTTTGAACTATATTAAGCAAAAAAAAAAAAAAAAGGTCTTTAAATGAGTTTTTACCTTTGAGGTATATCAGGGGAATAGACAGGACAATTGTGTGATACTAGATCAATCTTTTTGATATGCAGTGGTCTTCTGCAATGTTTCCACTACAGGAACCTCCTTTTCTTTTCTTTGTGGCATTCTGTCTGTGATCCTCTGAGGGTGCATCTACATGCATCACTTAAAAGGGCGTAGAAGAAAGTGGTTTTGGTGTACAGATTATTAGACTGGTAATTCTGGAACTAGTTTGAGGCCTGGATAGTGATTACATAAACAACAGAAGCTGCCCTCAAACCGGTTCCAGGATTTGTAGTATCTCAAGCTTGATCACGACAGATCTTTCTTTCTCCTGGACTGCCCTTGCACTTGCAGATCTTGAGTCTAAAAATAACATGGGGTTCTAACAGGATTCCAAGACAATCTCTTCCGAGTGCAATTCTTTGTCCTGTCAGGTTTTCCACGATGAACGTTCCTGTTTTACATGTTGAGTTCTTCAAAAGTCAGGAATTTCTTCTATAAATAGCAGAACAGTGAGAATTGCACTATTTCATCCTGGCATTCAAGTGTTGCACAGGAATTATTTTTAAAAATCATGCAGGGAAAAAAAGTTGCAAGACTGTATCTTACTTTAGGTAGTTGTTCAAGGTAGTCCACACAGATAGACTACATTTCAGATTATACTAGGGACAACAGCAATAAAGGAAATATAATTTAAAAATTCTTCTACATTAGCGACAACAAAGCAACTCTTTTTGAGAACTATGTCTGTTCTCGGCCACTTTGTAGACAGAATACAGTAAGTCTCTGAGGAAGCTTCTATATTGTTAGATCTAGAGATAAATGTAGGCATCATATGAACAAAAATATACCAATAAGAGCCAAATTATGATTGCTTATGTTGGATGGAATAATTATTAGGAAATCAATTCCCGCTGTCAATCTAAATTAATGTACAATGTTATAATTGCAAAAAAACAACAACATAAAATCAACAGGAAATGAGCATCAAGAGGCAAATTGAGATTAAGAATATTATGAGATCATCAAATACAAGAGAGAAGCATTAAGTTAAATAAGCAGTAAGGAGCACTCAAATGGAGAAAGATGAGACAATAACATTTTTCTACAGATTGATATGGCAGCATGGAGGATGTATGAACTCAGGAAGCTATCAGATACTATAAAAAACAGAATCCATTTGTGGGGTTGGACTGATGTATCAGGGCCCTTCCAGATAGTACCAAAATGTGAGTTTTAAAAGTGAGGCAAAAAAACAAACTGATTTCACTATGCTTTATCTACATACACACACTCCTGGTCAGGAACTGGTTGGATGACAGAATGGTGGTCACAGTATCTGCTGATTGTGGAGCGGAACTGAACTTGGGAACTACAGAATCCATGACAAGACAGCTGCTGGAAAATGCAGATGTTTTCTTTTTTATCCAGTCTACTGAGATGCACTGATGCACATATCCATGTCCATGTATAAAGGGGCAGAAAGCAAGCATTCCCATGGGAATGAGGTTGTCTTCCCAGCGGGAGTAATTGTTTAGCTTTTGGCCAGGTGTGTTTCAGCATCTTTAAAATTGCTTCAGAGTATAGTGACAAGTACTCTGCACTTTTGTATCTTGGATTTGAGCCCTGTATGGAATATACTCTGGTTGGCTGCAGAATATCATCTGGTTTATTCTGAATTTTCTGATGAGTTTTTTTAACACATTGTTTCTGACTTAATGCATGCAATAGTTCACATCTGGGCTGTACATTTTGTGGGCATCCCACCCTCAACCTATGACCTATGACCCGAGGGACAGAAAGATCCACCATCCTTCTAACAGAGAGTATTTTTTTCATAAACTCTGATAAAATGAGCCGTTTTACGATTACTGTTCTGCTTATTTTCAGATGCTAAAATAAAAGTATGGTTTTCTATGCTTTCCTAAAGAAAAGTATTTGGCAGGATCAGTTCATAAAATAGAAGCATAGGTCCCTGGCTTCAGAAGCCCTTCTAAAAGCATGGGGCAGTCACAGAAATGCTTCATTTCCCCCCTACAACTGTGTACACAGGGATATAAATGTATTATTTGCATAGAGAAATATTAGCGTGAACCATGGAGCCAGCTGGCAACTCTTTCCTAAATCACAGCTGCAATTTTCCAGCCAGTATAGCTACTACAGAAATTACTGCATATTTCTCTTACCCTAGTATTTTGGTATATGACGATGCTTCTATAAATTGTGTCTGCAATCACAAAGTATGGGACTTCCATTTGTGAATGGTTATCAAGGAATGACACCCATAGACTGAACTTCAATGGAAATGACATCTAATGCAAAATGTAGGCTTGTGAGTCTAATATCATTGCTTTGCTTTTCTTGTAAGATTTTATAAACATATTTTGCCTGATGAAAAAAACAGTGAAGCATCAAAAGCCTGCATGATGCGTTTTCTGTATTTTCATTGGACAATAAAGGCATCACTCTTTTGTGTATTTTATTGTATTTTGCTGCATAGCCAACACAGCTACTCATGATTATGTGACCCATAGTCAAGATAAATTTTGATTTCACTCTACCTCCATATATAAAAGAAGATCAATATTAGTACACAAACACAACTGGGACCTGCTATATGAGGTGTCCCTGCTTAGAATTATTGTCAGCTGCTGTGGCTATTTAACATTTTAATTCCTGATTAAATGTTTCTGTTTGTTTGTTTTCTCCATTTTGATAGGGAAAACAGTTTTGAACCATACTTTTATATAAACAAATATAAAAGTTCATTGAAATCTACTAATATTTTCCTTCTATATTGGTGAGTAACTTAAAGGAGGTTGTTTGGTTAAATAATAGGCTTATGCCTGGATTCGGATTGGTCAGTTCCCTTCGGCAAATCCGGCTTGTTCGGCTATAATGGTAAAAACTCAGCCACCATCTTTTTTCGCTCAAAACAACCCATGCGGCTGCCAGGTGCGGCTTCCCTTCTATTTGGGAGCACATGGCACATGCTTCCTTAACCCCATTCCTCAAACCCAGGCTCCTTCGAAAGGGAGAAAGAAATTGAGCCCAGAAATGATGCTTCCTTAACCCTGTCACTCCGTCCCAGACTCCCTAGAAAGGAAAAAAGGAAAAGGTCCCAGGAGGGGTGCTTCCTTAATCCCATTCTTCAAACCCAGTCTCACCTCAAAGGTAGATAGGAAAGGGTCCCAGGAAGGATGCTTCCTTAAACCCAGTTGCTCAAGCACAGACTCCCTTGAAAGGAAGATAGGGAAGGATCCCAGGAAGGATGCTTCCTTAGCCCCATTCTTCAAATCCAGACCTCCCTGAAAGAAAGAAAGGAAAGGGGCCGAGAAACAGAAAGGGGAACCTCATAACTTCCCCATTCTCACCAATGGGCTGGATCCTCAAAGATCTTCGGACTGCCTAGCCAAAATCAGGTTTTTCCATTAGCCAATTTTCGAGAGGCTCCCAAAAAACAGATCTCGATACCCAATGAAATTCAGATACTAAAAATGGATCACCCTCCAGCCGAATTGAACAAGCCTATTAAATAACAATTGGGCCTTATGCCTGAACATCAAAATCAAAGGAAATAATATTCCCATGAACTTCAACAAGGCTCTAAGCTAAATACAGTTGGCCCTTCATATCCATGTCAGCTGTATCCATGGATTCAACCACCCATGGCTTGAAAATATCTATCCGCCACCCACCCAAATCCCAAAAGAAAACACCAATGTTGCAATTTTAAAATAAAGTATACCATTTTGCTATGTCTTACTCTTTATATGTTATTATATGTTATGGGACTTGGTGTTGGTGTCCACGGCAGGTCCTGGAACCATACAGCAGCACATATCAAGGGCCCAGCAATTTTCTAAGTACCCAGGAAAGAATACAAGTATCAAATATATATTATCTAATGTAGCCTGTGGGGAAAAGTGTTTATGAGGTGGTTAAATCAGAGCTTAGAAAAATTACTTTTTTGGATGACCCTCAATATGGCTGACTAAAAAAGTAATATTTCAAAACTTGGGCTGGTAGATGTTTGACCACTTTCTAGTGGACAGCTTAAGATCAAATTAGATGCAATACTAAACATATGATTGGCTCTTATACTGTTGGTTTATTAAATAGCATCCATGAGGAAAGAACAAATCAGTACTATGGCTGGGGTAAATAAACACATCTAAATAAACACATCTCTTCTTCTTACTATAACAGAGTCCTAATCCAGATCAGGTTTCCTATAATTACTATTAATTAGACTAAACTTACATATAAAAGTTTCTTTTGAGTGCCTAGTGTCATATCTACTTTCATACTTAGGCTGCAAAAAATAAAATGTAAACAAAAATCATCCTTACCTAGTGCTGTTAGAATATAAGATGTTTCTCCATTTACAAAGTGAAATTGCTTCTTGTATGCTTTAATGCATTTTTTAAAATTTCCATTTACTTCACAGGGTTTTTTTTTGGGGGGGGGGGAGGCACAATTTTTTTAATGCATGTGCTCTATTCCCCTAATTGGGTTTGGACGTCAGATAAATGTAGTTTCTGTTTGCTTGATAGTTATTATTAAAAATTGGTCTAGCTAACACTATACCCCACACAATACCTTACCATTAATTCTGTTTTGATGTGATATTGATATTGAAATACAAAAATTAAAGGAAATAAAGACAGACTTAAACTAAAATATTGTAACATTTCCACTAAAATTGATTTTGTTTTTCCAAAAAAAATTAAGTACCTATCGTTTCTTTGATTTCTTTTGCTTGAGAAGTCCAATTGCTTGAGTTCTAGTTAACTGAGACTCTACTGTGTGTGTGTGTGTGTGTGTGTGTATTAAATGAATTTTCACTGGGGCAGGAGGGGTGTAAGGGGATCAGATGGAGGAAGGAAGGAGGGTGAGTGCATCTGATCAGATTGGGAGAAGGCAGAAATTAGCCTGATCCAGCAAGTTGCTTATGGTTGTAGAGAGGAGTCAATATTTAGGATCAATAACACACTGCTGCTTAAAAACTGCCTAAACTATTAAGACAATCTTTTTGAAATTGTGGGTCAGGATGCTTGCTACAATTGTTGAGAATCAAACAAGCATCCTGCAGTGGAAAGCATAACACCATCAATTCTCTGTGGTGATCAAATGGATAGCACTGAACCTGAATCAATTTGTAATAAAAATAACTGCAAGCAGCATCAAAGTGAAATTTTAACCAGTAGATTCAGATATTTGCTAGGGTCAATGGAAACAGTACTTTTTTCCCTTCATGGAAATGTTTAAGGCAATACTCAGCCAGTTAATAAGTGGGCATCAGTTGTGCTATTGTCATCCTTTGGATAAATATAATTTTCACACTGTGTTTCAAAGAAAAGACTTCACAAATGAAAAAATACCCTGCATTAATCAGCTGAGCCACGAAATGACACTCTGATTCTGTAACAATTGCTTGCAATTATATGAACTGTAGTCACAAAAGCCTGGTTGTTCTTATTCACTAACTGCTATGCCTGGCTTTATGCCTAACTCCTTTTTTGTATGATGAAATCATCAATAAAATTTTATTTTGTCATTAATTACTACCTGCAAGAAAACAACTGAATAAACTTGGAAGAGTGTTGCCTCCTTTCAAAAACAATGCTTTCCCTCTAACATGAACAGGTAGTCATGCCCTTGGGAATAGCTAAGTGGCAGTTGTAAAAATAAAGATCTACCACATCTTAAATGTTAATTTATTGTATCCCCCTCACTCTTCTTTTTTAAACCATCAGTTATCTACTTCCTGCTTCATTAAGCAGAATCCAATAATGCTTGGCAGCCCCCATCTGGTTCCATGAGCAAAGGAACCATTTTGAATCCATGATTCCTTAATATTTTATTGATTGATTATATTTTATATTCTACCCAATGGGTATCTTACAAAAAAGTGGCCTTAAGTCTTTTGAAGTAAAGATGGGCCAGAATGGCTTTTTAAAATAAGAATGTAACCCCCCCCCCCAAAAAAACACAACAATAAACAAACAAACAAACGTTTAAATGTGTCCATAGTTCAAATGACATGAAAACTAAGATTTAGAAAATCTTTCAGGATAAACAGAAATTCACAGGCTCATCTGTCCAAATATTGCTTTGATCAAGTTACTGAGATATAACTTGGAATTAATGTGTATCTTCATTCGTGTTACTACTGAGTTAGGGGGTATCTACACCAGACTTGCATAACATGGTGCAGCCCACTGAGCACCAACCCTGCTGCCATTGCTGCTGCCTCTGCCCACCCCTGGGAAGGAGGAATGGAAAGTGTGGGGAGGGAGAAAAGGAAAGGGAGAAAGAAAGAAGGAAAGAAAGAAAGAAAGAAGGAAAGGGAAAATAGAGAAAGGGAGGAGAGAAGAAAGGGGAAAAAAAGGAGGAGAAAGGAAGGGAAGGGAAGGGAAGGGAAGGGAAGGGAAGGAAGGAAGGAAGGAAGGAAGGAAGGAAGGAAGGAAGGAAGGAGGAAGGAAATGGAAGGCCCTTCTACACAGACCTAAAACTCGGGCTGAAAAATAGATTAGCCTAAGGAGTCCAGATGACGTTTCAGGCGAATTCATTTCAAACGGGATTTACTTGGTTTAATTGAGGTTTAAAAAACAACTGTAAAGATCCGGACCTTAAACTGTAAAGATCCGGACCTTAAAATGTCTAGATCTTTAGAGGTGAGGACCCTATGGGCTTCCACAGTCCTGGGGGTCAGTCTCCACAGCCATCCTGCTTCTTTGGGCCCCCAAAAGCCCAGAGGAGCAGGATGGCACTCTCCTCTCAGCCCCCTCATCCCCCCCCCCCAAGAGGGACACAAAGGCCCCTCTGAAGAGCTCTGTAGTCACATCAGAATGACGGTTCAGAAGGGGGGGGGAGAATCCTTCATCCTTTAGAACAGAGTTTCTCAAACTGTGCTCCTCCAGATGTTTTAGACTTCAGCTCCCAGAAATCCCAGCCAACTGTTAGGAATTGTGGGAGCTGAAGTCCAAAACATCTGGAGGAGCACGGTGTGAGAAACTCTGCTTTAGAGATATGGCTAGAATTGGCTGGGAGAAGTTGTTCTGCTTTTTCTGGTAAGTCCAAGTCACTGTTACTTTGATTGTTTGTTTGATTATTTATAAAGTGCCATGAGTCACTGCAACTTTGGTGGATTACAGGTTTCCATGGAAAAGGCTTATCCTTTTCAGATTTTTCTCATATAAAAGACTTTCAAGAAGGAGCACTACAGGTACATCTCTTATGTGAAGGAAACTTTGTCATCCATTTGTGTAAAGAATTTGTTTCAGAGGTAGAACTTCTATATGGTGGGCAGCACCCTTTTGTTAGACCAAGCCCCTGTGTTCTGAGTCACAGCTTTTCTGCTAAGAGGATAGATATAAAAGAATGAACTCTAAGTGAAGGACTCTCAGCTCAGAGTGATAAAAAAGGCCTCAGTTGAACTCTAGATTGTTTCAGAAGAAATGCTTACCCGAACAATCCCAGGTGATGCATCATCTGGCTTCTGTTGTTACCTATGAAGCAGGTCTGGGAACACTGTGACCATCTAGATATTGTTGGCCAGCAAATCTATAGCCAACATAGATAATGGTGAAGAATTTTAGAGTGTAGGCCTGTGCAATAAATGAAAAAAAGTTTCAATACTCATTCCTAAATAAGGGGGCGGCAGTGGTGAATCGTTTCTAAAGTATTTCTAAAATATTGTAAGGGGTCTGTATTGTAACTATAACAATATAACAAAATATGGTACATTAGACAAAGAAGTTTCAGAATGGCACATAAAACTTTTAGAAAGGAGAAGCCACATAGGAGAGTGTGAAATTTTCCCATTAAATGTGGAGGGGGGAAAGGCTGAGGGAACAAAATATGATCCATTCAATTGAAAGGCAAACATCAACACTGTGGCATAAGCATTACATTAATATATAGACTATACAATCATATATCTGTATCTAGTATCTGTTTGTCTTCCTCCTCTTTATATCACCTTTCCCTAATACTGAGGTTCAAAGCAGCTTGCAAATCATTCAAGATTTAAAGCATACACAAATATCAATTTACCTATGTATATATTTAAAGATATGAGTTAAAACTATTAAAATTAATTTTAAAATGTCTTTAGTATTGCTTGGGAAATGACTGCTGAATGTGCTGGCTGGTTGATTATGGGAGTTGCAGTCCAAAAGAAAATTATCTCCGAGCACATTGGTTATTGGTTTGATGTTTTGCTTTTATATACTCTTATAATGTTGTTTTATTTTGTTTTACGTTGTTGTATATATATTTTAATGTACTGTATTTTAACCAAGTTGATTTGGCTTGTCCCCATGTACGTTGCCCAAGTCCTTTTGTTTGTTTGTTTGTTGTTGTTGTTATAAAATTTTCTAGGCTTGAGAATTCTGGGAGTTATGGTTGAAAAGTAACATTTGCAAATTTTTACCAAAAGATGACCCTCTAAGCATTATTTTAAGACCTGGTATAGACTACAATAAATGACTGACAGCCTGCCAAATCCTCCCTTTCCTACTTCATAAGGTTGAAAAGAAGCTGGAAAAGAAACAGAACATGTAATAATTAAGAAAACAGGCACACCTATCTAGTATTGTTGACCACCAGTTCCAGGAATCTAATCAACCAACCAACCAATCACTCAATCAATCAATCAAAAATACACAACAAGAAGTTCAATGAAGCTGTAGCTGCAAAAAATAAATAAAAATGTAGACATCTTTCTCCCAATGGTGAAAAAACAAAAATATCAAGAAGTTTCTGGCAAACACCTTTAGCAATCCAGAGTGTTAGATAGACAGCACTTATCATATACAGGCAGTCCTCAAGTTACAAACATCAGACTTACAAACAACTCAGAGTAAAGAGCAGGCCCGTAGCCAGGATTTCGTTTTGGGGGGGAGGGGGGCTAAATTTTTTTCAGGGGGGGTTTCGGGGGGGGCTGAGTTTCGGGGGGGGGGGCTGAGTCTGAGTGAAAGAGGGTCTAGCCTAGCAAACCTTTTGTATTGTTACCCCAATACCCCCATGCATATGGGATATATTGAATATGGTGATCAGATCATGATATGAATAAACATAACAGTTTAAATAATGCACCAGTAAGGCCTTTTCGCGAACCACCATGAGAATTTCGGGGGGGGGGGGGGCTGAAGCCCCTCAAGCCCCCCCCCCCCCCCCCCCGGCTACATGCCTGGTAAAGAGAGACAACAGGAAGTGAGATAAATATACCCCTTGGAAGGGAAATTCACTCCCGAAAGAGTTATCATGGGGAAAAGGTGTATCCATTGAAGCTTTATTACCAATCCTTACTTCCACAACCAGCCAATTTTTTTTTTCAAAATCCAATTATTACAGAGACAGAAAGTGAGGTGAAATCTTCTGAACAGTGGCACACAGAGGTGGCCCTAGGTAATTTTCAATGGTAAGCAAACAGTAGTTTGCCCCCCCCCCCCCCAACCAATCACTGATATATATTTTCTGTTCGTCATGGGAGTTCTGTGTGCCATATTTGGTTCAATTCCATCATTGGTGGAGTTCAGAATGCTCTTTGATTGTAGGTGAACTATACATCCCAGTAACTACAAATCACATATGTCAAGGTCTATTTTACCCCAAGAGTGCCTCAAGAGCACCCCTGGGCAAAATCAACGATACTGCGAATGCTTACTTTGCGTAATGGGTTGAGCTGCCCCTGGTGGCACAAACAACAAAACAAACACCACAGGGGCATTAGCCCATCCCTTTGCTATCCAAAGCTTGTGTGAGTGTATGTGTGGCTGGAGTTACACTTAAAATGTACTTGTTCCAACTTACATACAAATTCAACTTAAGAACAAATCTACAGAACCTATCATGTTTGTAACTTGGGGACTACCTGTACATGGAGATATTGCCCTCAGTGCTTTCCATTTCAAATCATACATGCTCCAAAGATTTATCTAGAGCAAAGCTTTCCAACCATTTCATGTTGGTGACACACTTTGTGGACATGCATCATTTTGCAACACAGTAATTCAGTTTTACTAGCAAAGTGGATGTTAATCCAACTCCTTAAAAGAGATATAAACACATATACAAATTATAATAACAAAATGTATGGGGACACAAAACATCTCATGAAAACCTTTCATCTATATTTTTTAAATATATGATTTTAAAGATAACATACATTTCCAATATTTTTGTAATTGCATTAATGCAACATACCTACACACTGCAGCCGACACACTAACATGTTGTGATGTACAGTTTGGAAAGTTCTGCTTGAGAAGAAGACAGTACAACCCTTCAGCATATTAGGAATTTTTGTCCACATGGGCTAACAATGCAATAGAAAAAAGTAAAGACTTTGTGAATATATTTCAGATTTCAATATTAATGACAAGAATACATAGTATGATTTTACAAAGGCTATGTGCTACATTAGAACAGTAAAGGCAAATATCACTTAAGTTAAAAAAAAAACCTTAAACATTAAATAACAAAAAATAATAATAATGTGTAAACACTAAACTAATCTGGGAATCTGCTATTGCAACACATCAAATGGAAGTCACTGCTGACCATCATCTTGAATGAAAGTAGATAAGGAAAAAGGCCATTGTGTGTTTGAGAAATAGATTTCTTGGACAAGAAATTAGTGGGCATGGGTCAAAGGTAAGTCTAAAGGTCAAAATGCCATCTGAAAATAAAAAAGCATTAACACCCTCTTTACATGGGGCATTTTGCCCCGTTTTGCTGCTTTTATGCGTGGCAAGGATGGGACCTGCCGTGCACCATCACATGATGCACAGCAGGCTCCACCCACATTCCCCCCATAGGGGAAAGTTGGGATGCTGAAAGACAAACTGTATGCTATGTTCATGGAAATGTTTCATGCACGCACACACACACTCATAGCTTTACGTATCATGACTCATGTGTAACTGGAATTGGATTTTTTTTAAAAGCAATCTTACAAATGGATAGCAAAACAATCTTACCGGAGAGACTGCTTTTGACCTTTCTCATAATATAGCTTAGAAGCTTTTCATCTATTATTTTTATAGCACTCTGTGCAGGGCACTGTATGAAGAAAAATCTCTGCAAAGAGCTCAGAGGTCAGCAATAGTACAGCATATTTTCATCTTTTTGTTTGTTAGTTGACTATATTTTGCTAGGTTACAGTGACCTTTTTCTTTTGACTAGATTGCGTATATACTGAGGAAGAAAAAACATCTCAGATGCACTTCTAGTCCAGCTTCTTAATTAACACAATCCTTCCATATAGACTAATAGGACTATTTACCAAAGGAAGTAAAACTTAAGAACATCCAATACAATCTACAGAATACTTATGTATTTATTTACTACATTTCTATACCGCCCCTCTCAGCCCAGAGCGACTCGAAGCGGTTAACAATTGGCAACAATTTGATGCCAAACAATTACAACAATTAAAAAAATCATAAAATATCATTAAAACACTAGCAGACAATATAAAAATATAAAAAACCCTACAAAGCATTAAAAACATTATCATAAGCATCTCCATATCAAATTATTGTCCAGTTGCGTAATCAGTGGTTCCATGATATCATATATCTATGCCATATTTGGGAAGGCCTGTTCGAAAAGCCAGGTTTTCACCATTATTTGAAAAGTCAGGAGGGAGGGGGGCGATCTTATCTCTCTAGGCAGGGCATTCCACAGTTAAGGGGCCACTACTGAGACGGCCCTGTCTCTCGTCCCAGCCAAACGCATCTGCGAGGAAGGCGGGAGCAAGAGCAGGACCTCCTCAGAAGATCTTAATGTCATAGATGGTTCATAAGGAGAGATACGTTCGGATAGGTAAGTTGGACTGAAACAATGAATAAACAATGAGTTTCAAATACTCAAAAGAAAATTGCTTAATTGTAGAAAATCCTATCATTTTTTTGACCTGTGTGGACCTTCCATATTAATGGAGTCTACATTCATTGTATACAATGGGACTTCCACAGAGTTGGGTAACCATGGAGTGTTTTGGATCAAACCATAACAGATACCATGGATCTACAGTGCTTTTAAGAAGTTATTCAAGGAGCTGTATAAAATGTATCAATGTACAAATTTATGTGATGTGATATTATGTATCTTATGAGCTTCTTGAGATTTGTCTCTTATTGCATCTGTTTAACAAGGGACCATTTCAAATGTACTAAGCAGTTAACTGATATATCTATTTTAGTTATCTGTTCACAAGAATGAGTGATTTTCTGTTGAACAGGGTCTCCTATTGTTGTTGTTAAATGCTGCCAAATCGACTTAAACTTATGACAACCCTATGAACGAGAGACCTTCAAGTCATCCTGATATCAACAGCACTGCTGAAGTTTTGTAAACTCAGTATCATGGCTTCCTTGACTGTGTTTATCCACTTGTAATGTACTGTAGTCTTCTCCGCTTAGTGCTTTCTACTTACATAATTGTTTTTCCCAATGGGATATGTTTTCTCATGTACAGTACAACCCCAGCATCCATGGCCTCATATCCCAGATTTCATTTATCCACATTCAACAAAATAATAACAATAACAATAACAATATTAAAAAAAACATGGATGTGGTTCACAAATGGAACTTTAAAAAAGCAAACTGAGGACGTGTTTCTTTGCAGCCCAAGAACAAGCAACTAGAACAAATGCCATCAAAGCCAGAATTGAAAAGTCGATGACAGATAGCACGTGTAGAATCTGCAAGGAAGCAGACGAAACAATGGATCACATAATCAAGTGCTGCAAGAAGACTGCGCAGATGGACTACAAGCAGAGACATAATACTGTTGCTCAGATGATCCACTGGAACTTGTGCCACAAATACCACCTGCCTGTGACATAGAACTGGTGGGATCACAAGCCTGAAGAGGTTACAGAAAATGAACATGTAAAACTAATTTGGGACTTCTGAATTCAAACTGACGGAGCTTTGGAGCACAATACTCCTGACCTCACGATCATGGAAAAAAACCCCGAAATATGGTTCATCCATGTTGCAATCCCAGAATTAACAAGTAGTGACTGTAAAAGCTTATATGATACGAGAATTTCAAGATCGAACTGGCACAGGTTAGTAAAGGTGGTTCCAGTCATTGGCACACTGAGTGCAGTGCCTAAAGACCTTGGCTAGCACTTAAAAACAATTGACACTGACAAAATCACCACCTGTCAGCTACAAAAGGTCACTCTACACAGAACTATATGCATTATTTGCCGATACATCACATACTCCTAGACAATTGGGAAATGTCCGACATGGGATCCAATACAAAAGCCTGAAAGTGATCTTGTTTGCTGTGTACTAATATTGTTGTGTAGCAATATTTGTTTCCCACTACTCCTCATGATTTGAGTTGGGATACAACACATAAAACATAAAATGCAATACCATAAAATACATATATTAAAATGAATAGTAAAAAGTTTTAAACACAATTCTAATAGATGTAAATTTAAATTTGCAATTTAAAATTGACTGGGCATGCCTGCCAGAAGACATAGATCTTTCATTGTATCTTAAATTTTGACAGCTCATTTAGCTGTCAAATCTCTTGCAGCAGGTCATCTCATAGCCATGGGGTGGCTGATGAAAAAGGTCCTCTGGGTGACAGATGCCAGTTGGGTTCTGGCGGTTGAAGTAAACTTTCCCCAGAGGATCTAAGTGATGGAGATGAGTCATATGGAAGAAAGTGATCCTGTAGGTAACATGGATCCAGACCATGTAAGAGCCAGGTGAAAACCAACACTTTTTTTGGCTAGAAACTAGTCCGTAATCAATGAAGTGACTGTGTAATATGCTTACTCCTAGATGAGTAATATGCTTACTCCTAGATGTTCCTGTGATCAATCTGGCTGTCATGTTTTGAACTAACTAGATATTCTAAACGTGGTACAGAGGTAGCCCAATGTACAACACATTGCAGAAGCTCAATCTTGAGGTGACCAGCCCATGCACCATCATCTTTAGGTCTTCTGATTCAGCTGGCATATTAAACAATACTGGAAGTAAGCACTCCTGACCATTGCATCTACTTGGGTTGACACTTGGAGACACAGATCTAGGAGCACTCCAAGCATCAAACATAGTATTTCAGGGGGAATGTAACCCCCTGCAGAACTGGTTAACACACCTCCAACTCCCTGATTAACACCCTTGATAGCAAGCACCTCTGTCTTATCTGGATTCACTTTCAATTTATTTTTCTTTATTCTCCCATCCCATCCCATCTCATCCCATCCCAACCCATCCTATCAAGGCATTGATTCATAAGGGACATACTATCCTTAGCTTAGGACATTTTTAAAGGCATGTGGCTGAGATATCTAAAATCATCAACTGGGAGGGACACATTCCCTCTGAGTTTTAGAATGGGGACAACCAATTAAAACAACCATAGCAGATACAACTCCATATCCTGCTCTGAAGCTGGTTTGAAATGCATCAAAGAAGTGTGTGTCATCCAAGATTGCCTGGAGTTGGGGGGCTTGCTCTCTCAGCCACTTTTTCCAAGAAAGGAAGATTAGACACCCATGCTTAATTATCAAGGTCCAGGGAACCTAGGGAGGGTTTTTTTTTTCAGTTACCTGATACAGGGATAGTATTGTATGTCCCAAGTATGACAGTCTTAGATTAATCATCTTGGCTTCTAGGAATGGATGGGGTCGCACTGTGTTGGATGGGGTTGCACTCCCCTTGAAGACACAGGTTCGCAGCTTGGGTGTGACCCTGGACTCATCACTGAGCCTGGAACCCCAGGTTTCGGCGGTGACCAGGGGAGCATTCGCACAGTTAAAACTCGTGCGCCAGCTGCGCCCGTACCTTGGGAAGTGTGACTTGGCCACGGTAGTCCACACTCTGGTTACATCCCGCTTAGACTACTGCAACGCTCTCTACGTGGGGTTGCCCTTGAAGACTGCTCGGAAGCTTCAAATGGTCCAATGTTCGGCAGCCAGGTTGCTAACAGGAGCGGCACTCAGGGAGCACACCACTCCTCTGCTGCGCCAGCTCCACTGGCTACCAATCTGCTACCGGGCACAATTCAAGGTGCTGGCTTTAGCCTATAAAGCCGTAAACGGTTCTGGCCCTACTTACCTCTCCGAACGCATCTCCACCTATGAACCAACTAGGACATTAAGATCATCTGGGGAGGCCCTGCTCTCGGTCCCGCCTGCATCGCAGGCGCGGTTGGTAGGGACGAGGGACAGGGCCTTCTCGGTGGTGGCCCCTCGGCTGTGGAATGCCATACCTGTGGACATCAGACAGGCCCCTTCACTGCTGGCATTCCAGAGGAAGGTTAAGACTTGGCTTTATGAACAAGCGTTTGGCTAAATAGTGCAATGAATTCATGAAGATGGTACAACCGAACATAGGAATTGGTATAGGATTATGATTACAGATTCTGATTCTGATTTGCTGCTGAGGCTTATGATAATGATTGTTTTTGATCTGTATATCTTGTATAATGTGTTTTTAATTGTCTTCTTTGATATTGTTATGATAACCTTTACTATGTGAACTGCCTTGAGTCGCCATTCCGGGTGAGAAAGGCGGTATAGAAGTAAAGCAAATAAATAAATAAATAAATAAATAATAATAAATATCCACCAGAATTCTGGTGCAAAGACTATCCTCTCATGTTCCAAAAAGGGCAGGCAATGGTAGGGAGAAAGGGGTTTTATTATTTTGAAACTGGCAGTTGAATGGGCACTGCAAAGCACAGCAAAAAAAAAACCCAGATGGTAACAGCTCTGAGCTGTTTAGTTCAGTCTGCCAAAATGGTTTGAGGTGCCAAAAAACAAACACCCATCCTTCAGCAATAGGTAACAGGAATCCTACAAAATTCTGTGACTACTTTAAAAAGACCCAGCTCTCTGAACATATAATCATCTTGCTATTTGTTGTACAAAGCATCATGTTTCTTCAGTGGTAGTATAGTTTGGAAGCTTAAAAAGCAAACCAATAGTTTATGTTTAAATAACAATGTTTATGCAAATGGAAATGGCAACTGGCATTCAGATGGCACTATAGGCTTCTAATGAATCTATCACCCAATTGGCAGTTATTATCATTTTAACAGTTAATACACTGGGTTACATCCAACGCTGTTTGATTCTGCAGCAAAAAGGAAACCACTAGTGGAACAGATTACCTCTCCCTTTGTTCCCTCTCCA
This sequence comes from Anolis sagrei, assembly GCF_037176765.1. Taxonomy (NCBI): domain Eukaryota; kingdom Metazoa; phylum Chordata; class Lepidosauria; order Squamata; family Anolidae; genus Anolis; species Anolis sagrei. The sequence goes on along the minus strand of NC_090022.1, from coordinate 62,016,070 downwards.
GATATGCTCCAGTTGAACAGATTTTGGCAGCGTATTTGTGCTGTAGGGTGGGGTGGGGATATAAACAAGGGGAACTCCATTTGGGTGATACTGGAGTTTTGTATATCCGTAGTTTGCTTTGGAAAATAGTTTATTCATCCCAAACAAAGAACACAAGAAACCTTCAGGTTCATCGTAAATCTTTATGTAAAATTTGCTTGCAACTGTACTTCCATGGCTTAGGTTCAGACTATTTGAAAGACTTCAATCCCCTTATAAGAGCCTGGCCAAGTTTTAAGATTATCAGGGGAAAGCTTTTTATCTTACCCCCATATTAAACATGTCTGGTGCAGAGGGCCTTGTTGACTTCTCTGAGACCATGGAATCCTTTTCCATGAGGACTGGGCTGCCCCCACCCCTTCTGCTATTTAGACCACTGGTTCTCAACCATCCTAATGCCATAGCCCCTTAATACAGTTCCTCATGTTGTGGTGATCCCCAACAACTACTTCATTTCTGTAATTTTGCTACTGTTATGAGTCATAGTGTAAATATCTGATATGCAGGATGTATTTTCATTCACTGGACCAAATTTAACACAAATACCCGATATGCCCAAATTTGAATACTGGTGAAGTTGGGGGGGGGGGGGTGATTTTGTGATTTGGGAGTTGTAGTTGCTGGGATTTATAGTTTGCCTACAATCAAAGAGCATTTTGAACTCCACCAATGATGGAGTTGAACCAAACTTGGTACATTGAACTTCCATGACCAACAGAAAATACTGGAAGAGTTTGGTGGATATTGACCTTGAGTTTTGGAGTTGTAGTTCACCTACATCCTGAGAGCACTGTGGATTCAACAATGATGTATCTGAACCAAACTTGGCATGAATACTAAATATGCCCAAATGCTGACACTGGTGGGGTTTGGGGAAAATAGATCTTGACATTTGGCAGTTGTAGTTGCTGGGATGTATAGTTTACCTACAATCAAAGAGCCCTCTGAACCCCACCAACAATAGAATTGTGCCAAACTTTTCACATAGGACTCGCATGGATGACAGAAAATACTGGAGGGATTTGGGAGGAAATGACATTGATTTAGGGGAGATGTAGTTCACCTACCTCTGGAGAGCATTGTGAACCCAAACGACTATGGATCTGGACCAAATTTGGCACAAATACCTGGTGTGCCCAAATTTGAATACTTGCGGGATTGGGCAAGGGTGAGGGCTAATTGATCTTGTCATTTGGGAGTTGTAGTTGCTGCCAAAGGAGTTCCAAAGATCATTAGAAATACAGTTTTTTATTATAATGCATGTTGTAAGCCATCTAGGGTTCTACATTGGGAGAAAAGTGGGATATAAATTGAAAATTGATCTTTTTAGTAAAATCATGCATTAAAATCAATATGAGTCATGGTTGTTTAGGACTCAGAAAGAAGACAGGCGCAGTAAGGAAAAACCAGACCATGACAGACATCTGCTCAGAAATAGGAACAGCTAGTAGAAACGTTTCCTTTCGAGTTCTCCACTCCACCTAAGAAGCATTACTTTACAAAGACTAGCAACCTGGTCACTGATACTGAAAAAATAGAAATGCATTGCCGATGACAATCCATTCTGATTTTGTTCTTCCACATTTCCTTCCCAACAGCCTAGAACAGAGGAATGGATCAAGGCACAAAGGCAGCCTAATTCTATCCATTATTTACCCGGATAAAGAAACAGCTGCCTCCCCTTGATAATCAAGACGAGCCCCCACCACCAACAAACACTTGATTAGTTAAACACACAATCACTGGCATCCCCAAGGCTAATACCCCACTTTGGAAATGGCAGCTGCCTATGAGTAACTGAATATATTTTGTATCAAATTCCCTGCATAATCTTCATTTGGGAAGACACCCTCATTCCCTGAGACATGAGTTCCCCACAATCAAATGTGAAGCTACAATATCAATACCATGTGGTAGCCTCGTGAAATCATAGCAATTTGCATATTACCCCCATTTTCCTTAAAACCACTGCAAAGGATTTGTCCTACAACTGGTATCATCACCACAAAAAATTCCTGGGTTTGCTTTAGCTTTCTTCGATGAAATTTTGGACTCCCATTGCTAATGATGGCTGCTACCAAATGGCAGCACATATGGAATTTCCCACTAACCCACTGTTTCAAAACGTTATGTATTGTAATATAGCGTGATGATGTATGGACTCCACTTTGTATCGCTGATGTTGGAGAGAACACAGAAACACAAGAGTATTTGGATGTGAGCAAACTGTACATGATGTACAGCCCATCAGAGGCAACAGAGCATTGCTTGGGTTGCTGTGAGTTTTGGAGAATGTATGGCCATGTTCCAGAAGCATTCCCTCCTGAATTTTCACCCACATCTATGGCGGCCATCCTCAGAGGTTGTGAGGTCTATTGGAAACTAGATAGGTGAGGTTTATATATCTGTGGAATGTTCACGGTGGGAGAAAGAACTCTTGTCTGCTTGAGGCAAGTTGAATGTCACAATTGGCCACCTTGATTAGCATTTAATGGCTTTGTAGCTTCAAAGCCTACTGGTTGCTGCCTGGGGATCCTTTGTTGGGAGGTGTTAGCTGGCTCTGATTGATTATTGCCTGGAATTCCCATTTTTTGAGTGTTGCTCTTTATTTACTGTCCTGATTTTAGAGTTTCTTAAGAGTTCTTTCTCCCACCCCGGACATTCCAGATATATAAACCTCACCAGCCTAGTTTCCGACAGACCTCACAACCTCTGAGGATGCCTACCATAGATGTGGGTGAAACATTTGGAACATGGCAATGCAGCCTGGAAAACTCACAGCAACCCAGTGATTTCGGCCGTGAAAGCCTTCAACAAAACATAGAGCATTGCTTATTGGTATTTAAATCATTTAATAAATGTGAAAGTGTTATTTAGAAAAAAAAACACAGCACTGATAATTTCTAGGTCTTATTTCATATTTAAGAGGCAAAGGTTGAAGTACACGTCATCCTAAGATACACTTTTGAGCCCTGAAACCCCTGTACAATTTCCCTAAGATAGAATCATAGAATCATAGAATCAGAGTTGGAAGAGACCTCATGGGCCATCCAGTCCAACCCCCTGCCAAGAAGCAGGAATATTGCATTCAAATCACCCCTGACAAATGGCCATCCAGCCTCTGCTTAAAAGCTTCCAAAGAAGCTTCCCCAATTGTTTCACGTAATTCATGTCGTGTTCTGATGCCTTTGTGCAGTAAGCAATACAAGGAATAATCAGGTATTATGTGATTTTAACGTTTATATTAGTATGTTTTTAACCCCTCGTTTTAATTGTCTAAATGTTGTTACACTTTTATGATCTAATTGATAGTTGTATGTTATGGTTGCTCTATCTTAGGTTTTATATGTATGCGAGGCATTAAATTTTGCCATAAATACGTTGGAAACTGCTTTGAGGTCCCGTCCGTTCCCCCCCCTCCCCCTGGGGTAAGAAAAGCACTATACAAGTGAAGTAAATAATTAAATAAATTAATTCTGTGAGTCGCTCCGGGACCCCCTGGGGAGATGGTTGTGAGGGACAATTAAAGATTTACTTATTATTTACAGTAGAGTCTCGCTTATCCAACTTTCGCTCATCCAATGTTTTGTATTATCCAACGCAATCAGCCTCCCACCTGGATCCATAGCTGTTTCAATACACTGCAATGTTTTGGTGCTAAATTTGTAAATGCAGTAATTACTACATAACGTTACTGTGTATCGAACTGCTTTTTCTGTCCATGTGTTGGAAAACATGATGTTTTGGTGCTTAATTTGTAAAATCATAAAGTAATTTGACGTTTAATAGGCTTTTCTCTAATCCCACCTTATTATCCAACATTTTAGCTTATCCAATGTTCTGCCAGTCCGTTTATGTTGGAAAAGCGAGACTCTACTGGAATACTTTTGACACCCAATCCTTCAATGCATCAAAAGATTCTCACACAATCTATGAGGTGGGGCAGAATTCTCTTCAACATGAGAAAACACACCTACGTTGCGACCTCAAACATCCAGAGTACCATACTAATCCCAATACCACCATTTTTTCCTCTACAGTTCTTCCCAAAAGGGCAACAAGAGACACATCATTTCCTGCAGAGGAAAACAGGGTTTGATATATGGATGGTTGGCCCATGGGGTGGTCTGCGGAGGAATATTGATCCCATGTGTGAACCCTCACCCTTGTGACAGAGGAATGAAACTACTAAAAATACAAATAAGAGCCCACACAGCAATTTTATACTAAAAGAATAAAGATTTTTATTAAGCATTGTAAGTTGCATTCAATAGCCTTCAAATACACCACACCACAATCCATCTACAACCAATCAAACCCAACAGTAGTTCATTCTTGCACAATCCATGAGTTGGGGCAGAACTCCCTTCAACTTACATTAAGATACCTACTTAGCTCTTGCGGGCAGGGAATGGGGAATTACACCTCATTTCTGATCACTAATGTGTGATGAAGAGCATCAGGAGAATTATATGAAAACGAATATAAAGAAATGATTTTGATTTTGAAGTACATTAAGTTTGGAAACACTAACAAAAACATCAAAATGATACAGGTATATTTGCTTATACTAAATTCTTGATGGGAAAGTTCTCAAGAACAAGCCATTTGTTTCCTGCTACAGAAGGGGGGTATTTCTTGAAGATCAAAGCTTTTTTTCCACAGAATTTCATATTTGCTAATATGAAGGCATAAAACAGCAACAGAGAACAATAATGCATACAGCAATGAGTACACCAGGGTAACGTTGATATTTAAAACGGCTAGATAATTTTTTTTGTTTTAGAATAAATGCAACAGAGGTCAATAATCACAAAATTTTAAGGTTAGAGCAAGATCAGTCAATGACTAAACATAGTTAACATCTTTTATAGGACTATTACTGATTATTAGCTTTTTTTTGTTTTGCAAATGGGCACAGTACTTGTAAGAATGGAAGAAAGAGGACAATAACATGCATAATATTAACTACACACTTTAAAAATTATGAACCATGCAGAAGTTTAGCTCAAATAGTAGTACTAATGGTCTACGTCTGATTCAAAACCACATAGTTCATTGATCACGGATGCATGGTATTAGTCACAAAAAGTATCAGAACACATTGTGTGTATTTTGAAAAGGTCGTTTGCATCTTCTATGATTTTCAAGTTAAATCCATTTTAACTTGCTTGTAAAGCATGTATGATGTATATTTAAAATCAGCAGAACTCCAATATTACTCTATACTTTTTTTATTTTGATAGTTTGCACATTTTAAACATAAAAAGAACCACATCAACAGTGATGAAATTTAAGAAAAAGAAAGAACTGTGGTTGTGCCTTTCCCCCCCATAATCATGAAATCAAAGCCTTAAAGAAAGCTTTGTGACACAGTAATGCAAAATCAAATATAATGGCATACATATGGTGCCAAGTACTAAAAATTATATTTTAAGCTATATATACTGAAAGACTGCCAAAATTTGTTTTTCTTTTAATATATTTCAAGAAACAAAAACTACCAAGCTTTTGTCATAACCAGTTTAAACTTTGTGTATACTTCATTTTAAGTGCGGGAGTCAAATGCTCTTCATTCTCTTTCATTTTTGTGTTGTATTGTAGCATTTTGACTACAACTGGTTAAAACTAAAAATGTGTTCTTTAAATCTCTGACATCCAAGAGGGATCCGAATTTCCAATGTCCTCATTTTTCTCTTACGGAAAGGAAAAAATGTACGTAACTGTAGGCTCTCTTTCTTTCCAGATATTCCTAATCCTGACCCTTCCAACATCCTTCACCCTCTATAAAAAATAAGTTTACTCTTCTTTTTTTAAGACAGTGGCCTCAAGAGCATCATCTTTATGGCAAACACTGTCTGCATTTAGTGCATTTAAGTGAGGATTTGTATTGCACGTTTTAGAGTCATTACTCAAGGCACTTTCAGACTGGTTGGAAGCCCTGTCGTCTGCTGAATTCCCATTCAACTGGGAAGCTGGTTTCTCCTCGTTCACTACACCGTTTTCAGCCAGGGATCCTTCTGAAGACACAATTGAGGATTTTGATTCCTCTGATTTTGACTTAAGTTCTTTGGCCACTTCTTCTGCTGAAGCAGCGTAAGGAGGTTTACCCTATTTAAAAAAAAGAAAGAAAGAAAGAAAAAGGAGGCAGGATATGAGCACAGTTGAATAAATTACTGCTTATACATGGCAATATTTATTTATTTATTAACAATACTTATATTCTGCCCTTCTCATCCTGAAGGGGACTCAGGGCGGATCACAGAACACATATAAGGAAAGGTCCTGCTCTCGGTTCCGCCTTCCTCACGGAAAGGCAGGAATGAGAGAAAGGGCCTTCTCAGTGGTAGCCCCACGGCTGTGGAATGCCTTCCCTGGGGGTATTAGATCGGCCCCCTCCCTCCTAGCATTTCGTAAAAAAGTTAAAACCTGGCTTTTCGAACAAGCATTTGCAAATGCAGTGTAACAGGCAAATCTAGATCGTTGGAATGACTGATTTTAGTAAGGAGATACTGAGGATTTATGTTTGTATTGGTTTTGTATGGTTGTTATATTACATGCTAAATGTTTTAATTGTATTTTATGTTGTTGGGGGCATCAAATTGTGCCTACTGTAAACCGCCTTAAGTTGCCTTTGGGCTGAGAAAGGTGGTATATCAATATGGTAAATAAATAAATAAATACGGCAAACATTCAATGCTGATTATACAATGACAAGACTGACAACAGATAGAGGTATATTTAGACTTTTTCTCATCATTCGGCATCCTTTGGAGGCTGTGCTCGGTTCTGGCCACAGGGGGGTGCTGCCATTCCATCTCCTTGCCAAAGAGCTTTCTTTGAGGAATGGTACCTAGAACTCTACTCAGCATCCCAAATGTTGTCACAAAGGATACTTGTACAAAAGTTGTTTTATTTTTCCAGTATTCAAACACATTCGTAAACTTTCCTTCGAAACACCATGCCTAAAGTACCTTCCTGCTTAATGCGGTTACTATTCATCTACTCACATTGCCTTTTCTAATCCGCTAAGTGGGCGGGGAAGCTGGGCTGAAGGTCAGGAGCTCACCCTGACCTGGCTTCAAATTGTCAGCCTTTCAGTTGGCAAGATTTACTGCAGCTGTTGATTAACCTGCTGTGCTAAAGCCGGCCCTATTTAGCTTCAGAGCATTGTGAAGCATATTTTCCCAAGACTCTTTCCCTTTTTCTTAACCAAGATTCCAATTTCAAGCCAGGACCAGGAAGGAAAACCTCAACTCTCCTAAGCAAAATATGGTGTCCTACTATCACAGATTTGTCCAGTCAGTTGGGGAAGGAAAGTGAAATGATTAAGTGCTCTGACAAGTAGGATTATTTTTAAAACCCCAAGATTATTTAGAATATAAATAGCTTACATGCACATGCCAATTTTTCAATATCAAATGTTGAAAAAAATCTGCCTCCAATTCCCAAGAATTCTGCAATTCTCTCTCTCGAACTCTTATACAAATACACAGACAAAATTTCTTTATGTTGTTCTGTTCATTATTCAGTCCATCTAGTTATCTAACGCACGTGACACCTTTTGTCCTGATACATAATTGTTTTATCATGCGCTCCTGACAACTTCATCTTCTAATGTTGGGAAATTGTATTAACTACTTAATGTAACCTTCAAAACCGCTGACCAAATGGAATCAGAGTGCAACTAAAGCAGTGCAGAAATGATGAAGTAAGTGGACCATATTGGCAGTAAACACTATGATATTTTGGATACTGAACTAAAAAACAAAAAAGGCAAATTGTGGATTACATTCTGCGCTGTTTCTAGTTACTTCTCCATTTCAGAATGTAATTCACATCTTAAAAGTTCAGTATCAAAAGGATTACTGAATGCAGTCCACAAATTATTAAGAAACAAGGAAAAAAGACAGGGAAAGCCAGCAGAACAAAAGCACAAGATACTTTTAGTTCTACAGTTCTTCCTATTTCATCCCTTCTGCTCCCCTGTTGTCATATTAGTACCTCAAGAAATGTCTGTTAAGACTTCCTTTCCCCAAGTATAAACTGATACAAGACCCAATGTTTTTACATACACACACAGAGGCTATTATCCTGGTCTTACTTAACTTTTAGAAATTTCCAAAAGTATCAGAAAGCACATGAGGATCTACTTGACATGGCTTCTCTTACGGACAAATAACAGGCAATGGAAAGAGAGAACAGGAACAAACAGTTCTCAGAATAAAAGCAATGCAAAGGATTTGCACGGGGACATGTTCTTCTTAGTGATTTGGAGTTAATGGTAAGCAGTGGCATGCCCAAATTTGCAGATTTATTTACTAAATTTATATACTGCCTTTCTCACACTGGGGGGGGGGGGGGGGCTCAAGGCGGTTTACAACATACCAGGGCTGTGGCCGGGGTGGTGGGTAAAAGTTCAACCCCGTCTTAAATGTGTCAGAAACCTGGTTTACTCATAAATTGGCTAACCAGTTAAAATTCATGAGTAAACCAGGTTTGGGGGGGGGGGAGTGTTGAACCCTCAATGCCCCCCCCCCCCCCCGAAACACCCCCTCTGGCTACAGCCCTGCAACATACAAATGGCAAAAATTCAATGCCAACATACAGATGATAGCAAATCATTCAGGAATGTGTTTGAATACTGGAAAAATAAAACAACTTTTGTACAAGTATCCTTTGTGACAACATTTGGGATGCTGAGTAGAGTTCTAGGTACCATTCCTCAAAGAGGTGGAAGAGCCAGAAATGTGCAAAAGAGGCACATTTAGAGGTTGGAGCAACTCCAATATAAGGAAAAGTATTGGTACTTGAGGTATTTAACTGAGAAAACGCATACACATAAGCAGGATGTGTCCAAATTATTCAAAGGACATTTAAAATGGGTAATAATAGAACTGAGGTGCACTCACTAAATAGGAAAAATATTCAGGACAGACAAATGAAGTAGTTCCTCACAAGGTGTATGATCGAAACTGCAGTTATGGTTACCAAGTCAGACAGCTTTAAAACACTTAGAAACATTCATGGTGAACAAAGCAACCAACATCTACTAATACTTAAACTCATCTTCAACCATTGCTGAATCTAGGTATTATAGATGAGGCTATTTGTAGTACCTGAATTGTTCCCTGGTTCTTGTAAGCTCTTCCATAGTATCTTCCTCCTCTGCCAAAAGTTCTTATCACTGGAGTGGAAATAACTCCTCTAGGGCGCCTAGATGGAAAAAGATGTGAATTAAACATTTTATTTGTTACAATTATTTCTATCCTACTAGACAGGATATCAAGGTTAATTCAATTCAAAACATATTTAAAATTAAGAGGAACAATTTCAACTGCATAAAATATATTCAACAGTTTAATATTGAACCATTTCCACAGTTTCAGACAAAGTCGTTATATCACACTTACAAATCTAGAAGAAAATACTCAATATGAATATGGGATACTGAATAATCCATTCTGTGTTTCTAACAAAACAAAATCATTTAACATCTGAATCAATAGAAAGTTTTCATAATAAAATCTATTTACACTAACCTTCTTCTTACATGTGTGCCTTCTAGTCAAACACTAACAGTCTCATATACACAGGCTGTAAACTTGTTTTCATAACAGCTGTGAAACTGTCCTCAAAAGCTGTACATTTTCTAAGAATAGAACGAACTGGTTTTCTCCAGAATGGGATTTGACATGATCATTTTTAACAGCGAATTTACTACTTAGCTGTCAACCTTACAAATCTTACTAATTAAACGACTATGATCTAGACTTACAAGTTTCACAGTAATACCACTTCCCTTTACTTTACTAACTCCCTGAATGGAAAAGTCAGGCTTTGACACAGTGCTAAATCTTGGCTTGGCAATAGAGGAGTTGAATTCCAGTAGGCTCTTTCAGCCCTAAAGAATTGTGAAACTTTCACTTCACTTTCAGATTAACTGCAGCTTGCTGTCTTGTCTACATTTGACTGTCAAGAACCACAGACAACTGTGCTGTATGGCAAGCCATGTAAATGCAGCTCCTCAGGGAATTGCCTTCTCCACGGCTCCTTTTGAGACAAGGAGAGTATAAATGTCTTTTTTTCTTCTATTTGATCCTTTCCTTTCAAAGCAACAATGCCTGCTCTAGCATGTCTTCTCAAGCCCAGTCCTGCTTTCTAAGTTTGTACTGAGATCCTAATTGCCCTTGATTTCTCACTCTGTACTCAGCAGATGACTCTATCAGGACCACTGCCCTCAGACCAGCCCTGACAAAATTGTGGTTGATCTTAATTATATTTGGGGCAGCAGGGAAGCTTTCAACTTTCTTATGGCACTATTTTCCATCTGCCACTGTTAAAATTAATAGCAGTTCAGGGTTCAGACTGCAACATAAATTGCAGTAAACCCACAACTTAAAAGCAGAGACTTGTGGCAGCACTTGAGGAGAGTGGAGGCCAAGGCTGATGCTCCGTAACATGCTCCAGACCAGGGCAACATAGCCGTCTTAGCAAAATGAGAGAAAGGCATAACAAAACAAGTTGTCATTTAGAGAACTAGTGATAACTGTTAAGGCTAAATGAATTGTGAAAGTTGACTTTTAACTTTATAATGAGACTTAAAAAATGACTGAGTGAAACTGCATCTATTTTAAGCCAAAAATTCAGAAATGAAACATTGCTAAACATCAATATTTAGGACAGGTTCATTCAAAATAAAATGTGTCCTATTTTATCTAGCACAAGCAATATTGTTGCTGCTGTTGTTTTTTTGTGTCTTAAAGGTATTTCTGACTTATGGCACCCCCAAGAAAAACCTATAACAGGGTTTTCTGGGACCAAGAGAGTATGACTTGCCCAAGGTCAGCCAATGGGTTTCCATGACCATGTGGGGAATCAAACCCTATTTTCCATAGTTATAGTTTAATGCTGAAAATTACTATATAATGCTGCCTCTTCTAAAGTAATTATGTACCCCCCTCCCAAACCCCCCCCCCCAAAACAAACAAAAGACATTCTTGATGATGCAAGCAAGCTGATGGTTTCTCCTGGTAGTAGCCAATTCTTGAAGTAACTTAAGCCTAAGCCAGTAACCCTTAGCACTTTGAATTCAGTCTGTTAATATATTAAAAACCACTAATACTGACACAACAATAAAATTCCATGTGTTAAAGGGAAGGAAGCCTTTGGCTTTGTCAGTGGCTGCACTGTTCTGAACCAAGTTGCAAGCTCCAACTATTATTCAATCCTCATAGATTGCATAGTACTAATCTCATCTAAGGTATAAATGACTGACCCCCGTTACCCTAATTAGCTGCTCTCTAGTTGGAATCTCTTGTAAGTAGCAGTTAGCAAGTTCTTAGTACTTTTTAGGGCAACAATCCCTAACATGAGAAAAAAATTGGCACAGAAATTCTCCATACCTAGCAGTTTCTCCCATAATATTTAAGACTATTATGTCATTGTTATTCTTTCATTTTAGAAATTTGTAGTGCCCCTCCACCTCATAAAATTCAAAATTGTTCCAAGTGGTTGCTCTCTGGGGAAAAATCCTTCTGGAACTGCTTGCCAGAAGAAAGATAATCTGCTAATCTGTCGTTCTTCCCCGGTTGTCATTTTTTAAATTAACAAGGAATCCTGTTTTACCAACTGTAGTTTACAATTGGAGGGTGAACTTACTGGCATTGCTTTTTCTGCATATTCCTCTATCTTCAGTAATAAAGCTTGGTGGAACATATAGGAGACACTCTTTATGGCAGTGCACAAAGAGACTGTACTCTTGGGCTGTGGAAGCTCTTTTTCTGATAGAATTGGTTTCAGCTAGTGTGAGATATGCAGACATCAAACATAACTTGTGTATCTAAATGCTCCATTTTCCAAAGAGAATTCAGCAGAGTAATATGATCTTGATGCTGACCAACAGGGGTGAGAATTTATTACCGGTTACCTTTAAGTGCAGTCATATGTGGCTTGGGGACATCGAGATGGGATTACTGCAGTACCCTCCCCACCACCATTCTTAGGTCCGCTTTCTGTGGTTTCAGTGACCTGCTATAGGATTGGTACTATTTTGATGAATAGGTTTGCATTCTCACACTATTGCTTAGCCTCAACATTTTGTCATTGGAGTACATGTCCCCCCTCCCCCGTGGGAAAGCTTGATTCCACAACCTCCACGATAATGAGCCCTCCTCCGCAAATAATCTGTCTTTTTCTTATCTCGCCTGAGTTTTAATCAGTCTCTCTTTTAACCATTACATGTAGCCCGCCCACTGTCATTGTGCCTATTGTAATTCTATATTGCTATGTTTTCACGTTTTATGTAATTATGTTGTTGTCGTTGTTATTGTTCGCGTTTTCGGTTTTATTTTATTGTAATTTGCTGTTTGGGCTTGGCCTCATGTAAGCCGCTCCAAGTCCCCATCGGAGAGATGGTGGCGCGGTATAAATAAAGATGATGATGATGATTATTATTATTATTATTATTTGTGGTTTCAGGCATCCACAAGGGAACTAGAAATCTATCTCCCATGGATAAGACAGGGTGGGGCTAATGTATTATGCACTCTATTTGTCTGACTTTGAAAAGTAGTTGTAGCCTACAGCTTGGTGCAAAACAGTGCAGCCAGAATCATGACCAAATTCTCCTAGCCCTGGCATATGGACAGGACACCTGAGTCAGCAACATCTAAGTACACCACTGCTGACTGAATGGTGCCCACTGCTTAGGCAACTATTTTGTTGTCATTTGTGCATCCAGAGCAAGCAGAATAATCTTTTCAAGGCTTCTTTCTGCTTACCCTCTCGCTGCTCCTCCAACAGAAACCACCTGCAAAGGGAACGGCCCTCTACCTCCTCGACCACGCCTGCTTCCAGCCCAGTGGCCTACCACAGTGCCAGCTATTTCAAGCTTCCCTCCCTGAGAAGGAATAGGTTGGACACCTAAACAAAGAACAACAACAACAGAAATGATAATTCCAGGAAATTGCACTTTTGAAGAATGGAATAGAGACAGTTCCCCATTTGCTCTACAAAACCTCTCCCCTTCTGAAAACCGATTTCTAAGAATTTGGAAAAGGATTTTCTAAAAAAAAAAAAAAAAAAAAAAATCTATGAAGACTTTGTGTAAATACTCTTTGAGCAAATTAAATAATCAATTAGATGATTTTAAGGTAATTTTACAAGCATTGTATTTTAAAATAATCTTGTTCATAAAATATGTTCTAACCTATACCCCGGTTCAGAATTAAGCCCTGTTGAGATCAGTAGAGAATAGCTAAATGGTTAAAGTTAAGGACTGTAAGATCAAAACTGGATGCTATACTACAATCCAGGTTGAAACAGGAACAGTTTAATAATGCGATGCATTTCTCAAGTAAAGGCAGAATGAGTAGTTCTCAGCTGTAAGGCTTCAATCTAAAGGTGACTCTTCAAGTATGCTTTTGCGCATAGAATGCAGCATGGATGAATTATGGAGTCTCCCATTCTGTTTCAAGTCTTTTTGCCCAGGAGCAACTTGGGCTATGGACATGTATGCAAAGACCCACCTCCTTGCCAGGGAAGTCACAGTGCGATAAGGGTCCCATTCCTGTTCTAGGAAATGTGAGATCCACCATTCACTTACAAATTTGGATGTAACCCAACTATTTTAATTTTTACTGCCACCATTTGAAATGTATAGTAATCTTAAATAAAAATAGTAAAAATGTTCTGACTTGTTTTAAACTGTGCTGCTATAACCCGCAAGTCCACATGCCTGAAGCCACAATGGCCTGGTTAATGTTTGAACACTATTTAAAAATATTTGCTCTTTATTACTTTTGTATTTAAGTGTGCATTTCAACTTAAATTTTAATATTCACATGGATCTATTTGTAATGCTATCCAAGACCACAACAGTCATTTAAGACAAAGAACATTAGCCAGACACGAGCAATTAAGCTAACAGAAGCGAGGGTTAAAAAGAAGTAGAAGCAATGTGGTTACATGTTATGCCAGAATCTCAACACATTAATTCCTACAGTACTAGCAAAGGCAGGGAATTTCATCCTTCTCTATGCTCTACTATCACTACATGAGCAGCTGCTTCATGAGGCTACTGAGATTCAGAAGTGTTGGCTATTAGCCAGAATTTTGATATTAGAATGTGTTGGGAATAAGTAAAGTACAGAGATTTCCTGTTCAATTAAAAAAAAGGGAAGACCTTTGAATAACTTTTCATTCAGGAGTTTTTTTTATAATATGAACTCTTATGAATAATGGTGACATAAAAAACCCCAAAACTATATTGGATATCACTTTATATCCCACTGATATCTACCACTAACCTATTTCCAAATATTTTCAAGTAATAAAACTCCCAGTATTAGGTATACACACACTGCCTTGCTGATACAGAAATACAAAATGGGATTTTAAAGTGGAGGTGAGAACTGTGCAGTCCTCCAGGTTGATTTGGAATGCCAAATGATTGCCGCTCCTACTTCAAACCATTTTTTAAATTATTATTTTTAGGGGCAGTTGTGTGGCAACTATAGTTTGCTGTAGAGATCTTCTAGCCAAGTAATTGCAGTTAGTAAATAAGATGACAGCAGTCTGCGGCGCAAGTTGCAGAGGAGCTGGCAGCTACAGAGAGTTAAAAGGGGGAGAAGAGGCAGAAGGAGAAGAGCAAGGAAGCTAGTCATTGGTGAGAAGCCTCTGACCAGTGAGAAGAAGGAGGCTGTTGCTGGAAGCTCTAAGAAAAGGGGATTGGTATAATTACCGCCCTGAAACTTGCTAGTCCTGTTGCTGTCATTGCCAGAGAAGCCTCCGGAGTGTCCTCCTGCAGCAGCCACCCGGAAGGCCCGATAAGCGCCTGTTGCTACTGTTTCCCCATAAGGGCCTCCAAAGCCATAGACTCCTGTGAGACCCGGGGTAAAAGAGACAGGGGAAAACTGTGAGGGGGAGGGGGACAGAGAGGAATTGCCCCCCAAAACAAGCTGTGGATCTCTTCTTGGAGTGAACACAAGATGCCTCTTTTAAAAAAACAAAACATGATCAAATCTTTTGAGAATATGCTGGCCTCGTAGTCAAGGAGAAAAACATCGAAGACCACCTCCTAGCCAAAAGTGGCCACGGTCATAGGATTTGTGAACAGCTTATGAAACTTACTATTCACTGATAGGTCCAGAAACTCTAGTTTGGCTCCCTCCCCATGTTTTCTCACTACTACAGATATCTTGAGAGCTAAATTCTACCACAACTATGTTGAGACTGATTTTTTTTTTTAAAAAACCTGAAACAGCTTTTGCTGAGTTCTTGTGGTTTTTTTCGGGCTATATGGCCATGTTCTAGAGACATTTCTCCTGACGTTTCGCCTGCATCTATGGCAAGCATCCTCAGATGTGAGGTCTGCTGGAACTGGGAAAATTTGCTGAATTTATATGACGTAACATCAAATACAATACTAACCTCTCACTCTGTTAAATACATGAATCCATGCATTATTTCGTCAGAAATTACTATAGCCTGAACAAAACTTGATAAAAAATAAATACCTGGGGAACACTCAACCCCCTTTTCTTCTAAGAGTAAATATATATTTATATATATAAGGGATAGATCAATCTGTATATTCAAGGCCTGCACAATTAAATGCAGCTAAATGCTTGGTGTAGTTTTCTGTAACCTTTCATTTTAATTTCTTCATACAGTTGTAAACAGTTCACCTGTTTAAAGAACTGAGTTCAAGTGTCATTTTATCAGCTTTATGATTAAGTTTATTTTTTTCTTCCAAAACTCATGGCAGCATTCCCTTTATGAAATTAAATTTACAAATATGGAATTAAATCCACACAGAAACTGCCTTCTGCTCAAGAAATGGATGTTTTAGACTTCACACTACAAGACTAAGCATTAAAAATAGAACAGAATCAAGAGAACTTTTGTGCAACCCTTGGAAATTTAATAAACAAAAAAATGCTACAGTTCATACCAAATAATACATGAAGCCTTATGAATGTGCTTGTGGAGAAATTTCTACCTCCGTTTGTTCATGATTACTTACTTCCAGCCATCTGGAACAGAAGAACGACTTAATATCTCCATTTGCTCTGATTTCATTTTTCACAATCCCCTAAACGTAAGTTTATTTGCTTGTGTCAAATGTGTTGAATTCACACAACACACTACTGCAAATGATGTGGTTATGACAAATGATACACTGGTAGGAATTTGTGTATGAATAATAATAATAATAATAATAATAATAATAATAATAATAATTTTATTTATAGACTGCCCTCTCTCCCGATGGGGATTCAGGGCAGTTCACATAACACAGGGTGAATAAATTTCACATGTATTTGTACATGCACCCAATACTTGTGGGATCTATTCTGAATGAAATGCTACACGTTTCAAAAGAGAGGCACACTTACCAGGAAAGCCCCTGCCCCTGCCCTGAGGTGGTGGGATTGGCCCAAAATGCCGAGGATATACAGATGCTGGATAGAAAGGCATGGCAGGTGGTGGAGGAAAAGGGAGCGGGTGGTTCTGCCTGGAGAAGTGTAAACCTTCAAGGATGCTTTGACGCATCTTTTCAACCTTGGCAGCTTGTTCAGCCTAAAATAATAGTAATTTTTAAAATGGGACACCAATATATTGAGATTGTTAATGCAAAATACTTCCATACCTACCCTGTATCAGTAATAGTAGTACTAGAAGTAGCAGCATACTAAGAGAGCCAGTGTTGATCCAGGTTTGAGGCTGAACCCCATAGGGTTATCTTGGGCAAGTTAAGCTATTTTAGCTTTACAGCAGGGTCTGCACAACCTGCGACACTCCAGGTGTTTGACACTCCAATTCTTATAAACACTAGCCAGCTTGTCCAACTATCAGGAATTCTGGGAGGTGAAGTCCAAAACACCAGGAGGTCTACAGGTTGTGCAGACTTTCTTTAGAGGAAAGCAATGGCAAGTCTCTCCTGAACAAATCTTTCCAATAAAAGCTAAGGAAGAGGGCGTGCACTGGTGGGGTATTTTGGTACTAACTTTGAAATGACAGCACATCTACTGGTAGCTAACCAACCAATTGCAAACTGTTGGTGCAATTCATTGAAAAGCAAACATCACAATATCACAGTCCCTGTTCTAAAATAGGTTATGACTCCGTTTTCAAAAATAAAACTCAAATACCAATAGCAAAAGGCTTTGTCAAAGTCTCCTCATAGAGTCGTGAGCAAACTTAGAAACCATAAAGTGGAGAGGTCCTCTTATGGGTAAAGTCCTTCCCACCACACACTGGGCTGTGTGGTGAGAAAGGATTGAGACAATACAAAAAGCATAAAATAATGACACTGAGCTCCAATAGGCATTTTCCAAACCTAAGGAATGGGCCTCACAAAGGAAAATATGGTTCAATATGAAGTGCAAAATGACACACAACAACTTCTTGTATACATTGGTGAGTAATGAGCTAGCAGTGACTTAGAAAGAGATGTTGGAAATGGTATGGATAACTCAATTAAAATGCTGATCCAGTCTATGCCTGAAGTAAAAGACTGGAGATCGTTAAAAAAACCAAACTACAACTATATTAATGCATTTATAAACATCTCTATTAAGACCTCGCTTGGAATATTGTACAAAGCTCTATTCTGAACTATAAAAAAGAATATTATAGAGCTGGAAAAAAATACAGAAAGGGCCATTCAAATTAACAAGGAAGACCCTTAAAAAGACAAATAGGTGGAGGTGAAAGCACACATATTGTGGAGAGAATGGATAACACAGCCTGACAATTTTTCTTAGTGCATTGGCTTTTTCTTGGGAGTTATTTGGGGCACTGATCCAGAAAGTTTGACTGGCTGCCCTGACACGAGAAATAAATAAATAAAATCCAGAAAGTTGCATTGGATAGACTGCATCAGCTCTAGTTTCTTTGAAATTGTTATAATGGGTTTCTATGGGTGAGTATATGTTCTGTAACTCAAAAATTAGTGCCATTTTTGGAATCAGCAGGTCAAATACACTCAGAGACAGGTCTAACACTTGAGGCATCAAAATGTATTAGTCACTTTAAGCATTATCTTAATAGTGTTCTCAGTGACAGGCTAAATAGTGGGATTTTGAGGGCAAAGACCCTTGGAAGTGGTTCTCAACCATTTCTTCAGCATGGATTCGCTTTTAATTACCTTTTGTGACCATGGACCCCCAAGACTTAACTCAAGATTTAAAGCACTAGATTGCATCAAATTATTATTTCAGTTTTCTCATGAAGGTCCTTCAAATTTAGAGAGAAGAGAACCTAAGTTAATCTGTTAATGCACACACTCTTATTATAATACTAGCAGTCGCCTGCCATGCGTTGCTGTGGCCCAGTCTGTGTATATATGTTTTGTGTGTGTATACATGTGTATATATGTGGTCATGTGCATGCGTTGTAATGTATTTGTTACTTTTTGGCTTTTTAAGTCTCTTCAGCTATGTTTTTCAGTGTCTTTATGAGTGATGGTCACTTGTTGGCCTGATAGGGTTATTGTTTCCAAACTGGTGTCAATTAGCCCAGTGGTTTTTGAGTTATGTTAATCCCACTAACGAAGATTACATTTTTATTTATATATAGATGATATCTTGATAATAGTCATTTCATATAAATTTTAAACAATGTCAACACTAAATAATAATGATAATATAACAACTGACTCGGCCTTCTCTACCTCATGGCCCCTGATTGTCTGCCAATAGCAAGAAATGCTACATGCTTCCACTCCGTCATTTGATGTTATTATTCACTTGCATGTTCTCAGCACATTTCCCACCTAGCTACTCTCATAGCAGATTTCCACCTCTGATTGTTTTTAATGTAGGCAGTAGGTTAATCCTTCATGGACCCCCTGTAATGACAGCGTGCCCCCCCCCCCCCCGGGTCCCCAGCCCTCAGGTTGAGAACCACTGCAATACAGCATTTCTTAACACTGTACATAGCCAAGTATGGACCTGTTACCATGAGACTTAGAATGGCCACTAATCTGTATGGTTTTAACAAAACTCATTAATAGAGGATAGAGCCATCAATGGTTACAAGTAGTTATGGCTGGATAATATTTTTCTATCAGAATGACTCAATATCATTTGTTGGAAAATATGAATGAAAAGGTTTTGCCACATGGATACCCTGCTAAGGACTTCCAGGGGCATTTGGGGAGTTGCTGAAGGAAGGCAACAGGGTACTAGAAATGACTGGTGTCTGATACAGCACGAACCTTCTTCTGTTCAAAAACAAAATTAAATGAGAGAGCCATTGGCTACATACTGAATGAGAGGAATATATAGCTTTTCCTGTACAAGGTAGAATTCAAGTGATTTTAAATCTACTAGAACCCAAAAGTATTGATTTTATTTTGTATATTTTATTAAGGTCAGCTTTGAACTTGCAGGATGTTGGAAGAAAACAACTCATCGCCAAATTTTATTTTAAAAATAATTGCCCCTAGTTGTCGAAGTGAATAACAGCACATGAGACAGGTTTTGATAAATTGACACATTTCATAAATATTACACATGGTCTCTAGAGATTCTGAAGAATTCTAGCTGCCTTGATGAGTATTCACTGTGACTAAGACTAATGGAAGGTCCTGTCCAAATTTCTGATAAGCACCAGGTTGCCTGCCTTTGATCCACATTATGAAAAAGAATGCAGTCACTTCTTTCAAATTCATCTAATACATTGCTGTACAAAATCATTTACTGATTAAAATCAAGCCCTGAATAATGTTGTCAATGAATGAAAACAGCGGAAAACATTTTCTTTCTGCACTTCGAGCTTTAAAAATCTGCACTTTATCAGCATCCAAAACCAGAAGTATTGGGGGTGGGGGGTAGAAATCTACATATTATCATGAGCATCACACTAAATTTAAACCACTATCCTCTTATAATTGGAATACACAAATTATACACACTTCTCAGCATTCATTTGTGCAAGCCTTTAGAACGATTCTCATTCAATAATTGCCATTTGTCATTTATACACACTAATGGATTATCAGATTTCCCTCCACCACCGAAATTGAGCTCCATACAAAGTCAATTTACATATCAATGTCACTGTATTTGCTGCTGAAGATCTGGAGCTAAATAACCGATTTCATTCAGGCCCAATTAACCTCAACCAGCACCACACACATCAGGGAGGAACATACCTGACCATCACAGAGGTCAATGAGGGGAACTTTTTCCCGGGTTGCTTTGATGAGCTTGGTCTGGAACAGCTTCCCATCAAAGTACATCCATGGACAACAATGTTCCCATGGAATTGGCTGCCCGCAAGCATCGTTTGCAAACAATGCCATGTCAACACCACTCATAAACAATGCCGACAGTTGAATTCCTCGAGGATCTAGATTTTCAATCTTTAAGACAGAAATGAAACCTCAGTTGACAAAGTGAACAGATTTGAATTTTTTTATATATGTATATAAACACTACTCAGAATGTATTAGTTGGAAAACTGAATTTTTGAAAAGATGAAGCCATGCAACAGTGGACAACCACCCTGTTGCAGCAGCTCCATTGGCTGCCAGTCTGTTTCCAGGCACAATTCAAAGTGCTGGTTATGACCTCTAAAGCCTTAGATGGTTCGGGTCCAGGCTATCTGGCTGACCACATGTCCTGTATGAACCTGCCTGGGCCCTGAGATCTTCAGGAGAGGCCCTTCTCTCTGTCCCACCTCCATCTCAAGCTCGACTGGTGAGATCGAGAGAGTTGGCCTTCTCGGTGGCTGCCCCTTGACTCTTGAACTCCCTACCCAGGGCAGCCAGAATGGCCCCTCTTTGTTGTCCTTCCAGCGGCAGGCTAAACCCTTTTTATTCAGGAAGGCTTTTACAGAAGAAGGTTTTAAGATCAAGTCCGGGGGTGCTGTGGTTTTTAGCTTTGAATATGGATTTTAACTGTGAATAATTTTACTACCATTAATTCTGCTTTAATGTTTGTATATTCATTGATTTTAAATTATAATGAAATGCTTTTAATGTAAGCCACTTTGAGTCTCCTTGTAGAGAGAAAAAGAGGGGGATAAACAAACATAATAATAATAGTAGTAGTAGTAATGTAACTGTGCAATGACCTAATTTTATTTAAAAGCCCACAGAATGAAAAAGTGAAGTATAGAGTTCAATATATATTTCTTTTTATTAAGACTTATTCTAATAGGCATGCATCAAAATGCCACGGAAATAAAACTATAAATTAAAAGGCCCACTCCAAGAAAGTGGATTTATTTGGATGCCTTTTTCCCTCCCTTTCTCCCTCCAATCTTTCCTTGCAATGAAATCAAGTCTTGTGTGCTCCCACAATTACAACAGAACTGAATAACTGAATCTAGAAATTTCACCATTATCTGAATTCAGAATCTCACTTGGCTTCTTGCAACCACTGACATTTCAGAAATGCTGTAGAAAAAAATGCTTGTTATTCATTTCTCTCTGTGGTGATAGAAGCTGGAGTAGAAGAACTCTCCATAGGGGCAGGAAAAAACAAGTTACAAGTCTGAACCAGTTATTATAAATCTACCCTTTTTAAAAATGAAGATTTGATTAGTAACATGTATGTAAGAAATTAAGATAGGCATAATTATTAGCCTAGTTATGAGAATAGAAAACATTTGCAGCTAAAAAAGACATGTGGCTCTTATCCATATGTTTAGAATATTAGTACTCAGAAACATTTAGAAATTAGTGCATGTCATCATAATGATTCAAGGG
Source organism: Anolis sagrei (assembly GCF_037176765.1). NCBI lineage: Eukaryota > Metazoa > Chordata > Lepidosauria > Squamata > Anolidae > Anolis > Anolis sagrei. The sequence continues at coordinate 61,994,307 of NC_090022.1, read as the reverse complement.
TTAGTATTCAAGAACAAAAAACTAGAAAGGTTTTGAGGCATTTGAATGCCCAGAATCCAACAGAATCCAACACATTCTAATACCATTTATATGATCTAAGTTTCATCAACTTTTTTGATGAAAGCAACATTAAAATCTTTAAAAGAAATCAAGTAGCTGCTGATGGTAGCTGACAGTTGACCCAGTTATCTGACTTAACGCTGTGCCTAAGACCTTAATATTTCCTATATTTAAAGAAAATAGCCCAAGACAAGTTTCCTGTTATCTGAAAGAACTTGAATCAGTTACACAGGCTTTGTATCAAAAGTCCCATGGGTATGCTCACTAACAATAAGGAAAGGTTAAAAGGAGATTTCACCTCAACTCCCATTGTTCTGGGCTGAAGGTTGGGAGACCACACAGGAATACAATTAAGCAAAAAGAGTGGACTATGGAGTGAAATCATCATATTCTATAAGCAGGAATCTCTTCCAGATGGAAAGCTTGGCTATGGATAAAAGTAACTCTGGATTCAACTCACACAATTGTACAAAAATCAATTAGCATCAATGTATGCCTTTAAGACAGATGCTAGTTATGCCATACATATCTCAAATTCCCCAAATAGATTGGGTGTGGTTTTAGAGCAGTAGCATTTGAGTCAAATCTCCAGTGTGAATCTGATTTCTCTTATCAGAATTCATAAAACCATGCCAAAAGCAAGCTCACATGTCAGATCTGCAATATTACGGCATAATTATGGCAATACAATGTTATACAATGCTCACAACATGGCAAAACTACGATGAAGCATGCACTACTGTTGATGTAAAATAATATTCTAGTTCCAAGTTTGTCAAATCTAGGTTACTAGAATGATAAACAATTCTGAGGACAGTGCAGAGATTTTATCTAAATGCATGGATTTGAAAACTAAAATAAAAACACGGTGAATTCTGCCCTTTATTCTTGATAAAGTAAGTGATTTAGTGTCATCCAGGTATGTTCTTTTCCAAGTCACTCACCTGTAATGCTAAGCTCATACTGATTTAACTGGGGCAATTTATATTCAGAATACAAATACTGCCTTACTGGGTCTGGCCAATGATCAATTTAGCCCAGCTTCCTGTCTTCAACTCTAGCCTATACCAGACGATAGAGTCATGGTGTGAGGTTGGCCTCCCTAAGGAAGTACAAGTTGTTAGCAGGGAAGCAGTGAGCAGTAGCAGAGAAAAAGAACAGCAAAGTGGGGAAAGGGAAAGTCTACAGAAAAGAGGCAAGACAAGCAAAAAATGAAAAGGACCCTTTCAGATGGGACAGAATCTTTTATCAAAAAGTTTCACTGATCAAGAAGCTTAAACTTTTGTTCCAGGATTTCCAGGTATTATTGCTCTAACCTCAAATGTCCTGACAAGATTCTTTGCCTCCCCAATTACTAATTTTATTATCATGCATTACTTGTATGTTATCATGGTAGAATACAGAATCACCACTTTATTATTTAAATCAATCTTAATCGCCTCCACAAAGTCAAGTACTGGGAATTCTTAGAAGCTTTTCAGCCTTCCTGGGTGGTGTGGTATGAAGAGATTGAAATGCATTTGTTTAAATATTTGTTTATAGCCTTTCATCCCACCAGAGGCCCTGAGGTGATGAGTAAAAAGACAAATATGATCATTTTTTAAAAGACCAATTGAAACCACTGACTTAGAAACAACTTTTCCATTGGCAGTTCATGTATTTCCTGAACAGAAAAGAACTAGCTCCACTAATAACTAAAGCATACAGCTTTGTAACTCCCAACATAATCTCTTCAGCACTATTTGAAAATCTTTCATCACATAAGACATCATTTACACTACAGCCAAACATCAGGATGAAGGCAAAGGGTGCATCTACACTGCAGAATAAATGAAGTGTGACACCACTAACTGCCATGGTTCAATGCTATGGGATCCTTGGATTTGTAGTTTGGTGAAGCACCAGCACTCTTTGCAGGGCAGGCTAAAGACTTGTTAAACATCCAGCTGTCACAATTCCAAAACACTGAGTTATGCCCGTTAAAGCTGGAGTCAAACGACATCAGTTCTACAATGCCCGTGCACCCAAAGAAGGGAGGGAAAACTATTTGTTTAAAACTTTTATATCCCGATCTTCTCTACCTTCGTAGAGGGACTCAGACCGGCTATATAGTAAAGAACTTTGTGAAAACTCTCAATAAAGGGTGAAAAGCCTTCAAATATCATGAAGTCTTTACTTCGGCAAAGTTATGTCCACTTTTCTAAAGCAAAGTCTAATGGGGAAGACTATTGTTTTTCTATGAAACAAGAAATAAATGCCAACATAAATGAGTTAACAGAATTACAGGCTCTGATGCTGGGCTTTCAACTGGAGATTCAGCAAGACTCTGTAGAAGTCAGAAGTGATGGAAAGCTCCCCTTCATACTGCAGATTCCCTTAAAACTTCCTTTGTGGAGTTTGAAAACTTTCCAAACTCAGTTTTGGACAGCTCTAAGGTCTGAAAGGGTGTCTAGAAGGGAAGGAAGTTTGAATGCTGCTATGCTAGTGCCATGATGGATCTAGGGCATTTGTATTATTATTTTGGGGCCCTTCCAGATAGGCCCTATATATATCTCAGGATCTTATCCTAGGTTTTCTGCATTAAACTGGGTTATATGAATCCCCAATGCCAGATGATCTTGGATAAACAGAAAATCTGGTATCAGATCCTGGGATATAAGTCCTGTCTGGAAGGACTCTTGGAACAGAACAAAACTCCAGAAATTAAATATTTAAAAGGTATAAAGTGGGACACAGAGTAATCTAATATGGGAACAAAGAATAATTAAACTGAGGTACATGGGACACTGCCCCCTCATCCCAGTCATCATGTTCTATATTTGAGTCTACAAAAGAGCTCTGGATAATATACTAATGGTAATTAGTATTGGGCTGGGCCTTGGGTTCAGGACCTTCCATGGATACCAAAATCCATGGATGCTCAACTCTAAATAGCATAGTAAAATGGTGTAAAATATAATGGCAAAATCAGTATTTGCCTTTTTGGATTTTTTAAAAATTGGTTGAATCTGTGGATGGAGAACTTATGGTTATGCAACACAAAACCTAGTATATTATATTTGCCTCCCAATATTCTCTCCCTTTGCAATCTTAACTTGAAAGCATTTGGCAAACTGCCATGAAATGCAAAATCTACACTCGGATAAGGAGGGGTGTTAATGTGTTTTACACTGAACTTTTGTTTTCATTCAGATACTACAGCTGAAATTCAAACAGTACGAACAGAAAACAAACCCCATCTATATAAACATCAGTTTCAAAAAGGAGTAGTTATACCCAACCTATTTCTATGATAGAAATGTAGAAAATTATTGGAAGATACATTGTACTATATCACATCCTCTGCTCAGGCAAGAGACTGGTTCACTCATGTCTGAGTGCATTTTCAGTTTTTTCAGGGTAAAATAAATGTTCATAAAACTTGTTTATAATACTTCACAAAATACTCTTATTATATGCAGGGATCCTGTGGGTGATATGAAAAGGTTTCTCAGCAAAAAAAAAAAAAAAAAAAGGGGGGGGGGTGAGAGAAACAAGAAGAAACAAAATTAAAATGGGATGTAGGAAGGGTTTTTCAAGGACAGATGTTTGAAAGCCATTCATGTGAAATATAAAGCAATACAAAGTAAAGACTTTTAAAGAGCCAGCTGATATCATTAATAGTTGCAACTCAAGAGGCGCTGAAGCCAGATACTTCAAGCCTACATCCTATTTTGAACAACAAATATATGAATTCAGAATATTAAAAAAGAACGATATTGCTCTACCAAGATTTTGAATTAGTACAAATTAAATGCTCCACAGTTTAGAAGTTACCTTTAATTCTTGTAATTGGTCAGGTTCATAGAGTTTTGGAGATAAAGCTTGAGCCAGAAAGGCATCAAGTTCCTGGCGACGAAGTATTCGAACCCCAGGCCATTGCACCATATACCTATCAAGACAAATGATCTTGGATTCAATACTGTTTTAAAAGTTTTAAGTATTATTATGATTTCTGTGTATAGAAGGGTATCACCAGGGTAACACCCTCAGGAGGGAGTGATTCCAAGCTACAGGATTTCTCTGTTCAGGGAGAGAGTCAGGGAGGAAGTATTTTCTGATTTCCTTTTGCCCTCAAGCCTTTGGGATGGGAGGTGGCATATGGGACTTCAGGGAGAATAGAGGATGGGATGAATGTAGTCTCCTATCTTCTTCCAGCAGAAACCTCAATCTCATCTACCAACAAAAGGCTTTCCATTCATTATAGAAACTCAAGCCAATCCGCAATGAGTTTACAATATTTATCTCAACACAATAAAATCAAAGGGTAAGTACATTTATACGTTGCTCACAGTAGAATAAAAGTGTTTCTAATTTTATATATGTTATGCCAACATTCGAACTAGCTTCCATGATTTGCTTATGTATCTCTGTCACTTGTGATATAGGGAGCAAAGGCACACAATGTTGATCAAATGCTTCTTGGGTTAATGTTGCATCAATAAAACCCAAGCATGTCTAAATCAATAAATGAAGTATGAAAGAAAATCAAGCAAGTTAAGGTTGTAAAACTAAATAAGCAGAAACAGGTGCATAAAATGATATCACTGCATTGTATTTGCTCAATGCTAGTTTAAACCAGTTTACACTTTATGGATTTGACTGATGTCAACAACTGAGCACCTCAGCTTAGATTTTAAAGTTCCCTTCTTCTCAAGGAAGGGAGACAATTTCCACAGATATCCCCTTCAATCTTCATCATATCCTCTGGTTATACATCATACTACTACCAAATATTTCCCAAATTTTATATTGTCAACCGATTGCAGAAGAAGGGAGAAGGACACGGAAAAAGTCCATTCTGTGACTGGAGCAATCCCTGGGGAAATACAGGAGCCAAATCTAAGGATAGGATCTATAACATGATTTCTTTTTAGTCCCTTTCCCCATCTGTGGCCCAAAATAATTGGTACACTCTTCCACTTAATTATGTGTCCTTTTAGAATATTTCTAGCTACAAAATTCGGGGTTGGTTTTGCATTTGTTTTAGAATTTGGGAAGTTTTCTGGGTTTTTAAATGTCCAAGTGACTGTAAGGGTCTTATAAACATAAAGAAAGTAATACTTAACCAATTCTATTACATGATTTCTAGTAATCTAATAACAACAATTTCATCAATAACTACAATGCTACTATACAGCTGTACTTAGGTGGAACTGAAAAATAGCATCATTCCTTTAGATTTTTGCTTGACATTAAACAAATTTAATAGGTCCTGCTTTTCATAAAAAGTGGGAAATGAAATATATCTTTCATTAGAGACTACACAGATGCATTTTAAAATTATGTTCTCTAAGAAAATATAAGGATAATGAAAACTGAGAAGCCATCACTTCCACATATGTCAGAAGAATGGTAAGAACCTAGATTATAGACAAGGCACAGTTGAAACCATAGAATACACTGAGTAAACTAATGTTATTTGAATACCATGATGACTACTAGAATTAGGCAGATAGGCATGCATGGATAGACTACAGCCAGTCAGCAATACTCACCTTAAAACACAACAGAGCACCATAAGGTGAGTGGGCACATTACTTGGGTTTAACATTGCTGGTGTATCTGACCTCATACAGGCCAAGAATGCCCTCATTCGCCGATTCTTGTCCTCCACTGCTTTCCCCAACCACAGCTTCTTCAAATTGGGACAGGTCCATTCCCTAAATGCAAGAGCTTCTACCAACTCAGGGGTCTGGGGAGACTTTCCTTTGTAAGCAGCCCATTCTTTAACTATCACTGGTGAAACTATATGGGGGGAAAAAGAAACCAAATATTTCTGGTAATTCTAGAAAATGTTCTACTTGACCTGAAACAACAGACACACCTTACAAACCTCATAATAGGTTCTGACGCTGAACATATGAGCTGTGCTTTACCTTACTGTTAATAAGCAGTTAACTAATATTGCTTCTGAACAGACGTATAGCCCACTAGCTTAAGAGTTAAAGTTGATACAACTTTGTCAAATTGAAATCAGGATAATTTGGGCCTCTACATGTAAGTGGACTTTTCCCAATCCAAGAATTCTGTGGAAGTAGAGACTTGACCCAACTCTATTATCTACATGCATTGTGTCCTTTTATTAAAATTATGATTTATAAGTAGGCAAGCTATTCTGTATATAAATTCTTCTCCATTCTAAATGAGCCTTTTGCTGTGTTGCCTTAAAGTTGACCCCGGCCCTCGCTCAGGTCAACCTAATTCTGAAACAACTTGAAAGCACACAACAACAGCAACAATCCTATCTTATCAGCCAAAAGCAGGCCCACACTTTCCATTGAAATACTAAAAAGTTTATATTTGTTAAAATTGTTCTTCATTTTAATTATTGTATTGTTTTAAGGTGTTTTTGCACTACAAATAAGATGTGTGCAGTGTGCATAGGAATTCATTCATGTTTTTTTTTCAAATTATAATCTGGCCCTCCAAGAGTTCGAGGGACTGGGACCTGGCCCTCTGTTTAAAACGTTTGAGCACCCCTGCCTTAAAGAGATGTTAAATTATTGAATACAGCAGAGGAAAATGGCAGGGTGTAAATAAAAAGAAGGAAGAGGAGGAGGAGGTGTCAGGAGCAAAACAAGGACCTCTGGAGTTTTATCTAAACTACACAAAAGCTAAACACTGGGATTAGGTTGTACATCTTAACATGGGGCTTGATTCATTTGAGTCACCCAACATAAAGCACATGAGATCTTTGCTTTCAAGCACCATACATTAGTTCAGGTTTTTTCAAGCCAAAGAGAAATGCTATGTTCACCCGATCTTATCTTAATAAATCAATTTAAATGAACCATATTCTGTTTCTCTCCTCTATTCATGGCAACCTAAATGTAATATGGCACTCCTCCATTAACCCATAGTTTTCTGTTTCACTCAAACCAGGAAACTTTGGTTTACTAGCATCAGAACAGATCAGGAACTTAAACCACAACTTTGCTAGTTTATGATCCCGGATTGTTCTAGAGCTGGCAAATGATAGCTAGCCATGTGGACAGAATTCAAAATTAAGTGAAAACGTTTAGATTGTATTTAATCATCCTACAAAACGAAGAAAGGAAAGCCTGCATAGATAAGGAAAAAAGTTCATTGGCACCTTCAGTTATCAACCTAAGAGGGTACACTGTGGCCTTCTATGTGTTGCTTGACTGAGGGCAGAACAGCTGTTCAACACTGGATAAAAAAATTAAGTTTCAGTCAAAACATGGTATCTTCCTGTCAGTACGCACAGTGATTTACAACTTAGGTTAGCAATAACATCTCTGTAATCACTCTAACTCTTTCATCTGCTCTTGGTGAGTATGAGAAATTTTGGGAAATAGTATAGCCTTCTGGCTGAACTTTTATCCCTCATAATTCACTACATTGGCGGGGACTGATGGAAACTGTAGTCAAACCAAATATGGAAAGCCTGTGGTAAGGAGATATGGTGCAGAGCACTGCAAATATATGGAGGCACCAGTAGAAAGTGACCCCACTTCTTGTGTAAGATTAACTTAAGACAGAAACCAATACGTAGTTTTAAAATAAATCTGCCAAGGCCAGAGGCAAAGGCTCCAAAAAAAAAAAAGCTTAGTTAATGAAATATTGGCAAATGTTAATTGTTGTTCTTCCTAAGCTTCTCCTATTCCTTTCAGCTCTGAAGTTTTTTTAAAAATCTGGAGCGTGTCTAGCACTACTGCCAACCTAAATTCAGCCTTGTCTAAATTTCAAGCAGTATCTAAAATGAAATGCAGATGACATAAATATCTACTGAATGAAAAGAAATCTGCAATATTTTTTGAAATCCAAACTAAGGCCAGATCTTTACATTCTGTTTGCAACTAACATTTATCCTGTTTAAAACAGCACCTGGGGGAAAATTGGCACTGAGAACCAGTGGGCAGGAAAAGTGTTCATGGCTGTTTGCCTCCTTTCCCTGTCCTGAAAAGCGTCTGGCATTTTAGGTGCTAAACTCCCTTTATTCCCAACATTGGCAATGCAAATGTACTTCCCTTCTATGAATTTGAAACACAGAATATTGCATTGCTATGTAATCCTTAGTTCCCTGTGCTATTTCTTAGCTTTCTAGTAATAACATAAAAAGTAAGTTACAGTCAATATCCAAGAATTGTATTCCCAGATTTAACTATCTGTGGCTTGAAAATATTGTCAAAAAATCCAAAAAGCAAATCTTGATTTTTCTATTTTACTCCACTGTTGCATACAAAGGGGCTTGAGCGTTTATGGGTTTTTGTATCCACAGGGGGTCCTGAAACCCAACCTCAGTGGATACAAAATTGTTAAAAAAAAACATGTTTTACACAAAGGGTAAGAAAAGTGCAGCTGCATGGGCTATATCTAATCTCCATGCCGTTCCATTTTTCCCCACGTAATTTCTTCTTCTCTAAGAACACCTCAATTCTTGTGAAGTGATAGTTCCTTTTTTTTTAAACAGAGTTAACACTGTACCTTAACTTTGATTTTAAAAAAAGGAATCGTCCCCTTCTGTATGCAGAGTGGCAAATGTCCTTTCTGAATGGCTGGGTGGGAAAATGGTGGCAGTGGCAGCCAGGGGAAGCTTGAGGTGGCATTGGTCCTTTCCCTTCTTTGCAGAATGACACTCGACTTAACCATAGGTCATATCAAAATCCATTATCTTGGCCCCGAAATCTGACCTGACATATACATGAAGTCGATTTAAACACAAGTATGTATGGCAGTGGTTCTCAACCTGTGGGTCCCCCGATGTTTTGGCCCTCAACTCCCAGAAATCTTAACAGCTGGTAAACTGGCTGAGATTTCTGGGAGTTGTAGGCCAAAACACCTGGGGACCCACAGGTTGAGAACCACTGATGTATGGCATTAAGAAACACATATCATTTCAGGACACAGAATCAATGCTAGCCAAATGTCATATAATGTTAGTTTTAAATCAACTGGATTGGCTTCTTCTTTGTTTTTAGCTTTTCTAACCCTACAAAAGTGATGGCAGGACCTAAGTATTTGAAGGACTGTCCTCCCTCATACTAATATGCACCAGCGGCCCTTCTCTGAACATCAGAAGATGTCTACTTAGATTTCCTCAGTGAGGAATCCCTGTCTGTAGAACCAAACAAGCAAAGGGATTTCTAACCATTAGGGTCACTGAGATGTTAAATGAAAACTACTCTTATAAATGTTTTTAAATGTTAACTAAAATTGGTGGTGACTACAAATGTTTTATCTGAATCTGGCTACTGGAGCCCCCGGTGGCACAGTGGGTTAAACCCTTGCGCCAGCTGGACTGCTGACCGAAATGTTGGCGGTTCAAATCCGGGGAGTCGGGTCAGCTCCTGTCTGTTAGCTCCAGCTTCCCATGCGGGGACATGAGAGAAGCCTCCCACAGGATGGTAAAATATCAAACATCCGGGTGTCCCCTGGGTAACATCTTTGCAGACGGGCCAATTCTCTCATACCAGAAGCAACTTGCAGTTTCTCAAGTCGCTCCTGACATGGAAAAAAAAATTGGCTACTTTACATTTTATTGCTGGTATTGTTTGGTGTTGCTTGTTGCTACACATTAATTGGTTTTAAGGATTTTGTATTTTATTTTATTGATTTTCGTGTGAATTGTTTTGAAGTCTGTCAACTAGAGACTGAGGTATGGAAACAATTAAATACATACTTTGAAAGTTGACCTGACAACCCGTTCAGGCCCAACCCTTTCCCCCAATAAATCAGAACTTATCTATGCCAGGAAATATTTAAGGAAAGCCCAAATAGTCACAAGTTAATAACTGCATTTAGACTTCACACCATACCACAATTAAGCAATCTTAACTGTAGTTTGACATAACATTTAAATTAACTCACTATGATTTGAGATAAGCCATCAAATCATATGCAGAAACTATGATCTGAAGTGAGTTTGCAAATGACGGTTGGTGCATACAATGGAGTGGCAGAATGCTTGAGCTGATACACCACACAAGACATTTCTTTACTCCGAGAAATGCCTGCAGTTACAGAAGATGAAGATATGAAGAAAAAGAAGACAAGTGAGCAGAGTCACTCATCTGTAAACCATGGTTTGCCCGAATGTTCGGGACTCTATTCACGATTTTGTTCTACGCCATAGTTGTCCAAGTTCCTGCACACTTTCATCGCAGTCTGAATATATACTAGTGCAGTTCTTTGGACCCCATAGTAGACACAATGCGATTGAGTTTACTTGTTGTACAATGTGGATCAATTCTCCCATTCACTGACTCAAAAGAGAGATGCATGTGTTGCACAAGGGATCACACTTATGCTATGTCTGAGCAACAAATTCTAAGCTATCAGTGTCCTAACATAATACTGGGTTATGGTTTGGTATAGTACCTGTGCTGAACTAATAGAAGCAACAGATGACAAATACATACATTCTGGAGGAAGTCTGTTCTTTCTAAAAGCAAGCCTCTCTGTTTTTTTCCTGCTTTCCGCCAAACTGAACAGGACTCCGTAAACATATTGACGAACTGGCCTATAAAGTAGAGCAGCAGGAGGCAGATCTTTGTTTGCTTCATCTTCAATAGAAACTGCAATTTTAATTTCACCCTGCATATGAACAAAATGATTAGTAGCACACGGACTTTTGCAGAGTCAAGCATTAAATTAGTAGTGTACTTTCTACTTGGTTTTGGCACCACCACCATAAAATTCACAGTAGAAAGAAAACTCCACTTCAATCTGTAATACAGTTTTGAACTAAAGGCAACGGATGACCAAAATCTAATCCTAAAGTTTACTGATGGATAGCTTCTATTTTATCCCGAACTTTTTCAAATAGGCAGCCTACACCATCATCATTTATGAAAACAGAATCCCTATGAGGCTGGTAAAGTGGAGTAATTGGCCTTAAAACATATTGTTAAATTAAGAGCAAAGTATAATTATGGCTCTCTCATGTCGTGGTCCAGTAATTTAACCACCGCTTTAGTTTTCATTACTGGTGCTACAGCATTAATTGATTCATTTATTTTGTCTCTCCCCCAAAGATCCTCAACTGATCTTAGCAGATTTCTAAGGGTTTAAAAATATTTTCTCAAGAAACCCAAACTGATATTAAACTAAATTCCTACCAATGTATCATTTTCAATTTAAGAATGAAACAGTGGTATGATTTGGAATACACTATGTTGCTAAATACAACCCTGAGGCCATAGCATATAAAGGGTACATGAAATGATAAGAACCAAAAGAAGGAAATTTTCAAGTGAAATGCAAGAGCAGGGTGAGCAATGAACAAAATTCATGCTGAATGGCTTTGCAATATTCACTCACTCCACAGAATCATATGTGTTGCAACTAGTAACATTAAGCAGCAGAATCATAAACGGAGTATTTATCCATCAAAGCACACCGTTAGCATAGCAGCTGCGAGTGGGATTGTTCCTGTTCAACAGGATTTCAAAGGAACCCAAGTTCTGAATATTTTACAAAGAATGCATTAACAGAAATCAAACTGGCTATTCTTCAGACTACTATGGCTTTGTTTGCAAATACACAAATTCATTGAAAACAAGAGGTGACAGCCACCATTCATTTGTGCTTTTAGAAGCTTTGTCTTATCCACTCCCAAACCTGAACTGCTTACCTTTGTTAGAACATGAAAGATGTAGGGATACATTAACCCCTTTTTGTGCCTGTGCTCTGCCACTCGTAATACTTCAGGTGCTACAGGAGGTAATGGAGGTGTGGTAATGTCCATATGGTTCCTGGTGGGCATGGACAACAGGCATGGGATTTGTGGAGTACTGGCTTGGTTTCCTTTAACTTCAGCTGCCTGGTTTCCTGAAGAAACAGTAGAGGAACCTTCTGCCTGTAAAATAAAAAGTTTCTCTGTCTTTAAAAATGGGAATTGTACCTGTAAGTACCAGGCATCTTTAAATTATAGAGTCTCACGTTTTCTTTGTATTTTCATCTGAATTAAAACCACAAAGCACAATTAAAACTATAAACACACTGTTACTTTCAGTACTTAAAAGATTATTTAATTTACAGTAGGAAATGAAATACGTAATCCCTTATAAGGACCCCTCGGTGGCACAGTGGGTTAAACTGATGAGCTGCTGAAGGGCATGGGAAATAGGTGATGCACATTCAAGGAATATATAAGGCATCAACTAAGGTAAAGTGACTTTTAGAACAATGGAAATTGAGATAAGACCTGCATGGCAAAAGTTTGTTAATTGAATGGATGTATCAATAAAATCTAATCTAATCTAATTAATTAATAATACTTTATTTATATTCCACCTTATCTCCCCTGGGGGACTCATGGAGGATTCCAACAAAAAAGGCAAACATTAAATGCCTCAATAACAATAAATACAAATATAATAACTCACAATAACCCCGCATAAAGAGCAACTCAAACGTAACAACTATAATTTAAATGAAACACAACCAATTAAAAATTATAATTAACATAGAATTTGAACATAAAACATTCGAATTAATATATCAAGACAACACGAAGGTTCACAGATGTGTGCATAGATTGTACCGCCAATGTTGTTAAATGGGCAAATGTGATCTAACAAGGCCTGAGTGCATTTATACTTTTCCAATCAGCAGTCTGGTAGTACAAAAAAAGGAAACAAGACCCCCCCCCCCAATACAAATGAAATAAATCACCACCATAACTGAAGAACAGAAAAATATTTTATCTCTTCTAGTCTTCCATAGTGTAAAAGAGACATAAAATCCATTCCCATAAAAAGAGCAGAAAAAATACACAAAAACTGGGAATTTCAATGATTGGTTACTACACATTTTCTCACATAAAAATCTTTTAGTTTTTAGAACTAATTTCAAGGGAGTAACTATCTTAGCATCTTGTCTTGAACATTTTATTCTTCATTCTAATTTCCTCCATTTTCCTCCAATTTGCCATATGCTAAATTGAATGATTGTCAGTACTCCATCATGTCATAACATTGCCAGTCCCTTCTGTAGGCCCTTGACTGACATTTGGAGCACTATGTTCTTTTTGACAAAGAGGAGAGAAGGAAGCATTCCACTTTCACTGGCAAATAGATGGAGCTTCACTGGTTTCCTTATTCCCATGATGTTCTCAGGGTTCATGTGCCTGCATTCTCTTGGCCTGCATCCAAACAGTACCCCCACCTCAATTTATAGATTTATATAGTGGATTTAGTCTCATCAATACACACCACATAGTCCTAACAACATTACCTTTGTTTGGTCTCCTGGATCCCCACGTACTTGGTTTTCTGACTTGTTTCCTGTTTTCTCCCAGCTCGATTTGTTCCCACCAACATGACTGAAAAAGAACATGACATTTTTTTTATTTTCACAATTAGATAAAACAATATTTCAGAAAATCAAGATTAGGTAAGCTAATACTAAGAATGTTTAAGATAATACCCAGATAAAAATCAAATTACTTTTTTTACTATCTAGGCCCACTTCAGGTTCTGTGCAGCCCTGGATTTGTCTTTCAAACTGTCTTCACAGTTACCATGTTTTAATTATTCCATACTGTATTATTATTTTTATTCTGAATTTGTAAAGTGCACATGAACAATGAGTTAAAATAATATGGAATGAAGAGGCCACAGCTGAGTGGTCGAACACATGCTTTCTTTGTATGCAGAAAGCCTCCGATTCAGTTCAGGTCAGGGGGAACCCTTGCTTGCAACTGCCCATCAACTGCCCATTAATGCTAACAATACTGGACTATTTTTTTTAAAATCCCGTCTTTCTCCAAGTGTGCAACCAAGGTGTATCAAGTACATCATTTAAATCAAAATATAGCTTGGGGGGGAAAACACCACAGTGGGTCCGCCTTACTGGATCTGGAGATTCAATCAATCATCAATCAATCATCAATAATAATATACAAAATCAAAGCATCTATTCTGCAGTGCTCCCTTGAGGGCTAAGAAGTCGGTGAGAGGAGATGGGGAAAGTATTAGATAGAGTAGGAGGAAGTGGTGGTCAAGAGCCTGGGATGTATGCATATGGTGGCGGGTGCTGCCTCCGGAGTTCACATGGGGGTAGTGGAATGGAAGGGCTTGTGTAGATTTCACAATCCCTTCTCATTTTTTTATATAAAGGACCAGAGCATCTGTGTTTTTTGTATTCATGATCACTCTTGGAACCAATCTCCCATGGATTTAAGGGCCCATTGCAACCTCTGTTTTTAAACAACAGTATTTTAAAACAGAATTTATTTATTTACCACATTTATACCCAGCCCTTCTCAACCCCGAAAAGGACTCAGGGTGGCCTTACAAAGGCAACAATTCAATGCCATATATTAATATATCAGTAAATAAACAAAAAATGGTAAAACCAAACCCATTTTAAACATAGCATTAAAACATCAATTAAAACCACATGATCCAAATCGTATTCCAGGGCCAGTCTGGTTATTGTATTTCAGTCCAGATAATTTGTTTTATAATCGAATTATTCTTTCTTTTTTTTCTGTGAGTGTGTGTATTAGATCATACACCTTTGTCGGGGCAATTTTTTGTATTGTGCCACGTACACTAGTGATGCTACAACTATATGCATGCTTCCACAGGTCAGCTAATTTAGTTCATACAAGTATAAATTTGTTGCTGTCCTGCCCTACATAAGCACAACTAGAAAAGCACCAAGATCTTTCTGTGCTGAGTGAGTTCAGTTTTATGAGTATAGCACAGGCCACAGCATGCTAGTACTGTCTAAAACAAAAATATTCCCCAAATTAACAGGAGAATCTTCTGGGGCAAGGATGTGAAACTTACATCCCTCCAGAACCTGTTGGACTGCAATTTCGAGCTAATGGTGACAAATGCTAGCAGTTGTCATTCTGTAACATCTGGAAAAACATGTGATTTCCACCTTGTTGCAGAATATATTTTTCAGGAACCTCTATGCTGCATGTTAAGCAATAAAATTGGAAACTAATTATGAAAAGGAAGTAATAGGACTGATTGCATATTGCTCATGCCAGGTTTCAAAACATCTTTCCTCTTACCAATTCCATCAGACTGCTTAAGCTGAGTATAGATCCCTCTTTTGTTAATTTGGCAATGGGTAGTGTAGGACAATTCATTCCTGTACAGAAAGCATGATTCTGTCTCTCCATCCATTCAGGACGATGTGACAGTCTAAACTACCTTGTAACTAAGACTGGCAGACTGAAAAACTAGACAGAACTCCTGTGCCTTTTACGGTTTTGTTGCTGTAGTTTGTCATGCAACCAAGTAAGAATAAACACCTGCTGAAATTTTCTCAATCCCGCCCCCCAAAATGAATGGGGTGAGTTGAAAGCAAAAATGAAGAATCCTTAATCCTTGAGCAGTAACCTTCAAAGAGAGGAATATCTGCTTATGTCAAATTTCAGGAATCTCCCCTTCCTCTTTTCCCCTTATATCAAAGGCCACCCAAGAAGGACTTTCTTGGGGTGGGAAGGCAACATGGTTGTTCCCTTCTTACCATACATTTCAGAGAGTTTTCTCTGGGCGAATGTATTCAGTCACTTCACCAAACCTGTCTAAACTATTTAGTGTACTTACTTCGCAGTACCCCCGCTGCCTTCGTCATTGTCTGAGGAAGATGATGTTGATGAGGCAGGAAAATAGGTTGAATCCACGTGATTGGGGCTTCCACCCTGAGCTGGGTTTATGGGAGAGGATCGTTCGTACAATGGCGTATGCTTTCCTTCGTGAGGAATGTTGCTGTAATTGTTCTGCTCAGAAACGCTTTTTCCTCCTGTGTCCAAGGCGATGGCTGGTTCTGAGAGGGTATAGGGGTATGGACCCTGGCCTTGGGCATTACCTTGATTAGCCATGTGCTGTGCATAAAGAAAGGGTGTGTGATAAATTAGACTTGACTTTTCCTTAATCTGTGCAGACTACATGAGTTACATGAAAAATCCTTAGCAAATGTCAGAGGAAGAGGGAGCATCAAAAAGAAAAGGGAGAGTATACTTGCCACATGTTTTCCTTGCACAGGGGGATGTGGAATGTTAAGCATCTGAGGAGAGACATACGGTGGCACCATACCCGGCATTCCAAACTGATTGGGTCTGGCTAAAAATGGAAAGGGTGCATTTTAAAAATTATATTGGCCATAAACCTGCTATAGAGACTGTCTGGCAAAAAGTGCATTTTTCTGACTCTCAACCTGAGTTAATACAAGAATCACATAAAAAACACATGCCTAATGTTAGGCTTTGTGGCTTGAGAAAAAGATGACATCATTTCCTCAATCACTGTTTATTTGCTTTTGTTCTACTTCAACATCCAGGGTCTGTGTCAGATTTGCTTTGTTTCTGCCCTTCTCCACTTTCTTCTTCTCTGCCCATTTTCTTTTTTCTTTCCAATCTCTCTCACCGTTCTGTCTGCTTTACAGCTGCTCCCTCCATTTTAGTCTCTGTTGTTTACTTTCTAGAACAGGAAGTGCAGTAGCCTGGTCCTGCTTACTATTCTGAAATCAAATGTGCTTTTAACATTCCCAATTCCATGTGAATCCCTACAGCAGCAGTGGAAACAAGAAATTCTGGAAATCTTCCCTCGGTTTACCCAAGATACTTCATTGAAAAAAAAAGAAGGGGGGGGACCCCACAACACTCCTTGTGCGTTGGTAACACATGGTTCAGAAAGCAGGATTTTAAAAAAATGTAAAAGAAAAAGTGAAGCTCGTGTTATAAAATGCATATAAGATCAAACAGTACATCACAGTCCTTGATATCTCTGCTTTCAATAAGGCCAATGAAGATTGGCTAATTAGTATTTAGTCAGAAAAAAAAGAATGCTCTTTTACCTTTCAACTTTGCAAACAGAGATGTTAATCCTTGCTACAAATCAAATCTCTGCTCTCTGACTAGGTAGTCTATCTCCAAATAAGCAGGCTATTGTATAATTAGACATACCTCTTAGTACTTATCATCATTTATGAATAAGCCTCAATTACTTTGATTTCCATTGCAAACTGAAGTGGCAAATACTTCAGTACAAAGAAACCCACAAATGCGGATCTGACATTTACCCAGATGGTGTTTTGCCCCAGTTTCAAGCATTTTCTATCTTTAAAACCTGATTTGCTATTGCTAATGCAATCTTATGTTCAATGAAAACTCCAGTTTTACATTTCCATATGGCTGAATGTGTATACCAGAACAGCTGCTTTGTCATAATGACAAAATAGTATTCTATTTGTATAGAGAAGCAGAAATGTATTTGGGTTTTTGAGTGGTCATCCAGGCCTGTGTAAACTTAACTGGGTACTGTTTTGAACCTTGTATTTTTGCAACACCATTTTACTATAGATAAACTTGTCCAATGATCCAAAACTCTCACTGGCACACACATGCAAACAATTACAATTTAATCCATGCCTATAGATGTCTTCAATGATATCCAAGCATCATGGCTGCTACCTATGCAGATTAACAAAAACAAGAAGATTTACTTCATCCAGGAATCCTTTTTCAACCATTAGACTCCACATAAATGGCAACAATGCCATCATTACAAATCTTTATCAGGCATCCACACACATACATGAATAACAAACAGGGTCAGCTCAGACCCATAGAAGAAAGGTATCAGAAGGCAATTTAAATAACATTGCAAGTGTGTAGAATTCCTCGGCCAAGGAAGAACAGAACACATTACAAAAAGCTTGTTGAGTTATGACTACTACTGTTGCTGTTATTGTCAATGCTTGCTTAGGTAAAGGTAAAGGTTTTCCCCTGATATTAAGTTCAGTGGTGGAGCACCGTTATCTTCCCACCGGAGCAGTACCTATTGATCTACTCACATTTGCATGTTTTTGAACTGCTAAGTTGGCAGAAGCTGGGGCTAACAGCGGGAGCTCATCCCACTCCTCGGATTTGAACAGGCAGCTTTTTGGTTATCAAGTTCAGCAGCTCAGTTCATCAAGTTCACCACTGGGCCACTGGGGGCTTCTGAATGTTTGCTTACTCCCCATATAAATATTAAAAAGGGATGCAAACATATTAATTTTAATTTTTAAAAAATCACCAGTTTCACAAATATCCAAAACTGAACATTAACACCTCATGAAGTACGAGATTTGATTTATATCAAGATGCCACTGAGGGTTAATATGGTAGAGCTTCCCTAACACCTACAATTTCCTCCAATCATAATAATCACCATGCATTTTTAACTGGAATCCTTTACAGTGCTCAGAACATCAATACTCACGTAGGTAGTGTGGTGGATGAAATGGCATAGGCTTATTACTTGCTGAATAATAGCCAACTGCTCTCTTGAATCGTTTAGCTTTGTCATCCGTTCTAGACTAAAATAAATTTTAACATCTATTATTCTTATTCTTCGGTTTATTTATACACCGCTGTCTCTCTCTACAAAAGACACCAGAACAGTGGTTCTCAACCTGGGGTCCCCAGATGTTTTTGGCCTTCAACTCCCAGAAATCCTAACAGCTGGTAAACTTGCTGGGATTTCTGGGAGTTGTAGGCCAAAAACATCTGGGGACTCCAGGTTGAGAACCACTGCACTAGAAGCTGTGTACAGTAAAACCAAATAAAATACAATCTAAAGCCTAAAAATATACAAACATTAAAACAGAATTAAGTATTAATGGCATTCAAAAGAAAACAGTTAAAATCCTGAAAAATTTATTAAAAACATATTCAAAGCTTTTATTACATCTGTGCATAAATAACTATAGGCAATCTTAACAACATATGAAATGAAACGTTTCTACTGCAAAGAACACATGTAAATGGACCTCAGGGACACCTGGAGAAAATGTACACATTCATTGGGGGTTGAGGGGGGGGGTGTATAAAGACATGAGCACAAATGCCTACATACATATATGCATACACATAAATATCTGTCCATTTACTATTTATCTGTACCATAACATATTTTAACAACAAGCATAAACCCATACAATTTTATTCTTTTACCTGTGAGTACTGAAACACATCCTTAGCTATGGCATCCAAATCAGAGGTGTCCTGAATATTTCGAACATAGTCAGCTACCGCTTTGATCACTACGTCACAGGGTGGTAAAACTAACTGGTGTGCTCGTACCTAGAGACATAAACACAAATTGATATTCTCCAGCCTGGAACGGCTCCCTACAATACTTCAACTGTGCTAAGTAACTGGCTTGAATTTAATTCCACATTACAAGAGGCTAATAAGCAATTCTATTAATACAAGCAGGATTTATCGGCTTGAGTATTTGAGATATTCATCAACACCTGGAGATACGTTAAAAGAATAAATGTACTCAAACAGAATTTTTAAAAATTGAGTAAATATTTTCCTAATTCAGCAAGAGAAAAGCTTTCTGCTATGTATGTAGCAGTTATTTTAGTAATTAAGTGGCAGCCATTGAAGCATTTCTGTTTGGGGGTATATGTGAGCATAATCAAGTGGAAGCCGGTTTTTTAAACCTGTTGGTAACAAGCAGGGAGAAGAAAGATCGAGATGTATTTTGAGATGGAAACATGGGAAAAGCAATTGAAGAGTTTGCAAAGTGGATAAAAATCAATGGCCTGACTTGAGCAGACCCACCGAATCAATGGAATTTACCTATGTGTTGACTCATCCATTCCACTTTTTCAATGGGGCAGTTCTATATGAGTCTAACAGGATTTCAAACCAACGATTCCAAACACTTTCACTACTATAGCACTTTAAAAATTCTTTAAAATGCAACCTGAATACAAAGCAAGGTTAAAAGGCTATTGCTTACTTAGAAGTGATTTAAAGACTACAATGAAAAATGTGTTAGGGCTATTTTTCTAGCCTTCTGGCAAAGTTTGTTTCCTGATTATTCAAGAAAATGCCACAAATATGTTTTATGATGTACTTGTAATTCTAATCTTTCTGGTAGTAGACCCAAGGTTTATCCAGTCAACAATAGATGCCAGAATCCAGGGCATGTTATCTGGCATTTTATGTATGACTACTCTCCAAATTGTGAACATATACTCTTATTTTGAGCTCTGTGGCAAACATGAATGTTCAATTCATTGCTTTTCAGAATTATGAACATTAATAACCAAACAGAATGGCTATTTTATTTTTATTTCACAGAAATGCTACTTTACTCACTACGTACCAAGCCGACTTCTGGAAAGTTCTGAATAATTGCAGCTCGATCCAATGAATTTACCCAGAAGCCAAGGTCTCACTTTGTTCACTTCGTTTGCAAGTTAATTGTGTGTAAGATTGTAGCTGAATACAACTAACCAGATCCAAACAGATCTAATTCTGAAGGTTATTAAGACTACATAAGCAAGGATTTCAGATTTTATTAGATTGCACAGATCTTACATAGTTGTAAATGAATATTTTAACTGTTGTACTACTAGGCAGAATGTTTTATCCTACAAATATATTAATTTTACAATGAAAAACAATAAATAATCAAGCTTGGGGCTGTGTTTTGTGAGGATAACTAAAACACTCTGGATATTTAGTAGAAGTTAATATTTTAGAGATCAGAGGAGGAAAATTAGACATGTTTGATATTTATCAATTCACATTTATCAATATGACAGAGTTTTCTCATTTTGCATATAATTCCGACATCCCAATTCTATGGATACTTGCTAGCAATTCTATGCACACTTGTTATTGAAATTAGCTGGGATTACTTTTAAGTGTACGAAGAATTATAACTTGCCACATTCAGAAAAGTTTAAGTAAAAAGGTTCTCTAAGTGGTAGAAACGTCTTTCCAGATACAGAATCGGAATTCTCCATATAGCCCATCAATCAAAATGCTCAGAACAAGATTATATAAAACAGACAAGCATTAAACCTTTTTAAACTGTCACCATGATCATATTTGAGGCTTCTTTTCAATGATCCTATACAACGTGTAATAGCTGGAGAATAGAGGATGTTTCTTTTAAGGAGTAGTGCCATACCTAAGAAGGCTTGCCTAACATGAATCTTGTCAGTGCCAAAAAGAAATCTTTTTATTTTGTTATTCTTTGTATTTTATTGGTTTGGATTTTCGTTTCTATATTTCTATTAAATGTGGTGTTAATTGCCTTGAAAAAGTATTTTCTCATAAGGATGTATGTTATTATAAAGAAAGAATAAGGAAACCTTCAAAATTCCAGAAGTTTGAGTTTGTGTTTTAACTATTTCAGCCATCTAATATGATCCATTTCACACAGATTTTCCTGGAAATGCATTACTGATTTCAGTAAAATCTTTCAAAAGAAAAATATTAAGATTCAGGTTATGACTTTGTTGATGCTTTCTCTCCAATTAAGCTCTAGAAATACATCTAGCAGTCCTTAGATGAATCCTGATAACTTTATGATTTAAAGGAAACAAATAATCTTTTTTGTAATATCTACAATCTTGAAAATTAACCCGTTAGGCCTGTGAAAAATGGATAAAAATAATGGTTTGCTAATCTCTAGTGTGATCAAAAGTCCTAATTTTGATCACACTAAATATTACATAAAGGTTAATGACTCAGCAATCATCGGTTTGGATTTGTGAAACAAAAAGGCAGGCATGTTAAAAAATTATATAGATATATATTACATTTTTACATTTCCATCCTGAGAGCTGTTTAAAACAGTCACTTAGCTTAAAGTATTCTAGAGCAGGGGTTCCCAAACTATGTTCCGCAGATTCCTGGGTTCTGCAAAAGCACTGTATGGGTTCTGCGAAAAATTTTAACCATCAAATCTCAAACCAATTTTAAAATAAAACCACACACAGCCAGCTATTTCATTTACAGTCTCCATAATAGTTATTTTGTACTACAACTATTGCTGTCTGGCATGTAGTTACTGGCTGCACATTTCAACTTTTTATTTGCCATCTGAATAAGAGTAATTTACACATTGTCAATTTTTCACATTAATTCAACATTTCTTTTTCTTTTCTCTCTTGTATAGTTTTGGAGATGAAAGTTAACCTCTGGGATATTGGTAGTTTGTTCATAAAATATCAAGAGTGAAATTTACTCCACAACTAGAAGTTACATAGGAAATTGAAAGTATCTGAATTAGTGTAAAATGAACCAGAATATGTATTTTGATTAAACAAATCAAGGATTGAAGCAGGGTTCCATGGTCAAAAAAGTATGGGGATCACTGTTCTAGAAGAAGTGTTCCAAAACATTTAAGACTAGAGTCAAAAGTCTGGCCGGGATCATTTCCAAAAGCTTAGTTACATTCTGTAAAATGAAAACAGGGAATCAGGTAGCCCTTCAGATATGGTTGGACTGTCAATTCCACAACAATTGCTGACTAGGGCCAACAACTTCTGAAGAGCTGCATGATACCCAACCCCGTTTTAAACTTTAGGTCAACTCATATTCCAGGGGCACAGAAGCAGGCAACATTGGGCTAAACTACAAATAATGTAATAAACCCCCATTATTGTCTTAGACCTAATCTGTAAAAGCCAGACCAAATGAAAACATCTTACAATGCTTCCGAAAGGTCCGTGGGCTTTAGCAAGTCTCCAAGGGAAGAAAGCTCTGTAATTGGCTGAGCTGCCACCAAGAATGCCTCTCTCTGCATTCCTGTCATATGGATTCTGCACAGAGATAGTATAGTGAGGTGAGAGCTAAAGATTAATTGAACAAATTCTTACATGACATGGGAAATGCGGCACTCTTCAAGATGGACCCAAGACATTTTGAAAGCTTTGTAGATCAGGCTTATAATATAATTTAGGGTTGGGAATCGAATGCCCTTGAATAAATGTGCCTTAAATGTCAAACACCCATTAAACTACAGGCTGCTGGCTTTTGCACCAAGTGCATTGAGTTCAGTAGCAGGCCTACAGAGTCAAGAGCCATGGCTGATCAGACCACATGCTTTGCCTGCCAAACAAAAAGGTCGACTTTCCAGAGCCTCTAAGTGAGAGGATCTTATCTGAAAAGTGCTGGAAAGCTGCCTTCCCAAGACCTTGGAAAGTTATTGTCAGTCCAAATAAGTGACTTCAAATAACATTCAGAATGTTAAAACCCGAAGATTCAAATTTTGGACATGGACAGACTATTGTACATTATCGCCATGGCTAAAATCAACAAAGAGGCATGGTACTAGGACTTTATTGGACTTTCAATAGAAAACTATCTTAATAGGGGACATCAGACAAGAGTATGTGTTGAAAGACAAAGCATCACATCTCACTCATAACACACTAAACTGAATCATTTAAAAAAATCTATTAGTGAAGCGAATAAACAAGAATTCAAAGATATGTATATTAACCAAGTATCCTATTTTCTCATACAAGGGATCTAGATAACAGCGTCTGGAAAATATTCATGATTGGGCCAATGATAGCAAAATTAATCCCAAACTTGCGAACTGTTTTTCTAAACCCAGATTAAACCAATGTTGACATAAGCTTTTCCACTGGCTATTTCTTTTAGTGTGATCATAAACTGTAATATACATATTTAGGTGTTCCCACTCTAATGGTCAAACTTCGCAACAATATGCTTGATGAATTAGAAACCACATTTTTCAGAAATCCTGTAAGAGAAATTCCATATGATACACTTACTTCAAGGTTAGTTTTACACACAGACTATCAGGATCTTGTTGCATGGCTACTTCATCAACAGGGTGGCAACTGCATCTTAGAAATTATTATTCATACCACAATATGAGAGCAGAAATAGCACTGAAGAGGGACAAATATTTTCAGAAGTATATAAACTACAAGGAATGCTAATGTTATGCCATTGTATGCAACCTTTTAGCAAATCAGTGGAGGAAACATAGTTTGTGTACATATGTATGTGTGAATGGAAGACACATGTGCAGTGTGACTGGGGTAAGTCATTAGTTTGAAGCAGCATGCCAACAAGATACTTTAAAAATTAAAAAATAATCACTAGGATGCAAAGCAAACAATGTGACTTTAGCTCTGCAACACAGAATGATGCTTACACGACTTGCACCCCCATCAGCAATCTGCCTCCATGTAGTTTAAGGAAACAATGTTAAGATTTTTATTGGGGATCATCATTACTGTAGCATAATGAATAAGAGGAAAAGGTAATTATGCAAAACAGAATGCAAACCATGGCCATGAGAAGCCCTTTTGGCCTTACTTTTTGCTAGAAACAAAAAGATCCGGCAAAAAATTTACTCAGATACCTAATATCATACACATAGTAGAGTTGCCATCATCTGTCAACCTATGGTGACCCAATGAATTTCATAGAGACAAGAAATGTTCAGGTGATTTTTGAAGTTCCTTCCTTTGAAACACAGCATGTGGTATTTGATAGCTGTCTCCCATCCAAGTACAACTGGAGCCACATTAGAATTGTAAAAAGTTGGCAGGGACTTTGGAAGTCATCTATCCAAATTATTGTTCACTGAAGTCTCCAAAATGCAGAAGTAGTTACATTTATTGTTGGACCAAGTTATGTCCACATTGTCTAGGTCCTCTCCAATAGTATACAGTTTTTAGATCATACTGCCTTTCATATTTCCTTCATGAGAAAACGGTCCATTTTGTTTTTAAGTGTCATCCACCTAGCACTCCTTTGGATATACTTAAATACTTATCTCAAACCTCTTAGCCACTGCAGTAGTTATCTGATTTCCTAAACATCACCATCTTTATTCCTTAAGGCAAAATTAAACTCATAGGCTAGTTCCACTTGAGTAGTGAAATACATGTTTGCTTAGTGGTTTTGTCCACCTAGGTATTTAAGGCAAAGTATCCCTATATTTATTTTCATCACATTGGCATTTATTTCTAAAAACTATGTCACTTGTAGACTTTTATTCAAGACTATGGATATCACCATCACCCAGAGCAATAGTCTATGAACCAATCTTGGTGAGTGAGTCTTCAGCTGCCAGTCCACAGTGAATATTTAGGAATGAAATAAAGAGATGCACTCAGTGGACATAAAAATAGTATAGTGATCCCTATCATGTTAGGAAAATAAAGGAAGTTCTCTCCATATCAAATAACATGAGAACTGCTGTACAATATTAGACCACTATAAATACTGGTCCTATTTTCCTTATCTTAGATCTTTTTATGGGAATGAATGTTTTATGTCCATCTGACGCCATGGAGGAGGAGAGGAGACAAAATCATTTCTTTGTTTTACTGACTTGGGGGGGGGGGGGTTCTTTTGCCTGTACTGCTTGACTCACATAAACTACCAAAAGAAGAGTTCAGTTGTTTCTTACAGTTTAGTACATTGCGGCATTATTTTAAAGGGGATAAATAAATGTAAATTCATTTTGTAATTAATTTCTGAGTAAGTTGCATTTTTCATGTACCAAAACATGATAATCTTGAGCCAAACAAAATTACAGACATCACATTTGTCTCCCAGAGTAAGAAAGTGATGTTTAACTTGTAAAGAAGAAGTTTTTAACCTGTGGGTCCCTAGAGGTTCTGGCCTTCAACTCCCAGAAATCCTAACAGCTGGTAAACTGGCTGGGATTCCTGGGAGTTGTAGGCCAAAACACCTGGGACTCACAGGTTGAGAACCATTTCTGTAAAGGATGCTAGAATTGTATTTTCTTCCTATTTTCCAAAAATATTTTAGGTTCTTTTGGAGGGGAAAAAATCCCAGGTTAAAATGTTTTTCTCCATGCCATAAACATTTTTGGAAACTTTACATAAATATGGAAATTCCTTCCTTGGGACTTCTCCTAATAACCAATTTGATCTTTAGCCACCAGGGGGCACCTCATGAAGCCAAAGGACAGGAAATACTTTTTTTTATTAATTTCAGGGAAGCGATAAAATATAAAGGATACTGAATTTCTAAATCTGCACCAGAGACATGATTTTTAGGGCACCAAAAATAAATGGTTGCAAGAGAAAGAAAGGTGAAAAATCTGTGTGAGGCAAGCTTCATCTCAATTAAAGTAACAAACCTGTGTGTGTGTGCGTGTGTGCGTGTGTGTGTGTGTGTGTGTGTGTGTGTATATATATATATATATATATATTCTCCCAATTACTCCTTTACTTAGTCTCACTGTATCTAGGAGGAAGTCAATGTTGTGAAAGAACAGGACCCCCTTTCAGGAGCTGTCAGGAGGTTTTGCTGTAGAAAAAAAGTACCATGACTTTTCCAAAGTTTCTCTAGTTTTGATAATATGAAGTTGCATTACATAAGGGGTCAGGGCCATGAAATTAATCTTGTCTCTCACTCCACTATCTTCCACATGTCGTCATGGATGTTTGAACTAAAGAAG
Source organism: Anolis sagrei (assembly GCF_037176765.1). Classification (NCBI taxonomy): domain Eukaryota; kingdom Metazoa; phylum Chordata; class Lepidosauria; order Squamata; family Anolidae; genus Anolis; species Anolis sagrei. The sequence goes on along the minus strand of NC_090022.1, from coordinate 61,968,001 downwards.
CGAACACATCAGCGGGTCTTCCCCCAAAATCTGAAGCCCCATTCACATGGGGAATCTGTTCATGTCAACAGAGGACAGAGCACAGCCCAATTCTTTAACCTACACATGGAGGGAGCAGTGCAACATAGTATATAGGCACACCTCAGTTAACAAAGCTTCTAACAAAGAATTTTGGGTTCTTTTATAAATTGTTCCTGCACCCAAACTGCCTGCTATTCTTTCTCATCTGGTATTTAGCAGCACTGACACCAGGAGGAGGGAGGACAGAGAAATAGACTCAGGTTGCAGAGTCTATATCCGATGGCAAACAAGGCAATAATGCTTGATCAAGGAAAGAAAATGAGATTCTGGGGTTGCCAATCCTACTGTAGCTGTGTGGGTAAAGGCAAGGTCAGCAGCAGCTGCCTTCAGGCTCCTCTACTGAGCATTCATGGATAGCAAACAGAAATGACAACTAAGCTATGAAACTTTCATGTGCCCTCTGTAAGGTTCAAACTGCCCTGACTAGGTTGTTTTATTTCCAGTCAGTTCTGAATAAACACACATCAAACACCTCAACTTCTTTATCTCTATTCTATGCTATTTCTGTCTCAGTTACTAAATTTTACGTTAAAAAAGTAACGCCCAAGAACACACTAATATATTAACATTGATTGTTCCTGTAGTTAGAATTGATATAATTTTTTTAAAGAGAGGTCAGTGTTCCTTTCTTAATCAGGGTATTTCATTGCGCTGTAGCAGGCTGCCAGTCTGCTACCAAGCACAATTCGAAGTGCTGGCTTTAGCCTATAAAGCCCTAAATGGTTCCGGTCCAGCTTACCTGTCTAAACATATCTCCCCCTATGAACCATCTCAGAGATTAAGATCGTCCGGGGAGGCCCTGGTCTCGGTCCCACCTCTTTCACAGGCATGACTGGTGGGAACAAGAGACAGGGCCTTCTCAGTGGTGGCCCCTTGGCTGTGGAACTTTCTCCCCAGTGATGTTAGATCAGCTCCCTCCCTCCTGACCTTCAGAAACATAGTGAAAACGTGGCTTTGGGATCAAGCCTTCGGGGAAGAACTAGAGTGAAATAGATGGACTGAAATTGTGTGCAATGACTACCAGAAGACCTGGACTATGACTGCAGATAGTGTGGTTTTATAGTGATTATAATGTTTTAAAAATGTTTTAATGTATTTCAATGTTGATCTTAATTTGAATTTAAATGTTTATTTTAACTGTATACTGCTGTTAAGGCATTGAATTGTTGCCTATCGCCTTGAGTCCTCTTTGGGGTTGAGAAAGGTGGGATATAAATATAGTAAATAAAATAAATAAATATATATATATATAAAAATACTCCTTCTGGGGAAGGTTTACTGCTACTGATGCTGTTTTGATTTACCAGATGCTCTCTCGTTGTTATTTTCATTTTTCAGCTATTCTGTAGCATACTTTCCTCTGCAGTTTACTTCCACGGTATTTTATGTCATTGTCAAATTCTTTGAATTCTTCCAGTGGACAATAGGATTTTTTTTAAATGCACAAATAAAAATCACAGACTCCCTTTTAAGTCTGTTAAAAAAGAAGTCTCTCCAATCCCATCTGTTAGAATCAGAATTGACTTTTGTTTTTAAAAGTATAAAAAACATTAAACCAAATCTGATGGACACACACTAGTCAATTTACATTTCAGCTGCATTCATTTGCATTACAACTCATATTATCCTTAACACTTGGTGATGCTGGGTGATGGTTGAAGAACTACACTCTAAAATATCTTGGGTAACTGAGGTTGGGAAAGGTTTACACTAAATCTCTTGAGGACAGAAGGTCTACTTTCAAATCTCAGATAAATTCATAGAAATGAAGGAAAGATGACAATACATGCTGCATGCAGATCAACCATATTGTAATCCCTGGCATCTCCATTTAAAAGAATCCGGTAATCAGAGAAGTGAAAAGATCAACTGCCCATTCTGTGCAAAGCAGCTTTCTGTAATTTTAAGTCTGCTTGTAAGGGCAACTTTGTTGGAGTGGGGCCATTCACTATCTGAGAATTAAAAGGAGCACCACAAAAACATCTTTATTTCTTTGCTTCATGCCTTAACTTGAGAGAATGTGGATGAAAGATCAGCAGAGCAGTACATGCTTCAGAAGGCTAATCCTGAATCCTCAGATAGCAGCATAAATTTTATATACAAAAATCTCCAAATATAAAACAAACCACCTATAAGAGATAAAATTACACAAAATAGTTTTAAAATAGTTTTTCAGTGGCATTTGGGTGTGGGAGGAGAACGCATATGAAATCCAAGAACAAAAATATTACCTGAAAAGCAAAGCAACAGTAGAGGCCATTCAGAAAACTGGATGGCAAGGCAACCACTATTCATCCTGAAGAAAGGAATTCTCTGTAGAAAACAGCCTACTGTAAGACTGCATTTTAAACAGCTTAGTGTGGCTGTAAAATTGTTCAGCTGCTACAACATGAAGCCAAAGGCTAAAGGAGAAGGCTAGTTGCTGTTAATAATTATAGTTGTCAACATTTTAATCTTTTATGATCACCAGAAAACTGCCTCCTGTGGGACACAAGAAATTCAAATCTCTAAAAGTTGTTCTATTAAGAAGCTCGCAAAGTTATTATGGCAGAACTCAAACATAAAAACCAGGGTTTTAACCAGCTGTATTTCCCTTCCTATACTGAACGCTGCCAGTTAATTGTTTGATAGTTTGCACACTAATTTTTTGTAAAGACACAATAACTTTTGTCATTTTTATCCATGCTACAATGGCATACTCTCATGCAAGCAATCATCTCTCCCAGTTTAACCTCTACCCACAGCTTGCCTTATTGCAGGGGTGGGCAATTTGTGGTCTTCTGGACTGTAGACTCCATCATCCTTCACTATTTACTATGCCGGCTACAGTGATAATCAGTACTTTGAGGGCCACAAGTCTATCTCAGAAGCTTAATCCAACCACTGTTGTTATTTTCTATGTGGAGAATTCTGATCCCCTACTATTTTCACTATTGTCATAGTTACTAAAATAAATAAATAACTTGGGTGTGAACCGTAAGTAGTTCTTATGATGTGACTGTGGCTCTTCAAACTGCATTAATAAAATCACAGAAGTTCCGTAACAGCAATAACATTTAGCTTTCCTAAAAAGACTTGGTCAGTTAGTCAAGAGGCCTGCCTTTAGCCCTCTGGCTGTGTCCGTGTGCTCAAGTATAGGGTTAAACTTCGGGTAGGGGCTTGAGGGTACACGTTGAAAAGAAATACCAATAGAGCCCAGTTCCCAATGACAGCATCTCAACTTATACAGCTTCCTTGTGGCTACCAAGTGAATGTGGCTACAAGATCCTATACAGGTCATTGTGCATAGTTTGCAAGATTCTGGGAGGATATTGAATACAAAGCAAATGTTGGGGGGAGGGAGGTGTTTATGCATATGTCTGCTCGGGTTACCTGTATTTTTCCAAAGAAGCTAAGTCTCAGATTTGGTATCACTTAATTATATTATATTTCTGAATTTTGCTGATTGTTTGGTGGAAAGAAACACTTGTCAGGTTTGAGATAAGTGTGAAGGACAGCTGTTTCCATAAATACCACTGCTGTCTCCACCTTTAAAAGAAGCAAGAAGCATAACTACCAATTAGACTGGACAAGAAAGCTGAACCAAAGTAGTTGAATGCATTTGACTTCAGTTGGGCCCCCACATTTTTAATCTATATATTTATATTTTCAGCAATATAGTCAACCCCCTAGTTACAAACAAGATGAGTCATTTGTAAGACAGGTGTTTGTACCCCGGTGACTGCCGGGTGTTTGTACCTTGGGGACTGCCTGTGTAACTATTATTATACAATTTATAACGACAATAATTTCCCCCTTTATGACTTATATTGCTATATACATCAATTTAAACCAATTTTCCCCACCTGCTCTATTGAAAAACAATAAACAAAATAATAATACAAGATTAAAATGAAGTTTCCACCATGTCCCGCCATATTTGTAGGTTTAACACTTGCTGTTTTGATTATTCATGGCTGATTCATATACTCTTGCTAGGAATTTCTAGGTCAACCAGCACTTCTCAGTGGTCAACTCCCAGTAGAACTAGAGGAGCTAGACATTCTTAAAGAGAACACTTCTCTAGGCATGTGTATGTTCTCTAGTGTGATTCCCTCTAGACTTATCCCCCAAACTTAGGAAATTTCTCACTCCCTGGGCTTTGTTTACCTTAGTGGTAGGTCTTCTTTAAGCTATATGATATATTTTTAAAATCCTCTCTTGTTGGCAACCAAAATGCTCTTTGGAGCAAATCCCCTATTGAAGAAGATTACATTTATAGTTGTTCAGTTGGGGGGGGGGGGGTGATAAAACTAATAAACAGAAAGAGATAAATAGTATACAGGCAGTCCCCGAGTTACAAACGTCAGACTTACAAATGACTCATGGTTACAAATGGGGGTGAGACCACGGGAAGTGAGAGAAATCTCCCCCACCCCCACCCCAGAAGGGTAATTCACTTCTGAAAGAGACATGGATTAAGCTCAGGAAAGATGTTGGAAAGTAGGTAAAAATCACTGGAGCAAACTTTTTTCATAGCAAGAAGAACTATGGTCACTGGGTATGAGATCAGGCACCAAATATGGTTTCTTTCCAACATTGATGAACAGTGGGTGAGCGACTTGCACAAAAGAAACTGAAAGAAGCAGTATTATCTGTAAAAGCAGTGAGGAAGCACAGTAAAAGATTGTTCTGAGGAGCAAGGTTGTGTTATCCAAATACAAAGGATTTGGGAAAGAGAAGAGTATTTTATTTCTAAGAAGTGTGAATGAACTTGGCTCTGAGTGAAATCTATGCTCTCTGCTTTGCAAAAATCCATTTACTTAATTATATGTGAGATCAAACCAGGCTTCAGTTTATCAGAAGTAAGAAAAGTTGCTCTGTGCTTATTAAAAGACACTATTAACATAATCTGGCTGGCAACCAAACTGAGATAAAATCTTTGAACCACTGAATCTCAACAAGTGGAAGGTCTTGATCCAAAATCATTAATTGCACTAAGGAGAAAAGAAAAATCACCTGACTGAAACCTGGCGTCAATCTGTCCTTAGAAATCTGAGGTGAAAAATAATGTTAACAGTAATGTCACATTAATGTTAAGTATAACTACATTTGGTGGACACTTCTGTCTTTAAACAATGAGAGAAAGTAAATAAATAAATAAAGGAAATCACAATTTAAAGCAGTGTTTCTCAACTTTCCTAATGCCGTGACCTCTTAATGCAATTCCTCATGTTGTGGTGATCCCCAGCCATAAAATTCTTTTCGCTGCTACTTCATAACTATAATTTTACTACTGTTATGAATTGTAATGTAATTATCTGATATGCAGGATGTATTTTCATTCACTGGACCAAATTTGGCACAAATACCCGATATGCTCAAATTTGAATATATGCACAAATACCCGATACGCTCAAATCTGGTGGGTTTGTGGAGGGATTGGTTTTATCATTTTGTCATTTGGGAATTGTAGTTGCTGGGATTTATAGTTAACCTACAATCAAAGAGCATTCTGAACTCCACCAACAATGGAATTGAGCCAAACTTGGCACACAGAACTCCAATGGTCAACAGAAAATGTTGGGTTTGGTGGGCACTGACCTTGACTTGTAGTTCACCTACATCCAGAGAGGACTTTGGACTCCAACAATGATGGCTCTGGACCAAACTTGGCACAAATACTCAATATGCCCAAATGTGAACACTGGTGGAGTTTGGGGAAATAGACCTTGACATTTGGGAGTTGTAGTTGTTGGGATTTATAGTTCACCTACAATCAAGGAGTGTTCTGAACCCCACCAATGATAGAATTGGGCCAAACTTCCCACACAGAACTCCTATGACTAACAAAAAATACTGTGTTGTCTGATGGTATTTGGAGACCCCTCTGACACCCCCTTACGACCCCCCTAGAGGTCCTGACCCCCAGGATGAGAAACACTGATTTAAAGAGTAATAATATCCCCAATGTTAAGCTTCAAAAGAATGCAACACACACCTCTTGATTTTTTTTCTATTAGAAATGAAACTGAAACACCACTTTAAAATGCTCACAGCTTTTTGAGGCTCTTCTAGTTTTAATTTTAAAGTGATGGCTATATATTTTGTCAATAATTCCCATTATTAAACTGCAACATCAAAATTGAGTTCAGATGTACTGAATGATAAAGAATCCAGGTTTCTTTTCATTAATTAAATAGTAAAGGCTGTACAATTAATTCTGAACATACATCTCTAATAGAAATGAAAGTCAGAATTCATGATTACAGTTCCTGCAGTCAAAACATACAAATGCTTTAACAAAGCAGTCAACTGCATGGTACTCTGTTACAAGACACACTCAAATGGGTACTGAAAACTGCCTTTAAAAAAATTAAAATGGGTAGCAGTATAAGTATGGAGGAGGAAGTGACATCACACCTGTAAAATGGAAGTTTGAAAGGAGAACTCTGCAATCCTGGAGAAGATTATATATTTTTTTACCCAGTATCTGGAACCGAGAAGTCCACAAAAGAAAGTAGCAGCAGCAGATTAAGTGGCTGAAAAAGACAGGCAGTGAATAGTTTTATTCTATAACTACTGGAAGAAAAACCTCAAACACTTCTGCTAGAACAAAGCGGATGCCATGAAGTTACATAAAACACAAATAGTTGAAGAGAAGATTATGTTACGGCGCAGTATTCAAAAATTAATAGGAGTGTGTTTGTAAAAAAAGTGGTTACAGATTCTTTCAAAGACAAAAAGAAGGAAAAGAAACAAGAACATGAACTGATGTACAAGCTTAAATAGATGGTGGCAGAATGAACATTAAAGCTTTAATAAAGTTACTAGAACATCTGCAAACTGATCATTATGAGATGTAAATGAAAAGGGGTGAGGGTGAGAAATTTCAACATAGAAGAGTCAGCAACATGATAGCATGAAAAGCAAAGCTAATTTTAAACTCTTTTTTTTGCAGATGAAGAGCTAAGAGTGACTACTTTTGCCAAGTTTCCAAAGGCTGAGTGTGCCTTTTTTCAAGATCTAAAATTCAAAAATTCACACAGCCTCTATTTCAAAAGCTCTGCACATCATTTTCCAGATATGACTATTAATAATGTCTAAAATCAATACTTCATACAGATTGGTAGCCCTGAACAGCTGCATCTTCATTCTGCAGAAATATAGAACACAACAAGCAATGCACACCCTTTCTAAAAGTTCATTTATCGTCTTATATTTATAATTTAAAAGGTCTTGGCATGCCTACACATTAAAAGACTTTCAAGATGATATTATGCTGGCATTCTCCATCTCTACACTGATATGAGAAAAAGACTGTCATAATCACAATACAATCTCGAAAGCACTGTATTTGGGGAAGGAAATTCAAGGAAGGAAACATAGTTATTCAATGATAACCCAAGATTTACTTATTCTTCATTATTGATCAATTCCCTACTACTTTGTATCCCCTTTATTCAGAATTTTATCTGTTTTTAATCAAAAACAGATGATCAGAGCAATAAAGAAATCTACTTTGCTCAACTATACCATTTCAAACCAGAGGTGAAAAACATCATGCACATACACAACAAAGGTGTTAGAAAATAGGTTCTAGATAAGATACTTCTTCCACATAGGGAACATACAAAAATGCAGTCTCTCACCTGCAGTCTGAACTGGTACAGTCCAGCAACAGATTCATATCAGTGATCTCAATAATCTGTATTTCCTCCCAGATTGTAAACTCATTGGAAAGAGACCATATCAATCCAGAGATTTGCAATATGATCTCTGAGAGTCATTTTCCAGCAATGGGACTATTATGAGAAGGAAGACAATAGTGGAGGATGTGTAATAAAATACTGAGTGCACATGGGACAATAGTATCAAAAGATTGAGCAAAAGGAAACATGGAAAATAAATGGTAAACAGATATGTGGAAAGAAGAGAATGAGCACATTGCAAACTCAAGAGATGCCTAAACAAACATGAAAGAGGGACCCAATGTAAATCATAGAATACTATTGCTCTGAAAAAACCCCCCAGAAAAACAAAATTACCCTATATACTTATCTGTAAGTCTAGAAATTTTAGTTTAAAAAGATCAACCCCAATTATCAACCCTGTGGTGATAATTGTATTTTTAACAATCATAAAAGGAACCATAACCTTTTCTGAGTACAATGGTGAAAGAGAGGAGGTTACTCACCTCTCTCCACCATGGTGCTGCTTCTGGTCTTTCTGAATGACTTGGAGGGGAAAAATCTCCTGTGAATGCTAACAATATAATCACATTGGTGGCAGAAAGGAGAAGCATAAATCATACATATTCTGATCTCCTGTGTGTTTGTCATAAGGGTACTGTTCCATTTCCTGGGCGGAGGCCACCAGGAGCGCTAGAGAGAGAAGGATAGTCAATTTTGCAGGGGGTGGGGGTGGGTTGAAGGGGAAAAAAATGGTTTTCCTCCTTCAACTCCTTCCAGTAACATGGACTACCCTTCTCTCTCTAGCACACCCTGGTGGCCTCCACCTGGATAATGAAAGAGCACCGTAGTGAAGTCTACTTGCTAATTTTTGGCAATGCTAGCATTCTTATAAATAGTTATGTACTTTTTATGTTCACTGAATAATTAACATGCACCATGTTACAGTACCCTAAACAAACTAGTCCGCAAAAGAAATTCTACAATAATTGAGTAAAGCTGACCTCACAAACATGAAATCCATTTTTGTATCACAAAAGTAAAGCAGGAAGAGCACGAAAAACTGAAAAAGCACTTTAGAAGCTGACAGCCAAGTTTCTTACAGTTTCAGACATTGAACAAAATTATGTTCAAATGATCAGCTCCATAAACACACTGATAACAAATTAAACTTAACAACAAATCAGAAAGCACATGAAAAAAGGTTCGAGACATTTGCACTGTTCCCAAATAATAACAAACAAGAATGGGAAAAACGTTTTGTCAAAATGGAAAGGGTGCAACCGTCCCTTTGTACTTATTGTACATAAGCATGTATAAATCTGAAAGAAAAATTCGTGCAAAAACCTTGAGTCAACTTTTCCACAGGTGAAGGTAAGTACTGTACTTTAACTCTATTTTTATTTTTTAAAGTAACCATTCCCTAGTCTGAGGAGAGTAATGACAGGCAAGAGGTTAGTCTGTCCCTGGAGAATCTAAAACAGGCATAGGCAAATTTTGCGATCCAGGTGTTTTGGACTTCAAGTTCAAAACACCTGGAGGGCTGATGATTCCCCATGCCTAATCTGAAAGAAGCACTAACTTCCTCTACTCACTCAGTTGTGGCATGGTTTCTGGCTATTTTGAATGCTTGGGTAGGAAAATTGTGTTAATAATTCTTTATGCTTCCAACTCAAAAGAACGTCAAGTGATTAGAGGGTGTTGGTTATTCTGCTAGGTTAATATTGTACATTAAGCAAATAAAGAGGAAGCTCCCCATCTCTGAACAGAGTGGCAAAAGCCGTTTCTGAATGCTTGGAAAGGAAAATGGTGGCAGAGGCTGTCAGGAGTTGCTGGTCCTAATATGCAACTGGTGCTTTTGCTTCTCTGAGAAATGACTCTAGACCAGTGTCAAACTTGCAGCCCTCCAGATGTTTAGGACTTCAGCTCCAAGAATCCCTGGCCATTGGACAAGCTAGCGAGGGCTTCTCAGATTTGGAGGCCCATACATCTGGAGGGCCACACGTTTGGCACCCCATGCCCTAGACTTATCCACAACTCATATGAAAATACATAATTTTGGCCTGAACCTTCAACTCATACATAAGGTTGACCTATATGCAACTACATGTGATATGCCATTCAGATTTTAATAGATGCCAACATTGCACCTGCTTTTTTAGGAAACAACACAATGCAGTACAAAATACAAACAAGTGTTCTTCATCAAGAATAGGTAATCCAGTGCTTTATACAATCAATCATTAATAATAAAGGTAACTTTTATGGAAAAAACAGCATGGGGGTTGCAACTTCCTCACTGCATAAAGCAGAGGATTTTTTTAATTTATAAAATAGATAAATAAAATTATCACAAAGACAAGAGAAACATGAATGGAATGAACTGGAGAGGAGTCATGGAGATGGAGATCCAATATTTTATTACCAAATGCCCTTGCCCCCTGAAAAAATCTTACAACTCAAAAACAACAAATGGGAGATTTTTCTTGATTTTACTGGTGTGATGGAGATAGAAGCAAATGCTGATCTACAATATGAATGCATTACCAGTAGGAATAGAATTCAGCATTCTGAACAGGAGCAATAATGCTATTTTCAATAGCATATCTAATGGATAGACAGCATGAGTAAACCAGGGTTCAAATCCACAATAATCAAGGAAACCCATTGCTACAAGTCAGAATCAACTTGAAGACACATAACATTGATATCTAATTTTGGTTACTGTGTTGGTAAAATATTCTCATTCCTGGACATGACGTGTGTCAACTCGAATGATGTTTGAAATGAACGAGTAAGTGTAACAAGCAGATATCAAGCCTATTCAAAATGAGATTGAAAGGGCACAGAATATATGTAAATTTATTTTAAAACTTCAGATATTATCTCTAAAGAAGACTCTTTAGCTTGACATTAATTGTGGATTCAAGAAACCACCACCCATTAACAAAGTTGCATAATGGGAAGTGTTTGTCCTGTTGTGGATTATCCTCCTAGCTCAATAGGGAGGATTCTTGGACCCAGCAGTCACTGGAATTATTGTGATCCCCCGCGCCCCGAGTTAAGAGCTTTATTTTTTAAATTCTGATTAAGATGATGTTCCAAAAGCAAGCTAGACAGACAAAAATCTCCTAACTACAGTTTTATCCATGCTGATGTAAATTCATGGTTGAATTGGGTTGTTGTAGGTTTTTCAGGCTATATGGCCATGTTCTAGAAGTATTCTCTCCTGACCTTTCACCTTTTTCCTAGTTTCTAACAAACCTCACAATCTCTGAGGATGCCTGCCATAGATGCAGGTGAAACGACAGGAGAAAATGCTTCTAGAACATGGCCTATAGTCCAAAAAACCTACAACAACCCAGTGATTCCAGCATGAAAGCCTTCGACAACACATGGTTGAATTCTTGCAATGCATTGTATGAGATGTTGCCTTTGAAAATCTGGAAACAGCTGATCTGATACAGAGCAGCAAGACTGTTAGACAGAAATAGATGGCATGATTGTATCACACCAATGCTTTGTGAGCTCTGCAGATTTGAATACATTTCCATACCCAGTTCCAAGGTGGACATTAACCTTAAAGTCCTAAATGGCTTGTAGCCATTGAGGAATGCCTTTCCTTTTAAATACTTTTGTGGACTTAAGGTCAATATCTGTGTCTCTTCTCCAGTTGCCAGCACCAAATGAGAAGAATGGCTGGCTGATATAAAGAAAATTTTCCTCTAAGTCATTTATAGTTATCAAGTAATTACAAAAATCTTCCAGCCTTTCCGTTTTAAAAACAGTGTACTCCATGTTTAGTCCATGGTTCTTCATTTACATTAGATTTTACAGTGCGTCACATTAACATTTATGTATACAGGCCTCTCAATTAACAAAACATCTGAGTTCCTTTTAAAGCCTTTCTTATGCTTGCCCAGCTCTCTTTTCACCTCGTTCTTTGTTTAGCTGGAAGGGTTTTAGCAGCATTGGCATTGGAAGAATGGCAAAAAGGGGCTGGAGAAATACAGTTTTGCACTGTCGGGTTGAGCAGCCTGTCTGTTGTGAACAATGCAACAAAGTTTAAGATGAGAAAAAAATTGGAATTTTATCCAATCCTACTGTAGTTGTGTGTAACAACTTACAACAGGAGAGGTAAACGGCACTTCCCTCCAGAATCCCATACTGAATATGCAAGGCATGCAGAAGGGGAGAAAAGATAAACCTGCCTTCCCTATCTTCTCCCAGTATGTATGAAGAAATAAAGAAAATTAAATCTGTAGATTTGGCAACAAAACAGACTTTATAAAAAAGGTGAAACAAAAAAAAATGTCCCTGACTGTATTTTGAAAGAAATTTTCAGGTGGTCTCTAGAAGGTTGAAAATGGTTTTGCTTAGATATGCAAGGCTAACTTAACCTGAATGTTTCATTTCAGATGTGCATATTGTTAAGCTTTGAATTAGGTTTGATAATTCAACAAAGATCAGTTGATGTTCAACTCATCATTGTTGTGCCATAGGAATGCATTCCTATTCTCTCCACATTATTTCTGCCTCTGGTCCTAAAGTGTCTGTTAAAGAAGCAATATCCAGGAATGCTTCTATTTATTAACTGCAATATTCCTGTATTATCAATTTAATTTAGTTTTGGTGAATGGCCCAAAGTGCCCCAGCAACTTAAGTAGTGCAGACATGCAGTTTTCAAAACAGTAACACAAAGGATCTAAATGTTTCACTGCAGAGCTTCTTTATGATTATTTTTAACTATGCATTTGTGAAACAGAGAGCATCAGGGCCAGGGATGTAGGACAGCTTGCTTAAAAGTACAGGAGGAAGTTGCTCCTAGGTATAGAAAAGAGGCAAGAGTAGGAAGAAGAAATCCCCACCTAAAATAAAATATAATGAGATTGTAAATTTAGAAAGCAACTGAATCAAGAAATAAAAGTAGTTACTTGACAGGGAAATGCTTTGAATAATATTACCTAAAAACAAGGATAATTTTATTATAAAATGACATTTTTCTGCCCATTCCGTCACCCCCAGAATATATGCCAAGATGTATAAAGTTAACAAAAGTAACCCCTAATAAAAGTTTTTAACTGTCAACATTTTTTCTTCATTAAATAAGTATATATCTCATGTCTCATGTAGAACAGCTCATATGAAAGTAGTTTAAGAAGAAGAAAATTACAAATGTATACAACAGAAAATGTGTAGTTTATCGCCTTGCTTTTTACTCCCCTACCGCTAAGTGCTGACTAACAAAAATATTAGTACTAATATTCTCAAGCTGTCACTTGAGTAGAAGGAGCCCCCGGTGGTGCAGTGGGTTAAACCCCTGTGCCGGCAGGACTGAAGACCGACGGGTCGCAGGTTCGAATCCGGGGAGAGGCGGATGAACTCCCTCTATCAGCTCCAGCTCTCATGCGGGGACATGAGAGAAGCCCCCGACAAGGATGATAAAAACATCAAATCATCCCGGAGTCCCCTGGGCAACGTCCTTGCAGACGGCCAATTCTCTCACACCAGAAGCGACTTGCAGTTTCTCAAGTCGCTCCTGACACAACAAAAAAAAAAAAAAAAACTTGAGTAGAAGTCAGAAAATATAAAATGTCATTTCTTGTGTTTAAAATAGCAAAAGAATGCTAATACTGACCAAATAATGTCTGCATTTACTCAAGTTTTAATATCTTCCCCAAGAAAGACTGATCCAAAGAAACTCCCTCCACCATGGCTTCTAATATCCTGAAACATGTTATCCCTCCATTCTTTCACCATCAACGCTAGTCCCCATGACAAAAGGAGGAATGTTCAATATGCTGCAAGTTAACTCTGTAGAGAAAAAGCCAATTCCTGCTTTTACAGGTATTGTTAAACATATACTAGGCCCTCTACCTACCATGGTATATTTCATCTATGTTAAAAACAAAACTGTATGTGAATCTCAATGGGAGGAATAAAACTCCTTTAACAGATTAATCCATTCTATTGTAAGAAGATTTCCTCTCTCTGGGAGATACTTCAACAACACATATGCCTGGCCCTTTCACAGCCTCCTTAATTATGAAGTTACTACAATAGGTGTCTTGTATCCGATTTGCTAGTGGACTTTAAACTGTTTTACCAATCTGTATTGCACATGGCTCAGCTTACCTGCTTGGCCACCTTGGATGTTTTATTTGCCTGTCCATCTGGCCAACTAAAACTCGCCAATAAAGAGGTTCTCCATCCTGCCTGCAACCTTCTTCTATTGTTATTTTCCACCCATGTGAAAAGTTAAGAGGCTATTTAAAACCTAAGAAAGTGATGTATGGTGTAACGGATTAGCCTACCTTGAAGAGCTGGTGTAAAAATTGGTGTAAAAGGCAGAAGCCAGGCCCAGCTTGCTAAAGCTAAGCAGAACTGAGGGGTGGAGCAATCAGGCAATCTCTAAGGCAGAAGTGCAGTCTTAATGGCTGATAAAATTGGAGGGAAAAGCTTAGTAGCTAGAGATGGGCGGAGCCAGAGAAAAAGAGAAGAAGAAAGCAGCCATTTTTAAGTTGTTAGGATTATGGTGGGAAGAAGGACCAGGTGTTTTGAAGGGGGGAAGGAAGGAGGAAAGGAGAGATTTGGGAACTGTTTGTTATATAAAAGAAACCTCTTTGAGGAATAATAGTTAATAGGCCTCTATAGTGTTTAGAGTGCTATGGGAGAAGGGGAGATTTCAAAAGGTTTTAAAAGATTCCTGATTGAATTTCTGTGTGTGGAACTTTTAAAGAAACTCAAGATAGAAGTACCATCCTCTGTAACAAGAATAGCCTGACAAATTATCCTGCAACCATTATGCTTATTGACAGTTCAAAAGAAATATTTTCCTGTTTTATTCCAATTAAAGTATTTGTGTGACTTTATGAACATTCCAGCTAATGAAATAATAAACTGGTGGCAGTGAAAGAAACCTTTATTAAAGAATTGGAGTAAGCAAAGGCAAAATATAATATACAGTGGTGGCTTCCCACTGTTTGGCTTTGTGTGAGTGAGGGTGTGCGGGTGCTCTGATTCCCTCCCAGCCGCGCCTTGGGCCAAGCCTTGTTGTTTGCCTTTTGTCTTCCATCTTGTGTGCGTGGTGGTGCTGTTCTGCTGTGGCAAAGTTCTGCCTTTCTACCCCTCCCCCCACCTGTTTGTTGCATATGGCATCAGTCTAGTGCTTTGCGGCCCAGGAAATTGTTTTGCAGTATGTTCCTGAATTCATGGGCTTGATCTGTGCTTTGTACAATTGATGGGGAACCAACCAAATCAGCAAGATTTACATCTGTTTTTTTCTAAATTGCTAGTTGGCTTAAGAGGCAGGAAAAAGCTTCTCTACTTTTGCATTGGGATACGTAACAGGAGATTAAGACACAAACCAGCACACACAGTACCTCTGAACTCCTTTACAATGCATTGCCAATGGCCAGTTGTACTGAATAACTTTGGCGAGACTATGTGAAAATAAAACATACACTCATGCACACTAAAGCAATTTGATTCATGTTCCAATCAAATGGTGAATGACATGACACTACTCACAGTATTTAAAATAAATGAAAGTGAACACCAGCAATCTGCATGCAGATTCGTAGCAGCCTATCTACATGTGATAGCTTTGGATGTCATGGGTCGTGATACTGAAGGTTGGAGAAACCAAGGATGGCTCTTTTCCAAAATTATTTTATTTTTTAGTTGATTGTGAAACAATATAAACGATCACTCAAAAAAGAGGGGTAGGGAGAGAGAAAAATAATTCCAGCACCCTGCAAAAACCATAATGTTGAATCAACCTTCAGTTTTAGTAAACAATCCTAAAACACGCTCAATTGAAAGCAAATTCCACTAAAGTTAGCAAAACCTATTTCCAAATAAACAAGCTAAGGCCTCGGCTGCTAGTATCGGATGGCTTCTCCCACATGCACTATCTGAAAAGCAGTCTTGATCAAGATGCTTTTCTAGAGAATAGACTTGTTCAATCAACCAACATAAAAACATTACACAACTGCAATGAAGGATAAGGTGAATTTAACTGGTCAAAAATTCCTGTTATGCCTTCGCCCTGATGTTAACTTAATTGCAAGGACTGTTTTCTATAAGGCGTTTATACGGGCTGACAAAGTGACATGATGTTATAAAGCCGGGAAGTTATTTCTCATGTCTAAATAACTATCATTTCTTCATCTTCCACCATTGATGCTTTGTGAGATCTGATTATGTATTACCCTCACAAAACTAGTTTTTATAGTATTGACTAATAATATTTTTTCTACTATGTAGCAAAGGAAAACAGTCCTAAGCAGATCTTTCAAGCTCCCAAAATAAGCTTCCCAGGTTTTCTACTTTAAACTGGATGATATGAGTCCACACTGCCAGATAATCTGGGATAAACAGAAAACCTGGGATCGGATCCTGGGATATCTGGAATGGCCCTAAGGGTGTTCTTTCTCATACCTAAACCATCACAAACTTTGCAGAGGAGGTGGAGGTAGCACCCTATTTAGCATTTTTAGTTCTTCGTTAAAGCAACTGTACAACACTGTGCGTTCAAGTAGAGGTGAGGAACCTTTAGAGGTAATTTCCAGAAGTCGTAGCCACATTGTCAAATACAAGGGTATATAAGATTAAAAGAACTGCTATTCCCTCACAGCTAAATAGCAACCAAATGAATATGAGGAAAAATACAGTCAGTTCTGAAGCATATTACTGGTACTACTGTGATAACATGAAAAATAAAATTAAAATTAACTCCACCTATTAAGTAAAGGTAAAGGTTTACCCTTGACATTAAGTCTAGTTGTGTCTGACTCTGGAGGGCGATGCTCATCTCCATTTCTAAGCTGAAGAGCCGGTGTTGTCCGTAGATCTCTTGTGGCCAACATGACTGCATAGAGCGCCGCTACCTTCCTACCAGAGGGGTACCTATTGATCTACTCACATTTGCATATTTTCGAACTGATAGGTTGGCAGAAGCTGGGACTAACAATGGGAGCTCACCCCGCTCCCCGGAATCAAACCGCTGACCAGCAAGTTCAGCAGCTCAGTGTTTTAACCCGCTGTGCCACCTGGGGCTCCACTCCATCTATTAGTATCATTTATAATCTAACATAATCCTTTTGAAGTTCTGGAACTATACTGTAAATTAAGGGG
Organism: Anolis sagrei; assembly: GCF_037176765.1. Classification (NCBI taxonomy): domain Eukaryota; kingdom Metazoa; phylum Chordata; class Lepidosauria; order Squamata; family Anolidae; genus Anolis; species Anolis sagrei. The sequence goes on along the minus strand of NC_090022.1, from coordinate 61,951,112 downwards.
ACTGTGGGTCAATCTTTACCTGGAGGCACCCCATGTTCAAAGTTGGAAAGTTCCAATACTGAAAAAATGGACAACATTATAATGACTCATTTTTATTCTAACTTATTTTTAAAGACCTGATGTTATATTAATTAATGTTATACCTTAAGGGATGCTAGTGGATGTTCTGGACCCAGTAAACTCCAATGAAATGAAGCCAAATCTTCATCAGGTAGAATATGATTACCTAGAATATACAAAATGCAACATTTAAGACTGTATGCTTTATAGAAGCACAGGTATCATATGTTTATTGTTTTACAAAACCACGCTGAAGCAACACTGGCATTAAGTCTGAGTTAAACATTAATCAAATTCAGATTTTACTTCCAATTGATGAAGTTTCAATGAGAGAATACAGTAATAAGTATTTATATGTATATTTTCTTAGTAACTTCCAATCCAGAAGCATGCTTATCAGAAATCAACTTCTACATATCTCCCTTAGTTGTGCTGCCAAGCAAACATTTTCTAGTAATGTGGCCCTATTTTGGATACCTCCCTAACCATCTGGTTATTACTCACAGGTAAAAGTCCTTGGCATCAGGTAACAGATATGGATTTCTTGTCTACATTGTACTTATATATACAATGGAATTCACAGGTTTAAACACACAAATCACAGATGACAAATATCACATAAATATGTATAGAAAAACACAGTCTTTCAAGTAACTCTTTTAAAAGATCATTTTAAATGTGGAAGTCCATGTGTCATTCCACCTACCTAAAAGAGCAGCAAAAATAGGAAACCGATTTGGATTCAGGTCCAGTTGCTTGGCAACTTCATGCATCAGGTATTGGCTTGTCGTGAGGCTTTTTCCATTACGGCTCAGTTTTAGGGCATGTGCACTGAAATAGTAAGGGATGTTGCACAAAGCATAATCTGAATCATATGCAACCAAGCCGTGGAAACCCTTTTCTCGGCAAAAAGCAATTACTTCTTGATGGTGATCTTCAATGCTCTGTGCAACCTATGTTTAAAAAATAAGGGAAGGGAGAAAAAATGCACAAAAAGTTAATAACAAACTGTATTAATTTCTGAAAAGTATGAATTTAACATGTTAAAAATGCTAATGCTATTAGGATAAAACCAAGTTAAATACTAAGAATGTCCAGCCCTGGCTTAATGAACCCTATGTAGTAAAGCACTGACACAAAATATGGAATGCTGCCTTCAACCAAATTTTGGTGCTTTTCTGAATACCTGCCTATCTAAACTTATAAGTACATCAGAGATTTTCTCATTGAAATGAACAGCGTTCCAAAAATTGTTTTCTTTACACTTGATGGGATTGTCAAAGGAGCCACAGAAGTTTGGCAGGTATTCCTGATTGTGCCAAAGACCTAAAAGGGAAGTAACAATCCAGATTCCCAACTTCTATCCCTCCAGCCCATTTCAAAAACATACATGTCCACTTTCGCATAGCAGACATTTACAAGAACATATACTTCCAATTAATTAGCTGCTAAGAGGGTTAACAGTGTCTATTTTAACCTTCTGCAACTGGGAGCTCAGCAGGAAAAAAAACAACAACCCTTCTCCAGTTTGTGGTCAAGAGTACATATACACCATAACATCTCTATTACTGCATTATGTGCTCTGTGAATTTTTAATTTTAGAATTTTGAGAAAATCTTAGTAAAAAAGGAACCAGGTAAAAACAGCAGAAAGTAAAATGTTGTTCGATGCAAAGGTGTTTTCAGCAGGTTTCATAGTTTTGTTGAATTACAGTGGATTTGGCTAAGACTTCCAAGACTCATCACTTGTTTTTATGATTTGATTGACATGTTTTCAAATTCACTCTGCTGAAAGGCAGCAAAAAGATATAAAAGTAATAATTGATATTAAATTATATGTAACATATAGCAGGTATTTGGTTATTCACTCAAGAGTAATTGGTGTAGGTTACTATATTGATTTAAATTTAAAAAACACATTTAAACTTAAACCAAGTTTTCAATTTGAAATGCAAATATGTTCAAGCAGACCTATTAACTGGTTGTTATAGCAACCAACAGACTTTAGGGCATAGCTTTCATCCAACATAGTAACTTAATTGAAAGCCTTTGGAAAATCAGTACAAGTGTCCTTTGAACTACAAATTATTTAGACTTTCGTTCGCCCCTTTCAGTATAATTCCTAGAATACTAAGCAAGATACTCAAGTTACAAATATGTCCTTTACTGTAGGTCGGTTTTGCTGAACAAAATAGCATTTAAACAGATTTAGGTCACAGATAAGTGTCCAGATACCTCTAGAAGCAAATAATGTTCTGGTGATCTACATAAGCTGAAATACATGCATACACCAGTCAATAAACAATATGGTAGCTACCTTCTTTTTCAGCCTTTTCATGTCCACCCAACCCCTTTTCTCCTTTAAGTTTTTTTAGAACCATCAAAATTGGGAAGATGGAGAGATGGATACAAAAAGAGAGACTTTCAGTGTTGGATTACAGAAACATGTTTGCATTAAACAATGCAAAAGTTCTTGATTTTGGAAAGAGTGGAATTTTGCCCTAACAGATCCATGTGTGCCCACTTGCAATAGATAACGTAAGCAGCAACTGCTTCCAAAATCCCTTATAAGCAAGTGCAAACAACGCCACCTACCCGGTTCCCCCACAGCATTTTAAAAGTACAGGTCTATAATGCTGGTTACCAAAATGGAAATCCTACAAAAAAATAGAGGCTAGTGAAAGAAAAACTCATTCCCGAATCTATTATGGAAGGATTTGTGAAATGGCCTCTAGAAAGTTCTAGATGTTTTTGCTGACTTTTTGGAAAACTTACTTGATCTTGTTTCATTGTGCATATAGTTAGTTTTGCTGACCAAGTTCACATTGAACTACTTTATTGTGATATAGGAATCTTTCAGTTCTTCCCTTATCACCATATTTCATCGCGTAATAGTCGCCCCTTTGGAGATGTCAAAAATGGTATGTTTGTTTTCCTCGTATAATAGTCATGCCCGCAATTGACAGGTGTGACTATTATGAAAGAATGTGTTATTATTATTATTTTATTTTGAATAATTTTTAATTCGTAAACACATTTATTACAATATCTAAAATAGAATGGGAAAAGGGGAGCAGAAAAGAGTTGGGGGTTAAGGGAGGGGATCACGAACCTTAAAAAGGGGGGAAGGGAAAAGAATGTGTGATTATTACTGATAGCTCGGAGGGGAGAGGCATGCAGGTGGGCCAGTCAGAAGGAGAGAACTCCAAGACCCCTCCCAGCTGGCAGCAGCCAAAAGAGGCTTTGTAGCTTTCCCGCAGCAGCTTGGCAGTCATGGGGTTTCCTTCGGCTGGAAGTGTAGGGAAGCCAAACAACTGCAAAATTATTTCCCCACATCATAGTCATCCCCCTCCCACAAAAAAGGGGGAGAAGGTGTGGCTATAATGCAGTGAAATATGGTAATAATAATAATAATAATAATAATAATAATAATAATGCAGACTGTGCAAGGAAGCTGAAACCATTGAACATATTCACAGCTGCTGCAAGAAAATCGCAGACAGACCACAAACAAAGGCACAATTATGTGGCCCAAATGATTCGTTGGAACTTATGTCACAAGTACCACCTGCCAGTAGTAAAGAACTGGTGGGATCATAAACCTGCAAAGGTAGTGGAAAATGAACATGCAAAAATACTGTGGGACTTTCGAATCCGGACTGACAAAGATCTGGAACACAATACACCAGACATTGTGGAAAATAAATTTTTTAGATTATTGATGTCACCATACCAGGTGACAGTCGCATTGAGGAAAAACAACAGGAAAATCTCAGCTGTTATCAGGACCTCAAAATCAAACAGCAAAGGGTCTGGCATAAACCAGTACAAATGGTCCCTGTGGTAATCAGCACACTGGGTGTCGTGCCAAAAAATCTCAACTGGCATTTGGAAACAATAAACATTGACAAAATCACGATCTGTCAACTGCAAAAGGCCACCTTACTTAGATGTGTGCGCATCATTTGAAAATACATCACACAGTCCTAGATGCTTGGGAAGTGTTCGACTTGTGATTTTGTGATATGAAATCCAGCATATATGTCTCATTTGCTGTGACATATTGTGTTTTGTGTCAGTAAAATAATAATAATAATAATAATAATAATAATAATAATAATAATAATAATTTTATTCTCATATCCCACTATCATCTCCCCAAATGACCTTGGTACAGCTTACATATGGGACAAAATATCCACAAGAAATAAAAGAAAAAAAACAATCCATAAAATATCTTAAAATAGGAGCATTATAAAATATAACAACCCAAATAAAAACACACTAAACATATAAGTAAAAGACAGATTGCATTGAAGCACCATCAGACTAGATTCAACAAAACCAATCACCAGTATTACTAAAATAGGCGTGGCCAAGCTATAAAAGGGATGGGCAAGGAACAGTGCAAACAGCGCACCATAGGGCCAGGGAAGTGGATGAAGTGCAAAACAGAGTACTATCTAGTGACTTAGGGACTGGGCATTTATAACTAGGAACTAGTCATTCTCAAATGCCACCTGGAACATCCAGGTTTTCAGATCCCTTTGAAAGAAAGACAGTGTGGGGGGGGCTTGACTAATCTCCCTGGGGAGGGTGTTTTTTAGTCGGGGAGCCACCACAGAGAAGGCCTGCTCGTTCATCCTTACCAGCCATGCTTGTGATGGTGGTGGAAGCAAGAGGAGGGCCTCCCCGGAGGATATTAGAGCCCATGCCGGTTTATAGGGGGAGATCAAAGGAGTTCAAAGGAGATTACTTCTAAGTAACTAGATGTAGGATTGCAGACTTAGCTTGTGCACTTAAGCAGGGATGAGCAACGAAAGACTTGCCTACTTCTCAAATCCTGCCAGTGTTGACACCAAATCTGCTGCTGCACTTCTGACCACTGAAATTGGGCAGTGATGCAGCAGTTCTCTTTTTCAACAAACACAGGTTGTCTTGGGCTCAACAATACTACTAGAAGTGCAATGAAGTGTGAAATCTAGGTACCGTCTATGTTCATGTATAAGCCTAGACATTTTAATAAAAATGTCAAACCCCCAACATGGGTCACTGTGTCCACAGGTCAGTGTGAGTACTGCACCTTAACTTGTACAAAAGAAAGAGAACCATTCCCATCTCTGAGTAGACTTGCAAAATGCAAAATATAGTCCATCCTGGGAAAACCTAAATGAAGCACCAATCCTTTGTACTCTCCCCATGATGGTGCCTGTTTGAATGACTGCATTGGCAAATGATGATAGTGTTCTATTGGCAAATGGCCTCCTGAGTTGGCACTGGTATTTTTCACTCTTTGTGAAATGACCCTCAATTTATCCACAGGTTATATCAAAATCCATAATTTTGACCATACAATCTGCCCTCAATGAACACATTGAAACTGAATCCAGACAAAACAGAGGTGCTTGCCATCAAGGGTCCTAATCTGTAGATGGAGATGTGTCAACCAATTCTGGACGAGGTTACACTTCCCTTGAAAGACTGTGTTCGCAGCTTGGCCATGGTCTTGGATCCCTCTCTCTAAATGTCAGCCCAGATAGATGGTCAGGGGTGCTTACTATCAGCTTTGGCTGATAAACCAGCTGCTCCCCTTCCTAGATTTGGAGGACCTGAAGATGGTAGTGAATGCACAGGAAACCTCAGGGTTGGACTTCTGCAATGAGCTTTAAATTGAGTTACCTATGTACCAATTAGGTTCCAGGCCAAGTAGAAAGTGTTGGTTTTGACCTTTAAAGCCCTACATGATTTGGGTGCAGATTACCTGAAGGATCGCCTTCTCCCATACAATCTGCCCCGAACACTGAGGTCCTCTGAGGGCCGTCTGCACCAACCAGCCAGAACTCAACTAGCAACCACCACCCAGAGGACCTTTTCATCAGCCATCCCATGACTGTGATGACCTCCCAAAAGAACTCCGACAGCTAAATCAGCGGTCAGAATTTAAAAACCATGTAAAACCTCTCTCTTCCGGTAGGCCTACCCAGAAAGTCTTTAATCATGAATTTTAAATGTGTGTCCTTTGTTAATCTCTATTTTGTGTATTTAATATGTATGTTATATGTAGCTTTTATAGGAATACATTTTAATACATGCATCTGTAGTGTTTTTGCAATGTTTATGTGTTTTATTGATTCTGTAACCCATCTCGAGCCATGAGAAGAGGTAAGAAATAAAATTATTATTATTATTACTATTACTACTACTACTACTATTTGATACACAACAAGATTATTAAACAGTAAATAAGGTCACTATGCTGGCTTTTGTATTTAATCACACGTCAGACACTTTCCAAGTGTCGAGGAATGTGTGACGTACTGGCAAATAATGCGTGCAGATCTGAGTAGGGTGGCCTTCTGCAGATGACAGATGGTAATTTTGTCAGCGCCGATTGTGTTTAAGTGCAGGCCAAGGTCTTTAGGCACTGCACCCAGTGTGCCGATCACCACTGGGATCACCTTTACTGCCTTGTGCTGGAGTCTTTGCAATTCGATCTTTAAATCCTCATATCATGTAAGCTTTTCCAGTTGCTTCTCGTCAATTCTGCTGTTACTTGGGATTGCAACATCAATGATCCATACGATCCATACTTTTTTTCACGATCATGAGGTCAGGAGTATTGTACTCCAAAACTCTGTCAGTCTGAATACAGAAGTCCCAGATTAGTTTGATTAGTCCCAGATTATATTATTATTTTACTGTCACAAAAACACAGTATGTCACAACAAACAAGATGTATATGCTGGATTTCGTATCACAAAATCACAAGCTGAACACTTCCCAAACTTCTAGGACTGTGAGACTTTATTATTATTACTATTATACATGAGGTTGGATATATACACAACTATATACAGTATACACTCTCACTGTACTTTGTCCTAAAGGAAAACTTTTTCTATCTTATAACTATAGGCAGTCCGTGGGTAACAAACATCCAATTTACAAATGGCTCATAGTTAAGAACAAGGCTAAGACAACAGGAATACTATTATGAAAAATGTGAAATGTGACCTTGGAATGGCCTTAGAATCTGACTCTGGATGGCAAGGTTCAATGAAATGTATTTTAATTATGTTTACTATGTCTTAATTTTAACTTATGTTTTTAGCTGCTATTGTTATATTTTAAGGTACCGTGGCACCGTGGAGGTGCGATTGTAAGCTGCCTTGAGTCCCCTTCGGGGTAGAGGAGGGTGGGATATAAATAAAGTAAATAAAAAAATAAGTTTCATCACATGAAACCATGATTAAAACTGGAAGCAAGCATATCATAGTCTTACAAGAAGAGCGTGAGACTTTGAACAACCTGAGGCTGGATGTAGCTCATTCTCATCATACCAGATTGCTCTTGCCCTTATGTCAGCAGGGTCACAACTCCCCAAATTCCACTTAACAGTAAGAGTGAGGGCATGTTGGGAGGTCTATGATGGTGGGAAAGCAAGTGTGTAAGAGAATTGATCCCTATCCTCCAAACTTCCTAGGACAATTGGAGTCCCATAGTTGCCAGAGTTGGATGGAGAGTCAAGGATAATCCTTTTTCCCAGCAGGATTTACTCACTGATTAATGCATTGTTGACACCACTTTAATTGCCATGGCTCAATGCTATGGAATTCTGTGGAAGTTGCAGTTTAGTGAGAAACCAGCACTTTTTGGAAGAGGAAACTGAATACTTTATTAAAAAAACACAACTCCTGTGCTTCCATAGCATTGAGCCATGGTACCTAAAATAATTTCAACACTGCATTAATTCTACAGTGTAACTGCACCCTGGGAGATAAACCAAGTTGAATTCACTGTCTCACTGGCATCCAACTCACCATCTAGCAGTGCATGTGGACTTGGGGGTCATAAAGAATGTTTGTGATATAGAATGATGCCTAATGCAGCCAGTATGTTATTTGTAATCCTTTACCACACAAGACATTTATTTCCTAGCCTTTGCATGTTTTTCTATTTCACACAGAAAGAGGGTTAGCCTAATTTCAGGTCTTGAATTAGGTATCTTTTGATATGTTATTTTGAGAGCTTTTTGTATAAAAAAGAAACTTACAATTGGGTTTTAAAAAACATTACATTTATTAAAAACATCAAAATTCAGTTTAAAAGTTGACAGATTTTACGGTTTTTGATGACATCAAGTAGTGATAAAACTACTCTGGTAGCACACCAAAATGCCAAGAAAAAGACTCATTATACCTCCCACATTAGAAAATTCCAAACTTGGGCATCATAACTGAAAAGGCATGTCACATGTCATAGCCAAGAGCCTCTGATGTCAAAGAAATGTAAAGCAATCTCTGATCATCATCATAGGGAATTAGCAGGATTGTGTCCTTCATAGCCTAATCTCAAAAATGTTTTGCACTTGCAGTAGTTTCCACACGCACATAAACAAGCCTATCATTTGTAGGCCCAGTCCATCTTGCTTGCTCCTTTCACATTTTCGTAAGGAAAAAAAGGAGTCTGCTCATTTCCACACTTCATCTACCATATATACTGTCCCAATGTCCTGACACCTGATTTAATTTTGACATCCTACATGGCTCAAATATATGCAGCAATGGCAACTAAAACCTGAGTAGAAAACAAACTTTATAGACTAGCTTTAAAAAAATGGACAACATAATTCAACACTACGATGTCTTTTATTAAGTGTATGCTATGAATAGCAAAGCAATTCTTATTTGTACTTTTGTGAAACTTTCCATTTTTTTTAAAAAAACAGGATATTATATACAGATATGCTGGTGCTGTGTTGAATACTAAGCAACAGTTTACGACTATTTCATAATCTGAATACACAAATAAAAAAAATTAAAACGTGCATAATCTCCAGTTCCATTTTATCCAATAAGCATGCAATTCACCAGAAAAGTCACTTGAAACTTCTAAATGTTTACCCAAAATTACCTCACTTTACCTAGCAGCATAAAAATCTATTCACCATATATACATTCTTACTTTAGTTAGAAGCCTGACTAAATTCACTTTATTTTTCAATAAATTATAATTATTAGGTTTTTATAAATCACAGGTGATTCATGTAGTGATTCACAATACTAATCAATATCAAACGGAGTGACTAAATGTCAACACCATTTCTCCATTTACAGCACTCATAATTTTGCCTGAAGGCTGAGATATGCAAATACAGAGATATGCAAATATATGTAAGAATAAAATGGAGAATAACTGTGTTCTACCCAAAATAGTTCAAACTACAATATCTGTGCAAGCTAAAAATAGGGCTTATATCAAAAAAGAGGTAGCCCTACTATAGCTTTCATCTCTTTGAACAAGGATAAAGCAGAGCTTACTAGAATTGTATTCAAATACAAATATTAAAAAGAAAAAGACAACCTTTGACAAGTCTCATGAAAGAAGACAAAATAAAGCAGAAAATCTAGTCCAGAAAACAAAGGCAATATTTGGGCAACAAAAGTCTTAATGTAGGCCACATTTCAGCCACATAAACAAATCATGTTCAACCTAGGTTTTATTATGAGTTGAGAAACAAATTCATAACTACCAAAGGTTCAATTTGACATTGCAGTATTATCTAACTATCACTATTACACTTTTTATGTACAGAAATGCGGGGAAAATATTTCAGTCTGTGAGGGGAGTATGGAAACATTTGCTATGTATTTTTATCTTTCTAGGCAAGAATATGAACTATGTGATGGAAAGGCCTTTCTTCCAGGAAAATTTCTGCTCAACGCTCTGTCTAACCAATGATTTACTCCAACCAAGACCGTTTGTCAGTGAGCATTGTGATTTTTTTGTGTGCATGGAATACTGTACAGACAAGTTTCTAACCTCCACCAGTCCCTCCTTTATTAGAAATGCACGTCACATCTGATTAAGTTACCCGAGAAGAGTGTGGTTGCACTTAACAGCTCTCCACTTCCATAGAGAAGAATTTAACCAGCCGACACGAACAGAGCAGTCTAACTTGTTCACTGCCGTACTTCACTTCATGTCTGTCATTCCCATAGGCCAATCACTACACTAGAGCTGTCAACTTGTACGCTTATGAAATTTCTTACCAGTTACAACTGAAACAAGGGGAGGGACTTCCACTATCAACTTAGTCTGAAGTATCACTGCCTCTCTAAAATGCACAATGGCTTCTAGGCCTGAAAGCATACTTTCCAAGCCATAAAAGTCCCTCGACTGAAGCCCAGGGAGGGGAAATATAGGTTTTCTTTCACTCCATTGAAATGAACTCAGGAAAAAACAAATCTCCAAAAGTTATTTTAAACTGTATTTTCTCTCTCCCACCCAATACAGAAAAAAAGTTCTTTGTCCTAGTTATAGGAATGGTGTAATCTGCCAAAAAGACAGTACAAAGGCCTGGTAACATTAATCTCTGATTACAAGGCTGGCTCTGAAGGTCACGTAATACTTACTATACTATGCATCGGACCTGAGAAAAAGTCTCCAACTACTTATGAACATGCTCAACATTTTTATTTCTTGTTTATGAAAAGTTTAAGCGAAATAATGCAAGAGTTATACGAGTTCAAGAACAGATTTCACTTTGATGACAAAAGTGGGAAGAATATTAGTTAAAATTTAATCAGAGAAAACTATTACCTAGTTCTTTCAACTCTGAAAAATAAGGCTCAGTCATCAAAGGGACCCTGTTTGACATTAATATAAAGACAACCAAGGCCAGACAGTAATCCAAGTGAAACTTAAAACTATTATCCCTGTCCAGTTTCACCACAGCAGTTGTATATGTGCTTGTGTTTTTTTTTATTATAAAAAGATATATGAAGAGTAGTTTTTCTGAAATATGGATACTTTAATCAAAGTATATTCCACTTGTTTATGGCCAGCCTTTCATGGGAGTTCTAGATTTTGAGCCTTAATGGTGGTGAAACCACACTTCCCTTGTAATGTACATTTATTAAACAACTTGTTGCTGACTCTGTTTTCATTAGTAAAACGTATGTCCAGAATTTCTCCCTGTCTAGTTCAAAGTGAGACAAGATGCAGAAAATGATTTAAAAAAAACAAACAACACATTTATTTCTAGAAGACTAGTAAGGAACATTATTTAAAAAAAATCTTATCAGAACAATGTCCCTGGAACAACATGGAGTTTTCAAGATAAGCAAATTGCACACATTTCAAACATTAACTAGGCAGATATGGAGAAGAACTCTTGCAGATTGGTTTGGCTACTTGCTCATATTCGAACTCTAAATCAGACATATTAAATAGTGAGCAACTAAGTTCCCTCTGCACTCTGTACTATCATAACCACAGAAATAGGATTCTAAAATAATGAAAAATAAAGATCTAAAGGTCTTGGGCAAGCAGGCTCAAGGCTAAACATTTGGGTTTTACATGTAAAAAAATCTAAGTAGAAATACAGCTTTGAAAACAGTGGAAAAGCAAATGGTGGCTCCAGCAGCACCCAATTTAGTCCCACAAACTCATTAGGCCACTTCGGATGGTGGCTGAGAAGCTCCAGGATGTTCCAGATCACCCTCATCTGGTTTTCAAAGCTTGACAGGTATGTATAAATAGAAAAATCCCTATAGAGATTGAGGACATCGAAGTGCTTACTAAACCCTTGCCTTGGCCAGCTATGGGCACCCTGCAGCTCTGGAGTTACTAAGAAGAGGCAAAGAAACTACTATGGTTAAGCATCTCTGATCTGAAATTCCAAAATACTCCAAAATTGTCCACATGGGCGGCTGAGACAGTGGCACCTTTGCTTTCTGGTGGTTCATGGTACACAAATGTTTCATGCACAACTATCTTTTAAAGTATTATATATAAAATTGCCTTCAGGCTATCTATGTGTATAAGAAACATAAATAAAATGTATGTATAGACATGGGTTCCATCTCCAGGTATTCCAAAATTTTGAAAAATCCAAAATACTTCTGATCCAAAGTATTGAGTGTTCCTTGTTGATGACCCCAAAAAGGGACACCCAGCCGTTTCCTATTTTGGTGGCTGGGGGTAGGCAGAAAAAGACAGCCAAGTCCCCAACCAACCCCAAAGCAACCTAAACTTTTTGGCCACGCCTGGGCAACCATTAAGAGCCGGCAGTGAGCATGCCTGTTCCCAGCACCTCCTCTCCCCTCCCAGGCTGCCAGCTTTTGACGACATTTTGCAGATCCAGGGAGAGAGAAGTTCTCTCCTCGCTCTGGGAATCAGGAGAGACACCGGCAGAAGGGGCAAAATCTGCTGCCATCTTAAGAGGGTTGCTCTCCTCACTTCCAAAAAGAGAAGAAGGGCAGTACAGAGGCTTCCAAGCATAGAAAGCCGAGCACTGAATGGTGCCTGGGCAGCTCCCAAACCTTTCTTTTTCTCCCTCCCCCCAATCCCATCTTGGCAAGGAAAAAGCAGGGAGGGGAGCCTTGGCAGAAGAAATGTAAAAGGGTACAGAGGAGGGAGACGGTGATCAAGTGGGGAGATGGCATAGGAAAGGGGTAGCAGAGTGGGCCAGGGAGCGGAAGATGGCACAGGAAAGGTGCAATTGATAGGCAAAAGAGAGGAAAAGGGGCCTACAGTGGAAAATGTCAGCAAAGGATGGTAAATTGGGCTTGGGGGTGCATGATGGCACTGGAAAGGGGTTGACAATAGAAAAGGAGGGAGGATAAAGATGGCAAATTGGGGCAGTGGGTGCAAGATGGCACAGGAAAGAGGGGCATTAAGACAGCCGTTAAAGTGGTGTCAAACTGCATTAATTTCTACACTGCTTTCTCAGGCAGGAGGAAATCTTCTGATGGGTTTTTGCCAGTTCCTTCCTCTGGAAACATAGAATCACAGAACTGGAAAAGAACACAAGGGCCATCCATTGGCAGCCTCTCATCCAAGGACTAACTAGGGCTGGCCCTTTGTGGCAAAGAGTGGGGTGAAAGAGGAGGGAGGGCGAAAGGCAATGGTGGATGGGCATTGTTTCATGCCAGAGAACTGGGGCAAAGGGTCCACTATAGCAGTGGAACAGGCCCTGCAGTGGAACAGGGGGTGAGTGAGTGATAGAGAGTGGGGCAGGCACAGGAAAGGGGGCCATTCAAATCTGGAGGCTCAAGCTGTGTCCAGATGCACAAATCCTACAGTGATGATGCCACCAAGGAAGGTTTTTGCCAGCTCTGAAAAAAAGAGCCTACAGCACCTGGTATCCATTGGCGGCCTCCCATCCAAATACTTGCCTTTCTGACTAAGAAGTGGGGCAAAAGAGGGAGGATGGGCATTGCCTTGTGCCAGAACAGGGGATGCAAGAATGCAAAAGAAGGGGGGGAGCTGGTGCATGAGTGGAGAGAGTGTGGGAAGGAAATGGGGCAGCAGGGGCTGGGGGAGAGAGAAGGTGACAAGAGTGGGGCGGGGTTACGGAAAAGAGGGCACTGGTGCAATGAGTGGAAAAAGGAGTGAAGCAAGAGATTTGGGGGGGGGGGGGGAGAGAATGGTGAATGGGCCTGGAATGGGAAAATGGCAGAGGAAAGGGCCCAGCAGTGGAGAAGGGAGGAAGGGAGTAATAGAGTGGGCCAAGGATTGTAAGATAGTACGGAAAAGGTGCAGTGAGTGGGAAAATGGCTGGAGTAGGAGAGGAGATGATGGATGGACATTCCCTCACGCCAGAGCAGTGGGGCCTGGCGTGGGCGATGGCAGAGGAAAGGGGCCAGCAGAGGAGAAGGAAGGGAGAGAATAATAAAGTGAGGCAAGGGGTTCAAGATGGTATGGAAAAGGTGCAATGAGTGGGGAAAAGTGGGTTGCTGCGAGTTTTCCGGGCAGTATGTCCATGTTCCAGAAGCATTCTCTCCTGACATTTTATCCACATTTATGGCAGACATCTCAGTGTTTGTGAAGTATATTGGAAATGCAAGCAAGGGAGTTTAATATATCTGTGGAAGGTCCAAGGTCTTGTCTGTTGGGGTCAAGTGTGAATGTTGTAATTAATCACCTTGATTAGCACTGCAAAGCCTTGCAGCTTAGAGGCCTGGCTGGTTCCTGCCTGGGGGAAAGGCTGGGGCAAGAGAGGCAAAGATGGATAGGCATTCCCTTATGCCAGAGGAGTGGGGCCTGGTGTGGGAAATGGTAGAGAAAAGTGCCCAGCAATGGAAAAGGGGGTGAGTAAGATGGCACAGGAGAGAGGGAGCACGGAAAAGGTGCAACGAGTGGGGAAATGGCTGGAGAAGTGAGGCAATGATGGATGGGCATTCCTTCATGTCAGAGGCTTGGGGCCTGGTGTGGGAGGTGGCAGAGGAAAGGGCCCAGCAGTGGAGAAGGAAAGGAAAGAGTAATAGAGAGGGGCAAGGGGTGCATGATGGTACGGAAAAGGCACAATGAGTGGGGGAAAGGCTGGGACAAGCGAAGTGAAAGATGGATAGGCATTCCCCTGTGCCAGAGTAGTGGGGCCTGGCTTGGGAAATGGCAGAGGAAAGGGCCCAGCAGTGGAGAAGGAAGGGAGAGAGTAATAGAGCAGGGCAAGGGATTCAAGATGGTGCAACGAGTGGGGAAAAGGCTGGGGCAAGACAGTCTAAGATGGATGGGCATTCCCTTGTGCCAGAGCAGTGGGGCCTGGCGTCAGGAGATGGCAGAGGAAAGGGCCCTGCCGTGGAGAAGGACAGGAAAGAGTAATAGAGAGGGGCAAGGCGTGCACGATGGTACGGAAAAGGTGCAATGAGTGGGGAAAAGGCTGGGGCAAGGGAGGTCATGATAGATGGGCATTCCTTCCTGCCAGAGCAGTGGGGCCTGGTGTGGGAGGTGGCAAGGCCTAGTAATGGAGAAGGAAGGGGGAGAGTAATAAGGGGTGCAAGATGGTACGGAAAAAGGTGCAATGAGTGGGGGAAAGATTGGGTCAAGCGAAGCGAAGATGGATGGGCATTCCCTCATGCCAGAGCAGTGGGGCCTGGTGTGGGAGATGGCAGTGGAAAGGGCCCAGCCGTGGGAAAGTAAGGGAGGGGGTAACAGAGAGGGGTAGAGGATACAAGATGGTGCAAATGAGTGGGGAAAAGGCTGGGGCAAGAAAGGAGACGATGGATGGGCATTCCCTCATGCCAGAGCAGTGGGCCCTGCCGTGGGAAGATGGCAGAGTGGAGAAGGGAAGGAGAGAGTAACAGAGCAGGGCAAGGGGTACAAGATGGTGCAAACGAGTGGGGGGAAGTTTGGGGCAAGAGAGGAGACGATTGATGGGCATTCCCTGGTGCCTGAGCCTTGGGGCCTGGCATGGAAGATGGCAGAGGAAAGGGCCCAGCCCGTGGAAAAGTAAGGGAGGGAGTAATAGAGAGGGGCAAGGGATTCAAGATGGTGCAAATGAGTGGGGAAAAGGCTGGGGGCAAGAGAAGAGACGATGGATGGGCATTCCCTGGTGCCTGAGCCATGGGGCCTGGCATGGAAGATGGCAGAGGAAAGGGCCCTGCCGTGGAGAAGTAAAGGAAAGAGTAATAGAGCAGGGCAAGGAATTCAAGATGGTGCAAATGAGTGAGGGAAAGGCTGGGGGCAAGAGAGGAGACGATGGATGGGCATTCCCTGGTGCCTGAGCCATGGGGCCTGGCATGGAAGATGGCAGAGGAAAGGGCCCTGCCGTGGAGAAGTAAAGGAAAGAGTAATAGAGCAGGGCAAGGAATTCAAGATGGTGCAAATGAGTGAGGGAAAGGCTGGGGGCAAGAGAGGAGACGATGGATGGGCATTCCCTGGTGCCTGAGCCTTGGGGCCTGGTGTGGGAGATGGCAGAGGAAAAGGCCCAGCAATGGGGAAAGGGGGGCGAGCAAGATGGCACGGGAGAAGGGAAGCTGGTGCAAGAGTGGGCTGTCATTCATTGCCTCGTGCCAGGCGGAGGAGGAGGAGGAAGCGGGCCTGTTCCTCCTTTTCCTCCTCCTCGGTGTCCTGCCTCTCCTTCCTTCCTTGCTTACCTTGATGTGGAAGCGGATGAGGGCGAGGCGGATGCAGTGGGCCATGCAGACGGGCGGGAGGAACCAGACCTTGGGCGGCGGGGTGCCCTTGTTCTGGACGTGGGAGACGATCTGCTGGGCGGTCTGCCGCTCGTTGCCCTGCCGCTTGACCCACTCGTGGAGGCGGCCCTTCTCGAGGGCGCCGTTGAAGAAGACGAAGAGCTCGATGTTGCCGTGGAAGCAGGCCTTGGCCAGGGCGGCCAGGTAGCCCAGCATGTGGTTCCACTGCCCGCCGCTGACCCAGTCCGTGTAGAAGCCCCCGTAGAGGCGGTGCAGGCAGTTCTCAGCGTCCACCAGGAGCCGCAGCGGCGTCTGCGGGGGCCTCTGCCGCCCGCCGCCCACCAGGCTGCCCCGGGCCAGCTTCTGCAGCTCCACCGGCACCACCGCGCTCGGGCAGTGCTTCTCGATGTAGTCCTGGAAGCCCTGCACCCCCATGGCGGCCGAGAAAGAAGCAGCGGGCGGGAGAGAGAGAGACACGGGGGGGGAAGCCTCAGAGGGAGGGAAGCAAGACAAGCGAGCGAGGAGGGAAAGAGAAACTGGCCGGGCTTCGGGCTGGAGTGCCTTTCCCCAGCGGGCGGGCGGGTCTGTGGAGTGGCGGGGCTCGGCGATCAGGGAGGGTGATTGGTGGCGGCAGCAGGAGTTCCCTTCTCCTCCTCCTCCTCTTCCTCCTCCTTCAGGGGGGAGTCGTGTGCATTTGTGGGGGGCTCATGGCTGCGCCTTCTCCCGCTGCTCCTGCGCCTTCTCCCGCCATGTGCTGCTCCTCTCTCTCACTGAGACATGGCTCAGAGCTGGAAGGAAGGAAGGAAAGGAGGGAGGGAAGAGAGAGAGAGAGAGAGAGAAGGAGGGAGGAGGAAAGGAAGGGGAAAGGAGCACCGAGCAGGAGGAGGAGAGAGCCACACAGGAAGCCAACCCACTTTATTATTTTTTTCCTCTCTCTCTCTCTCTCTTGCGGAACAGGCGGGACTTGGCCACTTCGGGTGGGAAAGGGGGGGGGGGCAGGGAAGGAAGGAAGGAAGGAAAGAGGGAGGGAGGTAAGGCGGGCCCCGCGGCTCCCTGCCCCGCCGCCAGGCCCAGAGGCCCCCAGGCCCCTCCTGCCCTCGGCCCGGCCTGCAGCGCCCTCCGCCGCCCTGCCGCCCCTCTGCCTCTCTCTGCTGCCGCTGCCGCCGCCCTGCAGCTGGGCGCCGGGCCTGTTGCATAACCCGCGCATGCGCCCTCGGAGGCGGGAAGGAGTCGGCGGCGAGGGGGATTGGACCAGGAAGGGCCTCCCCCTCCTCCTCCTCCTTCTCCTCCTTGCAAGCGGAAATGAGAGGCTGAGAGGGGGAGAAGGAGGGGAGTGGGCTTGCAAGCAGCGCCCTATTGGGGCATAGCGGGCTCCTCTGACCTTGCAAGGCGGCCAAGCGCCTACCCAGCTTGGCCTTGCAGGAAGCGCCTGCTGGGGTTGGCCCTTTCCAGGGAGCAGGCGCCACGTGATCTTGGAAACTAGGGGCCTTCCACACAGCCCTGTGTCCCAGAATATCAAGGCAGAAAACCCCACATTATCTGAGTGTGGACTCAGATATCCCAACTCAAAGCAGATATTGTGGGATTTTCTGCCTTGATAGTGTGGTGGAGGCTCCTTCTTTGGAAGCTTTTAAACAGAGGCTGGATGGCCATCTGTCAGGGGTGATTTGAATGCAATATTCCTGCTTCTTGGCAGAATGGGGTTGGACTGGATGGCCCATGAGGTCTCTTCCAACTCTTTGATTCTATGATATTCTCTGGACCCTTCTACAAAGCCCTATATCCAAAAATATCAAGACAGAAAGCCCCACATTATCTGGTTTGAACTGAGTCTGAGATTTTTCTGCCTTGATATTCTGGATGTAGGACTGTGTGGAAGGGCCCTGAAATAATATGGCAGTGTAGACACAGATAACCCAGTTCAAAGCAGATATTGTGGGATTTTTCTGCCTTGATATTCTGGGATATAGGACTGTGGAAGGGCCCTGAAATAATATGGCAGTGTACACAGATAACCCAGTTCAAAGCAGATATTGTGGGATTTTCTCCCTTGATATTCCACACAGTCCTATATCCCAGGATATCAAGGCAAAAAAACCCACATCTGAGTGTGGACTCAGATAACCCAGCTCAAAGCAGATATTTTCTGCCTTGATATTCTGGGATATAGGGCTGTGTTGAACCTAAGGGTCATGACACATAGCCCTATATCTCAGAATACCAAGGCAGAACATCCCACAATATCTCCTTTGACTTGGGTTATCTGAGTCCTCACTGCCATATATTCCAGTTCAAAGCAGAGAATGGATTTTTTTCAGTTGTGTAGAAGGGGCCTAAGCAGGGTCAAACCCAGTTAGTCCTTCAGTGAGAAGCCTCCAACAGGTTCTGGAGCAGGCATGGGCCAACTTGGGCCCTCCAGGTGTTTTGGACTGCAACTCCCACAATTTCTAACACCTCAAATTTGTCCGTGCTTTTTCTGGAGGAAGGAACTGGCCAAACCATCTCCAATCAAACCTGAGAATCAATGCAGAGCCTGACACAACTAGACTCAATGTTAAGAGGAAACCTTTACCTTAGATGCAGCCCCAATAAAAATTACTAGGGGCCCTTCCACACAGCCCTATATCCCAGAATATCAAGGCAGAAAATCCCACAATATCTGCTTTGAACTAGGTTATCTGAGGCCACACTTAGATAATGTGGGATTTTCTGCCTTAATATTCTGGGATATAGGGCTGTGTGGAAGGGCCCTAGGATTACCATAAATCAACAAGCAACTTGCAAATTACCTACACACACAAGTATGTGTGGGTTTGATAATACGCATCTGGTGAAGTGGACTTTAGGCCACAACACCACAGCCAGCCTTTCAAGACACTAGAAGTCTTCCTTTTGCTTTTAATATCAACTAGACCCCATTTTATATTAAACGGTATGTGTGTGATCTAGATATTGCCAGGTTCTGGCAGCCCCAGGCAGCATGTCAGGAGCGACTTGAGAAACTGCAAGTCGCTTCTGGTGTGAGAGAATTGGCTGTCTGCAAGGACGTTGCCCAGGGGATGCCTGGATGATTTGCTGTTTTTATCATCCTTGTGGGAGGCTTCTCTCATGTCCCCGCATGAGGAACTGGAGCTGATAGAGGGAGCTCATCCGCCTCTCCCCGGATTCGAACCCGCGATCTGTCGGTCCTGGGGAGAGGCGGATGAGCTCCCTCTATCAGCTCCAGCTCCTCATGCGGGGACATGAGAGAAGCCTCCCACTAACTCCAATAGGGTAGGCACAGATACAGTTTTTGATATCATACTTGGATTTGAGGATAACAAGTGAAACAATAAAATACAAGTTACTTGTGTAATGCCAAATAACACTTAATAACCTCAATATTAAAGCTCTGGTTTGTAAAATAAAGCTGAGTGTCTGTTAATTGAGAAGAAGACCAGAAAGTCAAGAAATTTGTGTTGAGCAAGAGGTTTCTGCCCTATAATCAGCCAGAAACCAGACAGAATCAGATACTCCAGGCTGAAGTCATCTTGATGCTCATCACAAAATCTCACCTTTGCATGCACGGCCCAAACCCATAGGGTTCTTTCATAAACTACGTTTAGGAGAACGCCCTATAATTTAGAAGTGTGACAGGTGTGTTATGTGAAATGACTTATATTCTAGAAGACAACAACAGTAATTTTCACCCTGTATTAAACAGGTGTGCAAATTAATAAAGCCTTCTAGAATGTGAGCCATTTTGCCTGGGTCTGGGCTAAATACCTTGAAGGCACCAGATCCCATCTCAGTTTGGAAGTTATGCAAGGTTAGGCTTGGTTAATTCAGGGATGAGAGGACACCAAGAAATACATGGCTGATACAGACTATATTTTAGAGGACAGCAAGCAAACCATTTACTTCTTGGCCAAGAAAGTGCTATGAAATTCATGGGGTATGTGCATATGTGCCTTCGTTGGCTCGAAGGCACATATGCATACATTAAAGAGTTAATTGTTGGACTCAAAACTTAAAACTAATGAGTTCCTTGTCCATTATAGTTATGTGTTTAAAAAATACTTGTTTGCATCTCCTCCAGAACAGGAATTACTCAAGGTAGCTTGCGTATTAGTAACAAGCACACAAAAACTTTATTGTTGTTGTTTATTTGTTCAGTCACTTCTGACTCTTCGTGACCTCATGGACCAGCCCACGCCAGAGCTCCCTGTCGGCCGTGGCCACCCCCAACTCCTTCAGAGTCAAGCCAGTCACTTCAAGGATAACATTCATCCATCTTGCCCTTGGTCGGCCCTTCTTCCTTTTTCTTCCATTTTCCCCAGCATCATTGTCTTCTCCAAGCTTTCCTGTCTTCTCATGATGTGGCCAAAGTACTTCATTTTTGCCTCTACTATCCTTCCCTCCAATGAGCAGTCGGACTTTATTTCCTGAAGTATGGACTGGTTGGATCTTCTGGCAGTCCAAGGCACTCTCAGAATTTTCCTCCAATACCACAGTTCAAAAGCATCTATCTTCCTTCGCTCAGCCTTCCTTATGGTCCAGCTCTCACATCTGTACGTTAATATGGGGGATACCATTGCTTTAACTATGCAGATCTTCGTTGCTAGTGTGATGTCTGTACTCTTCACTATTTTATCAAGATTAGTCATTGTAGGTGAACTATAAATCCCAGCAACGACAATTCCCAAATGTCAATGTCTTTTCCTCAAACTCCACCAGTGTTCACATTTGGGCATATTCAGTATTCATGCCAAGTTTGGTTTTGATACATCATTGTTTGAATCCACAGTGCTCTCTGGGTGTAGGTGAAGTAGAACTCCAAAACTCAATGTGAATGCTTACCAAACCCTTCCAGTATTTGCTGTTGGTCTTGGGAGTTCTGTGTACCAATTTTGGTTCAATTCAATCGTTGGTGGAGTTCAGAATGCTCTTTGACTGTAGGTTAACTATAAATCCCAGCAACTATAACTCCCAAATAACAAAATCAATGCTTTCCTCCCAACTTCACCAATATTCAAATTTGGGCATATTGGATATTTGTGCCAAATTTAGTCCAGTGAACGAAAATGCATCCTGAATATCAGATAGTTACATTACAATTCATAACAGAAGCAAAATTACAGTTATGAAGTAGCAACAAAAATAATGTTACGGTTGGGGGTCACCACAACATGAGGAACTGTATTATGGGTTTGTGGCATTAAGAAGGTTGAGAAACGCTGCACTAGCTAAATACAAATAAAAAAAGGAGATTAAGGTCAAAGACTCAGTAGCCAAATACAAATAATAAAAAAAGAGATGGCATATCTTCCCAGGGCAAATAATTCCATATGCAGACTTCTGCCTTGAAACTGTGTATTTGTTGTTCTTAACCATGCTTCCAAAGGGAACAGCTCATACAAGACAACCTCCAGAGGTGGATAAGGTCTTCTCAAGAAATAACAAAAAACCGACAAGAGTATGCAATCTTTGGATTTCTCTGGACCTTCAGGCTAGCTCTTTCAAAAATACAAGGCATCTTTTCTGTTTGATCTAGTCAGGTGCTGAAGAAAACTTGCACATCCTTGTGCAATTTCAGTTTATCCACATTTTGAATCTCATTTTATTGTCATGGACTGACACAGGTGCCATGTCTGCAAGCCACCTAAAGCCTGGGTAACTTGCTTATTTTCAGAGCTCTCCTGCATCCTCCATGAACTTTCTTAATGGTATTTATTTATAGTGTCAGAAGTGAATTGGGGTGCAGTTATAATGTATTTAAAAATACAAACAAAGTTAAAAACTTGGCATTATGCTAAATGTCCTTTGACCAGAAGCTGGCCACTTGGGTGCCTCTGGTATCACTGTAAAGGTTACTATGCAGGAAGTCCAGTTGAAGTTCACTGAATCTTGTTCCTCAGTAATAACCAAGGGATATGAGCAAGCAAGAGGGATCTATAACTGACATCTAAAAAACCTTGTTACTAAAGGTCAAAACACCATGCAAGGGTATATAAATACTGTATTTAAGACTGAAGTTATACAGAACTGCCCAGTAGCGACATAGTAGGGCCAATAAGTCAATTCTTTGAGGACATAACTTGATTTTGTCTAGCATTTCAACAACCCACACACAGGTGTCACATTAAAGCCGTTTTTAAAAGTCCTCAAATATTACCATAATACAAATATGAACTGTATTGAGATGCAAAGATAATGAACATGGCTTTTCAGCCCTTTGAACACGAGTGATAGCAGAATTCAACCTATTGCTAATAGTCTGCTTCTAGGGGGACATAGGTGAACATTGTTTCAATAAGCACAGCCCTATCTTAACTACAGGAGGACTTGCCTTCATACTTTTCCGATTGAAATAAATGAGACGTGAACATGCTTAATTGGCCAGATTGTGTCCTTAATTTTGCTTGCTGATGCAACTCACCAGAAGGTAAAGTGACATAAATGGGGCTGCCATATCCAAGATTCTGAACCAAGAGAGTCAAATACTGTATAAATCAGAAAGCCAATTATTTATTCTATGCTAGGTTTGCAGACTTTTGTAGTAGACACTTCCCCTCCCCCGACACACACACACACACACACACACACACACTGCTACCGTCTATTAGATGTTGTCAAGGAAGAATCAATGGAAGTCATTATCTTAACGGTTTTTTGACTTACTAAACAATGACAACATCAGATACCAGCTCTAGGGGAAAGGAAGTGTACTGATCCCCACCTTAACAGACATTTATTACGGCCCTTGGTGAAGATAAGTCAGTGAAGTGGGGGAATGGAGGCCAGATTGGAAAGGAATTATCTAAGATAGAAATGGAAGAGAAGCAGTTTGTATCACATCTGCAGACCTCGTGTTGAAGGAATTAAGATAAGAAAGCTGGTTACTAATTAAAAGCATCTGAGGGGTTGGGAGAAGGCAGGGAGAGAATAGGATCACAGTCAAGCTTTAAATTTAGTGTCACACTGTTTTTCTCAAATCTTTCTACCCAAAGCCTCTATCTGTATCTTATTTTTCCCTCCTCATCATTATATTCACAGTTTGGATTAGGCCTTCCTGCAGTTGCTTCAATACATTTAATCTGATCACACATTTAAGGCTCTCTGACTTGGCTTTGAGTCTTACTTCCACTTAAATGTGCTTAAGCTTGTGGTAGCAGCATATGTTAGGGGTTGAGTTGTATTTCATTTTTCCAAAACTAATTTACATGGAAACAAAAACTTTACACTTCTTGTGTGTTTCCGCTACCAATTCATTATATTAGTGGTTCCCAACCTATGGTCCGTGGACCACCAGTGGTCTGCAAGAACGAAAATATGGTCCACGGCCTCACCATTACTACACCATTGCCCCGAAACCACGTGACAGCAAGAGCGACTGGTCTCGCAAAACCCTCTTATAGTGCTGAGGCAACGGGGATGTCAGGAGAGGAGAGGCTGATTACCCATGAAAGATTACTACTACCACATCAGCTCTAGATGATTAAATATGGTTTTCTGTGGGCGAGCAGATGGCGAGTACTGGATGGCATATGTTCTGTATCAGAAACTAGAGCTGATGTTGTCTATCCAATGCAATTTTCTGAATCAGCACCACAAATAACCAAAACGAATCTAAAGTTGACAAAACTGGTTTGTAATCCCTTTGGTACTAATGTTGGAAAGTGGTCCCTGGTCAAGCTTTCCCTGGTCAAAATAAGGTTGGGAACCACTGATATATACAGAAATCTCAAACCGACTCTCACAATTCAACGATCACCCTTACCATGGTATTTTTGATATCTTTGTATTGATGTAAAAAGTCGACAAACAAAGAACCTGAAAAAAAAGAAGAGGAACTTTTTTTTTTGGAAAAATGCTGCTAGTGTACGTTTTCAGGATACCATGGACTACCAGAAAACAAATAAATTTTCATAGAACAAATCATCCAGAACTTTGAATGGAAATAAAAACCTGTCACTGTTTGAATGTGTTTTGAGAAAACAGGATTCTGTGGAAAAAACAAAACAACTGCTAATATATATAATATACTCATTTTATTTACTGTAAGACAATTATCACATAAGTTCTTTAGGCATTGCACAATTGCAAATATAAAACAATGGAATTTTTAAAAATCTACAATTAAAAAACCTAAAGTGATAAAAATTCAAAATAAAAGCCAATTTGATAAAATCAAAATACAAAGCCAACTCAAGAATGTGTGTGTGTGTGTGTGTGTGTGTATGAGATAGAAGCAAATTTTCTTATCCTCTTGGGTTAGAAACACCAGCAAAGAAGAGTAGAATAAAATAGGAATAGTTTTATCAGTTTGGGATAACAAAGTAGTTGTAACCTGTTGATGGAGAGAAAGCAACTATATTGGTGCCAGTTTCTGGGAGGAGAGAACTCCATAGAAAGACCTCTAGTAGCCCCACTGGGGGCTTCAGAAAGTAGACATTTGAAGCAATGTTGATGACATTAAGGCTCAGAAAGGCATATCTACTCCTTATATCAGATGTCAGTGTTATGTGCTGTGAACAACTTAATAAGTCAAAATCAATACTTTGATTGAAAATGACCTGGAACCAATGTAAGTGGGAGTTGAAATTCTTGAGGTTCCATTTTTTTGCACCACTTGTAGCTTCCAAACCATCTTGGATAGCAGCCTCAGGTCCAATATATTGCAGTAATTGAGATGGGAGATGACCAGGCTATGAATCACTGCAGTTAAATGAAAGTCACAGCTGCAATTCCAGCATAAAAGCTGATAAAGGACACTGTGCACCACAAAGATCACCCAGAGCCTTTAGTAGCAATGATGATTCAAAAATACTCTCCAACCTATGATTTTTTTTAAGACTGAGTGAGACCTTTGCCAAAAACAGATTGCATCATTTTCATTGAAACTATCAATGTCTATCAATGTCTCTGCCTTGTCTGGGTGGTGTGTGTTAACTCTTGAATTCATGATTATTCATGTTTAAAATCATCCCACCTTTCTCTTAGTATAGGGCCCAAGGCAGCTTACTAAAACACACACACACACACAAGAAGGCTTACAAGAATGTACAGCTAAATCATATTTCATATAAAATTTTTAGAACATAAGATGTCCAAACATAGTAAAAAGAACAAAAGCATAATATGGCACCAGGCATGTAGCTGGGGGGGGGGGGGGGTCGAAATTCTCATGGTGGTCCGCGAGAAGGCCTTACTGGTACATTATTTAAACTGTTATGTTTATTCATTTCATGATCTGATCACCATGCTCAATATATCTCTTATGCATGGGGGTATTGGGTTAACGATACAAAAGGTTTGCTAGGGTACACCCTCTTTCACTCAGACTCAGCCCCCCCCCCCCCCCGAACCAAACTCAGCCAACCCCCCGAAACAAAATCCTGGCTACGGGCCTGTGGCACATTGAAAGAACCAAAGGCTTGTCTAAGTAAAATGACCCTTGTCTACTGGTGAACAGAACCAAACTAGTCATCCATGGGAGGAAATTGAAAAAGTAGAGAGTGGCCACTGAGAAGCTTGTTCTCTTGTCTTCACCAGACACACATGTAATAGTTATGGGGAAAAGGGAAAACCTTCCCTTGATAATTTCATAGAGGGAAATGCAATCTTTCAAATAGTCAAGACCAGCGTTTCTCAACCTGGGGGGGAGGGGTCATGAGGGGGTTTCAGAGGGGTCACCAAAGACCATCAGAAAACACATATTTCTGATGGTCTTGGGAATCCCTTTGGCAGCAGAGGTTGAAGATCTCTCCACCTGTCCTTCTCTTCCTTTTTGGAAATAGTTGGTGAATCCTCTCACCGAAAGCCCTCTTCCGCTGTGATTGACTGGCCTCTCAGCCAAGTGGAGGGCTGTTTCTCACACTCCAAGTGGGAAGAGGATAACAGGCGTACTTGGCACATGGCAGTGTGGAGGGCAAGGGAGAGTGTGCAAGGTTTGAGGGAGGTTCGCATCAGCAAGTCCCTTTACAGCATGGTGGTTCTGTGTGGAAAGTTTATTTATTTATTTATTTGCTTCATTTCTATACTGCATTTTTCAGCCCAATTAGTTTGGCCCAATTCTATCATTGGTGGGGTTCAGAATGCCCTTTGATTGCAGGTGAACTATAAATCCCAGCAACAATAACACTCAAATGTCAACCTTGGTTTTCCTCAAACTCCACCAGTGTTCACATTTGGGCATATTGAGTACTTGTGCCAAATTTGGTCCAGATCCATCGTCCACGGTGCTCTCTGGATGTAGGTGAACGACAACTTCAAAACTCAAGGTCAATGTCCACAAAACCCTTCCAGTATTTTCTGTTGGTCATGAGAGTTCTTGTGCCATGTTTGGTTCAATCCCATCATTGGTGGAGTTCAGAACACTCTTTGATTTTAGGTTAACTATAAATCCTAGCAACTGCAATCCCCAAATGACAAAATCAATCCCCACCCAACCCCATAAGTATTCAAATGTGGGCATATCGGGTATTTGTGCCAAATTTCGTCCAGTGAATGAAAATACAACCTGCATGTCAGATATTTACATTACAATTTGTAATAGTAGCAAAATTACAGTTATGAAGCAGCAACAAAAATAATTTTGTGGTTGGTGGTCACCTCAACATGAGGAACTGTATTAAGGGGTCGCAGCATTCAGAAGGTTGAAAAACAAGACAAATACCATGTAGCGCTTTGAATGTCATCATCAGCACTGAATCGTGCCCTGAATAGACCTATTATAGAAAAAGACAAAATCATGGCACCAGGCATGTCCAATGCAGTCACTGTATTTCTTGGCTCTGAAAAAAAAAGGAGAAACAGTTGTTGGTCAACAGCATGCTAATGATAAAATATTCTTGATTGCCAAATGATCTTGCTGTAGATCAGGGTGCACAATATGTCAGCCATATACATAATCTGGACATTTTTATGTTTCAAGGATGCCTGTTGCTACTGCAACAGCAGCAGCAAAAACAGCTGTGCTTTCCATGTAATTTGTTGCCTCCTCAGCATGGCAGCAAATGTGTTCAAAAGGCTTTTTAAAAATCATGGTTGCTTCTGTTTTAAATCAAAGAATGGAGGGGCACTTCTGGCTCACGGACTGACTTCCAAATTGAAATTGTAGAGTTCAGAAACTCCAAATTGAAGACAACTCAAGAAGGAGATTTTCACAATTGGACTGAGATCTTCAACTAAAACCTTCCACAACAGAAGGAACTTTCTGTGTCCTCTCTTTTAAGAAGAGCTCTGAAACCATGTATTCTCTATTAAAAAAAAAACAAACCACACCACACATGGATTTCCTCCTGAAGCACAGCCTGCTACCCCTTTCTTGGAAGATGTAAGCATCCACGAGAAGGAAGGATCAGGCACATGCAATGTTTTTCAAAGTGCGAGTCATCCAACAATATTGGCACAAAAAAGGCTCTGGAACATCTTTAGTTCACACAAGCTTAAGTGACAGAGTTACATCACTGCAATTTTATTTTCAAAATATCTTGCAAAACATCTTAGGATCTCTTCTTACTGAGGCATCTACTGAAACAGAACAACTAGATAACACAAAGCGGATGCAGTGGTGTAGAGAAACGTGCTTACTTATCTGCTATCACCATCACCACGGGATAGAGTCAGTAGTGATATCATAGTAGAGTTTAGGTTTTTAAATGTGTTTCTAATATCTCCCAGTGTAGTTCATTGTCTTCAGCTGAAACAGTCAGTCTCAGGAACTGCACAGACACTACTAAGGGCTAAACTGTTCTGGAACAATCAGATCAACCAACCTGCTCATCTCTTAACCCACAGATCGACTTATAGCCAGAAAATGCCACTGAACTCAATGGAATCCTCTGGAATCCCTCAACTACAATGGATCAGCTCAAACAGTTCAAGACCTTTGAAAAGTGAGGCCACAGTGAGTTCAGAGTTCAACAGTAAATTATTTAAACATGTCAAGAGAAAGCTGTTTGGAACATGTTGTGATTTTTTGTTTGTATCTTTAGTAAAACTGCACCTTTAAATTGCTGTATTGCTGTCCAACATAGAAAAACACATTTCAGTATAAACTGCTGTATAAACTGGGCCGATGGCATGTTTGGAGAACCATGTTATGGGCATGGAGTCCTGATATCCTGGGTCTAGTGACCTCTGTGTGAATATTGAGGAGTTCCTCAATACCCAATTCTAAATTGTCCACATTGCCTCAGGCACAGAAACTGGTCCGCGCCTGTTTGGATAGTTGTGTTAATGTTTGCTTTCAAGTTATCTCCAATTTCTGGTGATCCAAAGGTGACTCTATTGTGGGTGTTCCTTGACAGGATTAGTTCCGGGGGGAAAGGGGGTTCTTTTGACTTCCCCTGAAGCTGAGACACCATGACTTCAGTTTCCCTGGCCAAGTGGGGATCTGAACCCTGATCATAGTCCATTGCTTAAACTACTACAAGACACTGGCTCTCCAGCACAATTTGTACACCAAAAGCACTGTCAATTTGTCCAGTTTGTGTAACACAGAATACAAACCCTTCCATTTGGCTCAGGAAAAGAGAGAAAAGTCCTCTTCTTGACCTCAGTGACACCTTCTCCCCAGCCCTTATGTTGCTGGACTGATTAGTTGGGTAAAATATCTGCGGAGAACTGGTTCCCCTGAGCGTCCCTCTTACATTTTGCTTATACTGGGCTCCTCATTCATAAAACTAGAGTACCGACATGCCCAAAGGAACACTGGAAGAAGAGAAAACTTTGGATCCTATGATTGGCTGGGAAGGAGAGATGGAGGCTTGGAAAAACTTTAGAAAAGATAAATACCATGATATTGTAGACCCATGTTAGTTTTGGGGTCTAATAGAGCCAATATGGCATAGT
Source organism: Anolis sagrei (assembly GCF_037176765.1). Classification (NCBI taxonomy): domain Eukaryota; kingdom Metazoa; phylum Chordata; class Lepidosauria; order Squamata; family Anolidae; genus Anolis; species Anolis sagrei. The sequence continues at coordinate 61,922,296 of NC_090022.1, read as the reverse complement.
AGTTTGAATGTTGAGCTACAGCTCCGAAGAGCAGGGTCTGAATCCCCACTTGAACATGGAAACCCACTGGGTGGCCCTAGGCCAGTCACATATTCTTAGCATCAGCAAAACCCATGATAGGTTTACCTTGATGATTTGGAGGTTCACAACAAAAACAAAACTTTTGAGATAATTCCATTCCATGTTTTCACTCCATAATTTTGTATCATCCATTCTAATTTTCTCTGTTTGCTAAAGACTTTAAACTTCAGTACTAGCCTGTCTCCTTTTGTCTCACTATTTCTTTTTCAGGTTGCAACTATTAACATTAGTTTATCAAATCTGCTCTGGATAGATCTTATTGGTTATGCTTTCCTATTGCTATAATGCAAATTAACCTTAATGATCTAAAAAAAATTCAATATCTGGAAAGCCATACCTGCTACACCCTGTCTTAAAGCAACCATTTTTTTAAAAAAGTTTAAACATATTCTACCCTTTCATTTATAGAAAATCGATTCTCATTTGTATCAATGGTAGTTTATAAACAATAAAAGTAATACCTGCTACATTCATGGATAAAACCCATGTTAAACCTGAGAAATAGAACAGTCTCATTCCTGGATGAATAATGGTGTTTCAGTGATGGCAGTGATGGATGCCAAAGTCAGTGATAGCATCCTCTCATGTAACTGCTTCCAATATCATGGGTGATAACTTTCAACCACATGGCCTAGATTTAGCATTGGATGCTAGCTGGCATTGCGGATGCACACAGTTTATCATTGTAATGTCAACGTAGTGTCTTTCCCCACTATATGCTACACATCTGTCTAGAGATGCCCTAGACGGAATATTATTTTGCTAAAGAAACAGTCATCAGCATTATTATTATTATTATTATTATTATTATTATTATTATTACGGAAGAGAATATACCATTTCGTTTTCTCCTCCCCCACTCCCAAATTTAGAGGCTTCATGGATTAACAGTATATTCAACAGCTTTTCTGATGAATCACTTTGAAAATCAACTCTATGATGACATGCTAGTAATTAGTATTTCTATCAGAGTTTGAACACTCATATAAAGCTGGGATAGAAGTGTTTGAAGAAATACACATATAATTGCTTGTCACAGCTAGAGGATTTGCCTAGTACACTTAAGAATTTTAATTTTCCAACTTTGGATGTGGTTTGACCTACCAAGGATAGGGGAGATAGAAGCCTTTAAAAGGAAGCCTTCAGTGTTTAGTTCACAAAGTATGCTATAATATAGTGATTCTCAACCTGTGGGTCCCCAGATGTTTAGGCCTTTGACTCCCACAAATCCTCACAGCTGGTGAACTGGCTGGGATTTCTGGGAGTTGTAGGCCAAAACACCTGGGGACCCACAGGCTGAGAACCATTGCTAGGTAGCAGAAGAATCTACACTAATGTAAATGTAGGTAATTCCATGGGCATACTCTAGTTAAAAACCATAAATGAATTATGTCCTTTGTTTCCTTACTTCTATATTACTAGGAATAAATGTCCATTCTGTATTCACTCTGTACCTAAAGAACTTCGTGTCTTGTGGGATGGAGGGAGGGGGGAGCAAGGAGGGTATAAAAAGAAGGGCTAAACGCTATGGAGAGAGAGATCGGAAGTGAAAGGGGGGGAGAGAAAGGGTCTAAGTTGTAAATTGCAGCATATGTTTCATGTTTATGTCTATGTTTGATGTTTTATAGTTTTAATGGTTTAAATCAACACTTATATGTTATTGATTTAGATATGTGATATTTTTATATATATGTGAGGCTCTGAATTTGCCATTTATTATGTTGTAAACCGCTTTGAGTCCCCCCAGGGGTGAGAAAAGCGGTATAGAAATGCAGTAAATAAATAAATAATACATTTCCCTGTGGAATTCTTAACTTTACTATGGACCCCCTTTAAATAGCTTTTGTTGCCACAGATCACCAAGACTCAGCTCAAGATTTAAAGCTCCAAAGTGCATTAAATGTTTATTTAAAGTCTTCAGATTTGGAGACAAGGGAGAAATAACTAACTGCACACACTACCATTACACTATTCTTACTGGAATGATCCCATACAAATGATGGTGATGATAGCAATAATAACCCACAGTCACCTACGTACTCACCGCCAGTACATGAAACTTGGAGGATAATCTTACTCAGACAATGAAAAATTGCCTAAGTAGCAAGTAATAATAATTTCTGAACACTGAACCATGGCCAAATATTACTTTTTAATTTAATTAATTACTGTAATTAATAGCAGAAGCTTGTATTCTGAGTTTTAAGTATGTTTCTCAAATGATTTCTGTACTTATTTTTAAGATAAATGAGAGCAGAGAGGGATTTTTGCACAAGTATGCCACTATAAAAAGCATCAATAATTTCATTCCCTTCTTTGATAGTGCTGGAAAACTGATCAGATTTCCAAATCTTGATTCAAGATCCATATTTGATTGGATTGGATTCAAAAAATTCCAAACAGAATTCAGGCCCAGTTTGAAACACTGATTCAGAGCCTTTACTGGATCAAGTGGGCAGAATTTCCTGGATAGACAGTTCTGTTGAAACATTACCACATGGAAGTAATCACAGGCTCACTGAACAAAAGGTATTCCATGAATTCCAAATGGTGTACTACTAACATCCAGGGTGAGAGCATTTCACGGGGAACACAACTTTTCCTGTACTCTGCTTTACTGCTGACAACAAGTCCTGCCATTTTTTTAACAAATAAAGTAATGCCCGTAGAGCTGCTAAAATCTTACAACGAATAGTCATTCAACTGATAACTTCTTTAATCAATCTGCTGCCAAATGCTATTTGATATATACTTCACCAGTTGCTGATATAGCAGGATTTCACTGCTATTCATTTTTATAATAAGGGTGAGACGTATTCAACACCCTCTCTTGGTCTTGGAATAGGTATTACCATATTTATTCAATTATATTGTACCATCAAATGTAATGCACATCTCAATTTTGAAGGTGTGTATTTAAAAAAAGGATTTGCTGTTGAATGTAATGTGAGGTACCAGTGGACGCAAAAAGGTTGCTGGGAAGCTGTGTCCCATCGTAGGACTGGTAAGAAGCTGGCAGTGTCCCTGAAAAGGCTGTTGGGAAGCCGCACTTAAACCCACCCATGCAATTGGACAAGAGATCCTGGCTGGGGACAGAGGAGGGAGAGATGGCTGTGGTCGCAAGAAGGCTGGTGGGAAGCTGGTGGTGGCTGCGAAAAGGCTGGTGGGAAGCCAAACCCCTCTGCTGACTTCTCACCAGGCCTGATGGAGGGGCCTAGCTTCCCATCAGTTTTTTTGTGGTCACTGCCACCTCTCCTTCTTCGTCCTCAGCCAGGAAATCATACCCAATGGTGCAGATGTGTTTATGAGTGTTATACTAACATGCCATCATGTTTAATGTGTACTTCAATTTTGGCAATGCAATTTAGCAAAAACAAAAGGTGCTCTTTATTATTTATTTGTGATTACATCCATTCGTGGTTGAGTATACAGGGTGTTTTTAAAAGATGAACCTATAACTTTGTTGTCATGAACTTCCCATAAATGAGACTCTTACCTCTTGAATGGATGGCACATAGAGTTTCAAATTATTACTGCTAGATGCCTCTCCTGGTGTACAAACAGATGGTGACCCTACAACATTTGAAAGATGGTGACCCTACAACATAATTTGCAAACTAAGTTGGTGGGAACATAATAAAGGGCCTTCTTGGTGGCTGCCTCTCTACTTTGGAACTCCCTGCTCAGGGAAAGTGAAACCTGTATTAAAGACAAACCACATTATTTAAAAACAAAGCCATTAATTACAGTCACCAGTAAAAACCAACATAGGGTGGATTACATGATTTATGCAATCCCATGCATAGTAAATAGTAACACAATATATTGAATCACTTCTTATTGTTGTTCATTCGTTCAGTCATTTCTGACTCTTCGTGACCTCATGGACCAGCCCATGCCAGAGCTCCCTGTTGGCCACCCCCCCCCCCCCACCGCAGCTCCTTCAAGGTCAATCCAGTCACTTCAAGGATGCCATCCATCCATCTTGCCCTTGGTTGGCCCCTCTTCCTTTTTTCTTTCATTTTCCCCAGCATCATTGTCCTCTCTAAGTTCTCCTGTCTTCTCATTATGTGGCCAAAGTACTTCATCTTTGCCTCTACTATCCTTCCCTCCAATGAGCAGTTGGGCTTTATTTCCTGAAGTATGGACTGGTTGGATCTTCTGGCGGTCCAAGGGACTCTCAGAACTTTCCTCCAGTGCCATAGTTCAAAAGCATCTATCTTCCTTCGCTCAGCCTTCTCTATGGTCCAGCTTTCACATCCATAGTGACTATGGGGAATACCATTGAATCACTACAAATAATAAATAAGGGAGGTAAATTTTATTTAAAACATGCATAGGACCATCCAGCATCAAATTGTCCTCCTAACACTTCTGTTTTCTATTGTGGGGCAGCAACAGTAGTATTAGTTACTTGGTGGTTGTAGAGAGCACAGCTTTCCGTTCTGCAGTTTTCTACCCCAACTGGAACACGTAGGAGAAAATATACAATCTGATCTGGATTCAGTCTATATGAAGACCCTACTGTCCCATTTCAACCTGGCTGGGCTTCAAAACATTTGGAGGAGATCCTCCTCTCATAGTATATCTACACTGCAGTTTGACACCACTTCAAATGTCTTCATTCCATGCCAGGCTAAAGACCTTCTAAAACTTCTAAACTGAATTAATTCTGTAATGTAGCTCCAACTTTAGTCTCACAGGCACATCTTGTGAGAATGCATAACCAATACTTTTTCAGTGGCTGCTCCCAGCCTGTGGAACTCCTTTCCTACACTGACTAGGCAGCGCTCCCTGTTATCCTTCTGCCTGCAGGCAAAGACCTTTTCATTCAAGTGAACATTATTCAGGTGGCAGGTAGCAGAGGAAAGGGCTTTTAATGGAGTAGTGCTATGCTATTCAATTGCTGTGGGTTTTTTTTTAAATCCAATAGTGTTTAATATCTTTACTTGTCTAATTGTGCATTGACATTATAACTTCTGCATATTTTCATCTATTTTAACCCTGAGAAGTACTCAGAGTGCCTGTCCTGGAAGAAAGTCAGGATATAAGCCAAACATATTGTGCCATAGTATAGTGTCTTAATACCATAATTTCCTTGATAATGTTTTAACATTATAAGCTTTTGCTTCTAATCTGACATGCTCTTATTTTTATCTATGTTGTGAAATACCTTAAATTGCCTAGTTCTGGCAGAAAGGCAAGGTATAACTCAAATAAATAAATACAAAATAACTTTCCTGATTTGCTTTATTCCTAACTCACATTGCATCATTAGATGCATCAAAAAGAGGTCGCAGTCACTAACCATATTCTCTATATGTTACATAGCATTTTAGGTGTGAAAATAGAAGTACGTAACTCTTGGGAGCCTGACCATAGAAACTGTAATACTGTTCCCATTAAATGAAGCTTAAACAGCAACTATTACTGAAAAAATGTCTAAATAGATATAACAGGAAAAGCTTTCCTTTGCTGGAGTATATGGATCTTGGTTTTTCTGATGGACCCTAGACATAGGTCAAACTTTGGTCCTCCCTGCTTCATAAACATCATAGACATTTGGAGGGTCTCTCTTTAATTTCATTTATAAAATAAGTCAGAACTGTGGGCACCTTTGATCTCCTCCTCAGGAAAGTACAGAAGAGAAGAACATGTTGCTAAGCAACTGTGTGCAGTAGAATGAAACTTGTGGAAATCGGGAAGAAGGCGGAGGGAGCGAGGAAGGAATGAATGGTCCAAAATTGCAAAGAGAATGAAGCAGCAATATATGCAGCACAGCAATCACTTAAAAAAACTTTCTAAGAAAATAAGAAGACATGACAAACTCAAGTACAAAAATCTCACATCGGCACAACCTTAGCCTACACTCGAGGAAAACAATGACAGAAATAAAGCACATCAGGTTGTCTCCACCACAGCTTTGTATTTGCAGAGGAACCTGGATTTTATTTTAGTTCTTTTTACAGTAGGCAAAAGTTATTTTTAGCTGAACTCACTATCGTTCAGCAGCGTGAGTGTCAGGCTCACACGCTGAGATGCTCCAACATATGCATCTAGGGATTTTGGCTCAGTCGCTGTGTTATCTTTGATTTTTTTATGCAACACACTATAGTAGTTCTTTAGGCATGTGATGGGGCCCCTAGGAGAGTTTAGGACTGGCATAAATGCTCTTGCCCTACAGTTAGGCAGAGTGATATAGCTGCTTCAGGCAGCAAATTTGGGATGCCACAAAAGGATAGCAAATTAAAATTTCCATTTGTTATTACTGCTTGCGGCTGCCAAAGATGGCATGAAGGGATTTTGTTCTGCCACATGGCCAAAGAAATTATGCTGGCTTTTGTTATTATGCACAATTTTGTTTGCAGCTTCATCTGTGGCAGCAAAACGTCTTGTGTCAATTCTGAATTTATTTTATCCCATGTTTACTCATTGCCAATACGCTACCCTTCTTTGTTCAGGCCTCACCCAATAACTCTGTCCAGCAGAGCTATGTTCTTTTTATTTTACTATTTTGCCAGAGGATTATTGTTGTTGTTATTATTATGATTATGATTATTATTATTCCTAGAAAGATGCAGTCTTAAAGAACATGTGAGGCCATACGACTCTTAGACTTCAGTGTTATTCTTTTCGTCTGAAAGTATAAGTGACTGAAATTAGTACAAAGCATTTCAAAGGAGTCATGTACAGGATTACATGGTGGGGTTCCCTTTGAGCTATTTTCCTCTAACACAAAAGACAATGGATTCCCACAATCACAACAAACACTACAAGTCGTAGTACTATTTTCCTCTAAGCCAGAGTGAACATGCTCTGGATCCCATTGGCCCACACCAGCCAATTTTAGATTTATCCAGGGCTCTTGAGGACTGTAGCTGCATGACCGCTGTTTTGGTGGCAAGAAGTAACATTGAGTCATTCCCAGTTTACTTTTTTTTAATCTATTTGTTCTTTGGACTGGGGGAGAGTCTTTCTTTTTCAGGTGGAAGATTCCCAGGACAGTATATTTTATTGCTTTAAAGGTACTTCAAGTTTTTTTTAGCCAAATAGGCTAAAAATGACAGGAGTAGTGAAGACTTCAGGGTCTTCCAAACATAGATTCCCAGAAGGAGGTCTGTGGCTTGTATTAATGTTGCTATCCCAAGAATGGGAAGGTCCAGTCCTGGCATGCTAAAGCTCCGATGTTCCAAATTGAAGACACACAGAGATGGGTGCCATATCAGGGGTTTTTATTCTTCAGTGATCAGGGGAAGGTTCCCAAATCTGACATGCTCTTATAGTGGAGCCCACCCGTATTTTATCATATGATACAAACAATGTCATTTGCTCTTGTTGGCTCAGTGTATACAATTTGTTTCTCATTGTTTTCATGTACATACATTTTAGAATATTGACAACTGTGATTGGCAGATCATGTATGGCAGGAATTTCAGTAAAGTTTTATTGGTGATTTCAAGTTGTGGCCTGCTGGTAATGTCCCATTGCCCTTCCGTGGTCTGCATTTTTCACAGAAGGCAAAGGGTGACAGGGAGAGACAATGGTGGGTGATGATGGGGCATTCGAATTAAGAGGGGTAGGTCACCCCTAGGAGATGGGATTTCCTTGTCTCCTCTCAATGGGACAATGGGGAGTTGCACCTGGGTGATAAGATTCCCAGTCTCTCTTAAATAGGATTATTCTATTTGCCAAATGCTTGTCTGCCAATCAGAGGTTTGGTTATTGTCTTAATCTGGAACTTTCTGTGCTTCACATGTGAACCTGCTATTATTTTGTTGAGAGAGGGATAGGCAGGGCTTTTTGTGCCCTTAGGGGAGGTGGTGCTCTGAACTGTCATTTTGACTTTTGATTTTTGGACAACAATATCACCAAGTGACCCTTAAAAAAGGAGACCTGTCCGGTAGGTAGAGCATCCCACCCAAGACTTGTATATATAGTTGGCAGTTATTTGGAATGAGTAATACTATCAGAAGAAACAGAATACTACCATCCCCCTTCTCACACTATACAATTATATCAATATGGTTCTACTTTAACTTCCATGGAAACCTGGAGTCTAGTAAGGAGAATTTGGAATTCTCAGCTGGAGAACTCCAGTACCTCACCAAATTAGGTGCTCCATACAATGCAGCCAGGGAAGTTAAAGCAGAACCATAGTACTAACATTGTGGAGCGCAGGAGTGCAAAAACACTATAGAAGATATATTGGGAGATTTTGAAAAGCAATTTAGTAATAAACGGACACAGAGACTATTTAGGAGGCATCTAAACTGCAGAATGAATGTAGCATGACACCATGTTAACTGTCTTAGCTCAATGCTATGAAAACCTGGGAGTTATAGTTTTACAAGATCTTTAGCCTTTTTGCCGAAAGTTCTGAGGCCTTACCAAGCTACAGCTCCCAAGGGTCTATTGCATAGAACCATGGCAGTTAGAACTGGTATCAAACTACATTAATTCCACAGTGTAGATGCACCCTTAGTCACATCTCTCCTAGTGCAATGCTGAATATGAGTTACATGTCCCTTTCTGACCCTGCAATCTATATATTAAAATTGCCATGTAAAGAAGCATTTTCAGATGTTTCTCTCCAAATGATAGAAGGCCTTACCCTTTTGGAGATTTATCAGCTCTTGACCACCTCCTCACAAGGTGAATTTAGCATGCTAGGATGCTTCCTCCTTGGAACCCCACACCTCCAATCACACGACATATGGTGGGACTTCATGGAGGAAGCTTCCTGGCAGCATGGCAAGATGCTTCCCTAGGAACATGGGAGGTTCCCTGTGTTCCATAGACAACCACGGGGCCGTGCTGCAACGCTTCCCCACATGGAATGGAAAAGTGTCAGGTGAGGGCAAAGTGGGACATGGGGTGCCAGGATTGCCCTGTTGATTGGCCACGGATGGTGATGAGGTCCTTTGGAACATCATTGACAAGCATAGCAATACTTTTACATTCATGTAATATTTACCCAGAGGGTTTCAACCACTTTACATTCTCAAGCTCGGACTGCACAGGCAGAGAAAAAAAAGTTGTAGATTTGTGAGGCAAATGAAGGGATGGTACCACCTTGTATTAAAAAAACTTGTATAAAACCAACAGTGTCCTTGCAAATTAAAAGCTGTCATATTAGGCTAAAGATTATAATCAGTTAGTAACCAAGAATACTGGTTTTTCATTTCTAATTAAGATGGAATAATACATAGAAAAATTAATATTTGGATTACAAATTCCATGATAGTTGTAGGATTCTGGCAGTTGTTATTTAAACATTTTTTTCCAAGTTATGTTCTGAATCACTTTCACACACAAATGCATATAGGTAGTATGATATGATAAAGTGTGCTCTATCACCTCTATAACTGATAAATTCATTCTGCTCCACATGTAAACTGGGCCTTTGACGCATAATGTGGTGGAAGGCATGTTGAGGCTGAGAGAACATTAGCTTGTGTTGAGCAAGACACAATGCCACACTTCCTACTATCTGCTTTGAGCAGGGATGGGAATCATGTGATCTATAGAGTGCATGCAGCCCTTGGGACTTGGCAGCTGTTTTTAGGGTGGGGGAAAAGCTCAACATTGACAGGCAAGTCATAATTATTTTATATAAAATAGTGAAAGCTCAATACATTACATTAAAGGAACTGTCACCATCCAACTGAAGGTGGTAACAATCTGAGCACCTTGAAAACATTAGCAAATCTGTTGACATTTGCCACAGCATTTAATTCACTGTCTTAATACAACTACAGTTGACACTTTGGTTGTTGTTAATTGCCACTATGTTGACTCTGATTTATGTCAACTGTATGAATAAGAGATGTCCAAGTCTCTCTGTTATCAACAGTGCTGCTCAAGTCCTGCAAACTCAAGCCATGGCTTCTTGATTAAGTCTGTCCACTTGTAACTAAGTCTCCTTATTTTCCTGCTTCCTTCCATTTGATAAGGATTATTGCTTTTTTCTAATGGGTCTCATCTTTTCTAATGAGTGCAGTAATTAGTGGCCACTTTTTCACACTTCTCCAAAGAAGAAAAGGGGGAAAGAAGAGGGCACAGATCTGTATAACATGGCTACATACTGATTTGTATGCATAAACATTTAGAAATAATTACTATCTTTTAAAGAAAAATACACTGCAGCTACCACAGTGGGAGATTTTGACCTTATTTGTTTTGCTGCAAGATGTATACAAAGTACCTCTTGTCCTAGTATAGGTCCTGCATTAGAACATTTGATTGCCTTGATGTATAACCTGTACTCAGGTCGAGAGGCTAACATCAAGACAAAATACGGAAAAATGGAATAGCTTCCATTTGGAAAGTAGGTCAGGCAAGGATGCACTCTAGCTGTTTAACTTGTACACTGAACATATCATACATAAAACAAAACCCGATTGGAGAAAGAAAGTATCAAAACTGTAGGAAGGAACATCAAGAATTTAAGATATGGCAGTCCCAAGGTACGAACAAGATTTGTTCTTAAGTTGAATTTGTATGTAAGCCAGAACAGGTACATTTTTAAGTGTTACTCCAGCCAGTATATACATATATAAGACGTTGGATCACATAGGGAAGAGTTAACACCCCTGTGGTGTATCTTTTGCAGTCTGTGTCCCTGTTCAGAGGATTTCACCTCACTTTCTGTTCCTGCAATAATTAGATTATGAAAAAAATTGGCTTGTTGTATAAAAAAGTATTGGTGAGAAAGCTTCAGTCGAGACACCTTTTCCTCATGATAATTCTTCCAGGAGTGAATTTCCCATCCGAGGGGTAAATTTCTCTCATTTCTGGTTGACTCACACTCATTCTTAACTATGAGTCATTTGTAAGTTAGATGTTTGTAACTCAGGGGCTGCCCATACTAATAAAAATAGCGTTGACTTGGAGCACTTATTAAAGAAAGTCAAGGAATAAAGTGCAAAGGGCAAGTTTAAGGTTGATCATTAAGATATGAACATTAAGAGAACAAAAATAATTATCAGAGATGGTTTGCATAACTTTAAAGTTAGACATGAAGATATTGAAATAGTTCAAGATCTTCCATACCTTGGTTTAATCATTAATCAGAATGAAAACTTCAGTCAAGAAATCAGGAGAAGATGGCTACTCGGAAGGAATTGCACAAGATCCTGAAGTGTTAACATATATCATTGAATACAGAAGTTAGGATTTCCCATTTTATGTGTGGTTGTGTAAGTTGGACAGTGAAGAAAGCCAATAGGAACTTAATCAATTCATTTGAAATGTGGTTCTAGAGATGATTTCTATGGATACTATGGATGACTAAAAAGACAGATCATTGGGTCCCTAGAGTAAATCAGGCCTGAACTCTTCCTAGAAGCCAAAAAGGCTAAACTTAGGCTGTCCAATTTTGGAGTTATCATTAAAAGGCATGACTCACTAGGGGAAAAAACCAATTATACTTGCCAACTTTAGCAGGAAAAGAAGAAAAGAGGAAGATTGCACTACATGTGGAAAGACTAAATCAGAAAGGTCTCTCATTCATGGGGAGAAATATATTCAAGAGTAGTCATGTTGACCATACAGAAAAATAAAACAGAATATAGAAACCACAAAAGAACGATAGCTTTATTGGCCAATCAAAATGCATTTTGTGCATTATGGTTGGCCAATTGCATTACTCTTGTCAGTTTGGGTTTTGTTGTATTTTTCCTTCATAAGGTCACCTTCGGTTAAATTTGGCTTCAGGTCAGTTAACATCAAAGGAGCTTACTGCTGATGGGAAACTCTGCTTCTCTTTTTTTTTCTCTTTCAGTCAGATCTGGAATGGGCACAGTTGATCTTCGAGGGTACCCCATCTGGAATCCAGACTTTGAGGACTCCTCTGAAGCAGGCATCTGTGGAAAGCAATGCCTGTAGTTTTGTGTAGTTGATATGTTGTACACAGTGGGCAGGCAGCAGTGGCACAGAAAGCAAAGCAATAGGGCAGAGAGAAAGTAGAAGGAGAGAAAGTAAAATAGGGGCATCAATAGTGAGGGTACTAGAGCTGTTACATCTCCAATAAGAGAGCTGAATCTACTGTATAGTTAAATACATAGTTTAAAAATGGAATTTGATTCCACAAGATGTAGTAAACAACACCTTCTGCACCAATATGAATGACTTTAAAAACAGATTCTGAAACGAGAAAGCCATTGACAGCTGCTACTCAGAATGGTTATATATTGCCTCCGCACAGCCAGTGTGAAGTAGTGGTTTAGGTATTGGACCATGACTTTACATCTCACATTCTCAGTTCACAGGAAAGCAAACAATATCTGAAAGATCTTTCTAAGATAAGTTGGCTTAAAGCCAACAGCAATGATATCAGAGGAAATTTGCCTCTCCACACAATTTGTTGGGGGACACAATTGAATAGCTGCTAATGGGTTTGTGTCCCTTAGGCCATTGGAATATAGCTTCGCTGGATGAGGTAGGCTTTGGTCTGACCCAGCAGGACTCTTCTTGCATTGTTGCTGAATTCATCACTTGGCCGATCCCAACCCGTGAGGAATGTGATGACATCATTGAAAATGAATCCCATCCAAACTGATACTTCTTGCATTAATCAGTGCCTTTTCCCAACAACTCTATAAAAAGTTGTGTAAAGGAAGTAAGTAGAAAAAGTTATGTAAATGAAGTATATGCTGATGGAAATTATTCTGTCGTTCAACTCAGTCCTACAGATAAATCTCCTCCTTCCATTATAGTTCATACTTCGAAGGACAAACCACAGAACTACTTCAAAGTATGTCAGACTATCTAGTACCATAATCTCATTTCAAATGGCAAAGTCTTTAAAGGCTGGATCTACACCGCCCTATACTCCAGTTTCAGAATGTCATTTAACTGCTTGAAACTGTATTATATCAGTCTACAATGTCTTATAATTCAGATCAATGCAGTAAATCCACATTCTGAAACTGGATTATAGGGCAGTCTAGATCCAGAATTATACATCAGATCTTAGTTTGTACTGGAATTCAAAATATACTTTCTGTTTCATATACCATCTTCAAAATGCATTCAAATTAAGTGGAGGTTTGCCTAAATCCAAAAGACCATCTTATTCTAGCATTGTTTGCCTGTCATAATGTTTATGAATTGTTGCCATCTAATGTATGGGGCTTATCTGCTTAGGAAATTTCCCTTCTTCCTGTTCAAAAGTCTAGATGGAAATTAAGTGTGGGAGGTTAAAGTGATTATAAAATCTGTCATTAATGGTCTTATAGGGAGGCATTCTTCAGATAAAAGGTTGGCAAGTCCTCCACCACAACTATGGTCAACTTCCAGCAGAGGTTGACCATAGAACTGTGCTGAGCAACCTAGAGATTGCTAGAAATATGTTCTCTGTAAGCAACTGGGTATGTTTAGCTTGGAGAAAAGGAGAGATGGTAACCATGTTTTAATATTTGAAAGGATGTTACACTGAGGAGGGGCCAGGGTTGTTTTCTGCTGTTCCAGAGATTAGGGGCACTTCTAGACAGTGTCAAAATGCGGATTTTAAAAGTGGGGCAAAATATCCCTGGACCCGACAGCAATTCCACACACAAAACTGTCAGTCCCGGGAAATGCTCCCGTCCCATCTTCATGCCTTCCTTTGAAGCAGATTTTACAAGTCCACAAGATGGAGGGGGGAATGGAGGACATCCGCCAGAAGTTGTTTTTTTAAAAACAAAAAAAAAAATACTCTGAGACCTCACATGTGCTCATGTCGATATCCTAATGTACACACAAGCAGATTTCTTATTCCCTCTTTTTACACAATTTTAAATTCGAGCTGTTTAATATTATAAACATTAGACCAAAGGAATAGTTGCCGCGAGTTCTAACTGCTTTCCAACCATGCTTAGATTGAGCCACTTGTGTGTCCATGGCTCCATTTTTTTTGACAGCCCAATCAACTGTTTCGGGCTTTTAAAACATGCACGTGTACTGGAGCAGTACACACAGGCAAGCTTGGAAGAAAGTCACGTGTTTTCCATGACTGCAGAAATATGCAGTCATGCAAAGGTGCACATTTTAGAGTGGTATCAGGTTTTAAGCGCTCCTTTTAAACACGTGCTTTTCAGCTGTTAACCCAATTCTCCCCACACTTTCCCCAAAAGTCATTTAGCCACCACCCCATTTTATCCCGGTTTCTTCTGGGTTTTAAGGCATGTCATAGAATAATAGAATCATAGAGTTGGAAGAGACCTGGTGGGCCAGGCAGTCCAACCCCCTGCCAAGAAGCAGGAAAATTGCATTTAAAGCATCCCCAACAGATGGCCATCCAGCCTCTGTTTAAAAGCCTCCAAAGAAGGAGCCCCCATCACACGACAGGGCAGAGAGTTCCACTGCTGAACAGCTCTTACAGTCAGGAAGTTTTTTCCTAATGTTCAGATGGAATCTCATTCCCTGTAGTTTGAAGTCATTGTTCTACATCCTAGTCTCCAGGGCATCAGAAAACAAGCTTGCTCCCTCCTCCCTATGACATAGCTATCATGTCTTCTCTCAGCCGTCTATTCTTCAGCTCTTTAAGCCACTCCTCATAGGGCTTGTTCTCCAGACCCTTGATCATTTTAATCTCCCTCCTCTGGACACATTCCAGCTTGTGAACATCTCCCTTCAATTGTGGTGCCCAGAGTTGGACACAGTATTCCAGAAGTGGTCTAACCAAGGCAGAATAGAGGGGTAGCATGACTTCCCTGGATCTAGACACTATACCCCTATTGATGCAGGTCAAAATCCCGTTAGTTTTTTTTGCCGCTGCATCACATTGTTGGCTCATGTTTAACTTGTCCACAGGGACGCCAAGATTTTTTTTCCACATGTACTGCTGTTGAGCCAGGCACCCCCCATTCTGTATCTTTGCATTTCATTTTTTCTGCCTAAGTGACAAATCTTGCATTTGTCACTGTTGAGCTTCATTTTGTTAGTTTTGGCCCATCTCTCTAATCTGTTAAGATCGTTTTGAATTCGGATCCTGTCTTCTGGAATATTGGCTATTCCTCCCAATTTGGTGTCATCTGCAAACTTGATGATCATGTCTTCTAACCCTTCATCTAAGTTATTAATAAAGATGTTGAAATGATGTTTTAATTGGTTTTGATATGGATTTTTATTATGTGATCTTAAATGTTTTTAATTGATATGTATGTATGTATGTATGTTTATGGCATCTAATTGTTGCCAATCTGTATGCCGCCCTGAGTTGCCTTCGGGCTGAAAAGAGTGGGATAAAAATGCTGTAAATAATAAATAAATAAATAATTGTGCATGTCTCTTTTGAGTCTTTGTCCAGTTAGAAGTTCTTTGGACAACCATTCTGGCTTCTTTGCACTTGCCCTATTTTTTCTCTTTGTTGGCACTGTTTGCAATTGTGCCTTGAGTATTGCACTCTTGAAAAACTCCCATCCATCCGTAACTCCCCTATCTTTTAGTATTGGCATCCACAGAATGCTGCTCAGTATTTCCTTCATTTTTTGGAAGCCAGCTCTCCTAAAGTCCAGAATGCAGGTTTGACTTGTCTTCAGGCATGTAGCCGGGGGGGGCTTGGGGGGCTTCAGCCCCCCCCCCCCGAAATTCTCATGGTGGTTCGCGAAAAGGCCTTACTGGTGCATTATTTAAACTGTTATGTTTATTCATATCATGATCTGATCACCATACTCAATATATCCCATATACATGGGGGTATTGGGGTAATGATACAAAAGGTTTGCTAGGGTAAACCCTCTTTCACTCAGACTCAGCCCACCCCCAAAACTCACCCCCCCCCTGAAACCCCCCCTGAAAATTTTTTAGCCCCTCCCCCCCGAAATGAAATCCTGGCTACGGGCCTGCTTGTCTTAGTTTCAGCCTTCCTTCATTTCGTAAACTGCAGGAGCACATAGACACTTGCCTCTGTGTAGAAAAGCCCTAGGACACAGAGCAATAGACTTCAAATTGTGGAGGGAAATATTCCACCTAAACATTAAGAAGAATCTCCTGACAGTTAAAGCTGTTACTAGCTATTCAGCAGTGGAACCTGCTGCTGCTTCAGAACATACCAAAGTCTCCTTACCTCGGTGGTAACCCACCGCCTGTGGAATGCTCTCCCTAGTGAAATTAGATTGGCTTCATCCCTTCTCTCTTTTAGAAAGAAGCTCAAAACATGGTTTTGGGACCAGGCATTTGGACAGTAGGTTTGGCAGTATTCACAATGTTTGAACTCTGACAAGAACAGGCTTTGGACTGAGTTGTTGGTCGCTAAAGCAGATCTGGATTCAGCTATATGACGAATAATAATGTTTTAATGTATTTTAAGCTAATGTTTTATCTCTTGCATAATGTTGTTGTAATATTTTTGTATGTGTTGGCATCAAATTGCTGCCATTGTAAGCCAACCCTGATTTCTCCTTCAGGGGTTGAGAAGGACGGGGTAGAAATGTTGGAAATAAATAAATAAATAAATAAAAATATCTGGAGATTTTTGAGTATAAGTTGGATAGCCATTTGACAAGACTACTTTATGTGCTCCTGCATGGCAGAATGTCGTTAGACTGGATGGCCCTTGGGGTCTCTTCCAAATCTAGAATCCTCTCCTGACATATAGAGGGCAATTTATAAGTCCAATAGCATCTACCACTCATGGTGCCCAGAACTAGTATTAAAAACCATGTTTGCACCTGTTGTTATTACCTACGGAAGAAGGTCTATTGAATCAAACAAAGCTTTCATAGGTCTGCTCGATTTGGGAGAAAAAATAGGCTTTGTGCTCTTTTATGTGTGTGTGTGTGTGTGAGAGAGAGAGCGTGTGTGTGTGTTTGTGTGTGTGATGCATTCTTCAGATTCTTCTGTAAATCTAATTCAAGATTGATTTATTTTCAAGTGAGCATGCAACTCAAAGAGACTGACTAGGAAGTTAACATTTTCAAAATGGGATATTAAAAAAAACCTCAGCTAAATTCAATGGATCAGATATGGTATCGTTGTTTTTGCAAAAATTGTTTATTTAGTGCACTCCATGTACAATGCATATTTTATTGTCATGATGTGTCTAAAAAACAGTTTGCACAGAATTAAATCAGAAGGTAAATTATCACCCTTATTTCTTGCATGTTGTATACAATTCATTCATTTGGAACACCTTGAATCTATTAGGTGCTGGATAAAAAAAAATACCTTTGCCCATAGGCATAAAAATCCATAGGTTCAAGTTATTATACAGTATGGATTTCCTCCCACAAAGCATCCATGGCAAATAGATAGCTATAGCATATTTTTCCTATGCTACAGGATACACTTGCACCAGATCCAAAAGTATATTTATTTTGAAAGAAAAAGTCAAGTTCTCATTAAAATGAACATTCAATGGGCTGGGACACATTTCCAAGTGAGTGCATCTGGGACTGCAACTTTAGATGTTAAGAGAGTTTTAAATATTAATAACCACATGCATAAATATGTGGCTACTTTCCTTCATCTGTAATTCTGTAGCTGACTGTTTAGTTTCAACTAAAATAATGAAAACTCTGGAAGGCTTGCTTATATGCAGAAGGCACATAAAGTCAATAAGAATATTTTGGTTGAATGAATAGTGGGTTTTAAAAATATTTATGTAAATTTAGGGATGATTTACATCTACATATTTCCACCTCTTTTTCAACTTTGCCTTTGAGAACTCCAAAGAAAAAAACAACAAATAATTTTAAAAATATGAAC
The DNA here is from genome assembly GCF_037176765.1 of Anolis sagrei. Lineage (NCBI taxonomy): Eukaryota > Metazoa > Chordata > Lepidosauria > Squamata > Anolidae > Anolis > Anolis sagrei. Next base: position 61,904,527 of record NC_090022.1, on the reverse strand, counting down.
TTTGTCAGTGTAACCAGAAAGAAAGAAAAAACACAAGCAAAAGTACCAAGTTTCATTTGCATCCAAACAGAGCTGCCTATTCAGGATTATTCAATGCCCTAGGACTTCAAGGCCAAAGCCTGAGACCAAAGGAGGGCCCTGGTAATATCATTATGGTCCCATCTACACTGCCATATAATGCAGTTTGAAGCTGCACTGTATGCTGAGTGTAGACTCAGGGTGTTTCCACACTGCCCAAAATGCAGAATGAATAATCATTAAACATGATGATTTGTGCCCCATTTTGCAGCCTCACATGCTGGCAAACCCCTGCCCCATTGGCGGAGGGTGGAGTGAGGAGGGATGGCCAGACATCCCCACCTGTGCCGATGTGGTCTCTGCTTGCAGGGGGGAGGGGATGACAGTGTCTCCCTCCCTTCCCTGCCCCCTGTTTCTCCTATGAAATTAGGAATATACCTCCTTACTTTCTCCGGAGGCTGTGTTGCTCCTGGCTCTTTGTCAGCCTGATACAATGAGAGCTTTACAAAAGTTGTGGGGCGGGGGCATCCTACTCCAAAGCTCCTGTAGCGTCTTGTTAATGCAGAGCCAGGAGTGCCAGAACCCCAGAGAAGGTAAGAAGGCTTTTTCTTAATTTTGGGAGGGAAACAGGGAGCAGGGAGAAGAGGGAGACACTACTATCCCACCTCCCTGGGAAGCCTGAGCCCAGAGAGTATGCAATCGCTGTGGAGACTGCCATCAGGTATTGCATATGGGGAACCCCAAAAGTGGTCCCCACAGCCACTCTCTGACCTTTGCTGGTGTTTTTTAACCTGGGATAAATCTGAAATAATAGGTTTATCCCAGGTTAAATCACATTAGCTTGATATGCTGTTTGGATGCCCCAGGTTAATGCGATTACCACCTTACATGATGTGGCAGTGTAGATGGGCCATCATAAAATGCAGTTCATTGTAGTTAAAGTTTAATGTGACTCCTCTTTTCTGGCACACACTCTTACTTTAATTCCTCAAATCCAGGCAGATTATTTGTTCATTATGTAAATCATGTGGGTCATGAATGGGTTGTCCAAGACACATGCAGCGCAGGTATGCACAACTCTGATTTCCTGCTCTGAAGCTTTAGAAACTACTGTTATATAGCATTATGATTCCACTTGAAGTGCTATAGATGCATCATATACAATCCTGGAATTTATAGTTTCGTCAGATGCACCAGAGAGGCACTCTTTGGCTGAGAATAGAACCAGAGCAATTAAAATGGAAACATAGTGATATACCTTGTTATATTTTCATTAACAAAGTAGAAGTGTTCCTGGTCATTACTTATTCAATGAAGAAATAACATGGAATGATTAGGGACATATTCCTGTACTTTTATTCAAAGCTAACACTGTATACATGTCAGATGAAATAACCAAGTCAGGGAAGCTCTGCATAGAACAAAACAAATAATCATATTGTAAACCTTCTAGAAACCACTTGAACGTTTCTTCCAAAATGTATCCAGGGGTTATTTTTTCTATCCCCAACTTCCACTTTTCTTGTGATTTTCATTTTGGTGGCCATACTTATATATCCCTGTTTTAAAAAACAAACAAACTGAGATTAGCAGGTGATGTAGACCTACCTGTCCCTCCTTTCTATATAGAGGATTGCACCATCATTTAATTGGCTTAATGCTATTTTTTAAAACTGTAGCTGTGGTCCAATAGCCAACAGTCACATGCTTTTCATTGCTTCATAGGGAGTTCTTTGGCCGATAGAAACTTTGACGTGTAGTAAGTTGCCTTAAAAAAGCAAGACAGGATTCCCTTGTGTTGTGAAATTTGGTGAACAGATTGACATAGCAGTAATCATAATGTCAACAATATAACATTTCAATATATACATCTAAACCTTCCTTCTTTCTCCCTGTTGTTTGGAAGCAACAGTTTAGCTGTTCCTTAAATCTGTAGGCTTAACTTATTGGAAATTAAAATGTTCTAGGTAATTTGCCTTTGAACAACTTGGTAACAGTGCCTAATTAATAGGAAAGCGGCAGGAAGATGCAGCTACTATATATTTATGCAGGATAGAACCATGTGGTTAGAGCATAATAACAGGGATTAAATCTGTGTGGGAGAATAAGGCTCCAGAGTGCAGAGTGCTCTCATTTTATGTTACCTTCCATCACTAGATCCCCAAGTGTTGCTCAGCAAATGATTTCCTTTTGCTGTAGGTAGACTGGTGCTATAGAAAGAAAGAAAATGTATGTGGCTCCAAAGACAATGACATTCTTGAATAAAATCCAAGGATTTGGAGCAAATCATGTTGGAAACATTTCTGTATTAGACAAGACTACAATATTTGTATCTGGATAGCAATCCCAAAATTATATAAATAAATAAGATTGAATAAAAGCTTAAATAAATGGCTTTCCTTTCCTTTTAGTTAATCCATGCATAGTACAACACTGATTAAATGTCTACGCTGTTCTCTAATACAAACTAAAAAATATGGGCTGTCCAGATATTAGTCTCAGCTTAGAACAGACCCACCGAATAAATGGAATTTACGTAAGTGCTGACTTATCCTGCTTCTGTTAATTTAATAGTGAGTCTGCTGTAGCTGAAACTAACAATTTAATTTATTCTTTAAACATGCTTAATACTTCATATACAGCTTGTAAGTGAGCCTGCAATTTTGTTGCAAAATTAACACCATGATAACATGTGCTTGAGTCAATTCCAACCTGTCATTTCTTTCCTTGAAATAATCCATCTTTTCTGCATGATGAGTTTATCAAACCTGTCCCAACACACACCATTTTGTTCTTGTGGGTTTTTTCGGGCTATATGGCCATGTTCTAGAGGCATTTCTCCTAACGTTTCGCCTGCATCTATGGCAGGCATCCTCAGAGGTGAGGTCTGCTGGAACTGGGAAAAAAGGGGTTTATATATCTGTGGAATGACCAGGGTGAGACAAAGGGCTTTTGTAAGTTGGGCTAGGTGTGAATCTTTCAACTGACCACCTTGATTAGCATACAATGGGTTGACTGTGCCTGGAGCAAACTCTTCTTGAAAGATAGAATCATAGAATCAAAGAGTTGGAAGAGACCTCATGGGCCATCCAGTCCAACCCCCTGCCAAGAAGCAGGAATATTGCATTCAAATCACCCCTGACAAATGGCCATCCAGCCTCTGCTTAAAAGCTTCCAAAGAAGGAGCCTCCACCACACTCCGGGGCAGAGAGTTCCACTGTTGAACGGCTCTCACAGTCAGGAAGTTCTTCCTAATGTTCAGATGGAATCTCCTCTCTTGTAGTTTGAAGCCATTGTTCCGCGTCCTAGTCTCCAAGGAAGCAGAAAACAAGCTTGCTCCCTCCTCCCTGTGGCTTCCTCTCACATATTTATACATGGCTATCATATCTCCTCTCAGCCTTCTCTTCTTCAGGCTAAACATGCCCAGTTCCCTAAGCCGCTCCTCATAGGGCTTGTTCTCCAGACCCTTGATCATTTTAGTCGCCCTCCTCTGGACACATTCCAGCTTGTCAATATCTCTCTTGAATTGTGGTGCCCAGAATTGGACACAATATTCCAGATGTGGTCTAACTAAAGCAGAATAGAGGGGTAGCATTACTTTCTTAGATCTAGACACTATGCTCCTATTGATGCAGGCCAAAATCCCATTGGCTTTTTTTGCCGCCACATCACATTGTTGGCTCATGTTTAACTTGTTGTCCACGAGGACTCCAAGATCTTTTTCACACGTACTGCTCTCGAGCCAGGCGTCCCCCATTCTGTATCTTTGCATTTCATTTTTTCTGCCAAAGTGGAGTATCTTGCATTTGTCACTGTTGAACTTCATTTTGTTAGTTTTGGCCCATCTCTCTAATCTGTCCACATCGTTTTGAATTCTGCTCCTGTCCTCTGGACTATTGGCTATCCCTCCCAATTTGGTGTCGTCTGCAAACTTGATGATCATGCCTTCTAGCCCTTCATCTAAGTCATTAATAAAGATGTTGAACAGGACCGGGCCCAGGACGGAACCCTGCGGCACTCCACTTGTCACTTCTTTCCAAGATGAGGAGGAAGCATTAGTGAGCACTCTCTGTGTTCGTCCACTTAACCAATTACAGATCCACCTCACCGTAGTTTTGCCTAGCCCACATTGGACTAGTTTCCTTGCCAGAAGGTCATGGGGGACCTTGTCGAAGGCCTTACTGAAATCCAGGTACGCTACATCCACGGCATTCCCCGCATCTACCCAGCTTGTAGCTCTATCGAAGAAAGAGATCAGATTAGTCTGGCATGACTTGTTTTTGATGATTAGATGTCCCTGCCTGTTTTTCTCTCTGCTGTTTTTGCTGTTGCAATTTTAGAATTTTTTAATACTGGTAGCCAGGTTTTGTTCATTTTCATGGTTTCCTCCTTTCTGTTGAAATTGTCCACATGTTTGTGGATTTCAGTGGCTTCTCTGTGTAGTCTGACATGGTGGTTGTGAGCGTGACCCAGCATTTTTGTGTTCTCAAATAAAATGCTGTGTCCAGGTTGGTTCATCAGGTGCTCTGCTATGCCTGATTTCTCTGGTTGGAGTAGTCTGCAGTGCCTTTCATGTTCCTGGATTCTTGTTTGGGCGCTGCGTTTGGTGGTCCCTATGTAGACTTGTCCACAGCTCCATGGTATACGGTAGACTCCTGCAGAGGTGAGAGGATCCCTCTTGTCCTTTGCTGAACGTAGCATTTGTTGGATTTTCTTGGTGGGTTTGTAGATTGTTTGTATGTTGTGTTTCCTCATCAGCTTCCCTTTGCGGTCAGTGGTTCCCTTGATGTATGGCAGGAACACTTTTCCTCTGGGTGGATCTTCATCTTGACTCTCGTGGCTTGTTCTTGGTCTTGCAGCTCTTCTGATGTCTGAGGTGGACTATCCATTGGCCTGTAGAGCCCAGTTGAGGTGGTTCAGTTCATCTTGGAGGAGGTGGGATTCACAGATTCTTTTTGCACGGTCTGCCAAGGCTTTAATGATGCTTCTTTTTTGACTTGGGTGATGGTTGGAGTTTTTATGTAGATATCTATCTGTGTGTGTGGGTTTTCTGTAAATGGTGTGACCCAATTGTTGATCTGGTTTACGGATGACTAGGACATCTAGAAAAGGCAGTCTTCCTTCCTTTTCCATAGTGAACTGGATGTTTGGGTGGATGCTGTTAAGATGTTCCAGGAACCTGTTGAGTTCTTCTTCTCCATGGCTCCAAATGGTGAAAGTGTCATCCACATATCTGAACCATATAGTGGGCTTTTTGGTTGCTGTTTCAAGAGCTTGTTTTTCAAAGTGTTCCATGTAGAAGTTAGCTATGACTGGACTGAGAGGGCTCCCCATAGCTACTCCATCTTTCTGTTCGTAGAATTCATTGTCCCACTGAAAATAGCTGGTGGTGAGGCAATGGTGAAACAGCGCCGTGATGTCTTCTGGGAACCTCTGGTTGCTGAGTGCCATGGTGTCTGCAACTGGGACCATGATAAATAGAGACACCACATCGAAGCTGATCAGTTTGTCATTTGTATTTAGCTTGAGATTGCTGATTTTTTCAATGAAGTGGGCTGAGTCCTTGATGTAGTGTGTTGTGAGCCCAATGTGGCTTTGTAACTGTGCAGCAAGAAATTTGGCTAAGTCATATGTGGGGGATCCAATGGCACTCACGATGGGTCTGAGTAGGGTTTAAATAAATTATGGAGAGCCTCGTAAAAGTACTGGTGTGTTCAGGATAGCATGAATAGAGATGGTCAACCAACCAAACATGGCATAGTTCCTCCCTCTGCCTCATTCTAGACCTGCTTATGATAATACGGTGCCTGCATACTCTCTCTCATTGTGATGTCAAAATACTCTCTTTTGACAATGCTTGGATTACACAAGGAAGAGGGGAAACCTTCCATCAATCACTTCATGTGTTTTATGAAATTAAGGTACTGGATTTTAAGAGTGTACACAATTATGCAGCAGTAGATCTTGAGGCAGAAACTAGTAGAAGAGGCATAAAAAGTGAGAACTGGTAAAAACTAAATCATCTTGGAAGAGCCAAAAGCCAGAACAGTTGCAATGAAACTGGTCAGATTCATTTCCTTTATTCACTTGAGGTTTGTATTTTCAATTCCATGGCTGAGATCTTGAAGATTTTAAGCAATAAATGTATGTAAACAAGATGTGTATCCAGTAGTCCTCACAAAATTTTGCAAAAATGAACACATTTTTTCTAAACAAAATTCTATTCCAAGTGGGTTGTTGGGAGCGTGGTTCTGTTGGGAAACAAGGTATACACACTACTGGCACAATATTTTCTTTTTAGCATTGCAAATGATGACACTGACATAAAGAAAGACATGCTGGATTTTTCCAAAGGCCCTCATCTCATAGCATTGTGTACACACAGTGCCCAACCAGTTTCCTATGGGAAGCCCATAAACAGAACATGATAATGAAATGGCCCTTGATGGAAGGAGGCAGTGAGATCTGGTGAGTTCCAATGAACAGTGCAGCACCATATTGCTGACCCAAAGGCTATGGAGGCTAGGGAGTCTTGTAGCCTAAGACATCCTCATTTATAAGCTAAACACTGGTTTCATCCTTCTATAAACTGCGTACCTTATATTGTCAGTATCATAGGACACTTTTGCCCCACTTGAGCCACTGAGCCCCATGCTGGCGAGGCTCCGTGGCTCAAGTGGAGCACAAGTGTCTTACAATGCTGTGCTGAACACGAGAGGCTTCCTGTGTTCCACTGAAAACAAAAGGGCCAGTGCGGGGAGAAGTTATGTGGCAACAAACTCTTGGTCTTCAACCTATCAGATCCTGGAGATTGTCATTTGGTTAGGTGCTAGATCTCTCCAAAGTGGCAAATACTCGGTTCCATAGAATACTATTGTGGACATTAAAATGGAATAATAGAAGTATAACTCAGAATTTTATTTTTCAAATGTAACATTGGTACATTCTCATTTACCAGCACTATCCTGGTAACATTTCTGCTACTTGGTAACTTATTGCATTAGAATATAAGTCTTTCCAGTTCTTGTGATGACTTGATCAGAGAAAGAATACAAGACTTCTGATTGACTGAACCTGTACAAAAATTGTTCTCACAGCCTTGGAAGTTATAGTTAATGGGGAAGGGAAATACAATGACTATTGATACAGTATGTGAACTGCCAGGATAATAGTCCCATTAGACTTCATAAAAGCAATATTTTGACTGGACTGAGTGATTATTGCTGAATGAGGGCCAGCAAAAATAACCGCAAGGAACTGATTAGTTCTGATAGTGCCTGTTTCCTTTTGTTTTTTGAAAAAGAAAAACTATTGAAAAATTAAACTCAGATCCAAAAATAGCTGGAAAAGAATTCTGTGAAACAGAGCCAAACTTACAATTAAAAGAATTAAATGTAGTGAAGGAGTGGTCTTACATGCTGGGGAATGAAGAGAATTGGAGGACAGCATTCTATAGCCCATGGCTTTCCCTTTCCTCCCTACACAGACTTGATGCTTTGAGTTCTTGATATGGGTTGAATATCCCCTATCTGAAATATTTGGAACAGAAGTGTTTTGGATTTTGGAATACCTATATTTGCATTTGTATACATAATGAGATATCTTGGAGATGAACGGACTGACTGAGGGCCCTTCTACACATCAATTAAAACCTGAGTGAAGTGGGTTAAGGGTGTGTGTGTAAATTATGTTTAGTCAAAGTGCTGGAGGAATCAGAAGGAATTGGGTTAAGGACTGGAAAATATGTGTTTAAAAGGTTCCCTTTAATTTATTTATATTTAAATAAATTAAAACCGATACTTCCTGAGAAACACACAACTTTCCATGCCTGTGTATCCCAGCATTCATGGAAAATGCATGCTTTCCTTCACTCCCTGTTGTGTGGACTCCTCTAGAGCATGTGCATGTCTGAAAAACCCAAAACAATGGATCAGCTGTTGAGCTGTCAAGCGGAGATACGGGTGGCCCAGGGAAGCACAAGTGGAAAGCAAATACAACTCTCTCAAATTCTGTATTTTAATGTTTGTCATGTTAACCAGAGCTTGAATTAACAATTGGGGGAAAGCCAAGATCAGAGGGAACTATTTTTTAAAAAAATGCTCTGTTATGCACTGGACCTCATATACACATATGCACATCTCTGAAGTGATAAAAAAAAAAAACTTCAGCTGGATATTCCATGTCTGCCCTCCATCTTAATATGTTTCAAAAACAGCTGTGAGGCTGCAGTGGGACTGACAGGTCTGTCTTTGAAGTCCCTTTGAGGTCTCAGATTTTTAAAACTGTCCTGAGTTGCCCTTCAAAAACAGCCTTTATACAATGTTGAAAGAAAAATGCATTACATCAGCAGACACAAAGGATAAGCAAATGCAATTGAAAAGTACAAAAGAAAGCAAGGAAGTCTTAATCCAGACACAAATAAAATCTCTTACAAAGTCCCGAAAGAAACAACAGTCTTCCATCAGACAACGTGCAATGATCACTAAGTCTTTAGCAGCAGGTGCAAAGCAGGTTCCATTGGAGTGAAAGCATCAGTATCAGGGTTGTTGTTACCAGCGAAAGCTGACTGCTCCTGTTTCTGATTTATAGCCCTGAATTCCCCACACAGGTAGGGCGTCTCCCAATTAGCTCAACATTTTTTTTAGCAGCTATTCTAGCTGAACGCCATCTTTGCTCTGTCTCTTTTTGTCTCTCTAGAAATGTGGGCACTTTCAAAACCTCATCATCTGATTCTTCTTCTCCCTCCAATTCCTGAGCACTTCCCTGCTCTCCTTCCTCTTCTGAAGATGAGGAATCCCTAACAAAAACCCACTTCTTTGTTCCACATTTTGGTGCTGTCTGGAAGTGCCCAGACTGAAGGAAACAGATGATAAAGGTGGAAATGAGAAGAGATAAGAGAAACAATAGTTGAAAAAAGTGGGACAATAGAGAAAAAAGGTAGGGCAATCAGAGGTGTTCCTGCCAAATGAGAGGAATCTGAGGGCCATTCAAGACAGGCCCCAAAATGTGGGGCCTGTTGAGCTTTTACCTGAGATGCCCAAATGATGCTTCAGTTAAAAGTGAATTAATTCGGGACAAAGCTGGTAAACCCTGCTTTGTCCTGAATTAATGAGTTACCCTATTACATCTGGGCTTTTCTGAAAGGCCTGGGTCTAATGGGGTATTGGGCCTGTAGGGACTGACTACCAGGTAGTCCAATTTTCCTCTTCCCTACCCCTCAGTCTCCTGGTGCATCATTTCTATTTACCAGAAGGACTCTAGCAGTGTCTTAATGGCGGCCAGATAGGTTATTTGTTCTTTTAAGGGCTTTTTTTGGGGTGGGGGGGCTTCTGGTGTCTGGGTGTCTTTCAGGTAGTTACCAGGCAGGCCTCTAGACCCCCCCCTCCCGAAAGTCCGGGCTTTGGGGGAGCTGTGGGGACAAAAACCCACGGCGAAGCACCCTTAAGAGTATGTAATATGTCTTTAAACTGCATCTTATCTACATATATAAAAAATGCTCTGTGCATAATGAGTACCTTAAAAACAAAAGAACCAATGAACGAAATCACACCAAATTTGGCAAACAAAATGTCTCACAACACAAGGAGTGACCATCACTCAAAAATTATGATTTTGTCATTTGGGAGTTGTAGTGGCTGAGATTTATAGTTCACCTTCAATCAAAGAGCATTCTGAACTCCACCAATGATGGAATTGAACCAAACGTGGCACACAGAACTCCCATGACCAACAGAAAACACTAAAAGAGGTTGTTGGGCATTGACCTTGAGTTTAGGAGTTGTAGTTCACCTACATCCAGAGAGCATTGTGGACTCAAACGATGGATCTGGACCAAACTCTACACGAATACTCAATATGTCCAAATGTGAACACTGGTAGAGTTTGGGGAAAATAGAATCATGACATTCGGGAGTTGTACTTGCTGGGATTTATAGTTCACGTACAATCAAAGAGCATTCTGAACCCCACCAAAGATGGAATTGAACCAAACTTGGCACACAGTTCTCCCATGACCAACAGAAAATACTGGAAGGGGTTGGTGGGCAGTGTCCTTTGATTTTGGAGTTGTAGTTCACCTACATCTCGAGATCACTGTGGACTCAAACAATGGTGGATCTGTACCAATCTCTACACGAATACTCAATATGTCCAAATGTGAACACTGGTAGAGTTTGGGGAAAATAGAATCTAGAATTCGGGAGTTGTTGTTGCTGGGATTTATAGTTCACCTACAATCACAGAGCATTCTGAATCCCACCAATGATAGAATTGGGCCAAACCTCCCACACAGACCCCCCATGTGGGTCACAGCAACGCGTGACAGGGGATGGCTAGTCTTTTATAAGTTAATGCTTTTTAAACAGGATTTTATTGTCAATCTCCCCAAGATGTTTGAACATAGGGTTGGATTTTAAAAAAAACAAACAAACAACATTTTGTGGATTTAGGAGAGTTTGCACATTGTTTAGAGGAGCACCATTTTGTCCTTTGCGTGGGCCAGTACTAATTTGAACACGAGTACAAAATGAACAAACACAAATCTACATTTTACAGCCTTTAGAACAATTGCATAAATTGATCACAAATAATGTGAAAAATGAGTGTCACTTTCCAAAAACTGGCAAATATTTTGCAGTCAATCTGTTCAAGAGAACCAATCTGTTTGGTGACATATACAGTACTGAAAGGAGTAAAATGACATTGTGAAATCTTATATTAAGCAGTAACATTTTAGAGATTGTGTTTTCAAAGCCATGTTTTTGGATGGGGATAAAAAACTAACTTAATATGCTTGGCTAGGGGAATATTTTCAGCATGCAGCACCAGTATCAAATATCAATATCTGAATAGCTTAACCTTTGCTGATTCTTAAAAAAATATAATAATACATACATACATAAGCATGGATTAATATTCTACCCAGATATAACCCCTAGCATTTTAATATACAGAAAATGAGATTTCTCTTCTGTTCTCTATCTGGGAAACTGTGTTTTTGACACTTCATTCTGCTTTCAGCAATGGGGAGGGGCAGCACTATGGGTTTAGGTGCAACTTAATTCCTCCCTCTCCAGTGAGTGATAAATCTCATATGCAAATTGAGAGGGGTCATATTCCTTTAATGATCATATTCCTTTTAATGGAACAGGACTTCTGAAACCCTTTCCACCTGAGAAAATTGTATATAGGTATATAGAATATGTTTACAAATAAAATGTTTTCTGCTAATAAATCAGCATTTGCAAGACTTGTTAAACAGGCAGGTTGATTTCCCTTTTTTGTGGAGTACAGCAGAAGCATTTTCTGCAAAGTCCATTGTACTCATAAATACTGCAAGTTGTGGTTAACAGATTTGTGTAAATGGGTGGCACTCAGAAACCTTTTATTATTGCCAACTTTTTCATGACTCAAATATTAAGCCAAGGGGAACCGATTTGGGCTTGGGACCCACACTGCAGTGGTATAGAAGCAGTAGTGTAGAAAGGAACAAGCTAAGTGACAAGCAATACTTTCTAATATTTTCGCTTTTATACAGCCATTAAGGTATAGGAGGTCTCTTCAGCTTTTGCTCTTGGCAACCCTAGCGCTGACTGACGGGTTTATTGCATGACATAGGTAAAGCAGAAGAGCAGTATGATAATAATGCCTCCATTTACAATTTTTACATGTGATGTTGTCACTGTCCAGTTATTGTCCATTGACTTTTTTTCCCAACTGAAGAATATCTGTTAATGATCTCCTTTTGTGTTTATGTTGTGCTATTATTAATTGTTGTTGTTGTTCGGGCACGGAATAATGCCATTTATGTAAGCCACCTTTAGAAGAGTGGGATATAAATGTTGTAAATAAATACATACCATGTAAAAGTTTAGTTTTGCTTTTACTCCAATTTTCAGTAGACAGAGGGGCTGTCTAGGTTACACTTCACATGAAGAAATGAATGGTGGTGACCCTGAACTCTGAAGTCTGAACCTTTTCTCTGAAGTTTGGGGAAAGTTTCGGAGAATGAGCTTGTGGGGTGGATGGACATATGGGCTCATGGGGTGGATGGCCAGGGTGATACTGCACATTCTAGACACCCCTCAAACCTCAAATTAAAATCGAGGGGAAGGAGCATGTTACAATGTTATAACACTACAATGCTATAAAATGCCATGTTGTATGTATTCATTCTCCAGCCATGAAAGGGGCAGTTTGTATGTCTTGGGAGAAATAGTTGGCAGATGTTCAAAATGGTTGTGCAGTTTTAGTGCACATAGACACCACAATCTTGCAATGATTATGAAGCAAGAAAACAACTCTTCTTGGATATCATTTTTACAGACATTGCAGTGGTATTGGAAAAGGAGGCTTGTGCCATAAGGCTTTGAGTCGACCTGATACTGGACTGAGATTCAGGAGTTTCTAGTTGTAGTCCTCACCGTGGTTTTTTTTTTAACTCACTAGGTGACCTCAGGCCAGTCTCACCTCAAGAAAATTGTCTTAGGCAATTTTTGGCAGCCACAAAGGAAATGTATTAGGGACTTCACTTTAAACCAAGTTTTCCTGCTTTGTCCCGCTTTTAACCGCTTATGCTCCTTCTATTTTTATCAGTTTTATACTATTTTATGCAATTCTTTTGAAACGAAATAAATAAATCAGAGATATTGTTTGGATGCTTTTGGTAAAACCGTGGGAGCTTCCTCAATATGGGTCCGGTGTAGAAGGGCCCCCAGGCCCCTCCACACAACCATATAACCCAGCATTTCAAGGCAGATAATCCGCAATATTTGCTTTGAACTGGGTTACCTGAGTCCACACTGGCATATAATCCAGTTAAAGGTGGATTTTATAGAGCTGTGTGAAAGGGGTCTCAGCCAATGTGCATGCAATTGCTACATGATATGTTCTTCATGTCAGTTCTTCAGTCTACTATTTCCTGAGGCTGATAAACGCTTGAGCAAGCGTTTACAAATACAGAGTAGCTAATATAGGAAATCGAATGACCTGACAATGGAACTGGACAATGCTTGATAATAATGAGATGCTGATGATGTTGTTTTTACTGCTTTGGTGATGTTTTATACTGTTTAATGTTTTATCTATATTATATTTTATCTATACTGATTTGTTGGAAACCGCCTTGAGTCGCAGATTGGCTGAGAAAGGTGGTATACAAATACAGTAAATAAAATCAATCAATCAATTTGTGTTAAGAATTGCTTTCCCTGCCTTTGACAGGATGCTTTTCTAATTTTCATGGTATAAATTATTGTAAATGATTTCTATTTTCCTGATAAGAATATGAACATCTGAAGATTTCTTCTGCAGTTCCCACTTTTGAGATTTCTTCAGCAGCTGCTGCAGTATGATCCCTGTATTTGCAGGAATGCATTCCTGGAATGTATGTAGATATGGAAACCATAAGCAAACTCTATTGAAATGAAGGACCTCTGGCCAAAGGATACCAAGGAGTCATGCTGGAGGACCTAGAAAATGTTTAGAGAGGATATATTCATATGTTCTGTATTTTTCTGCGATGTTGTTTATTTTATTGTAACTTGTATCTTATTTTATTGTAATTTCTTGTATGGGATTGGCTTCATGTAAGCTGCCCCGAGTCCCCGTAGGGGAGATGGTGGCGGGGTATAAATAAAGTTTATTATTATTATTATTATTATTATTATTAATAATAATAATAATATATTTTGGCTGATGTGCTTAGATGAAACTGTGGGTACTGATCCCATGGATAGGGGGACATACTGCACGTTTTACTAAAGAAGAATGTGAAATGTCAATACATACCCAGCATTTGTGCTTTCAGACTGTCCAGTTTCATGCTATGGGACCTTTTGTTGACTATCATCCTCTCTGAATAAGACTCGTAGATGACTAGAATACACAAACTGCTCTTTTTTGGTGTTATATAGATGTTCTCCTGCTATACACTACAAACAACACTATACTGCTTAAATGATGAGGCTCAGTGTACATGTCCAGGTCTCCATCTTGGGCCTTTACACACTACACAGTTATAGCACTATGATTACACTGCCATGGCAACATCATGGAATCATGGAGTTGGTAGTTTTGCGATGCACCGCACTCCATAAACTGCAAATATCAACATTTCATAGGATATTAAGTTTAAACTGAAAAACAGCTCTGTGATTGTGTAGTGTCAAAGGGCCCCTAATTTGTGTTCTGGGATCAATTTCAGTTAATGCAGTCTGTGATTATGGACAAAGTACTTCTAGAAATGTAGCCAGTTTGCTGAGCTGGAAACTCCTGGCTAAAGACCCCTGGCTAGATTTGTTGAGATGGATCCAAGTGTATTTAATGCCTCCTTGCCATAGGGAGCCGAACCTTTAAATAATGACTGATAATATCTCAAGTTCCAGATCACACTATTGGAGGAAACAGATTTATTTTGAAACATTTTGGTCCAGATGCAGACCTGGAATTTTGTACTGAAACTGAATGGCTTAAAGGTTACTTTTCTCAGGATCAAGACAAAGAGAGTACCATGCTCACAGTTTTCTTAATGTCTGTAAGATGCTTGTGTTGACTTCTCTTTTTTTGCTCATTCTATATGAGTCATTCATTTGTTCTTTATTTCATTTATTTTATTTTATCTGAATGGCTTAAGGGTGACTTTTCTCAGGATCAAGACAAAAAGAGTGCAACCTGTTGATATAGCTTAATGTCCCTCTTGTTGGACCATACTAGTTTAGTAAGTCTTCATTTTGACCCTGGGATGCAAGGGCATAGCTTCCTTCTACAAGGTCATTTTCAGAAAATGACATTGGGGAAAAATTTGCTCAGCCCAATGAGATCTATTTAAATTTGCTTCTCTCATTAGGTGTTTCTGCTGTTCTTTGTTGTGGTGTGCTTTCTAGTGGTGACCCTAAAGTGACCCAATAACAGTTTTTTTGAGGTTGAGTTTATGTGATTTGCTCAAAGTCGCCAGTGGGTTTCCATGGTTGAGAAGGAAATCAAACTCTTGGTTCTAGAGTCACAGCCCAATGCTCAAACAACTACACTTGTTCTAATATCCATAAAAGTTAAGTGCACATTTTAATATATTTTTGAATAAATAAATTTACAAATTAAAAAAATTAATGATCTTTGGACAGATAGGTTTAGTGGATGGAGGGGCTATATAACACAGGTGTAGGTCTGAATCATGTTGTAATCTCAACTAGAAGAGACATATTGACTCAACTGCTTAATGACAAGTCATTACTTCTATAAATCCCATTGACTGAATGGGTCTACTTTGGTTGATAATGTCAACTGGGTTTAGACCATAGTCCACAATAAACATCCTACTTAGTTCTCTATTTCTTGAATTACATTTTTCATTGCTCCAGAGACTGTAAAAACCTTTAATGACTGCTGGATAATGGGAGTTGTAGTTCCAAACATCTGGAGGGATGTGGACTGGGGAAGGTGCCTATAGCTTAATTCAGAAATAATGGGGGCGGGGAGGGGGGTGGTGGCTGGAATCTGGATATGTGTATCTGCTCACATCTCTTTTTCTAAGAGTGGCATTTGAAATGCCCAGTGTCATCTCCTCCAACCCACTAACCTTGACTGAATGCTATCTGCCTCTTTAGTGTATCAGCAATTTCAGTCTCACATTATAGATCACATTCTGAGAAGAGGTCAGGCAATTAACACAGAGATGCTTCATTCATTGGGCAAGACCTGAAATTCACAGGAGGATAATGAAGAAATGTAGGAGTTGAACTTTCTTTCACCTTCAGTTCTGCTGTTGTGAAAGCTGCTGGAAATGAAGGCATGCATTCAGTTGTGTTGTTTCTTCAGTGGACGAGCACAATTGGTTTGCTGTAAATGCGGAAAAACCCAAAATACTAAAATGTACTGCAGAACAGTAAATGTGGATCAGTGCGGTAAACAGGGGTTTCACTGTAAGAGGAAATCAGAAAGATATATTTAAAGCTTTCCACAACTGTACGAACAATAACATATCTTTTTGCAAAGAGAAAGCAGAAGTCTGCCATAAAGGGATGGCCCCATTGATTATAGTAGTGTCAGAATGCCACATATTACTAGGAGGGTTCTCTCAAAAGCAGAGATAGGATTGCATTATAGTTGTGTGAATAATAATAATAATAATAATAATAATAATAATAATAATACTTTATTTCTATCCCGTCCCATCTCCCCATGGGGACTCAGGGTGGTTTTCAACAAACAGTGGCAAACATTCAACGTTGTAAAGTGCAATCAGAAATATACACAACCATAACTCAGAGTACACGCTCTGGTCACATCCTGCCTTGACTACTGCAACGCTCTCTACGTGGGGCTGCCCTTGAAGACGGCCCGGAAGCTTCAGCTAGTCCAGCGCGCGGCAGCCATGTTACTAACAGGAGCGGGTCGCAGGGAGCATACAACGCCCTTGTTGTCCCAGCTCCACTGGCTGCCGATTTGCTACCGGGCCCAATTTAAGGTGCTGGTGTTGGCCTACAAAGCCCTAAACGGTTCCGGCCCAAAATACCTTTCGGACCGCATCTCGGCCTATGAGCCCACGAGGGCCTTGAGATCGTCTGGGGAGGCCCTTCTCTCGATCCCGCCTGCTTCACAGGCACGTCTGGCAGGGATGAGAGAGAGGGCCTTCTCGGTGGTGGCCCCCCGGCTGTGGAACACTCTCCCTGTAGACATCAGACAGGCGCCCTCCCTTATGTCTTTCCGTAAAAGCCTAAAGACATGGCTATTTGAGAAGGCATTTAATTAAGTGCTACAATAATTTGGTAAAGACGACTGGAACGGAATATGGATTATGAGATTGGTTACGATTCTACTTTGAGACGGAGCGGATTTTTTAGTGTAACTATATAACTGTTGTATTATGGATATGTTGTTATTTTGTTATTGCCTTTTGTAAATTGCCTTTTATATGTTGTACACCGCCGTGAGTCGCCCTAGGGCTGAGAACGGCGGTCAACAAATGCAGCTAATAAATAATAAATAATAAATAATAAATAAATAACATCAACATCGAACAGGGCTTAGGGTTACAGCCTGTGTTGGACGGGGTTACACTCCCCCTGAAGACGCAGGTTCGCAGCTTGGGTGTGATCCTGGATTCATCGCTGAGCCTGGATCCCCAGGTTTCAGCGGTGACCAGGGGAGCATTTGCACAATTAAAACTTGTGTGCCAGCTGCGCCCGTACCTTGGGAAGTCTGACTAGGCCACAGTAGTCCACACTCTGGTTACATCCCGTATAGATTACTGCAATGCGCTCTACATGGGGTTGCCTTTGAAAACGACCCGAAAGCTCCAAATGGTCCAGCGTGCTGCAGGCAGGTTGCTAACAGGAGCGGCGCTCAGGGAGCACACAACTCCTCTGTTGCATCAGCTCCACTGGCTGCCAGTTTGCTACCGGGCACAATTCAAAGTGCTAGCTTTAGCCTATAAAGCCCTAAACAGTCCTACAAACCCACTAGGAATTTGAGATCGGAGGAGGAGGCCCTGCTCTCGATCCTGCCTGCTTCACAAGCACGTTTGGCGGGGACGAGAGACAGGGCCTTCTCTGTGGTGGCCCCTCGGCTGTGGAACTCCCTGCCTAGGGATATTAGATCAGCCCCCTCCCTCCTGACCTTTTGAAAAAGAGTAAAAACTTGGCTCTTCGACCAAGCATTCGGAACCTCGGGATAAATAGACAAAACTTGAATTGGAAAATGACTCAGGAACGGCCTAGACGATGGAACGGATGAGGATTTGAACGAGAGGACACAGTTTTTAATTTTATTATTCATTGTCTTTATGTTTAAATGTATTGTGATGTTTCTTTTTGCTTTATCAATGTATGTATTTTATGGCATCGAATTGTGCCGATTGTGTATGCCGCTCTGAGTCACCTTCGGGCTGATATGGGCGGGATAGAAATAATGTAAATAAAATAAATAAATAAGCAAACAAACATCAAACAATCATGAAACAATACAACAAATTAGGCATGACATAACTATCATTACATTTTAACAAATAAACATTAAAGACAAACTAAGTGAAACAAAGAGGGATGCAACAATAGAGAATCGAAATGTAATACAGTGACCAGAAAGTGCAGGATTGGGAACTTTCAATATTCTAGGCCAAGTTAAGGAGAATGTGCATTCCCTGTGATAAAATCATTTTTCTACAGTGGAATTTCCTCGGAGGTGTATGTTTCAACCATCAGACCTGCCAGTTCAGCATGTGTTTAATATTTCCAGTGACCAAACACAAAGCCTGTTAAATGCAATGTAAGATATGTGGTTGAGGAAAGACAGATATCTTTCAACACTTGAGGGAATATATCTTTTGATTAGACAAAATGATAAATAAATAATTTGTTTGACTCTCAGTCAATACCATCCTGGTCTCTTCCATAGACTGAAATAATGATGAACAGAAAAACCATTGAGGCCCACGCAGCTACATAAAATCAACATTATCTGCTTTGAACTGGATTATATGGCAGCATGGACTAAGATAATCCAGTTCAAAACAGATAATATGGATTATCTGCCTTGATATTCTGGATTATATGGCTATGTGGAAGGGTCCTGACACTATCTTGAGTTTAATGAGGGAAATATAGAATATCAAATGTAGATAATAAAATAGATGGGGGATGAATTGGATCTCAGATGTGTCTAAATTTATTAAAATTGAACACATTTCATACAAAACACAACTCTGGATCAAGTTATTGGAAATAAATGGTTTATCTCTAAGGATGTGCGAAGTTGGCTGGTTGAATGAGTGATGAGGAAGCCAATATGTGAATTAGGATGGGGACAGTGAGGAGAGCATGTCACCATATCTCTGCCAAGAAAAGCTGGACCTAACATAGATTTTATATTACAGTGATACTTGACTTAAAAGTTTAATTCATTTTGTAACTCAAAATGCTCTTATCTCAAAGTGAATTTTCCTATTGAAATGCTATTAATTGGTTTCAGCCTCTGAACCCCCTCCCATTTTTGTTACATCTTTAAAAATAAAAAAAATGTACGTCTTTTACGTCTTTAAAAATAAAAAATAAACAAATCATGCATAAATGCACATTCACATGGAACAATAAAAAAGAAAGATCAACTTTAAAATGGTAGAAGCACTAAGTTGTGGCAAGGAATCACAATGTGTGTAGTAGAAGCATAAAGTTGTGGCACAATTGTGGAAGCACAAAGTAAAGCGGCAGAAGCAACATTTTCTTCATGCTATACTTATTCCAGCATCCCTTCCTCTCTTGCTCTCTCTCTCTCACTTGCTCTTCATGAATCCAAACATACCAGGAATAAAAAATCACACCAAATCAACCAACCCAAAGTTCCTCAATGTGGACAAGAGCAAAGCAGAGAGCCATCTCCCGAAGCAGACAAAAGCACGAAGCATGGAGGTTGCTCCCTTGAAGCCCTAAAGCTCTTAACTCAAAATGCTCTTAAACTGGGACACTCTTAAGTTGAGGTTCCACTGTATACTTTTTTCTTTCTTTGGAAGAAATTGAAAAACATTGTTTTAAATTCATAAGAATACAATTATATATCATTATGAAAAAAATAAATAAAAACAAAAATTATTATCCATTCAAATTTTCCAGAAATTAGTACTATGTCCCCAGATATTTGTTTTTTTTTTAAAAAAAAGAAGTAATAAATAGAGCTGGTAACCAATTGGCATAATGAGATGGGGGACAGAAAGGGAATTTACTGCAGAAGGTATTTGAGTGGGCACCAATGAACTTGAGGAAGGAAATAATTAAATGAAAATATTTTAGGCCACTTCTAAGGAAGAAAATTTCCACAAGGCAGCTCCTATTTTTAAACACACACACACACATGAACATGTATTCCTGAAAGTCAATGACAATAATATTGTTTATTATTTTATGTATATGTTGCCCTTTGGGGTTGAGACAGAGCAGGGTAAAAATATCATAAATAAATATTTTTAATGGCTCTCCACCTTGAAAATGTAATAATGGATTCAATTCAGAAGAATACTTAAACAATTCTCAATTCCATAAAAAACAGAATTGCTAACAACTTGGCTGTAGCATAGTGGCAAAGAAATTCAACCAGGAATGTCACTTCTGACAGGAACTAAGTAAATACTAGTTTTCCTCACTTCAATCCAGTTCTTTTATAGGAGTCATAATAATGTTGACTTAGCTCCAGATTGTAAAAGTTACTTTTTAGCCTCCAGCTCACAGAATCTAGGATTCTGGAATTGCAGTCCAATGTTTTCTCTTTCTGTTTTCCAGCTCTACTTAGCTTAAAACTAGACAATGTAGTAAAATAGCTTTGAATGCCTGAAAGCACTAGCCAGCTATGGTGATGTAGTAATTCAATTCTCACTCTTTTAATTAAATTTATTTATTTTAAATCCCTCATTTCCACAGGGGATCAGACTGATACATGCTATGAACCCTATAAAACTGTTTAAAAATAATGAATAGCAACACAGCAGCCAACATGTCTTGGAGAGCTTGATTAAAATACACACCCTCCAACATTTTGCAGATGAAAACAAGACAAATGTGGCCAAGAAACATCAGAAGAAACTGCCCCAATTTGCTTTAGCTGAGCCTATAATGAAGGGCAGGATTCTCCACTTTTTCCTCTGCTAAATTAATTAGGTTCACCAAACTTTTGCATATTGAACTCAGCTTGTAGCAGTTGATGGAGGCTGAGGACAAAGGAGAAAATGGGAGAAGGAGGAGGAAACTGGGACATTTTAAAAAGCAACTGAAAAAAATAGGATGATAGATGATTAATCAGGACTGTCCCTGCCAAATTTGGACAATTGAAGCGTATGGAAATGTGTTTACTTTATTTTGTGACTTTTGGATTTCACACTTTGGGATAAAGGATCCTGAACCTGTATACGAATTTAATTATATTTTTGTGCTTTAAAAAAGCCCTTCACAGACAGGGATATAGCTATGAGAGAATCACAGCAAAATGAAGTCATTCACACTCAAACCCTTACATTTGTTGTGTTATTTTTGTCTGCTTCTTTATTTTGGATGTTTGAATCAGGTTTCTAAACACTCAAACTGAAATTTTAAGTTACGGCAATGCTAAAAATGGGGGAATGGAAAGAAAGGTTGATGAGGGAAGAGAATTTTTATTCTTCCATAGCGACACCCCTGCTCATGCATTTCTGCATGCTAAATAAAGAAAAGTTAATGAATCACAGAAGTTAGACATTGTTTCAGCTGTTTTATTTCGGAGGCATGTAGTATAGGTACCAGTTTCACGAAAAGTAATGGGAACTCCATGCAGCTGACCCATTAAATGCCTTCCTTCTCATTTGTAAACCAGCTGCCTCCTGTTGTCATGTGACTCATTTGCACGGCTACCTTGAAAAATGATGGTTCCTAGCAAGGCTGCCACAGAAATAGGCCAGAAAATTGATTTGTGGTCAAGTTTAAGTAATGGGAGCTATTTCCCATTGAAATAAAAATGCGGGTTCTCTGTCTCATTAGGCCACCAATAGCAGGATATTAAGCAACATCACCCGTTTTCATAAACACCCCAAAGAAGAAAACTGTTTTCTTATGTACTTGCTTTTTAATGATCATTCTGTATTCTCAGACATTTTGTGAGGACAAATGAGTTGTGTTAGTAAGAGACAGTCTCTCGTTGTCATTATTGCTGTGTATGGGCTTTCATGGTGGGGTATGTGAGGGGCATTGACACTGCAAGTTCTTAAGCAGTGGATGTAGGAGTATAAAAACAACAATACTGCTACTATCAGGGCTGCTTACTGCAGAGAGTGGCTGGGATTTTTTAGTATGCACAATTCTGCTTATGCATAGTTTCAGCCCCGTTGGCCTGTTTGCATTGTACAATATGTACATTTATGCAGAAATAAAACGATGTCTCATCATGAAGGGTTAGTGTTCTTTAAGGTTTAGTCCAAGGGAAGTCTAAGGCTCCATACGCACAGAGTCACTTTCTCCAATTATTCAGAGTGTTCCTTTTCTCAAAACAAGGCTGCATAGGACATGGTTTGTTTTCAACAGTGGCGGCAACTTTGTTGGGTCCATTTTCTGTGCCTGGAGGCTGTCATGACTGCCAGGAAGGCCACAAAATGGAAAAAGAAACCAAATAGGAAGTAGCCAAACATTTTCTTTCATTTCAAAAATTGTATTTTTGGTGTTGAACACTGTAAGGAGGTCTAGGACACTTCAAAAATCCAATTACCATTTCTGGCAATCTCTAGGTGAGATAAAATAGCTTTTTATTTTATTTATTTTTTACCAGAAACAATGGTTCTATGGATGTCTCAGGGGTGACAAATCATTAGGGGCTGAATTTAGGGGTTGGTTTACAAGGGTATAATTTCTATTTTATTTTATTAAAATATGAATATCCTGCCACTACATCTGAGCAGTACTTTTGCTAGAAAAAAATGGTGCTCCATTACTCGCATATATATGTGTGTCTGCAATTTCAACCACTGTAACCTTTTATAACACCCCCCCCTTTTTTTTGTGTGTGTCAGGAGCAACTTAAGAAACTGCAAGTCACTTCTGGTGTGACAGAATTGGCCATCTGCAAGGATGTTGTCCAGGGGACACCCGGATGTTTGATGTTTTACCATCTTTGTGGGAGGCTTCTCTCATCTCCCTGCATGGCGAGCTGAAACTGACAGATGGAGCTCAACCACACTCTTCTCGGATTCGAACCTCCGACCTGAAGGTCTTCAGTCCTGTCTGCACAAGGGTTTAACCCACTGAGCTACCAGGGGCTCCTTGCCCTTTATTAGGCCCTACATATCAAGTAGTAGTAGAAGTAGTAGCAGTGGTAGACTTAAAAGCTGCTGGCCCTAAAGAATGCCTATTCTAGATTATGTACAGCATGAATCACCAATAATAGAATGACAACTTAGTAGTGAGACCCAGCAAGGTGTAGTGGTGAGACTAGGATGTCAGGAGACTGGGGCTGAAATCTTCACTCTACAACGGAAACCCTAGATAATCTGGGCAAATGTCTCTCAGCTTCAGAGCAAGGCATTGGCAAACCCCACTATGAATACATCTTGCCAAGAGAAGCTCATGAGGTGTAGTACAACTTGTGCATCCACAGAGAATACATTCCAGATTGCACGTGGATGTGCAAAATCTTGGGCAACAGTGAACCCTATTGAATGAACAACTTCTTGCAGAAGCACACCACAGAGTTGCACTGGAGGACCTAGAAAACATCTAGGGAGAAAATATCTGTAGGCATTGCTAGGTCCTCTAGCATGATTCTCTGATCAACAGCTGTATACCATACAATTGTCTGGAGGATTTTTTAAAAAATGCCTAAAGAGGACATCTTTTACCAGATCTAGGTAAATGAAACTTTGGTACTGCTCACGCTGATGTGGTGGCTGTACTGTACACAATATCAAAAACATAGCAGTACTATTAAGTCAACTTTCTAAATTATGGACTGACGTGAGTGATTTATATGAGGACAAAAATGACAGATGTTTTTATATCAATGACGGCGGTGCCGCTGGTGGAATCTTTTAGGTTCAGCACCTTGGAGAAGACACCCCACGGAAATGGGCTGTCACCAATTAATGGCATTCTTTTTCACTCAAAGAGTGATGGGATTGTAAGGCATTCCTGTAGGAATTCTATGAGCCTACACTGCTGGAAAGCTGCAGGTAATGCAAAACATCATAGATATTATTCAAATAACTTAGACTTAGTGACTTTTAAAGATCACAGTGCTAATAACTAATTACAAATGGATGACATAACAGTAGTGTGACTCAGCTTAGACATTGGAGTGGAAAAACATGAAGCACTGCAGCTGTCCATAAATTCTGGCATTTCACTAATGCCACTGACAATGACTCAGTTGGTCACCACAGATAATATCTAATGTCCTTTTCCTGTACATCTTTTCAGTCATTGGGAAATGTGCTACTCAGCCACAATAAGCAGCAGTCTTTTGGTGCTATTCTGGCAACTAACATGCTCACCATAAATGGAAGGCTGATGTACATTTTTGGCAGTGAAAAGCAAAGCTGTATGTAGGAAAGGCCCTATCAGAAGTATTATTAGTTCCCCTCATCACAGTACTTTCCTTATTTTTAGAAATTGAAACATTCTCCTTGTGCACTTTGCAAAGGTGAGATTAAGATGGAACAAATGATGTTTTGAAAAATTCAGTTAAGCCTGGACCTGGTGGTTTGCCCTCAGATTAACAATGTTATTCTTCAGACTGCATTAATTTAAAAGGTTTCCTAGTTATCTGTGAATCTGACATTAAGGTTGAAGCCCTTATATAAACATGTGTGTATGTCTATATGTGCCTTGAAGTTGCAGATCAACTTATGGCAATCCCATGAATTTCACAGAGTCTTCTTCGGCAAGGAATATTCAGAGATGGTTTACCAGTTCCTTCCTCTAAAATATAGCACCTGCTATTCACTGGTAGTCACTCATCCTAGTACTAACCAGGGTACTTCCCAAAGCAGGGTACTTCCCAAAGCAGATAGGACTTGGTTCCTTAGGGTATTCGGGCTCCATATATTCATAACTAGACCTTGTTTCTGAGCAGGATGAGAACGATCACACTGTAGTGGTGGAATTCCATTAGTGGAAACACAGGTTCTTACTTGTGCAATTATCTCCATTCTGGATTCGTTTCGATCTGTTCAACTTGACGAGGTCATCAGGGTTCTTGGGGAGGCGAGGCCTACTACATGCATCCTAGACCCCTGCCCTTCCTGGCTGGTAAAAGAAGCCAGAGGGGGTTTGGCAGAGTGGGTAAAGGTGGTGGTTAATGCCTCCCTCCGGGAAGGCAATATTCCAGCCAGCTTAAAACAAGCTGTTATTAAACCGCTGTTGTAAAAACCATCACTAGACCCCACTCAATTAGTCAACTTTCGGCCAGTTTCCAATCTTCCCTATTTGGGCAAAGTCCTGGAATGTGTGGTGGCCTCGCAACTCCAGGAGTTCCTGGTAGACACGGACTATCTTGATCCGGCACAGTCTGGTTTTAGGCCGGGGCATGGTACTGAGACAGCCTTGGTCGCCTTAGTGGATGATCTTTCCCCGGGAACTGGACAGGGGGAGTGTGTCCCTGTTGGTTCTGTTGGACCTCTCTTCGGCCTTCGATACCGTCGACCACAGTATCCTTCTGGGACGCCTCACAGGAATGGGTCTTGGGGGTACTGCTTTGCAGTGGCTCCGGTCCTTCCTCGAGGGTCGCTCCCAGAAGGTGTCACTAGGGGACTCCTGCTCGACTCCTTGGCCATTGTACTGTGGAGTCCCGCAGGGTTCAGTACTGTCCCCTATGTTGTTTAACATATACATGAAGCCGTTGGGAGAGATCATCCGGAGTTTTGGGGTGCGGTGTCATCTGTACGCAGATGATGTCTAGCTCTATCACTCCTTTCCATCTGCTACTAAGGAGGCTGTCCAGGTCCTGAACCGGTGCTTGGCCGCTGTATCGGACTGTGCTGGACGGGGTCACACTCCCCCCTAAAGGCGCAGGTTCACAGTCTGGGAGTTCTCCTGGACTCATCGCTGAGCCTGGAGCCCCAGGTCTCGGCGGTGGTCAGGGGAGCATTTGCACAACTAAAACTTGTGCGCCAGCTGCGCCCGTACCTTGGGAAGTCTGACTTGGCCACGGTAGTCCACGCTTTGGTTACACCCCACTTAGATTACTGCAACGCTCTCTACGTGGGGTTGCCTCTGAAGATTGCCCGGAAGCTGCAGCAAGTCCAACGCTCGGCAGCCAGATTACTAACGGGTGCTGGGTACAGGGAGCACACCACTCCACTGTTACACCAGCTCCACTGGCTGCCAATTAGCTTCCGAGCACAATTCAAAGTGCTGGTGTTAACCTATAAAGCCCTAAATGACTCCGGTCCTGTTTACCTCTCCGAACTTATTCTCCCCTACGTACCATCAAGATTACTAAGATCGTCTGGAGAGGCCCTGCTCTCGGTCCCACCGGCCTCACAAGCGCGCCTGGTGGGGAAGAGGGACAGGGCCTTCTCGATAGTGGCCCCGCGACTCTGGAACTCTCTCCCACCGGAGGTCAGAACCGCCCCGTCTATCCTGACATTCAGGAAACGGGTGAAGACGTGGTTGCGGAGACAGGCTTTCAATGAATGAGACAGCACCCTAGGATTGTGGATGGAAGATGAGGTATACTTGTTTTTAATATGACGACTGACCACCGTAGTTTTAAATATAGTTGTTATTTTAAATGTGTTATTGTAATTATGAACTATGATATTTTACTGATTGTATGTTTTTATGGTTGTAAACCGGGCTGAGTCCCTCTAAGAGGTGAGAAGCTCGGTATAGAAAACTTTGAAATAAATAAATAAATAAATTCTGTTTATAGATTATTTGATGTTACTATGTTAAATTAAAAATGGTCACAGAGTAATGACTATGTATTACCAAAGTCCAAAACAGTTGTTTTTTTTTGGAACAATTCCCAAAATCCCTCAGCCAACATGGGCAAATTTCTGAGAGGCAGACACTGAGTACCATTTCAGCTTCTTTTTCCTTGTTGGTTCACAAATATTTGCCTACCTCAGATGACAAAAAGTTACTGATGAGAACAAGATCTATCAACGGACAGAGTTGGGATTGCTGTGATCTTTGCGTAATGCCCCAGAAATATGGGAATGCCGCTCATCTACTGACAACAAGCTATTAAGTCTGCATGTCTTGCCCGGGGTGGGGGGTGGGGAAATAGCTGCTTTCCAAGATTCTTTCTTTGGTGTGCCTGAGACATAATCTAGAAAAGGTTCTGAATTGCAGAAAATCTCTGATGTTCTGGATTAGCCCCAGATCACCACAAACAGCATTTATTTACTGGTGATTTCTGAATGGGGAGGAATTTTTGAAAAGTCGGCTGTGGCATCATTACTGGGCATCCTGTTGCTGAGGCATGTGATGTCAGCATTGATTAGTACTCAGCAGCACCCAGGCATTCATGCACAGCCACATCACGCATTCAGATCACCACTCTCTGAACAACAAAAGCCTTTCATGTCTGATTCTCAAATGTAGCAGCCCCCAATTTTTAGTCTCAGTCTGGGATCCTGAAGAAAAAAACAGGTGCAGGAGAGACATGGAGAGGAGAATGGATTATATTTATATTACTATTTCTAGCAACTGTGCAAAGTTTTGGCAGTGGAACAAACGACCCCATTTCCATTCTACAGCTGCAGAGGAATCTGCCAAGCACACTTACCTTAGTCTGTTAGAGAGAAAATTAAAGCGGCAGGAAGTTTTTTGAAAAAAATTACAGAAATGCAAGCAGTGGACAGAGTAGGCATTCAGCACTGCCTTTGAGGGCTGCACATCTGATTCAAAAGTAGTTAGTGAGACCTAGGACCTCATCAGATGCAGTCTCCCCCATTTCTACACACTTTAAAAACACTTCAAAGACAGAGCCACACAGTCCCCATCATATAGCAGAAAACTACTTTTGGCTGTTCCCTGTGGGACTCCATCTTAAAAATGTGTTTAATGTGTGTAGAAACACAGTTTTTAGGAGTTGGATAGCAATCATTTTCAGAACTCCTGATTCATGCAAAAACAGATAAAAGCTCTTATTTATACATGGGAAGGGAACCATCAGATCTCTCTGTGTTAGATTGTTTTAGTGTAGGTGGTCCTGTGAATGGTCTTGAAATGAGCTTCGATGCTCTTTTTCTTGCTGGTAATCCTCTTGCATGAAACCTTTATGATAATTTTAAAAAATAATGTATTTTTCAGGAATTGCGCAATTTTAATATAACACCACTTCACTTTGGTTGTATTTCCCTCTTTTGTAAGATCTAGATTTCAAGCTTCTGTACTTGCAGAGTTTCCCTTTAAAAAAAATGGAAAAGAAGAATGTGGAATGTGATAGCTGAAAATGCAAAGGATTACAGTAGAAATAGACAAAAGTACATTGCATGTGATGGGCAATGGGATGCCTATATTATCCATTTTCCCTTTAAACAAAATCCAATGAAAAGAATGAAAAAAATACAATTCCCCTACCTCCCTCATGTGATGAGGTCCCTAAACAGTATCAGTGCTAGAGCAATATCAATTGGTAGATTCATCTATTAGCATCATCATAAGTTGGCCTATGATCTTTAAGGCAAAGACTTCTGAAGAGCATCATCTCCATCTAAGCATCAATGTAAAAGGTTGGTTTATCCCAGTTACCATTTGGGCCAATCAGCCTGGTGCCTCCTATTCCTTTCATCAGAGTATCCATGACTTAGTCCCAAAGATTGTTGAGCAGCCACCTGATGGTTTCTGAAGGGAACTGTGTTGCAAGCAAGGCTGTCTTGATAAATGGGTCAATTATGGGTTTGTTCATAGCTAATATGTAGAGGGCTGGATACTTCCATAGGTGGAAATTCTACATGACAGATATTGTTCTGGTGCAATAAATGTGTGAGGCCTGGATGTCACCAAACTCTCAGTTTTGCTATAGCAGATTATGACTCTCTCTCTCTTTCTCTCTCTCAATCTCTCTCTTGCACCCCCCCCCCCCATGTTAAAGTTCATCAGCCATATTTTAGAAGGGAAGTCAGTCTGCCACATTTGCAGGTTTAGCTTTTGCAGATTTGATTATTCACAGATTTGATTAATACGTTATTTCTAGTCATGGGACCAGTTACAGTTTCATGTTTTTGTTCCATTTGTTTCATTCGGATGGCACAAAACGGTTCAATCCCCCATGGTACAAACAAAAAGGAAAGTAGCAATGGTAAAAATGTGGTTGCATGCTTTTCAGGCCACATAACGTGGCCCAGGGAGTATTTTTGCATTGCTTTACCTCTGAGCCCAGTTGGGCCAATCAGAGGAGAAGAACATAGTGACATGGGAATGCATTGTTCAGGGTATTGAGGCGACCGCCCCCAATGTGTTCATTGCATGGCATGTGTCTGTTGGTGCTGGAGCTCACTTCTGTGCCTGCTTGCCTTGCTGCCAGCCACCCACTGATTTTTCTCTTAGCTTGACTGCTTGTGCTTGGCTGCTGGCATCTTTTTGATTTCTTTATTTTTTTTCTTTATTCTTATTTTTATTTAATGGGACCGGGAGTTTTGAATGGGTGGGAGTGGGTTGCACTGGGCATTGGCCCTTGGCGCCGGCGTGTGGAGCTTTGGGGAGAAGGGCATTGCTTTCCTCACTGCTCAGATTATTTCTTTTCTTCTATTTCCTTTACTTTTAAAATATTTTTAAAACCTTGGGTGGCTCACAGAGCCTTAGTCAGGGTCACCCTAATTTTGTTTTCCCCTTCCTTTCTCCCCAATCCCTTAAAAGCCTTGTGAAATATATTAAATATAATTATATTACTGTAATAGCAATTCAACCAAAAGGAAAACCTTCCAAAACCACTTTCTTTACTTCTCCCTCTAGTACTATATTTGCATTCCTTACTTCTACTTCTGATATATTTCTCTGTGTGGATATTCTGCTTCCTGAATTTTTAGTGATTATTTTTCAAAGGAAAGTAATTGTTGGCCTTCAGTAGAATAATGTCTCCAACTTTGAAAGCCACTATCTCTTTATCAAACCTTCAGTCTCTCTCTTTCTCTGTACCTGGCCTGCCTTGTTCTTTCCTCTAAATCACTACATTTCCAGAAATAGTTAAATCACATCTGGAATACTTTTTAAGAAAAACAGCGATAGGGTTGGGAAAAGGTGTCATGGTGTCACCTTCAAAGGAGTTTGACCAAGTTGGTGGACTAAAAGTGATAGATTTGTTCTTTATGTGTGGCAATTTTCACCCCTCTAGCTATTCAATAGAAATGCACAAGACTGGTTATTTCTATTTCTATAAACAAGACTGGTTATTTCTATTTCTATAAACTGCCTTGAGTTCCCTCAGGGGGAGAAAAGCAGCATATAAATGTAGTAAATAAATAAATATTTATGGGAATCACTATGTTCTCCAGGAAACCTCCATCAGAAGAGGTGTTCTCAAGAGAGGAATTTTCTCAGGTTTTTTTTTTTTAAATAGCATTATACAGGGTGAGCCAGCATAACTTTCTTTTTTAAAATGTGCGCCAGTCAGTTGGTTGAAGACATAGGGGAGCCCTAGTGGTCTCGTTCGAGAGGTGGGAGTATAAAGTTTTGTCCTGACACAGTTCAGTCACCATCATGCATTGGAACAGTGAAGAGCATGCTTTTGCCGTTGAGGCCTACTTTTCAAGCAGATTTGGAGTGGCCGGCCCCCTCTCCAGATTTGGCCCCTTGTGATTTTTTTCTATGGGTTTTTTTGAAATCCCGTGTTTATGTTAACTGTCCAAGGACCCTACAAGATTTGAAGACCAACATCCAGGAAGAAATTGCCAACATAACGCCTGCTATGCTGGCAAGAGTCATGACAAAGGCCAGAAATCGGTTTATTTATTATTTATTTATTTATTTATTTATTTCTTGCATTTATTGACCGCCCCTCTCAGCCCGGGGGCGACTCGGGGCGGTGAACAACAACAAAGAAGACAGTGTACAGTGAGCCATGACGATACAAACCAGACAAATACAACATAACATATACTTATACTAAAAATCCGCTTCGTCAGGTCCTGGGGTCATAGCCAAAATTCGTAGTCCTAGTTCATTCCATTGTCATTCGATACACTCAGTTGAAGGCCTGCTCGAAGAGCCATGTTTTCAGGCCCCTATGAAATTCCATCAAGGAGGGCGCCTGTCTAACTTCAGCAGTTTACTCAGTGTATGGAGAATGGGGGATGTCACCTACCTAACTTGATATTCAAAACTACATAAAACAAAACTTTAGGTATGCGCCTACATATTATATATATATATATATATATATATATATATATATATATATTCTGATTCATACAATGGGTTTTATTAAGTTTTGAAAAAAGGAAGTTATGCTGCCTCACCCTGTGTTTTTTTTAAAAAAAATCACAGTTTTCCTACTTTTGTCATGGTTCTATACCTCTAATCTCTATGAAAGTAGCAAGTCAACTATAGTTTAATGATAACAAGGGAATAAGAAAGGAACTTAACACGTTCTGGCAACAGTTCATGGTGAAGCATTGTATCTTTTGAAAGAACAGATGCCGCAAGACTGGCAAAATAGGCTTTAATGATCACCATATTTTGAGTTTCCCTGGAATTTAATTTCTCAGTTGAGTTATTTAGATTTGAAAGGCCACAGAATGTGTACTTTGATCTGGAATACACTAATTAAATATTTATGTCCCTCAAAGTTAAGTACAAGAAGTTTTGCTTCCCCCCCCTTTTTTTTTTGAAAAAAAAAGGTATATTAATAGTATATTTTCTCTCCATTTTGTGGGCACTAGTTTTTTTTTTTCCAAAGCAAAGCATGAACTCAGAAGCCAAACATTTTGATTGGGGGCCTGCCATCAGTGGGACAGTGATAAGGAATGCAACTTGTTTGAAAAGCAGAGCCTTTCTTTCAGCTCTTCAAAAGAAAGTATTTTTTTTTCAAAGAGAGTCTTTCAAATTCCAGGAATATGTTTTCAAGAACTATTAAATGCTTGATGAACTTTGGCCACAATAAAGATTACCAAGAAGAAGAAAAGGCATGCAGGGTTTTGCTTTCTTCTTTTTCTGAAGCACTCATAAAATGTGTGAATCTGAAACCAGGTACTGAAATAACAAAAGCCTGAAAATAGACCACTGTTGTTTCTACTCTCAGGTTTATACACGCAAACTATGAAGAAGAAACCTTCGCAAAGTTGCTGGCTGCGGGTAGTACTCTGCAGCCATGACAACAGGAAAGCATTACTGAATCACCATGACAAAGAGCTTCAGACAACTGGTGTTGCTATGAAAAAGCCAGATTCCATAAAAGAAAGTTTGGCAGCAGCCAAAAAAGAAGAACCAGCAAAAATAAATACATAAATGATAGTTCAGTTATTAGACTGTAGACTCTGTTTGTATGATGACCTTGATCAACGAAAAATGACAAGAAAATAAATGGGATGTTCTCATGACTGAATTATTTCTCTTTAATACAGGAGCCATACGAATGTGCACTTAGCCCAATTCTTGTAAACAACAAACAAACAAACCTGTCTTTCCCAGCTGTATTGGGGATCAGAACTTCAGTGTAAAACAGTTACAGTTTTATTCTATGGTCTTCTATCAGTTTCTATCAACATATACCTGCATCTCTGTCACCACCTACATTAATTCAGTTACTACAATATGCTGGAATTTTGGCCTAAACTCAGCTATTAGTTCAAATGGTAGAGTAGTTTGAGTGTTGGATTACAACTCTGGAGAACAGGGTTTGATTTCTCACTCAGCCATGGAAACCTTGTGTGACCTTGGACAAGTTATACACTCTCCGTCTCAGAGGAAAGGGATCTTGCCAAGAAATGTATGTGTCATAAATGACTTGAAGGTACACAGCAGCAACAAAATGAACTCATTCAATCAATTAGATTTTCAAAAGGGTTGACTTAAGAGTGTGTCTACACTGTAGAATTAATGTGGTTTGAAACCACTACAGCCATGGTTCAGTACTAAGGAATCATGGGAGTTGTAATTTTACAAGACTAGTGCCTCACCAAACTAAAGCTCTCATGATTCCATAGCACTGAGCCATGGCAATAAAAGTGGTGTCATGCTTCTTTTCTTCTACAGTGTGGAGGAATCCTATGACTGGAGAACAGGATTTGAAACCATAGAAACCCACTGGCTGATCTTGGGCAAATTACATCCTTAGAAATTAGGATTTGATAAGATCACTGCTCCACACCTTACCCGGACCCAGTGCTCTGTAACAGGACATTCCACCAACACTGAGCCATTGAGTTTTGCTCCATGTTTGTTCAGGTTGACATACAGGGCAAGCACCCAACTTTACTTACCCATAAGGCAGCATTTTTTAACCTGAGGGTCAGGACCCCTAGGGAGCGGGTCGCAAGGGGGTGTGAGAGGGGTTGCCAAAGACCATCAGAAAACATAGTATTTTCTGTTGGTCATGGGGGTTCTGTGTGGGAAGTTTGGCCCAATTCTATCATTGGTGGGGTTCAGAATGAACTATAAATCCCAGCAACTACAACTTCCAAATGTCAAGGTCTATTTTCCACAAACTCCACCAGTTTTCACATTTGGGTATGTTGAGTATTTGTGCCAAGTTTGGTTCAGATCCATCATTGTTTGAGTCCACAGTGCTCTCTGGATGTAGGTGCGCTACAACTCCAAAACTCAAGGTCAATGCCCAACCAAACCCTTCTAGTATTTACTATTGGTTATGGGAGTTCTGTGTGCCAAGTTTGGTTCAATTCCATTGTTGGTGGCATTCAGAATGCTCTCTGATTGTAGGTTAACTATAAATTCCAGCAACTACAACTCCCAAATGAAAAAAATAAATCCTTCCCAATCCAACCAACAACAAACAGCAAAACCTTATTTATATACTGCTCTATCTTCCCGGGGGGACTCAGAGTGGTTTCCAAGTACATAATTATTATTATTTATTATTTATTAACTACATTTCTATACCGCTTTTCTCACCCCTGGGGGGACTCAAAGGGGTTTACAACATAATAAATGGCAAATTCAATGCCTCACACACACACACACACATATAAAATCAATACATACAAAGTAAACAACATAAACATAAAATTAACAAGTCACTATAAGCATAAAAATAACAATAGCACATATATATTTAAAATAATCCTGCCTGTTCAAGGTAATTTAAAAGGCCAGATTGAGGCTAGTGCAATTTGTAGAGGACCCAAGAAATTAGGTAGAGTTCATTTCTGCGGCCTAACAGGAGGAAGTAACCTGGGTACTTGGTGGAAAAAGATATGGCCATATTCAACAGTATCTGGGGCTGAGCTAGAACTAGTCATTCTCAAAGGTTTGTTTAAACCACCAGGTCTTCAAAAGGAGGGGAGGGATGGGGCCTGTCTTATTTCTCTAGGAAGGGCATTTCAGAGGCAGGGGGGCACCACTGAGAAGGCCCTCTCTCTCATCCCCACCAACCGTGCTTGTGACGGTGATGCGAGCGAAAGGAGGGCCTCCCCGGAAGATCTTAAAGTTCGTGCTGGTTCATAGAGGGGGATGTGATCATGAAGATAGACGGGGCCCAAACCATTTAGGGCTTTATAGGTCATAACCTGCACCTTGAATTTGGCTCACCAGTTTATCGGCAGCCAGTGAAGCTGTTTTAAAAGGGGCGTTGTATGCTCCCTATAGTTTGCTCCAGTAAGGAGCCTGGCCACTGCCCATTGTACCAGTTGGAAAACAACACCAGTATTCAAATTTGGGCGTATGGGATGTTTGTGGCAAATTTGGTCCAGTGAATGAAAATGATATCGTGCATATCAGATATTTACATTATGCTTCATAACAGTAGCAAAATTACAGTTATAATGTAGCAATGAAAATAATGTTATGGTTGGGGGTCACCACAACATGAGGGAGTGTATTAAGGGGTCACAGCATTAGGAAGGTTGAGAAACACTGCCTAAGGCAACCTCTGGCTAGGAAGGAATGATTTAGATCCCGTAATCTTGATTTCATGTGTAAAAGCTCAGTCATGCAGTTTAAGGACAGGGCATTTACACTCTGAAAACAATACAGATTGAAGAATTTCTTGCTTGTGTCTTAACTGTAGACTTGTTTAGCACAGTGATTCACTTGTTCTCTTACGATGGTTGCCTCGTGAGCAAGCAGGTCCTCTTACTCACATGGAACATTTTTTTCTTAACTTGAACAAACAAATTGAATTTTAACAAAATTAGAGTTGCCATTTTCTACATTGACCTATTCCCATTGCTCAATGGGAAAGAAGAAGGAAAAATGGAAGATCAAAAATCTTATTTTGGATTTCTTTGCCTGCATATGACAAGACACATCAAAACTATTATTCATAGACATGCAAATGACTCAATGGAAAGGATGAAAAACTCTCTCATCTTTGCTTTGACTGTATCTGAAAATGAACCTATGCTGTACTGTGACTTAATAAGGCTGAAATGTTTGGGGTTAAACTCAGGAGTAAATCTTAGAAGGTCAGCTACCCACAAGACTATCCTGAGAGACAAAAAAATTATAGTTTATTCCCCCCCCCCCCCGAGGTCAATTTTAACATTTTAAGCCTTGAGTGTTCTTTGTCAGCCATGGCCAAATATTCTGTGCTGACAGAGAATATTGCTTTCAGTATACCAGCTGAATAAACAACAGATTGTGAATCAGGTAATTTCATGGATATATTGATTTTTTTAAAAGTTAGACAATTACCTTCCATCTCAGTCATCCTGGTTGAAAATAACGGGGTAAAACCAGATTCTCACTGAAAAAGAAATGCTGGGAACAATTTCCTTAGATATAAAACAGAGCAACTCAAAGCTCTATAAAAACAGGCTCACCAGTAACAGAAAACAATTATGTTTAAACCCCTTTCCAGTTTTAAAAACACATATGGTTCCAACTGCACTTAGGAAAGGAGTGCTGCTGAAACTGCATTTATTTTCTTTCAGAGTAAATAAATATTTTACTGTCTTCATGTTAGAGATAGACCTCTTAATATATAGTATTTATCTACTTAATATGAATGTGCACACTGCATGCACACGGCACAATTCTAGCATTCTGATACCACTTTAACTGTCATGGCTCCATTCTATAGAACCCTGGAACCCTGGAACAAGGGCACTCCCCTCAGCTACAGTCTAGGTACCTCATAAAACTACAAATTCATAGACCATGATAGTTAAAGTGATATCAAAATACAGTTATTTTACAGAGTGCTTTGAGAGTTAGAGTGTGGTGTAGTTACTCTGGTGTATATCTGGCCTGGAGCAGCACTAGATGCAACATGTATGTGCTGAATCCTTGGCTGGTATGCAGACAATCCAGACAGGGCCACTGGATCAGCACTCATCCTCTGTGTTGCTACTGCTGCTCTAAGCCAGCCCCGAAGCTTGAGGTGATCATCTTGTTATCACCTATAGCGTCTGTTGATATCAGAACAAGGCAGAAGCCCAATCAGCAAGAGTGAAAGGGTAGATCTCCCCATTCCTTCTTGCTGATTGTGCAGATACCTAATTCTGACAACAGCAGGTGTGACAGGTGAAGGCCAGGTTCTTGGACGCAACTCAGTGGTGGGCAGGGAGCAGCAGTGGTGGCATGGAGACAAGTAATTGCTTCTTCCTGTTCTGATCAGTTCAGGGAGAGGACAAGTGCCACAGTGACTGTCTGGGTAGGTCCAGCTGACAAGGTGGCTGTGGAGTCCTATAATACTTCAGAGTTTCCTGTAAACTCAGGAGTATCCATAACACTGCCTAAAATAGGGCCAAGTTGAATTAAACAAGAAAATCTGGGATGCTCACCTAAAGTCCCTGGGAATTGTGGACAGCCAGCAGTAAATCACAGAGAATCCAGGTTTTTGTTCTTCTTGTTGTTGTTACTGTAGACAAACCTTATGACTCTGGAAACCAGGGTTCAAATCTTTGCAAGTCACACTATAGGTAAGTCACATACTCTGGAGGGCAAGGAAGGCCTCATGAAGGGCCACAGAAAGTGACATAAGTGCCACTCTGTAGGTAGAATACAATGTTCACTTGCAGATGAGGTTCCCCAGTATGCTATAGGTGTCCCAGCAGTGCTTCGGTGTTTTATAAGGTGGGGAAAAGCCTGGTATTTCAGGAATATATTGAAAGCAAGTAATAAAGAATGTGTTTCCCCTGACATGCCTAAAAAGATGAGGGAATTTTATACCAGCCTTGGAACTGGAACAGTAACTTAAGAGCAGGAACTAAGGAAAAATAAGTCCCCTTATTCTACCCTCCGTGATATAGTAGGGTATGAAATGTGAGGGTTGCTTCACCAATACCTCCCCCACCCCAGGCTCCACCACTGCTCCAGTGCTACAAGGGAAATGTTTTATGACTAGACAAATTGATAATTAGAAAATTTCCTAAGAAGAAATAGAGAATTAGTACTATAAGTAAAGATAAAGGTTTTCCCATGACATTAGTACTATAAGTAAAGGTAAAGGTAAGTAAAGGTAAAGGTTTTCCCCTGACATTAAGTCCAGTCATGTCTGACTCTGTGGGTTAGTGCTCATCTCCATTTCTAAGCCAAAGAGCCAGCGTTGTCCATAGACACCTCCAAGGTCATGTGGCTGGCATGACTGCATGGAGCACTGTTACCTTCCCACTGGAATGGTACTTATTGATCTACTCACATTTGCGTGTTTTCGAACTGCTAGGTTGGCAGAAGCTGAGGCTGACAGTGGGAGCTCATGCCGCGCCCCGGATTCGAATCTGTGACCTTTCGGTCAACAAGTTCAGAAGGTGATTAGGAAATGTTTGAGAGGGGAGAA
The DNA here is from genome assembly GCF_037176765.1 of Anolis sagrei. NCBI lineage: Eukaryota > Metazoa > Chordata > Lepidosauria > Squamata > Anolidae > Anolis > Anolis sagrei. The sequence continues at coordinate 61,867,168 of NC_090022.1, read as the reverse complement.
GAAAGTGGTAGGGGATCTGTACAACCAAATTATAACAGTAAAAAAAGAAATATTAGAGAAAAATTTCTAAACATGGAGATTGGACATGGAAATTGAGAGGGAAGACACCCAAAGGGAAATAGGTAATATAGCAAAAGAAAATTATAATGTATTAAGGGAAGCAAGAAGGAAAATGTTTCAAAAATGGTACAGAACTCCTGCACAACTTTTACGCTTTGTACCAGGGATAAAGGATAGGTGTTGGCATGGCTGTGAACAAAGAGGGGTGCTTAATCATATGATATGGGAATGTGATCAAGTGCAAGAATACTGGAAAATGATTGAAGGGGAAATCAATGCAATGTTAAATTTACAAATAGTAATAATTAATAGAAATGTACTACATGCACGGATAACAGAAGTGAAGAATATACAAAAGGAAAAATTGGTTGACAAATTAATCGCGTGTGCACAAATTGTTTTAGTGAGGGGTTGGAAAGATAAAACAAAATGGACACTGATTAATTGGTATAACTATATAGTTAATATGTTAAATGTGAAAATAACAAATTGCAAATTGAATAATATAGAAAAAATGAAAAGGTAACAATAACTAAAAGGATGTGGGAACTAGTTAGGAATTATTTAGAAAATGTGCTAAGATGTGGAGTAGAAAAATTAAGACTGAGACTGATATTTCAAATGTAACTTCTGTAGTTTGATATATAAATTGCATGTACAAGGAGGGGAGGGTGGGAGTGGAAAAAAACCAATAAAACAATAAAAAAAACAAGTTCAGCAGCTCAGCCATTTAACCCACTTCACCACCCACTTCATATTAGTATTATATTGTTAGACAATTATATGGCTTTACCCAGGGATGGCAGAGGACTGGGCATGGTGTAGATGTTTGAAGTCAGATTAGGACTCTAGAGAACAAGGTTCAAATCCCCATTTGGCCATGGAAACCCATTTGGTGACCTTGGGCAAGTCACACTCTCTCAGTGACCTCAGAAGAAGGCAACAACAACGCCCTTGTGAACAAAGTTTGCCAAGGAACTTTGGCGATCAGAACACCTTAAGGTAGCCATAAATCTGAAATGAACAACAACATAAGGTGGGCAACTTGCAGTCATGCAACCCCTTTACACATAATCTGCAAGTGATTCATTCAAGCTTTTACAAGGCTGAGTTCGCCTTTTCCCAGTAGCTTCTACATGAAAAAAGATGAAGGAGTGGGGAAAAGAAAGGGGTGGGATGAAAGGAGGTACTGGACTTGTCCAGTTTTGGTTTGTTGCTGTCTTCAGCCAACCCTACCACTTCCAGAAGGTGCATGGCCCTTAACAGAAAAATCCCTCTCTCTCTTATCTTGTCTATTGATAGAGGAATAAAATCATTCAAGAACACACATTTTTCCCTCAAAATAATTATAGTTTATTTTTTGCATAATGTTCGAATTTCCAACTATAAATTAAAAAAGCTTACAAAGAAGTTACAAAATTGAATGGAAGGGGCAAGAATAGTTGAGTGTCTCACGCATGACATCAGTTTGTCTTCTGGGCTAGTTGATGTAAGATTTTGTGGTTGACCCCATGTCTGAGCTTGGCCATGTGTCAGTTGTCGGTGTTCTCTTCCTCAGAATCTAAGAAAAAGTGACCAAAACCATATTTGATTATTGATGATCAAGTAAAGATTAATAGTTCTTCATGAAAGATGCCCATTTTTAAAAGAATAGTTCAGCCACCTTAAAAAAAAACAAAAAAAACCAAAGAGCCAAACTCCACTCAGGTCAGGACAATCAACATACACGTGTGCCATGCTGAAAGCTCAATGAAGTTATTCCCTGCCTGACTTTAAATCAAATCTTTGGTCAGTTGAAGCAAACAAAGGGTCCCCTGCAAAGCCATTCATTTTGGCCACAATGGCCACAATGCAAGCTGAACTGCCCTTTCTATTCATTTGAAACTGAGCAAGATAATTCAGATCTCAAAGAAGATGGACAGATGAAAGCATCCAGCAAGCATCCAGTAATGGCAGCTATGAGCATGTCCGTGGCAGGATGTAGAATGAGAAAAGCAGATTTGACTTGAGTCTTGAAATGAAAGAGGAAATAAAAGAGAAAGGCTGGGAAATCCCACAAAAATTAGGCCATGGAATTCTCAGAATGAGGTATCATGGCACTTGAGTGGCTGAAGAAACCTCAGTAAAGACTCCAAGTAGCAAAGGGTTTAACCGCAGTCTGGATGTTCCCTATTGCACAAATTAGTAATTCTTTAAGAAAGATGGTTTTTGAAAGCATTAGGTCTGGGCCACAACAATGATAAAAGGCAACGGTACAATAAGGAGAACTTATTGTTCCGGCTTTGAAGATTGGCAGGCCATTTACCCTGCTTTCCATAGGGGAGTCCCTTTCTGAATGGCTGCCCAGACCATTCAAAAACAAAAGAAAAAAAAGCAAGAGTAGGAGGCTTTAAGTGCCCATCTTCCATGAGCACCTCAACAGCAGACAGCAAGTCACTTGGTAATAATGTTCCACATTATGATGAGAAGTTTTGCATTTCTTTCTGCATTCTGGTTATTATTTCTAAATGTGTACAGTACATAAAATTAGCATATGAAACTTCTGCACATATCTATGGCCCCTTTTCTCTTTTTATGTGTGTGGAGGGCTGTGTGCCTTCTGTCCACACTGCCTTTTTTCCAAGGAAGAGAATAAAATATGAGGCAAGCAATTATTACAATAGGCTATACAACCCATGCTTGTGTTAATCCCAATCCAACAGAGTACTGAAAATTCCTTATATTGTTAGGGAGCGGAATATGTGAGATGAAGCAATGCGTCTCTCAACAATTCAAAAGATAACATAATAACAAGACCTTCAAAATATCTATGTGGGATATTTGACTGTTTTGTGTGGTTATTATTGTAAGCTACTTTGAATATATGTTGGAATAAAAAGGTGGAAGAAGTGCATCTCAGAATAATAATTACAGACCTCAAGGGCCTTATAGTTCAACCATAAAGCAGTGTAGGAGTCTACAGAATTTTTTTTAGCCATTTAACCTTCCCCGCCAAAAAAAACTCCAGCAAAAGAGGGTCAATTTCTCTCTTCAGTAATCTATTTCATCATCAAAGAATTCTTCCCAATGCTTAGCTGGAACTTCCTTTCTTGTCCTGATCATCACCACCATCACTACCACCACATAATACAACCCCTGGGTGGGGGAGGGGAGAGGTGTTGCACATCCCACTGTTTCAGACAATGTGAATAGGTTCCTATGGTTATCACACACATTCCACACAACACCCATGACTTCTCTAAGGGAAGAGGAAGACTGGAGGGATGGGTATATCAGATGCACTATGAAATAATACTGTGTTCTGCTTTGTTGGCATGCTGAGTTCTCAAAAACAGGATGAGCAATAATAGCACATTTTGTGTTAAAATACATATTAACAGACGATATGCTATGTATAAATGATTAATTAAGTTATTTAAGGCTTCAGTCCGATATACACTTACTTAAAAATATAATTGAACTTAATGACACTTATTCTGAGCGAACTTGCATAGAATTGTGTTATATGTAATCTAAACGTTCTCCAAGGGTGCTATATTGGGCAAATCTTTCATGGCTGGATAGTGCCAAAATTGTACTGTAAGATGTAGAGGATACAGCCATAAATGCTGTCAAAATACTGGCAGCATGCAACCACAATCAAAGCATGCATTAGCACAAAAGAAATCTGTACAGCTTCCCCATTGCCAATTCATGCTGAATCAAGTAAAAGAACTGGTTATTAACTGTTGGGTTCCAATCCCATGGAGAGCCAATGTGGTGTAGTAGAGATCAGGGTCGGAATCCCCATTCAGCCATGGAAACCCATTGGGGAGACCTTGGGCAAGTCAGCTTGGCAAACCCCTCTGAACAAATCTTGCCAAGAAAGTCCAGTGATAGGTTCTGCTTAGGATCTCCATAAGTCAGACATAAATTGAAAGCACACCACAACAATCCAATCTTCTTCTTTCTATGTGCATTGTCTATGTACCTGATTCACCATAGCGTGTATCCAGAAGTTACTTGAACAAGGAGAGAAGCACATCAGCTTGTGTGAAGCTGCTTCATCAAATTCTTCCAATCCCTCGATCCTACTGCAGCATGTCTCACACTATTCTAGAGGATTCACAGACTCCCCAGCTTTCATGACATACAAGAAAATAAAGTGCCAGGGAAAACTTGATTATCTGAATCCAGTATTAAGTATTTTATCCTATGAATTGAGACAGAATTGGGCTTTTTACCCTTGAAGTATCTGATTAAACCAGATGAGAAAGCAAACCAGCAGGACACTGTGGATTTTCCACTACTCCTGCTTTTTGGATTTTGTCTTCTGGTGTGGCATTGGGATCTAATTTATTATTCCTAGTGGCTCCCCCTAACTTTTGGCCTAGGGTGGAGTCATGGTAGAGGTTTCTTGCTGGAAAAATATTAACACAGTGCTCTGCAGAGGAAGGATAAGAAACTCTAAACTAGCAGTTGGCACCCAAAATCCTCTTAGTGAATTACACTGGCTTAACCAGTGGTTACACCCATTGTAATTACTTTTGGGGACATTGTACAGGGGGTGGATGAAAGATAGCTGGTTTAAGTCCCAGTGTTATCTACTACCACTTTTGATTTTCAAAATAGAATATTCGTCTTCCTGATTTTGCGATCTCAGCCGACTGAATAATCACATAGTGAAAGTGATGAAGTCAGAAAAACTCGTAACCAATGAAATGTACTTATGCAACAATGTTATGCATCTAAATCAGAAATCACTTTGTATGGAAGGATCACATAGTGAACAACATGATGTTAGGTCACTAATCAAATTTGACTGTATGGCAGATTGAACAAAGACCATTCAGTTTCAGTGTAAAAGGATGATACTTTCTGTCTGATCAAAGAATGAATCAAAATCTTAACCCTATTTGTAGTTTCTTCTCAACAGCAGAATGCTGATGTACTGCCCCCTCACACGCCCCTTTTTGGCAGCTGACAAAAGCTTTGGCAAAGTCCACTTGGGGGGGGGGGCAGGCGCTATAATCTGTTTTCAACCCTACTTACTTACATCTAAAGTGTCAGCATAATTGTCTAAATCATATTTGTTAGTCCCAACTAAAGTAGCTCCGTTTAATAGACTGTTCAATGGCAAAACGGGAAGCAGATAAATCATACTGATGTGCTTACTCTAGTTCAGGCATGGGCAAGCTTGGGCCCTCCAGGTGTTTTGGACTTCAACTCCCACAATTCCTGCTATAGTTATTATAGTTCAGACTTCATTCAAACATTGAAATGAGTGAATTCTCACAATGTACCTGGTTCAACTAACGGAGTGTACAGCAGTTTTCTAATTTTGCAGTTCCAAAAATTGTTGATAATTTTTATTGATTAACAAAAAGATTACTGTGTCTCCATAGCAATCACATAATTCATCTAGCTTCCATTTTTCTCTTTTAAAGAAAGATTGATTCAAGTCACTCGTCTTTCACCATGACTGGAATCACTTGATTTTTATAGAGATAAGGCACAATGATTTTACATACAATTTTCAGCATTGGTGTTAAATGATTAATTGAATTAAAAGGATAGAATTACCTCGTAAGAGCTTTTCAAGAGCTTTTATTGTTATTGTTTATTATGAGGTATTAATGTTCTGAATAGTTTGGTTCAGTATGAAAAACAAGGATGGGGATCATGTGGCCCAACAGAGACTACTGGGCTGTAATCCTTAGCAGTCTTTGCCAGCATTTACAATGGTGGGAAATGAAAGCTGGAGTTTGCAGGCTTCCTAACCCTGCTTCAAGACATGTCTTGAGATTTCCCAAAGCACTTCCTTTGGGATCCTCAGAGTTCCAGCTTGTTTCCATTTTAATATGAGCAAAGATTATATAAAATCTTAAAGAAAATTATAGTATGCTGTGCTGATTGTATTTGCTCACTTTTTTTTGGTCATTGGTAATGGAGGGAGAATGAGAAGGAGAAATATAGATCATATTGTCTCATATGGGCCAGAAGGATACATCACTGATATTTTAAAATGTTTTACCATATTGGGATAGTATTAGCACCAGTGATATTGTCATAGTGATTTTTCCCTCTCCAAAAGCTATGTTATAAAGGTTCAAGGCTGGAATTACTGTGATACCAACTACATTGGCCTGTGAAGATTTGGGAATAAAATAGGTTTCTCCAACTTAAACCTAACTCTATGCTGACCATTTAATGTAATTCGAAGCTAGTTTCAAACTGCAGCTGCCAGGCAAAAAACTCCCACAGAAGTATGCAAAAGAAAGCCCTTAACGCTCTTCACTGCTCTGTGGCTTGTGTCATTGTCAGTTGACACAACTGGTTCCAGGAATGTAATCATCTGGATAGCAAAACCACTTCCTTCAGTACTGGTTTGAAACTGCATTAGATGGTGAGTGTAGATGGGGCCACTAAGAAAAAACCATTGAGGGGTATTTTCCATTGTTTGACTGTGGTCAACACTTGAATGAGTGCTTGTTGTAAAGCCGCCCTGAGTCCGTCCCCCCAGGGGTGAGAAGGACAGGGTACAAATGTACAAAATAAATAAATAAATTGTTGTGGCTATGATAGGTCTGTGAAGATCCATGTCAGATCAAATTTGCGGTGCCAAACGGCTGTCAATGGGAAGTTCTCACTCAAAACCCAAGTGAAACAGCATTCTCTCACTCATGTGCCCCAGTAACCGACATAAAGAAGCAAAGTGCCTCTGGTAATCTTGAAGACAGGATTCATGGTTTTAATACGAACAATATCTGATATTTGAAGATCTGTAAGAAATATATGAGGGTGCAGCTTCATCATGATTGCACCATAATCTCTCGCAATTACGCTTATGGTAATTCCAAACTCGTGAGTTTATGTGAACTATGATATCATAACAAAACTGATTGTGGGTTACTGGGTGGGAATTAGAATGTCAATACACTGTTAACAAATCAGAGAGTTCTGTAGCATTTCAAAGGTAAATAAGTTTTTCATACCACTAGCTTCCATGGACTAGACCCTGCTCCATCAAATACAAGAAAAATTCTAAAATACAATTTAAGAGTAACTTACAGAAAATAATTAGTACAGTTCAGAATGAGTGAAATCACTCCTCTGTAGACCAGCCTCTTTAATAATAGAATGCAATGGGACTCCAGTTACACATATGTGAAGGGAAAGTATTTTTCAGCTGAAGATTCAGCAAACATTTCAGTAATATACAACTAAATTCAAAATCCAAAAAACAATGATGATTTTTATTGGCCAACCAAAATGAAGAAATTTTGTTATTCTTGTCAGAATAATAAATGTTTTTCTACAGTTATTTTCTGCCTCAAATTGAAACATATATTATGAAGATACAGGAGTCTAGAACAGGAGTTCCCAAACTTTTTCAGCCACTGAGCACTTTTTGAAGCAAAGTTTTCTCGTGGAGCACCAAGAAATGTTTAGTGTTTAGTTCTATCTATGTTCTATGCAGCATATTACACATGACAAATATACAAAAGTATGAATAATAAGATGTCTATATTAATAAAGAAAACAATAGTAAAACGAACTGGAGACAATATTATTCATTGTTTAAATATACAAAATGACAAAACAACTAGTTAAGATATTTGAAAAATGTTACAATGTTAAATGTACACCCAAAGTTAATGTGAAAACTGTGCCTCCTTCTTGCAGCAGTGTTTGTCGATGTCCCGTGTCACAAAAGTCAGTTGAAGACACATATCGTCTTTTGCATCCAAACAAGCTCATCATTTAGTTTTTGTAGCCATGTACCTCAAAAAGGCCATTTCACAGAGGTACATAAAATAAAAAGGTAGCAAGAGCAATTTAGCTATTGAACTTAATATCGAAAGATCATCCCCTAATTGAGTCCAAAATTCAGGAAGTGGTTTGCTTTTAAATGATGCCTGACAGTGATTGTCCAAAACCATGTCTATAAGGAACTCAACTCACATTCTACTGCAATGAAGACTGCTGGCTTTGACATCACTGAAAATTCATCTATAATCCACTCAAAATTCTTTCAAATAGATTCCCGTGTCCCTGGGAAAGTATGAATTCAAATTTTGAAGCAAATTGTTAAGGTGTTCTTTTATTATTGCCGGTAATAATGCATTCATCGTTATGTTATTTTCTTCTAAAAAGTTTAAAGTTAATGAGAAATATGTCAGATCCTTATTCTCGATACTTCTCTTGTAGAATGCTATCTTTTTCTTCAGTGTAGAAATTTTGTTAGTGGGATCTAATATTGTCTTCCATTTCCCTTGTATGGATGTGTTGAATTTGTTCATTTTCAAAAAAAAATCTGCCAAGTAACATAATTTGCAGAACCATTCCTGATCATTTGAATAATCTGGTAGCAAACTGTTTTCATCATTCAAAAGTGAACAAACTTCCATTTGAAATTCAAATAAATGTAACAGCACTTTACCTCATGACAAACATAATACTTCTGTGTATAATAACAATGACTTGTGTATACTTCCCATATTTTCAGATGGTATTTGGAGAAGCCTACATTGCAAAGGTCATGCTTTAACAAAGTTGATAATTTTGATGGCATTGTCTAGTACCTGTCTTAATAATGCTGGCATTTTTTTGTTATGAGGGAGTGTTAGTGTAGTACACAATGACTACTTGTGCAGTTTTTTTTAACTTTCTTGATTCTTGTAACAATGCCAGGAACATGATCTACCATGGCCTTTACACCATTTGTGTACATGTCAATGCAATTGTCCCTTTGTATCAAGTTTTCAATGAAGAAGGCATCAAGCAGGGGAAAAAATCATTACCATTTGTAGAGGATGGAAGTGGCTTTTAGAACAGAAAACCTTCATGAAAAATATCTGAAAATTCATACCACACAAATGTAATTAACAGAGCTAATCCAGCAAAAAAATCGTTTGACTGATACAGGAAATTATGGTATCTTTAACATTGTTTGATAGGTCCTGGATTTGATTACGCACAGTGTTATCTGATATGGAGACACTGGAGATCAAGTCTGCAATTTTTTTGTCCACCATGCACTTCACAACCTTCACTAATAGTGGTTTTATAAGAGTTTCAGCAAGGATGTGAAGTTTACCAGCAAGCACCAGGTCATGACTGACCAAATATGATGCTTTCAGTGCTTTCTCGTTATTTGTCTTTGCAAGAGATATACATTTTGTCTGAACTGCATGGAATTCAATACTTTTTTCTTTTGAAATAATCTGCAGTTTTATTTGTGAAGTCAGGATGACTTTAAAAATGCTTTCTAAGTTTGGCAGGGAACATAGAGCTATTGGATAAAACTGTGGATGTCCAGCAACAAACTCAGTGAATTCCATGGCGAAATATGAATCACAATATTTTTGATTTTTACTTCCTTTCAGTACCTCTTCATTAGGCATCATAGACTTTGATGCAGGATGATACACACCATTTTCCAAACTTAAGGCCAAGGATTTCACAGTATTTTTTTTAAAAGTAAGCTTACAGCTGTTGTTATCCACCTTTGACTGAGCAGTGGTTGATGGCTGATGACTCTCAGGTCTTACGGAGACCATCTTAAGCTACAGATCCATTTCAACAAAAGTTTAGCAGCTAGCTATTGGAGGAGGAAGAAGAGGAGGAAGAGGAGCAGGGAAGCAGCATGTTGGCACCTGACACAGAGCCCCTCACAATCACTTGTGGAGCCCCAAGGCATTGGCGGAACACATTTTGGGAACCCATGTTCTAGAGTAGGGGTCCTCAAACTTTTTAAACAGAGGGCCGGGTCACAGTCCCTCAAACTGTTGGAGGGCCGGATTATAATTTGAAAGAAACATGAATGAATTCCTATGCACACTGCACGTATCTTATTTGTAGTGCAAAAAGCACTTATAAACAATACAATAATTAAAATGAAGAACAATTTTAACAAATATAAACTTACTAGTATTTCAATGAGAAGTGTGGGTCTGCTTTTGGCTGATGAGATAGGATTGTTGTTGTTGTTGTTGTGTGCTTTCAAGTCGTTTCAGACTTAGGTTGACCCTAAGCGAGGGCCAGGTAAATGACTTTGGAGGGTCGTATCCAGCCCCCGGGCCTTAGTTTGAGGACCTCTGGTCTAGAGCATTGTTGAGAATAACATTCACAGCCCACTGCTTTTTGAGATAACATTGGTCCATTTTGACCAGCAGCATGGGCAACAGTAATCATAGAAAAGCCTTTTATGCACCCACATATTTTAAAATATCATATATATTTATGTATAGGTCAGCCTCGTTTTTAAGTCAAGTGCATGTTTTAGGGATAAAGTTATGGAGTTTGATATGACCACAGATTAGCCCAGAGTCATTCCTCAGCAAGGGGGAAAACATCAATGGTATTTTAGGGCTAGCTGCCTGTGGCCATCATAGAATCATTGTGTTGGAAGAGACCTCGTGGGCCATTGAGTCCAACCCTCTGCCAAGAAGCAAGAAAATCATATTCAAAGCACCCCTGACAGATGGCCATCCAGCCTCTGTTTAAAAGCCTCCAAAGAAGGAACCTCCCCCACATTCCAGGGCACAGAGTTCCACTGCTGAACAGCTCTCACAGTCAGGAAGTTCTTCCTCATGCTCAGGTGGAATCTCCTTTCCTGTAGTTTGAAGCCACATTCCAGCTTGTCAACATCTCCCTCCACTGCCACATTTTCTCTGCCCAGGCATCAGAAAGGCCAGAAAAGGTACCACAACAGAGAGAATAGATGGGGCTAGTGCTGCTTTTAAGTTCTTCTAGGATGAACTAACCTCTTGCCTTTCTCCACTCTATTTAAGAGTAGGATGCTTCCTCTTTTAAAAAATACTGACTCTCTGATAAATCAACCAGGTTTTTGGGGTTGATTTTTGACTAAAATTTCACTATACAGGATGATTACAATAACTGCTCTGGTATTCTGGAACAAACCCTCCCCAAAGGAGTTAAAATCATGCAATACATCACGTGTTGATATAACTAATGTACAAAAAATGGTTTGTGTATGTTAGCATTTCTAAATATTTTAGCAAATGAAACAGTGGTTAAGTTGAAGATCAAGAATATAATTGAAGTTCTGCTGCACGTGAATAATATTATTCCCCTAGTTCTGGGCATCTTAGCTATGAACAGCCTTATGGGAGGCCTTCAACATTTCTGTAATTACAAGAAACAGGATTCAAGTGTGGAACTGTTGTACAATACAACACTTAAGAATGGTATCAACACACTGGGTATCCAACTAAGTTTTCAAGCACAAAAAAAATGTTTATTTTTTCCTTCTCTTGAATATATACAGTATCTGGAGGTCTGTGCCACTGGCTGCCACTATACAAGGGGCTGGACTATACAACAGGCAATAGCAACAGGCTGGACATTTTAGTGCAAGCCATGGGGAAAATTGTGAGAACAGATTTTCCATGTTTTGCTCATAAAGCATACAGACATGAATCAAAACTAAATTCTCAAACAAATGAAAGATACATATTAACAAGAGAATAGAAATCTCTTACTACAGGATGTATTTTGGAACAGACCAGAAGACCTGCATCATGTTATACAAAAATCAATTCTAACTGAATTGATGGAATAGTATGAACCAAATGGTACTAACAAAATATTCTAGACTGTTCTTAGTGCTCACATTACAATCAAACTTTATAATTCACAGCAAGAGCTCCACTTTTCATCAAGTAGTTTAGATTTATCTCCCACACATAAATATTATATACATATACATATATAATCTCTCCTTCATAAAGAGAAGAGGAGGGAGGGGGAGATTGAGAGAGGGGGAGAGGGAGAGAGAAAAGTCTTTCACTTAATGATCGTAATGATGTTTATGGTACACCATATGTTTGTCCTTAGGTACCTCCTTTCTCCCACCCGTAAGAGACTTACCAATCTGCAAATCAATTCTAAGTGGCTATCTTGAGCATTTTAGACAGAAAAGTGAAGATGTAAATTCTTTGTACAATAAAGTGAATATGATGAAAAGCCGAGTATAAGTCAAGCCCAGCAAGAAGTGCCATTCTATCTACAATGCAAGTTGTTCAAATGTCAAAATCAATTAATTTTAAAGAGAAGTAAAATATTTGAAAAGTTATGCTCCAAGTCCAATTCCACTTCCGTAAATATGATTTAAGCACTTTGAGGTCAAGTATGTTTCTAAACTAATATCGCTTGCATGGATGGAATATATGCAAAAGTCATGCAAGGAAAATTCTGTACTTACATCATTCTTATAGAAACTTTTGGTTTGGGATCTGCTACAATCAAGACTGGTTAGGTTTACTTCACGTAAGCACCATGCACAAAATAGTAATTTAACTTAGTTTTATCATTTTTACAGAATGGGATGCAAAATGTTCTAGCTAAACAAAAAGGAGGGGGAAGAGAGAAACATTGAAAAGGGGAGGGGTGGGAGAGAGAGATCTATCTGCCCAATTTGCTATTTCAAAGTTGTTCCTTCCATAAGCTTTTTCAAAAAGACACCCTAACAAAGTGATTTGCACTGCTCAAAGCTGCAACCAGAGCACACATATACAACTAACTTTCCAACTCTTGTAAATGTTGCCATTAGTTTAAAAATACATTCAAAGGTAGGAAAGCTCAAACATTTGCAAACTGAGTTGCTTCACCGTACTGACTTTCTTCAGTTGATATGAAGTAATTCACTGTGCAAATGCTTGACCACCAATTTAATTCCATTCTTTAACCACTAGTTCAAGAGAAAGCATTTACAGGAGAAAACAAAGTGAAACTTTAAAAATGTAAACCTTCACTATTATAAATATTTAGTGCAAATAAAAAACAAAAAATAAATTTAACCTCACACAAGCAGACTGTAAGTAAAAGACACCTTTCTATTATTATTATTATTATTATTATTATTTTACATCTTTCCAGCTAGGACTGAAAAGCTTGAATTCAAGGCACTATACTCCTGCAAGGATTAATATAGTTGTCTTAACCATCAATTCAAGTACATTAATGTTGAAGGTTGCAGCTTTGTACACCAAAACACAAAACAAAGTGTCTTCAGCTATGGAGATGAAGCAAATATTGCCATAACAACAAACGAACCGGAGTGAAAACATTTCACAGTGATCACTGATGCAGTATATGGCTGAGTGCACTAGCAGGCCTGAACTGAGTGCCAGCGGGTAAAGACATACTGCATATAGGCTCAAACACACTGCATGTACAATTTAGACATCATCATCATCATCATCATCATCATCATCATCATCATCGCCATCATCTATCAAGTGATAGAGCTAGGATATTCTCAATTTAGGGCCTGGTGAACTGAGAACAGGTTGCTGTAGTGGAACTGGAATCAGTTGGAAGCCAGTCTTGGCCAGAGCTGGGAACTTGGCAAGGCTCTGATCTCCCACAATCCCAGGCTGTGTTGCTGAGCCTGACCACTGCATCCCAAAGAGTGGCATAGGGAAAAATCCTCCATATGGACAAAAAGGCATCACATAAGGTTTTACTGTGCCAGAAAGGGTAGTACCTGTCATAGGCACTGGCATGGATGGTGAAACTCCAGGAGTTAATGCGGCAGGCATTGGGCAAGACACTGGAACAATGCACTTTTCCCCCACTCTTGTTCTTACTGAATTTACCTATAAAAACAAACATAAAGAACACAGCTATTATGCTTGAATTGTTCTAATGGAGAATTCTGTGCAACAGAACTGATTCACGGCAACTATCATTTTCAGTCCAACGGTGCCACATTTTCCTCTATTCTGAGGGGATATGCTGGTCTTGCTCCCTCCAGTGGCTGAGATTTTGAATGAGGTGAAAAATGCAGAAAGCTTCCACGACTCTCAAGCAAAAAAACCCACTGGAAATCCACACAACAACACAATGAGCCCCTTTAAACTGAATCTTCTGGACAGCCTATTTTTGCCAAGGAACTTAAAAGACATTATGAGTGTTTCACAGAATAACAACCTTCCTCCTCATGGGAATATGCAAACTGAAATCAAGCCAGCGCTTTCTTTAATACAGAAGCAGAGAGACCTTCCTCCCCCAATTGAACCCATCCTTCTTCCTTCAGCAACATCAAGAAAACTTCTGGACCTATGCACACTGTAACAACTAAATCTGAAAACCCACCAACCCAAAATATAGCGTATAAGTGTAGAATGAAAAATGTAAAATAAAGCTGTTAATTCTTTCAACCATCCCCACAATAAATTTACAGATCTTATAGTAGAGCTTGGGGGGAAAAATGGGACAACAACTCCTCTAGTAAAAAAATATCCATGTTGGTCTGGAAGCTATAAACCCCAAAGTAACACGCTCTTGCGCTCGCTCGCTCTCAGCTGTAACAGTCACTAAAAATACCTAGACTCTGCAGAACTTAAATGAGAGAAAGAGGCTTCCTTTTTAAACACACACAGCAGCTGACTTCCTGGGATTTATGAGCTTAAATATAGACTAAATGCTACAAAAGCCATTGTTGTACAAGAGACTGGCTGGTTCCCCTCATGGATGTAGTTAGCACATTGTTGTTTTTTGTTTCACTTATAATGAACAACTAACTTTAATCCAACAAATAAAATGAGAAGTATGATAGCATTAAATGTTAAAAACATGTAATTTAGAATTTGTATTAGCAACTGCCCAGCTTAAAAATAAGGCAAAACTAAGTGCAGTTCCAAGTCTACTAAAAAAGAACTGCCATATTAGGTTACTGGAACTGACTTATGGGTAATTCTTTGCCTAGAATTGCAGCTTTAGGACCTCATCACACTAGACAATGAATCCACTTTAAATCCAGTTGTTGCCTCCTGCAGAATTCTGGGGTTTGTCATTTAGGGAGGAGCCTTTAACAGCCTCACTAAACTACAAACCCCAGAATTCTTCAGGAGGCAGAAACCGTATTTAAAGTGGATTCATTCTCCAGTGTGATAACGTAGTAAGACTCAATTATACTTCCTCAGTAAGACTTCTGAGAAAATATTCCTAGGATCAGGGCTGCTCAGAGGACAGGGGGCAGTCTTCCCTGAATCCCCATAAAGCAAGATCAAACCCCATCTGCCCATTTCTTGCACATACTATGGATCCCTGTCTCTGCCAGAGATTGCTCACCAGAGCCCCTCTCATGCATTGACCATTGCAGGGCTGGACTAACCATCAAGCCAAATGTTCTTAGGGCATCAAAAGAAGGGGGCACCATGGAAATTTTCCATTGTTGGATTTACCATGAACCATATGGTGCAAACTTGCAAATAGTGCATTTGAATAAGGTTCTACAAAGAGGGCTCCCCCAATAAAAGACTGGAATTTGAAAAAGTTGGAGAAAAAAAATCAAATATAAATAATTTGAATTAGATATATATGGGACACCAAAATCTTTTTCAGTGTTTATGGCCACACCATGTGTTATTAGATTGCATGTCTCAGCAGATCTCACCACTATGAGGAATGCTTGTACCTACAGTTCAACCCTGAAAGGCCACATGATTTCCATACCTGTTGCAAAGGGTGAGGCACTAGTGGGACCTAACAGCATACATATTTCTTCATAGCACCGTCAAACCTCCTACAGTGCCATAGGCTTCCTGTAGTTGCCAAGCTGAACCCAGGAATCAATCAACCAAATGACCCACAAACCAACAACTCTTAAACACACATGCGCACCCATTCAGGACAGATGAACAAAATAAAATTTCATTAAATGTCAAGTAATACCTGGGCTGTCTAATAACAGGGATTTTAACTCAAGCAGCAGGTTTAGCTTCTGCTCCTGGGGTGATCCAATTCTTAACAAGGCATTATAGCTGGATAGTTTTTAGCAGTATGGCCAACACACCTGCATCCTTAGGAGAGTCAGCACAAGTGCCTGAATAAAAGAGTCCAGAAAGTATTGGCATGGCAATCCAACATTCAACTTGGTATTCCTCCATGCCTTACACCAAAAATGAACAGAACCAATCATTGCATACTCAAGAAGCTCATCTACACTGACCACTTAGGTTGATGAATAGTTGGATCAGCTCTGTGGCAAGGTGGTGTTTCTGCAGCTTTGCTCTAGGTTAAGCTAACTCAGGGGGGAGCCCAAATTCTGACTTTTCCCTAAGTTAGGGAGAGTAAAGGCATCTGGGATGGTTCCTAACAGGAAGTGGCAGCAGCTATCGACTGTCATCCTGCAGTCCTTAGTGTCAGGCAACTTGGTGATGGAATTGTAGTTCCCTGTTGCCCCCTTCACTCACCATAATCCAGAGAGCCTTCATGGCAACAGAGTTGGGGCTTTCCCCTCTCTCCCTTCCAGCTCCCTTAGCACACAGATGATCTTTCTGATGTCAGCCAGAGTGCCATAGATCAAGGTAGGTGGAGTTCATGACTGGCAACAGCTCTGAGATGGGGGGCGGGGGGGGGGGCTCTAGGGTACCTATCTGGCTGCTATACAGGCATGATCCAGCATTCCAGATAGGGCCCTCATTAATGGTTAGGGTAGAAAGGGCCCAAGGGAATGGGTGTTAGGGCTAGCCAGTGAATCTGCATCCACCCTCCCACAGGTGCTCTGGGTGGAACAAAAATTCTCCTGACATTGGACTCTGTCCAGAAATTCAGCACCAGCAGAGTTTCAGGGTTTTTTTTTTTAAAGAGAGAAGTTGCCTCCTGGCTCTGCTTCCACTTGGCTGCTATATTTGTGTGGCTCTTTTCTGTACCAAATGTTCTCCATTTGCACCCTGTAAGTTAATTAGCTCTGAAGCCACTTTGGAAATGCTTTTCACTTGCTTTAAAAGTTCCCAAGGGCAAACTAACCCCATAGGCTACACTTCTATTTCTTCTTTGGATTTATTTCTCAATGAATTCAATGGTACAGCAATGGATGGAGGATTACTGCAAAAAAGAAAATATATTCCTTTCACAAATTAATGATGCTGTTTACTGGTCAGCAATCTGTGAATGTCTTTCTCCCCCAATCTCTTAGTAGATGGTTTACTTCATTTCAGTCATTATTGTGTTGGCTCAGCACACTATTTCTATGCTATATCACCATACAGTACACAAAATCTTCCCTACTGCTTTCTGGTCAGTGATACCTGGTGGCTTCACTGATAGTTGAGGTGGTGAATCCACTTCTGGTTTTATTTTAAACATCTAAGGAGTGCCTCCTTTCTCTACACAGAAACATCAACATATTATGTAATATCACACAAATCTTAAAACTGTCATTAGGCAGGTAATATTCAAGGGACTGGAACCAGAATATGCTTTCACAGGGTTTTGTGGAGTCTTGTTGATTCACAAACCTAGGTGACAGGGCTATATGCAAGCTTTGCTGGATGTTGTCCTTTTGGAAGGCTGTATTTTTATCCAAGTGCTGAATCTGCATCACCTTCTTGACCAGTGCTTTATGTATCACTAAAACAAACGTTCTGAAGCATTTCTATTCAACCAATTTCATTTTGTAAAGCTTAGTTTTCCCTGTCATTTTGTATTTCATATAATCATAGAGCTGAAAGAGACCACAAGGCCATCCAGTTCAATCTCCTAACATGCAGGCACAATCAAAGCACTTTAGACAGATGGCCATTCAGCCTCTTGCCATTTAAAAATCTCCAGAGAAGGGGACTCCAACACAGACAAACAGTTCTTAACATCAGGATGTTCCTCCTAATATTTAGGTGGAATCTCTTTTCCTATAGATGAAATTTTTTTCTCTGTTCTCTCTGGAACAATGGAAAATAAACTTGCTCCATTTTTAATATTATATCCTTTCAAATATTTAAACATGGCTAGCAGTCATCTCTCAATTTTCTATTTCTATTAAATGCAACCATTTTCCTAAGATGCTCACATACGGCCTGGTTTCCAGACCGTTTACTATTTTGCTCATCCCCCTCTGCACACATTCCAGCTCCTCTGCACACATTCTTCTGTATCATATCCCTCTGTTGCTTTGTTCTCCAAATTAATGTACTCTTTACTTGCAATCCTTCTGCAGACTTGGATGAAGATCTAAAGATTCTGATGTGACCTACACCAGGCTTTCCTTCATGCCACATCCTATATGTAGTGGTCCCGTCAATTTTCTTTGATTTTGAATGTCCACTATACTGTTGCTGTATATTTCTACAATATCTATTTATGGAAAGAATTCATTTCTTCTTCTGTTTCTAGGCTTTATCAGTAGGTAATCAGGCAATATCCCGCCAGCAGGACAATTTTGCATATCATGCTTTTTCTGTGTTGAATGGAATTCTTTCTGTTGTCCTGCTTAACTTTCTAGGTTCTAATTCTGGTTCCTAGATGGGTTCCATGCACTGGTTTTTGTGGGTCTACTCATTGCGAGTTCTGTATCTGCTTCAGTTTGTTAACCTCTATCTCTAACTTGGTTTGCATTTGCTGGTAATCCTTCTTTAAGTTCTGCTCATTTTATGGCTCTTGATTTGGAGCTCTTATTGGAGTACATTTTAAAGCCAACTGCTTCCTTTGTGTGAAAGTATCCTTTCAACTGTTCACTGTATCACATTGGCATGCCTTTGTGTTGATCTGTTTAGTTTAATGCTGTGCATTATTCACTTGTAATCCATGTGGAGATATGGATGAAGAGCTGAAGAATCTGACATGACCCATGTTAGGTTTTTCTTCAAGCCATTATCTTATATGGAGTGGTTCTTCCAATTGTCTTTGATGGCAGTTCCTCTGTAGACAAACAGCTGTCATGACTGCTTTTCACATTTGTCTAGGAGACAAACCTTCCATAGCATGAGTCTTATTATCAGCACTAGAAAATGATTCTGTTGTTCTCCTACTTCATTGTGTTTGCAATTGTTGTTGTTGTTGTTGTTATTATTATTATTATTATTATTATTATTATTATTATTTATACCCCACTTTCTCTCTCCCAAAAGAGACTCAGGTGCAGCTTAACGTAAAAACATTAGCACACAATTAAAAAAAATGCAAACATTAAAACATAATTAAAAATAAACAGTATTAAAATTTTGCAATTAAAAACACTGCTTTTTTATAAGGCACATATTTCCTTACGCATGTATTTTCCTCCCCCAGTGTCTGCTTGAATTATGCCCTGATTTGTACATAAATATGTTCCTAATTGTTCCTGCAAATGTCTTTAGCTTATCTAGTATTGTATTTTATAAAATGCACACTGGAAAAATTATCAACAAAATGTATTATGGGAACTGTTCTTTAGTGAACCGCTCTGATCTTTGTTGACAGAGTGCAAGTTGCATTGACCTTAATGTAGCATTGCATGGTCAAACAAAAATCATGATGTCCGGTCATGTTCTTTTTCTTTTGGCATGTGCTTGTATTCCTTTAGGAATTTTTCTGCCATAGGTCACCTGATGTCCTCAATCTAAAATCAAAAGGCTGTAGAGTGTAGAGGTAATGACTAGATTTGACTGAAAATCCTTCCCCATGCAAATGAGGTGTTCCTTTCTGTGGACGTATATTTTGAGCCATAGCTAGTTGGCCACTTCACTGAAAAAACAACAACATTCACTCTAGCACAAAAATACAGAAGATCACCCTCATGAAAATCCTGCATTCTCGATTAACTTTAGCAATTTTCAGTGACATACTAGATATGTGCACCAGGAAACCAGCACTCTTTTAAATTCATCTTGTCCAGCTGGCACACTTTCCTTTATACTCCAGAACTATGAAACCCTTCATCAGCATTTCTTCTTTTCTTCTTGCTGCAATTTTCTTTTCGCTTCCTTGGCAGGAAGTGTCTCTTCCCATTGGTCTTCTGTTTGTCCTTTTTCATCACTATTACCTCAGGAAGATGCATGAAGTGATTGCTTAGTTGGACCAGTGCAAGGTCTGCTTGTGACAGTGACTGTGCTCCAGGGTACTTCCTCAGAATTATGACCTTCTTCATTTTCAGTGACAATTTTATCTTGTTGTATGAACAATTTTTCCTCTGTTCCATTCAGGAAATCCTTGTGTTCTCTGATATGTTGAAGAGTCCCAACATGTAGCTGCTGTACACTGACCTCCTCTTCCAAGAGAGCCAGTAGTTTTCACTCCAAGCAAGGTTTGGGAGGTTTACTGGCAAGAAAACAGACACTGCACAAACATGACACGGTAAAAAAAAAAAGATCATTTTGCCTCCATGACTGCATTTATTTTCCTATCGCTTTAAACTGTAATAACTCCTGATATAACTGTACATGTCACAAGACTGCATCGCCGCTCACCTTCAGAAGCCTACTCCCTTAGACCATGTGCTTTGGGAGAGAACATTGCTAAAAACAAAAGTTTCCATAAGCTTTCAAAAAGAAAAACAATCACAGTCAAAAAGTCAAGGATAACCCCCAAACACCATCTTCTGCTCTTTCCTTGGAGACTGACTTGCAAAGACTGAGGAAGCAGTTATATTGCTTGTGAACTCAAGTAGTTAAGAGGGGAAAGCCAAAGGAAGAGCAGTTGAATATTTGAGTCTCAGGGCCCTTATGTCAGGATGGGGGAAAGCTGTGAAAGATGAAGACATTGTGTGCACTCCTAGGAGGCTTTGGAAAATGGTACCCTTCATAAAAACAGTGCAAAAAAATTCCCCAATGCACGCTAGAATGCTTTTTGTTGCATTGTCATCTCACTGGGGCCATTTTAGACCCCAAGGAAACATTTTTAAAGCAACAAACAGAAAATCATTTCCTGTTTACAAAAAGGTTTTTTTGTGTGTGTGTGTAAAATGGACAAAACAGAAAAAAACGCCTCCCCCCCCCCCATGTTTTAAATTTCTCCGACTAACCTCAGGACCACAAAACAACTGGGGGTGGGGGGATACAGCAAATTAATTCATTTTTTTCATGTCAGGAGTGACTTGAGAAACTGCAAGTCACTTCTGGTGTGAGAGAATTGGCCGTCTGCAAGGACATTTCCCAGGGGATGCCCAGATGTTTTGATGTTTTACCATCTTTGTGGGAGGTTTCGCTCATGTCCTCGCATGGGGAGCTGGAGCTGACAGAGGGAGCTCATCTGTGCTCTCCTCGGATTTGAACCTGTGACCTGTCAGTCTTCAGTCCTGCCAATACAAGGGTTTAACCAATTGCCCCACCAGGGCTCTAGCAAATTACTTCCCTAAAGTCATACTAATTAGCTTAGATGTTATTTTACTAGTGAAAAGGTAACTTTAGTAGAATGGGAAGATTTGCAGTTATTCATTTTCATTTTGTACCTGCCTACATCACTTCTTTTCAAACTATCCATTGGGGTAAAAACTGACAAACTTCCTTCCAAGGGCCAATGCCATATTAGCTTATCCTGGAACTAAATGCATTAGATGTTTGTGGAATAGCATTGGCTGACACCATTTCTTATGCTGTCCTAAATGCTATCCCAATTCTCCAGGGCAGAGTGGGGGAACAGAACATGTGTTCAAAATCACCCTCTTGTATTGCCAGACATCTTCAGACAGCGGAAAGTACTACTGAATGACATTCTCTAATTATACTAATTTTCAGCACTAACAGACTGATCAACTGAATAAATAGGTTGCTATAATCAACCAAGAACCTGAATCACTTTATAGCTTCTGTGACTTATGCCCAGGTATGCAATAGTAATGGAGAGTGTTCATGTATGTGCAAGTGTATACATGTATGCGAATCTGTGCCTAAAACTTCTAAAAATATATAAAACTGAAGCACAATAAGAAAATATTGTACCTAAGAAGTGGCCAAATAATACACTAGTTAAATCAGATTGTCTAATACAATTGATTGGAGGAAGCCTAATAAAGAGGTGATATGCAAAAACCAAGTTGAGGGCCTTAGAAAGAAAAAAATGAGGCAGAAGCAGTAAAGGCAAGAAAGGAGACTGTAGAAAAAAGGCAAGAGTTATGAAAGAAGATGTGAGAGAAAAAAGAGGCAAATTACCTAGCATAACCATATTGTAGAATAGGGAGAGACTAGAAATCTATACCAAAGGAGGTATATGGAAGGGAATTTGAAGTGGTGACTTTGCATACTGGACTGGAGCTTCAGCCTTGACCTCATTGTAGAAGCAGCAGAATATAAATGTATCTACCTGACTTTCCTGGACAGCCACAGCTAATGTAGGATAATCTTTTCCCAATATGTTTTCCTCTTGTATGTTCCCAATGCAGAGATAACTCAGCTCTAGAACTGCTGCTTTCATCAGAGCAGCAAATGGTGCCACTCATTTCTCTCAAATGAAGGTGCATCAAAGTCAGTCAAGTTATTTAGAAACAGAAGGTCCTACAAGTACCTTACCTCCTTTTATGGCAGTACAAGACAATAATAATAACCAATAAATTGATGCCTTTTCATTACAATAAACTTGCTATCTGAGATAGTTGCCTCAATATGCCTAATGGCAGAGTTGGTGATGGCTGGATCTCAAGTATCACTTTGGTTTTCAGTCAGACTCAGAATATTGTTTTCCATCTATTTTAGTTTTATTTTTGTGTCTTCAGCAATGTGCTCCTGAATTTCTCATTTAAATTTAGTTTCTTTCTTTCCCCTCTGCTATTTAACAAAATTGGCATTTCTTTTGTGTCTTTCCTGCATCTTTTTCTAAGTATGGTATTCTTTTTTTTGTTTCTTTGTAAAAAAATTTGTATAAAAGAGCTGAAGGAAAACAATGCTTCTACTTTCTCTGCATTCTATACACATCTCTCATATTATTTACTTTCACACAACAAGTCAGTCTTTGTCATATGGAGATGATGGTCTACGGGGTGATAAAATTTACTATTGTTTTTTTTGCTGTGTACAATAATTAAACACTCCTTATACATCAAGAACCTGAGTTTCTCCACATACATATCCACACACATACTGTCAGTATGAATTGTATCAAACTCAACCATTCCTCTTACCTTAATTGCACTCCATTTGATTCAATACTTACTTTTCATTAAACATAACTAGGAGTATCACACTAGTGTACCCAGATGCTATTGATCATCATCTTAGATCCAGTAACTGCCACACAAATGCAGTAAGAAAGACTTTTACATATAATAGTAGGAATTTTCTTTATATCGATCAGGCCATACTATTTGTCCACCTAACATTTTGCTACCTATTCCGATTGACAATTTTCCAGAGACCATTTCTATCACCTTTTAGCTGATTCTAAAGTGGAAGACTAAGTATTGAACCTGGGACTTTCTGCATAGTCTCCCCTGTAAACAAAGTTCACATGTTAGCAGTGTGCATTTGGATATACACCTTTGTCTTTATCATATTAATCATATTGAAATGGCACATGAGAGACCAAAAGGATCATCTCAAGATCCTTAAAACTACTGGCCATGTTGATTAGGGCTTATGGCTATTCCAAGTTCAAAATATCTGAAGTATATACTGTAGTTACTCCTAAATTGGTGAGATGTACAACCACATTTAGGGCCACGGATTGCTACACACAATGAGGTCTATGTTCATTGAAAAATAGAAATTCAAATGATGTCATAACAATATTACATCTTCAATATATAACTTTCTTTCCAGCCAGAACATCTTTCTCAGAATGGTATTCCACTCTTTAAATTAGGGAGTAGAGGTAGTTATGAATTGTTATTCAAATGTCAAATTTTTCAGAAGGCAAGAGACATAACGCTCTTAGAAACAAGTACAGGCTTTATTCCTCCTCCTACAGCCACATAACATTTTTTTACTTTTTACCCAACTACTTGAAGTCAAGCTCAAGTATAGAATCATAGAATCATAGAGTTGGAAGAGACCTCGTGGTCCATCCAGTCCAACCCCCTGCCAAAAAGCAGGAAAATCATATTCAAAGCACCCCCCCCCCAACAGAAGTAAACATTTCTGCTATTTTCAATTTTTTAGTAATTTATCATGCACCACATATCATGAAATGAACTAAGCCTTGACTTCAGCATTTATTCCTATCTTGCAGATTTTTCCTCTTTAAAACTTTTCCATTCCTTTGCGACTTTTTCTGACAACATTATTAGAGCATAAAAGAAAATGCAAACCTTCACTTCATGCCATTCTAGATGCAATATACTCCAAGGTACCATTTGACAATATGACAAACTACAAACTATATGATAAAAAAAGGGAAAGCCAACCATGTGATGATCTACGGCCATGATCCTTCACTACAGTAGTAGACCATAAACTTCTTCCAGGAATAGCTACATGTCTTTCCCCATTCTGAACACTTAATCTAGCTGTTTGTTTTACCTCAGTATCTCCCCATAGCCATTTAGTAGTCATAAGGAAGTTGGGGAGGAGAAGACAAGGATCAGCAAGGCACCTAGTCTCCAGCTCCATTTCTACACTCACTGCTGAGAAGGCATCATAGGTTTCTGGAGAATGACTTTTTTTCTGTGGCTGCAAAACAAATTGCCTTGGCCGATGGCTGCCCAGCTGCTCCTCATCCTCTCTCTGTCTTTTCCTGTCTACGAAATGGCCATGGAGGCAAGAAACAGGCAGGAAATGGCTGGGGAGTTGTAGTGGATGAAAGTGCTGAAGGCCTCCATTCACCATGCCCACCTGAGCACAGGTGAATGCTTAGTTATACCTGCATAGATCACTAACAAAATGCCAGACTATGTTTCTCCTTTTCTGTTCAGAAATGGCCACCCTTATATATGAACAACTATTTTTTTAAAAAAAAACGGAAATCCCTGCTGGCCCCATATGCTTCAAACTGAAAGGTGTACTTTATTGTAGTTCTTACTGCAACAGAAGCAAAGAGAGGTAAGTTCCTTTTTATCAAAGAAAGAAAGAAATACTACCTATTGTGCCTTTGATAAACAAATAAAACAGGACAAATGAATTCTTGTAGGCTTTTATGCATCTGATCCAATAAGAGTCACCAGCTTTCCCCCCCCCCATGTAATATATACAAAGTTTCCTTAAAAAATGATGCTGAAAGCAACAAAACAATTTGTTGAATAAAAAATAACACAAGATACTCTGTATATGGTATTATAGCAAAGGGGGGACAGATAGTACATTTCTACTGAATCAGCATGCGTGCAGCTCTCCTCGTTCGTAGAGATTTGCCTGCAGCATCATCATGAATATTCTGAAGAATGTAAAATCTGACAGAAGAAACTACTTGCAGCGTTTCTCAGCCCTTTTCTTCACACTTGGGACTGGCTGCAAGGGTATGCACACTGCGTTTGCAAAGGCTTAGCACCAGCCTTTTCAAAATCCTTACTGGATCAGATGAACAAGGGTGATATGTTTTCCCCCTTGTAATTGTTATGCCCAATTGGCCAGAGGATTAGTGAAATGCAAGCCGATTTCCTGCATTTAATTGTTTCACTGGAAGGAGAGAGAGAGAAAAAATAACACGTTGAAATGCTAAGGGGCTTCCGTGTGTAAGAATCTTTTGTATTATGACTGTGCTCCTTGTATCATTCAATCTTTCAGATTACGTGTTGGTGCTTCAGGGCTGCAATATGAGAATACTTCATCACATGTAATTTCTTTGAGCCATGCAAACTGTACATGACATGTTGGAAACGGAATGCTAGCATGCAATCAACAATTATCTCTGCTAGCCCAAGGTATAACAGAACTGGTGTTTTTGTTTTTATAGAGAGACACTTGATTCCGCTTCTAAACATTTGCAACTAGCTAGGCCAAAAGCCCTCTTTAAAAAAACAAAACCTGAAATTCTGCAGGAAAAAAATCTTGTTGCTAAGGCAGATTCCCTATTCACTTTCTTTAAGCAAAATGTTCTAATCATTAAAAAATCATAATTCTATGAAAATTGTTGCTAAGAAAATAAAATCACTGATTAAAAAACTATTTTTATAGGGAACCAGCTCCAATGTTCAAGATTTTCTCCTAATAAAAGGTTGGTTTTGTTAAAAGCAGGTAACTCTTCCTTTTACATAAATACTTTCCTTTGTCTTTTCCATCATAATTCTCCTGTGTGTTTTCTCTAACCTTGCATTTCCTGTCATAACTTTAAGCTTCCTACTTTCAGATTCTGAAGGGGGAGGGGAGCCACAGTCCTTTTTCAGGGAAGTCTGGATAAAATCATGCTACGTTTTAGAAATGACACAAACCAGATATTACTCCTTTAAAATATTTTATGGTCCTGATTTCCAAGTATCACATCTAATTTACAAGTGTCTTGTTCAGTATCTTTAATGTACAGTTGCCCCTCTACATTTGTGGTTTTGGCTTTTGTGGATCTGATTTAAAATATTCTAATCATGATGTCCTCCAGCGTGATTCTATGGACAACTTCCTTCAGTCATGCTGTAGGATTTACAAACAAAGAACACCTCTCTAAAAATCTCTAGGTCTTCAAATGTGATTCTGTGTTCAGCTTCCGATAGAAGTTGATCATTGAGTCATGATGGAAGACCTAGAAATTTCTAGAGAAATGTTCTCTCTAATTAAAAAAATATTCATGATATTTACCTTCTCGGGGCTCCTGTGCCCCTAACCACAGCAAATGTGGAGGGCTCATTATATTAATTTTGCAGGGAGCATAAACAAAGAGCCACCTTTGAAGAGTCTTAAATACAGATGTTGTCCATTTATAGTTTATATATGGAGCATCCTCTACCTTCAATAAAATGGGTGACACCTGGGTCTATAAACTGTGTGAAAAGAATGGGAGTGTGGAGCAGTGGATCAATTCATGGTACATTAACTTAACATAGGTGCATACATTTTCTTTACTCAGAAACATGTGGTGCTTCAGGATTTTCATTTGGAGCATTGGAAATGGAGGTGGTGGTGATGGATGCATGATAAGGAGATGAAAAGTGTCCATCTTTCATTTTCAACCAGACAGGTATAATTAAATAGAGCTTTCTATTGAAAAAATATATATGAAATATTATGTAATTATTTAAGTAATTAAAAATAACATTTAATTGGCAACTTCATACATATTTACCTGGAAGTAAGTCCCACTGAACTCAGCAGGCCTTACTTCAAAGCAATCATGTGCACGACTGCACAGCCAGTTGCCATATTACCCTTTTAAAGGTGGCATATTGGCACAGTCACCTGCAAAATGGCAGCTTATAAACTGCTTTCACCATACCAAGAAAGTTAATGATACATAAAATAAATTTCAGCAATGTGGCTAGAATGCGTTTAAGACAAGAAACATTTGATTACCAATGAATATATTGCTCTATATCAACTATTGTCACAATTCTTTGTTTGTAAAAAGTTTATCTGGAACCATACATTGCCAAGATCAAGTCAAAGTAGACAGAACATTCTTAAGCTATTTAATAGTTAGTGAAGTGAAATGGGTATTTATATGGAAGATGTTCTTTTAAGCTTATGTCCTCCAAATATCATCTTTGAAATGGCTTTCAGACACAAAGTAAAATGTAACACTCTTCAAGGAGTCCCACTTACTCCACATGTCTCATTCTGTGTCTGCATGGGGTTAGCCTTTGGCTCCATGTCTTGCCGTTTTTGGTTCTGCTTAAGTTGGTTCAAGGATGGTTTTGCTTGTACAGCTCCCACAGTTTTGCTTGTCCATTGATCCACCAATTTGTGGAGATCGTCCGTGAAAGTTCCTTTTTTGTTGTTACTGTTGTTGGCTTGTACCTGAACCTGTAGCGTCGTTTGTGGTAGAGGGTCTGGATATGCTACAAGACTGTTTGTTGAGGATCCTAAGACATCACAGAAAGATAAGAATCAGCCGTGTATGTAAAAATATCATTCTACTTTTCTCTTTTGGTCAAACTTCATTTTACAGCATTTCCAAAACCACAAGTGACTGTTTTTCATCTAGCTGCTTTCTCTGAAGAACGTTTTTGCTCCAAAAATAGTCTATTATATGACAGACATTCTACTGGTAGGGATGATTAAAAAAATAATTTTACACATATTATCATAAATCTCATAATAATTGGACATTTGCTTTTATACAGTCCCACTGGAATAAAAACAGATATGGAAAAAAACTGAAATTCAAATATAGATTGTCACAAAGGGCTTATTTGTCTTTTGCAGTTTTAACATTGGTTTTCACTTGGACTCTGGAGGTATACTGTTCAAGTTGTTATCCTATGCACACCTACCTGAAAATAAGAAATTAAATTTCAGAGATTTTTTCAAGAGCCGTATTCCAGTTATGGGAAGCGCCAGTGATGTAAATATTGGGGGGAGGGTGATGAAGCGATTATTCCCCAAATAAGAATTCTGCCCCTCCTATATGAACTTTTCTTTTAATCCCCACATTTCTAGCATTGCAGTAATTTGAAAAATTTAGGAAAAAAACGTTTGGGCATCAAAGAAGTGAAGTAGGCAAGGTGACCAGAGGAATGCAAATACAGCATTTGATCTTTTTGTTGTTCATATTAGAGATGCTATCCATGAAAAAACAACACCCCCCCCCCCCCAATGAAGGTTTACAGGAAAATGTGTCCTTTAAAATGGCCAAATATGTCAACTTAGCCCGGACAAAGAAAAACACTCTTAACCTGTCTGGTGATAAGAATTAAACTCAAATGTGAAGTCCATGACATCTGAGTGTGGAGAAGAGCAATCCACAGACCATCTATTACAATGCAGCCTGAGCCCTGCCACATGCACAATGGAGGGCCTTCTTATAGCAACACCAGAGGCACTCCAAGTGGCCAGCTACTTGTCAAAGGACATTTAATATAATGCCAAGTTTTCACACTTTGTGTTTTCTTTTTTTTGTTGTTTGCTTTTTAAATATCTTACAACTGTACCCTTGGTTCACTCCTGATATGATAAATAATAAATAACTCAAAAGTATTTTGTATGTTTTTATTACTAATCCAACAATTTTATATTAATTATGCCTGAATATGATACTAGTACACTTTTGTTGGTTGCATACATGAGCCAGGTTACCTAATGCAGAATAAACAAGCACTTGAAGTAAACACAATAAATATAAGAGTTTTAGGTGTGAATGATTTTCAATGTATCATTCTCTCATATGCTAGAAATTTGGGGACAGAAAGAAGATTTCACTGGAGGACAGGATCTGAGTTAGAAGGGCAAGGCTCTCATTTTTCCTTTACCTGGTAGATACAACAAAAGGGAGGAACCAAAAATGCATATCTTTGTTTAAAGATATTACTGCTAGTGACTAAAATGTAGGGGAGGCATTGAATTATTTTAGTATAGGGGAAAATTAAAAAGCTGGGAAATCAACCAATGATAGCGCAATAAGATTGATTTCATGGGAAACTGAGAAACCCAAGAAGTCTGCCTGGAACAGCAGAAAGACCAGTTAAGGCCCAGGACTTCATATTCTCCCAACCTGTTCTAAAGGAAATCATAGCAAAATTGTATCTTCATTCCTCCAAATGTTCCTGCTCTTGTTGAAATCCTAAGCTTCTAATTCCACTCTCCTGAGTTTAAAGGGAGAGTAAATAGTTCACAAGAAAAAAGAACCCCCTAGAGGCACAACTAGTAGTAATTACAGAAGACCATGATATGAAAGATTAGGAACATGATATCTGAATGCAGCCCATATATCTTTAATATGGGATATATTGAAAACTAGGACTACCAATGTTGAAATAATTACTCAGAACATGTTTTGAGTCAAAGTGATAAAATCAATGTCAAAACATGAGTTGCTATAGAGCAACATTAATTGGCTTGGGAATCTTTTAAAAAATTTTAAAAATGACAGTTAATTTCAAAGTGATCAACATTTGAAGCAAAAAAGTTCAAAGCTGTGGTGAAATTACATTATTTATGATGAGCAAATGTAATAAAATCTTACTTCAATTGCCATGAATTTTTTAAGATAATGATGTGCACAATTACTGTATACATTTATGAGTGCTTTTTTAATGAATTCACTCACACCGTCTTTTTCAAACCTGTTGCACACCCAAAATAAGTGAGTTCTTATGCTATGTTGGAAAAATCAACGAATCAGTGAAAAGTTAAGTGCCCCCTCCCCTTAAACCTGAACTCCTATTCAGTGTCTCAATAGGTGTGAGGAAGTGTTACATTGTATTAGCCAACCAGGCACAAAACAGCATTGTGAAGAAGCAATGTTAATTAAAAGATTAGAGAGCTCACAACTCAGCACTGTATGATAAACACACATGTACGTACTGAAAATACACCGATCTTGCAACAGGCATGCATCCAAAAGCAGCACTGGCATGCAAAGCTACCAAAGAGATACCTGCTCTTAGTTCATATGCAGTCTAATTTAAATACCATTACTAATGCAGTGTCTCCTGTTTAAACAAACCACTACATTATATTTAAATAAAGCAGCCCATGCTCAGAAAGAAATATCAAAAAGCCAAAAAACAAAAGAGAGAGGGATAGTTACTACTACTGTGATCTTTGCCTAGACATAGTCGTTTCAAGGTGGACCCTACAAGGTAAAAATGATACAAGACATACAGAGTTAGGCAAGACTAAAAAGGGGGAAATAAAGAAAAGTCTGATGGAAAATCTTCTGCATTTTTAAACAATGAAAAAGTAATCATTATGCAAGAAGGAACAGACAGAAAGTCAGCAGTTCAAGTTGAAAAGGAGAAATAATTGGGCAGCTCAAAGTCTGTAGATGTTTGCTACTATAAAAATAAGTGTTATTCAGTCTTTCTTTGAGTGATGCATTTTTTTATAAATAGGAAGATTTTTTATTGCTGTCAGGTAAATATTATTGTTGACTTTCAACAAATAAGAAAATCAACTCTGCATTCAAAGTACTTCTATTTTTATTCTATTTGTGTGGCAAGCTCTATTCATCTGGTAAGGCAATTATTGATTACAAATAATTTAAGGCACAAATTAGACTAGGGTGATTGCAGACAAATTCAATTACACCTTTTTTTACAAGTCCATAAACTTCTGTAGGACTTACAACTTTACTCATATCACTCCTTATGAGTGGAGTTTCATCTCTTCTTTTGCCAACTAAAGTTGATTGATGATATACACCACAATATATTAATATATTTAGATATAGCCTTACCCTATTTTTCTTAAATGCTTAAGAAATCAACAAATAGAACACAAGTAAGTTTTCATCCAACACTGATAGGATTTTGTTATCTAAATTTGGAAAACCACAAAGGTCAATGATGTCAGAGTGCTTGAATCTGATAATTGTTCCCACAAGATGTCAAACTTCCTTAAATGCTTTATCTCACTAAAGCCCCACAGGACAAAGTTGTTTACTATATGTTGCTTTGCGTTATTCAATTTTAATCAGCATTTTATTATAATACCATGAAGCCATCCAAGCAGCTAGAAATAGCAGAATCTGTATGTTAAGAACATATTGTGTTTAGTGCCTGATAAGGAGCAAAATATTGGACCTAGATAGAACTCCACCAAATAGTGATTTTACTTGTGCTGTCTAAGACGGGAGTCAAATGAAGAAATAATCTGCATGTTAGAGGCTTTGTTAGGGCTCATCCAGACAGGCACAAAAACTGGGACCTATCTCTGTTTTAACGGAGGCACCTTTGGTAAAACTGAATTAATTCAGAACAAAACAGTTTCCCTGCCTTGTTCTGAATTAAACACCTGATAAGATCCGGATCTTAACAGATGTGGCCCCTGTGTGGATTGGGTCTGGGGACCATGTCACATGATCCCCGGACCCAGTCAACACAGCCATCTTGGTTTTTCGGGCTCCAGGAGTCTGAAAAACTGAGAGGGCAGCTACCCCCACCCTCAAAATAACCCTTTAAAATAAAACAAAACATATCTGGCCACCATTATGTCCCTCCTCTCACCCTCCTGGAATGAGGAAATGACACACCAGGAGATGAGGGGCCCAAGGAGGGATTTTTCTCCTTGCCCACTCCCACCACCTGGTCTCTTGGCACACCATTTTCTCATGTCAGGAGGGTGTGAGGAAGAACATAATGGTGGTTTTTTTTAATTTTAAGGGGTTATTTTGAGGGGCTTCATGGTGGCAGCATGCCATACTGATTGTTATCAGGATGGCATGTAGTCATCTTCCCCAGGAGCACCTGGGTTTGGGGTGGCTTGTGGGGACTAAAATCCACACCAAAACAGATTTTTTAAGCCCACTTTGGTGCGGGTTTTACTCCGGTCTGGAAGCAGCCTTAGATATTTCCCCAAACCCTGCAGTGAAAAAGTGTTTTACATTATTATGTGCAGAATATTTCTTCTAAGTAAATGTGATATAGCCTGAATCAGGTATTAATATTTTGAGTGAGTTCTGAAAATTCTTATTTTCTGGTAAGTAATTTCTGAATGGACTGCTTGGCGTGGACCCTTTCCTGAACTGTTCAAACAGGGATCAAAGTAATTAATAGGAAACTTTCTTTAATCATGTCAGACAAGTCCATTCTTGGGAGATCTTATGGACATTTTCCTCATCTATCCTTGTTGACTAGATGCACATTCTATATATAATCTATAGGGCAAAGAGTGTGTCTATATAGTAGTAACTGCAAATTTGCACTGGTTCAACAGAGAAACAGGATAAATTATATTAATAGAAATAGTAATTTGTCAAGTGTGAATATAACTAGATTATAAAGTTCAGGTTTTGTGAAATCTGTATATATTATTTTTCTCAGAATAATGTGATTTTAATGTACTACTTTGATACAACTTTAAAAGGCATCTGGTATCTTTTTAAAATACCTATGGGTCTTTTTATGTCCATATATTGGTTTAACTTTACAATTTTGTATATTCAGATGACTTAGAGAACTTTTTGTTTGCTTGTATTGTGTTTTTAAACATTTGTATTACCCCCTTTATTCATCTATATACTAAATTAAACTATATTTGACAGGACTCTCTTTTCATGGTTTATTTTTGTACCGTACCCAACGCACTGGATTGTGATATATAAAATCATCACCAACACCATCACCTATAACCAGCAATGGGGAGCACAAGTCAATATTTTTGATGATTGCCCATAAATTATCCAATATTTCAACTTAAAAAATAGTTTTAACAGTGCATAAGAGCAACAGGTTAGATCAGAGTTTTAGGAGCAAGGTCTGAAAGGTAGCATTCAGACCTACTACAATCTTCTAGTGAATGTTATGGTGAATATTTATACCTGTATAAGAGAACTATATTTTTTGCCACAAGTGTGTATGACTTTTTGTGTAGTACACTTTTATGATTAAAATGCGAAGCAGCCACAGAAATACAGAGAAAAGGGGAAATTCCTGTTCAGGAGAGTAAAAGAAAGGAAGAAGGAAAAGTTGTTATTGAACAACAGACCGCTGTCTTAAGACTTTGTGAGTGTTTAGGAGCCCTTCCTCCCAATGCCTACACACCAGCATCCACAAAGGGAGGCACAAGATACTTGTCATTCATTTTAAAGGAAAGCAGGAATGATCATAGTCTGTTCTGAAACACCTCTCTAGTGTTACAGATGTAATTCCTTCATAACCCTTCTTGAATCTCTCTGGTATTTCCTTAGTGGCCTCTAATCCAAATACTAGCCCGACCCTGAAATCAGATGAAGACTATACAAATGCCAACAGAATAAAGCATTTGAGATCTAGACTATGGAGAAGACTATGTTAATTTTGAAGTATTTCATAATTTTGCTTTGACAATTTTCTTAACTTTTTCTTAGACCCCTTCTACACTGTCATATAATCCAAATTATCAAAGCAGATAATCCATATTATCTGCTTTGAATTGGATTATATAAGTCTACACTGCCATATAATCCAGTTCAAAGCAAAGAATCTGGATTTTATATGGCAGTGTAGAAGAGGTCTTGAACTACACGGGTGTTGAAGTGTGGGATATACGTCCCATAAATAGTTTTTTTCCAGAATTTCCAAGGTGCAAGATCTGTATCATCCACTTGGGAAAACCAGGGACAATCTTGTTTTGTTTTCCAATGGCCCAATTGTAATAGGCAACAGTAACTGGTTGGTAAGAAATAACCCCGAGAGTCACCTTTGTGGTAAGCGTATAAGTGATCAGAATAATAACAAATTACTCCTTTAAAAAAAGTAATAGCTCACATTCTGCTCTAGGTTCATGGTGGATATCTGTGCTAGTAACTGATAGGTGACCAGCATTTAAAGTCATCACTATACCCACAGCAACAAAATATGGCTGCTGTTTATTACATTTGGCTTGACTGGATTTTGGTTTTGTTTTTCGTTTTGGGTATATATAGCATGAGACTTTGGCCAAAGCAACATTCTTCTATTTTTGTCAAGACAAATCTAATGCTCACTCAATGATGAAAACATCCAATTAAACATATGTTGCTTCTCTCGCTTTTAAGTTGCTTGGCTATTTGTGAGTACAGAAGAAATTACTGCCTCCATATTGAAACAAGAATACATACAGAATATAGCAAGAGTTTTATCTTAGGATCTTGGAACTATTGATAACATTGAATATAATTGATTCTGCACTAACATGGATATTTTGTCAGTTTTCAGCAGACCTTTTTGTTAAGAGTTTAGCGGAATTTAAAAACCAATAAAAGGGGAATTATTTGGAAACCAGGGAGGATGCATTTTGAGTAGTCTTGTGCCTTTGATCTGTACCACCTCAATAATGATAAAAATGCTGAATTCCAATGATAAAAGTTGGATACAAATGAAAATGGAGATCAGCTGAATGTTTTGTTACAGAAATGTTGTCCCTATTTTGGCATTACATGTAATTGTATCCTAAAGTACATTTTTAGAAAAAAAAATTATTGTACTAGAAACTCTATTTGCCTCATAATAAATAACTGCTTTTGAAATAATTATCTCAGAGTTGGTTGAACTGCCAATTGCAGGAATAATACAATAAAGGAAATATCTATTTGTATTTAGTTACAGTTATATGAAATCATCCTGGCCATTGTATCAATCAACCAGGCATCAAAGATTGTAACTTCTGCAAATTTATTCTGTGCTTTAATGAACTGCTTCTTGACTTCATCTCTGAGGTCACATAAGGTCATAATAAAAACAACCGAGTAAAGTGCTCCAACTAGGTGGCTTTATCATAAAAATATACCATGATTTGTGGGAAGTAACCCACTTTCATTTAGCCTAATTTACTTTAAGAAAATTGAAGAAACTCAAATGATACAATATGATGGCAAAAATACTGCCTAGAGAAGACGATATTAAAGAACTAGCAGGAGCATTTCTCAGCATTTCCACATGCAAGGGATAGAAAAAAATAACAAATAATAACAATAATAATAATAAAGTGGATATAAACAGTACTGTATATTATTTGAATACAGCCCTTGTGCGGATGTTATACCCTTTAGTGACCTTCTAGAATTGTATCAGCTTGCTACATGCATGTCTTCATAGTCCAAACATGTGTGAAAGAGACCATTCGTCTACAGTCGGTTGGATTTCGTTTTGATATCGCTGGAACCAGGACAGCAGACATTTATAATTGCCACATTGTAAATTAAAAATTACATAAAATATAAAGTCACATAAAGATATGTCCAGGGCAAAATTTACTATAAGGTTTTAGAATAAATTATGAGATCTTCCACACATGCTTTTGGTACCCAGGCATGAGCCAAAAGCAGTGCACAAAAGCTTTCCATATGAAATCAAAGAAAAGAAATAAAGTGTGTCCATGATTATTAACTTTAAAAAAAGGAAATCAAAGGGACTGTCTAGAAAAAAAGGAGCTTCCTGCCAAACATATTAAATATATGTATATATGAAGATGAGTTTTGGAAAAGGGGGGGGGGGGAAAGAAAGATGGGCTGTGATAAAATACAAAAGAACAAATACAAACAGATGGACAAAGACACAGGTCCACTGAGGAATCTGGTACGAGGTTTGCTACTAGATTTATAGGTCACTCTCTCAGACGTTTGGTGGAAAACCGTCCAGCCTGCAAATGAATATAAAGGGAAGAAAACAAAGACACTTATAAAGTACAAATAGCTGTGATCAGTTGTCACCATCAGTCATATCAGCTTTGTTAGTTTATCATCCACATCTCCATTTTAGCCTTGCCAAAGAGGAGTAAGTTCATTGGCTATGTGCAAAAAAGGGTGCAAAACAGCAGAAGGAAATAGATATTTCATAGGATTAGTTTGGCAGGACATGCATAAACGAGTACAATATGATTTGTAACCATCATCACAGTTTGCAATAGACAAAGCTACTCTATCATGACGAAGCTTGGAAGCTATCAATACTACAGCTATATCAAGCTATGTCTATTGTGATAGAGTCTCTAGTGAAGTCAGGAAATCATGCAAACTTGCAAAGTGGCAGAAGTTAAATTGCTCCCAAGTGGTAGTCTTTTATAGGAAAGAATGCCTTACGAACAAAATTCAGCAACATGGCAAAGGATTTGGACCTAAAGAAAAAGTAAGCCGAACTTTTCTGCTACTAAATGGTTTCAATCTACAAAGGGTCATTTACCCGAGTGTTAAAAAATCTACTTTAACAATTAATAATTCTTCCACAATATGCACATAAAACATGAGAAGCCTTCCTCTGTTCACACTTTGATAATCTAATATTGTTCATCCTCAATGGTACATTACTGACTCAATTGTCTAAAATTATCAAGATTAGAGATCTTGATCACACCATATTAGCACTTTTCCTTTCCCAAATGATGCTTAGCATTTTAACACTTCTATAAAGGAGATTGGACTGGGAGGCACTTACTCAAGTTAGTATGCTGAGCAAGTATTTGAACCCACAATTCTCATTTCCAATTTCCAAGTTGTGAAATAACTACCAATTTCAGCATGGAATAAATGATGTTCCTAAGCATATAGAATCACCTTGGCTAGAATTTCCATGTGCATCACCTCCTTCAGAAGCTAATCCAGAACAGATGTCAGAGGATAAGGAAGCTTTGACAGAGCAGGGTTGCTGTGTTTGAACTGATTTTCCAAGTATGGCTGATGTGGATGACGTTAGTCCACTCCCTTCAGTAGAACCAGTTTTGACTTTAGTATTTTCTTTAGCCAGAGCATCTTTGCAGTCTGATCCATCACCTAAACAGGATACAGGCAAAAATCACCAAGTACAATAATAATAATAATAATAATAATAATAATAATAAGAAGAAGAAGAAGAAGAAGAAGAAGATATAAAAGCGTCAACTCAATCTTGAAAGAAACTTCAACATTTTGAAAAAATAGGGAGAAATCTACAGCTGAATCAAATTTCACAGCAGAAATACATATAAGCCATCAATTATTGTTAGCCAGTCAGCCAGCCATCAATTTAGAGTTTGCCACGATGAATGACAATATAACACGAGGTCCACAATTATTTACGATTTATAGATTCAGCTGTCAATTCCCAAAAGGGATACAAGATCAAATGGACCATTTTAGACCATAGTAAAGATTTTGTGGGATTTTTGAATGTTTATTTAAATGGACAAATCTTTTCTTACAATTTAGGAGTCATGTGGCCTGCCATATGTTGGATTGCAACTCCCAGCAGCTCTAGTCAGCACAGCCAAGGTTGAAGGATGCTGAGAGTTGTATCCAAAAAGTATCTGGAGCACCATGTGATTTCAATTCTTGGCGGGGGGACCACTGCTTAAGAAACAGAAGTTGAAAAGTCCCTATGAGCACACAATAATGGTGCAGCCTTTTGGGTACTGGCCAATATATTTTACGATATTTAGGATTAGAAGGAATCCCAACATTCATAGTTCATTTATTAGGACTAACTGAATTGCAGCAAAACAGTGGACCCACCCGACTTTTTAAATGAGAGGTTTCAGCTTAATCTTATGCACGAATCCTCAAAAGTCAAACTGAATTCTGTAGAACTTGTTTCCACCCACCCACAGGATTAGTCTTAATATACCCACAATCTGAGCAGAATTCCCAAACTACAATTAAAACCCATCATAACAGATATTTTTCTGGTCTTCCCCTTAAAAACCATATTCAAGAAAGGTGATACTAAAACATTCCTGAGAAGCTTTTTCATTCTCCAAAATTCTATGAATATGTAGCTGTACAAAAAAATAAGACACATTCACTTGTGCAATGTGTGAGAAAAGTTCGTTATTAAATTGCTTTCCAAGTATCGCTCACCTAAGAAAGAAAACTAAGGAAATTATTAATTTTGGAAAAATAATGCAGGTAGAAGCCAGAAACAACTTTGTGGGGTGGAACCTAAAAGCAAGTTGTGTATGCAAAATGATCTTCTTTATATTTCCAACCACGTTGTTTTGAAGTATTTATAAAGCAACGAAGAGAGAACGAGAAATTTATAATATATATATATATATATATATATATATATATAGTATCACTATTTAGACATTTATCTATTTATTTATTTGGAACATTTATATCTCGTCCTTCTCAACCTCCGAAGAAGGACTCAGGACGGCTACCAATAGGCACTGTTCAATGCCAACACAAAATAAAACATAGCATAAAATACAGTTAGCACAAATTAAAACAGTTATACATATACATTAAAACCGTCAAAACAAGAGATAAGCATGTCATGGGGAAGGAAAATGGTCTCTGCCAGTCAACTTTTATTCAATGACTACTCTATGAAAGAAATATATAACCAATTTGGGAATACACAAGGGGTGGTTTTACAGATCATTCCTCTGAAATATATCCCACAGGATCTAAGACAGAAGCACTAAACAGTTGTATTTTAACTGTTTAAATTGATATATTGTATTTATTGTTGTATATGTAATGTGGCTTTGAGTTCCCCTAGGGGTGAGAACAGCGGGATATAAATATAGTATACTACTACTACTACTACTACTACTACTAATAATAATAATAGTATTCATTGGCAGTCCCCTCTCTAGGTTCTAACCTGCTTAGTTCCCAAGATCAGACAGCATCTGGTGCCAGCTGTTAGGAGTTGTGGGAACTGAAGTCCAAAACACCTGGAGGAGCAGGATTTGAAATACACTGCTCTAGAATGATGATTGACTGGGTAATAGAGGTGACAAAAGGAGAGGGGGCTTGGTGAAAGTTTTCCTCTACCCCTACCAGGACTGTTCTCAAGCGGAGGTAGAAATAATAGTGCTTATGCATGCTATATCCTAATAGTATAAAACAAATGCTTTGAAAGACAAGTGATAGAAGTTAGATAAGGTAAGAGGAGGAAGAATTTAACACAGTTCAGCATAACCCTTTTATTGACATGAGTTGATACGACTGATTATGCAGTTACAAAAGATAAAGTGTGTAGGCTGCCATGCTAAACCCTTTTTGGAAATAAGTCACTAAATACACTAAATCCTCAACACATATTAAGGAACACTACAGCATTCTCTATGCATTGATTGTGAGAAAGCTTCCTTTCCTATCCAACTTGGAAAAAATGTAAGGAAGGAAAAAGATGCTTTGGAAGAAATGAGAGACAGCACATTGAGGTTCAAGGACTTTCAGTGAAGACAGGAGAATTTCAAGCAGCAGTAATGGGAGAAAAATTATTAGTAGTTGAGGAATGTGATAGTAACATGTCAAATATTAGTGAGATAAACAGAATTACTCAATCATATATATATATATATATATATATATATATATATTCATTCAATAAGGTTTCTCAAGGCACTTTATAAAAATAAGGAAAAAGTAAAATTAAAATAAATCAATAAATGACCCCTCCCCTAATAATAAAAACAGCTGATGTTCTCTCACAAATAAATCTCTCATCCCATCCCATCCCACGTTCACTGTATAATGCTATTATACAGTGTGTGGATAAGCATGGATGGAGAGAGGCACACCAATTCCCCACACCTTCCAATACCCAATCACCATGGAAACTAAACTCATCTATAGAGATAAACCTATCTTTGGCATATACCAACTTTAATAAAACCTCCCCACTTTGAAGCCCAACATCTGTTAAAGAAACATTGTAGAACAGATACTGAAATGTTGGTAAAATGTTGGTAGAAAGGGTTTAATGTGTTTGGTTAACCATTGTAGCTCAGGCCAGTCTATTAATGTCAGTGATGAGTGAGGCAATTTTTGAAAACACACCTACCTGTCTTAAATGGCAATGATAAAAACTTCAGGACTTATAAATAAAATTACTTGTTGAATTGGTTGACAGTTTCACTTGCAAGTGGCATATTTTATGGTTGACTCCTCCAAAATTGCTCTTTTGGGAGTTTGGGCTTTATTTTCCAACCTGCCACTTTCCAGATGTATACAAATCCCCCAGTCTAATAGAACTCCAACACATATGGAAAATATCAAGTTGGGGAAATCTGCCCTAAAGCATAAATATCTAACAATTACATTTTACCAACGGATTGCTATAAATCTGCTCTTCTTTCCACTTGCATTTATTCCTGGAAACATGTATGCTGCTCACTCCTTCAAACATCATGGACTGCTTAAAATAAAGTGGAATAAAACTTGGGAAAATGCCTGTTAAATAGCTAAAACCAATTTCTAAAATAGTTTAAAAAATAAATAGGATATTGTACTATTTATATCACACCAATCATTGTGGTAATTGTGTCATTAGAACTTCTTATATTACTTTTGAAACATATTTCCCTTACATCTTAATTTATATATATTTTGTATAGCTGATAACTACACTACTTTGATTCATTACTTCTCATTTCTTGTACTGAAAGGGATTATTAGGGTTAAGTGATACCAGCATTTCACAGCCTCGGCCTGGTACTATATATATTTAATTAAACAGTGTTCCTTTGGCAACTGACATTAAAGATTCTCAGAACATGTCAGTGAGCCACTATTTACTTTCTTTTAATCTGCACTGCAAGCCACCTTGGGATATAATTGAGTGAATGAATGAATGAATAAGAGTCATTATGAACTATTTATCAAGCATAGGGGGCAGATGGATATTTTTCCTTCTGCATTTGTTTTCTGGATTCAGTAGAATTGTTGCTGGCTGCAGGATGTGATAAAAGGGCATTTTCTATGGTCCTGTGGCTCTGTTTCAGATTTTCTCTCCCAAAAGCCTTTCCTTTCTCCTACCCTAATGATGACATTTGAACTGAACTGGGAAGAAAGGGCAGTTCCATACAAGCAGTTATCCCAGAAACATTTGTGTTTTAAAAACATGGATGTTCCTGAGGGCCTGTCCACACCCAGATGCTCTCTCAGGACTGGCCTGTGACAACATCTGGAAAGCCCCCCCCCCCCACCCGCAAGCCCACAAACTCCATTGAAAAGTAAAGAAAACTTACCCGGCCTCCAGTACACTCTTGCAGCAGCTCTCCCGGTGCAAAGAAATGACTTGCCAGGAGAGCAGGGGAGGGGGGAGGAAAATCGTCCCCCCCCCCTCCTGGCACATTATTTCTATGCGCTGGGAGAGCTGCTGCAAGAATGTACTGGAAGCCAGGTAAGTTTTCTTTACTTTTAAAAGGGGTTTGGTGGCTTTGAGGGAGGGGGAGGGTATCCCCACAGTTTTCTGGACTAATTTAGCCCAGCAAACTGTGGGAATGGTGCCTGGACTGCAGTCCAGACACCAGAAATAGTGGGTTTATCCCACGCCTTCCAAGAAGGCACAGAATAAATCCACTATCTAATTAATTCGTGACAAACCAAGATTTTCCTGGTTTGAAGTGAATTAATTTGAGATTGTCCAGGATGTCATCTGGACAGCCCTTTCTTTATTGCGGGAATTACCGCAATAAACGAGCTGTCTGGATGCGCCCAAAGACAGCTGGGGGATGAAATTGCAATGCTCATGCATGTGCTTGTGTAACATCAAATTTAGAAACTGCTCCAGACGCAGTATGTATATTGCCTCCTGCAGTAAGTTACATCAGTTTTAGGTCCCATCTACACAGACCATTTAATGCAGTTAGCTTCAAACTATGGCCAGGCAACAAACTCCCACAAAAGTGCACAAAGGAAAGCCCGTAATGTTCACCGATGGTTTGTGTAATCACCATCTGGGCCACAAAGTGGTTCTAAAATTTCCTGTGTAATCATCTACACAGACAATCCATTTTCTTCAATACTGGTTTGAAACTGAAATGGTCAGTGTAGACGTGGACTAAGTCTATGGAGAGGGAATCATAAGGAGGAATTCAAAATGCTAAAAATCTTTCAGCTAGTTTAGTCCAAATGGAGACTAAAAAAGAGAGAACAATTTAAAAATTAGAATTAATTAGAGCTTCTAGTATTTGCTATGGCTTGGGTAATATCTATAGAATCAAAGTGTGTGAAGAACTGGAAAACTCAAAGTTGGGCAAAAGGATACACAGGCTGGGGTTAATCCTCCTTTGGGTCACTGGGCAATGAACTCGTTCCCATTTCCTACAATTATGGAGTGGCTAAGAAAGGAGTTCGCAGACTTTCCTTCAGAAGGTTCACCATGAATCGAAGTTAACACAAATCCTTCCCATGTGTTCATGTATGCGATTAATACAGACACAAGCAGACCAGAAACTCTTTTCTGGTTTTGACACTGGCTTACACATCAAAGCAAGGTTTTATTTAAAAAAAATGGTGGTTTTATGTTGTGATTTAAAGTTTCAGCAGTTGACATCTCTGTTGACTTGATCAATACATAAATGGTTATCCAATGTATCCTAACAGGTCTTCACTCTTCACTTTTCATCAAATAAGATGATTGTAAAAACAATATCTGTCTGGCAAAATAGTTCACAATCTGAGAACTTGCCACTGTGATAAGATTTACACATACTCTCTTCACTTTCCAGAATATCAGAAACATACAATTGTGAACAGACTGCATTGTAAAAGTCACATATGTTAGATAGGTTTGTGTCTGCTAAACTTACTTGCATTGGATGTTGTTTTAAGTTGCTGAACAACAGGGTTTAATAATTTCCCAGTTTTTAATTTGTTCTTGCTGGTTCTTCTTCGGCGACCGGTTGGTGGGGCAGAATGAAGGAAGCCAACATTTGGTGGTAAAGGTTTTCCTAGTCGAACGTATAGAGCCTCTATTTCTTTCTTCTGCTGACTCTGAAGCTCAGTGATTTCTTTCATGTGTCTATACAACAACAATAAAAGTACAGTCAGCCCTCCAATTTGCTGAGGTTAGGGGCATAGGATCTTATGAAATTGAAAAACCACAAATACAAAATCTATTTTTTTTACTCAAGGGAACACTTTTCTATAAATCACTACATTTTCTAGCACATCTTTTCTCAACAGAAATTAACCACAGAATCAAATTGGAGGACCTAGAGATTTCCAGGGAGAACATTTTAATCAAACCTGTGAATAATCAAGCCAGCAAAAGTCAAACCTAAAAATATGGAGTATGTTATATGCTACACTTGGTACATGCTTTAATGAAAACATCTACATTTCCAAATATGTATCTAATAAGACTATACATATTACTCACAAACAACATTTCATTACTATGGGAATCTGGTTATATGTAAATATCTGCTGCCATCTGGTTCAAGGGATTTATCAACAGAACAATATTCTAGCAGCAAAACCAAAAAAGTGTGAAAGAACAGATAGGATCAGGAAGGGGTTGCCTTATGAAACATCCAAAGCAACTCCAAGCCCAGAGACACAGCAGCAAAGACTATCAAAAAGTCTAGCTGACCTTCACAAGCTGGAACTACAAGCTAGAAGGTGCAAAAGAGAGGATTCAGGCTACATGTTTATTCAACAGTCTAAATTGTGATATTGTGATGGAGATAGAGATTAAATAAAGAGAGATAGGGCTGGAGGGAAAGGAAAGTTGGCTAGTCTGAATGTTGAATCAATAATCATGTAAATTCTACTGGCTGAATGACTGTGCTCTCTTTAGATGGTGGCTGCATTTAAGAGTCCAAACAGTCAGACAAATGTATGGAGATACAAGGCTTGATGGAGGAAGAACATTCTACATTAATTACACAGATCTTGATGTCATCAAGTTGTATGTGGTATTGAAAACCACAAGGATGGTATGAAGCTACTTAGGCAGAGTGAATGAAGAGGGCCAAGAGAACCACAACTGAGAGGGGAAAGATAGTGGAAGCAATGAAAGACTGATTAGGCAAGTAGGAAGAAAATCAGATAAGAACAGAATTACTGTAACCTAGAACAATAAAACAACAACAAAAGACAAATGAGAGCGATAAATAACTATAACAAGGCTTGTGGCAACTTGGAGACCAGAATGATGGCTGTCAAGAGTTGCAGTTTCAGAAAATAAAATCACACATTAAAATAAATATTGCAAGAGTTTTAAAATAGAAGGGAAATCAGGTGATAATCAGGGGACATTATGGTGGCATTGTTTTCTGAGGATACAGGAAACAACAGCGAGAAAGATGCAGCCAGATGAGACAGGTAGGTTCAAACTGTGCTAGAGAGAGAGAGAGAGAGAGAGATTAATTAGGGTAATTGCTGCTAAGATATATTAAGGAGGGTAGATGGAGTTAGATGAGCATAACAGGGCATCACACTTAGCTATGAGGTAGAAATGAAGAAGAGAAGTTTGAGGAGATATATGAGAAGAAGAGTTGAAATATGAGAAATGGGATACCTATGCACACCATTTTTCTTTTTTGTGAGATAGTCAATACCAAAATCTAGACTGAATATAGAAAAAAATACACCCCCAAATTGTTAATTATTCACATTCACAAATCAGATAGCACAAACAATATTTCTCTCAATAAATAGGTTTAAATAAAGGGAATGAATAAACTAAATGATAAAAATTAGGCAACTATACAGATAGCTGTATATTCAACAAGACTACAAATTATTTGTATATTGAACATCTTCATAGTTGACCAATTTTATCAGGACTGTATAAATCTGAAAAGTCTACTAACTTACTCAGATATCTGAATTTATTCCCATGAATATTTGTTCAGCTGCACAATAAACACAGCAGAGATGTGATGCCTTAAGTATTTGGTGAATCCTCTGACACAGGCCTAGTGAGGAGGTAAAGCTGCATTT
Source organism: Anolis sagrei (assembly GCF_037176765.1). Classification (NCBI taxonomy): domain Eukaryota; kingdom Metazoa; phylum Chordata; class Lepidosauria; order Squamata; family Anolidae; genus Anolis; species Anolis sagrei. Next base: position 61,822,330 of record NC_090022.1, on the reverse strand, counting down.
GAATCCTACTTAGGGACAAGCTGAGGTGACCCATCTCAACATGGGTTCCCTCCATCACCTTCTGTGGTATAGCCCAAATACAGGTTTATCACCTCAATGACACAGAAAAGATACTTATGTGAAAGGAATATTTTGGAACCCTAAGTAGGATCCAAATGCAGCTTTACCTCCTCACTAGGCAAATAGGAACATAACTGGTAAGTGCAGTAAGAACCCAGCATTTGGCTTGTGCATAAGTGCCCAAAATAGGCCTCACATTTGAATGAAATACAACATACTTTTCCCTCAGGTTCTGCAATTCTTTTTTCATGTCTGCATCTTCAAACTCTGAATCATTATCACTGCTCACATATGATGAATGTGAGTGGAAAGAAGACACATTGATAGTTGGTATTTTGGCCCCATGACCATTAGGAGAATCAAGAGCTTGTGAGTTTGACTTTCCGGTCTTTTGAAAAAAAGAGGAGTGCTTTCTAACATAGTCATTTCCTGCACTACTGCTCTGAGGTGAGGAAGGAGCTGCAGCTGGTTTTCTTTGAGGAGAGTCATCTCCGGAATCACTTGAATCACGACCATAAAGAAAATCAACAGAGGATGCTGTTTGCACACGTCGCAGGGAGGTCTTCCTATCAGGGCTAGAAGGTTGATCATCCAGATAAACATCTGGTGGTGCCGAGTATCTTGAGGATTGCACCGATGGCAAGGTTAACTCGTCCTGTGTGCTGATCACTGAAAATCTGCCAATTGTTTTTGCTGGTGTATTGCTATCTGTTTCAACTTGCTTTGTACTTGTGCTGGAGTCTAGAGAGTCATCTTTTTGAGATCTATTTTTCTCTTCAAGTAACGTTAGTGTGTTTGTCTTTTCATTCCGGTTAGATGCATCTTTCTGGTCAGCTACATTTGATGATGAAAAAGCAACCTGAAATAACAAATATGAATATGGTTCAACGGGTGAATATGTCATCAAACATTTGTTTTTCCAGAATTTAACCGTGGCATTCATTATCTCTAGTTGATTGAAGAATGCAATTAAAAAATGTAAAAATAAAAGCAGTACCAGCAGTAAATTTAAAATTTGCAATACCTAGGAGTCCTGATGGTAAAGCAACAATAGTTGAAATAACAGAAGCTGAAGCTTGACCTGTTTAATACACCAGAAACAAAAGAAAATGCACACACATCTGGACAGTATTTTTGAATAAACTATTAATTAATATGAGGAAGTCACAGGGAGGAGAAAGCAAGCTTGTTTTCTGCTGCCCTGGAGACTAGGACACAGAACAATGGCTTCAAACTACAGGAAAGGAGATTCCACCTGAACATGAGGAAGAAATTCCTAACTGTGAGAGGTGTTCAGCAGCAAAATTATCTCCCCCGGAGTGTGGTGGAGGCTCTTTTTTTGGAAGCTTTTAAACAGAGGCTGGATGGGCATCTGTCGGGGGTGCTTTGAATTCGATTTTCCTGCTTCTTGGCAGGTGGTTGGATGGATGGCCCATGAGGTCTCTTCCAACTCTATGATTCTATGAAACATTAAATTTACACATCTGTGTGCACACTCAAACAGCCTTCATATACAACCAGACACTAATGCATGAATGCATATCACATATTGAGGTTGGTTGTGGACTCACTGTGGGTAAAACAGGGATGATAATCTGGTTTACATTCTCTGTATACAGATACAAGGAATATCAAATGGTGTGATCCTATGTGCAATTATTATTTTTTAAAAAATAGGGCATATAGTAAGGCATTATGTAAAATATTGTATATACTACCTAAAGGAGGGCATTTGTGGAAAGTGTGGTTACAACTGGTAACTGTTCAGCCCAACTGGCTGTGCACCTACACTTCTCAATATCATGCAAAGGTGCTGCCTTTTCCTCCTCTATGCCAAATTACTTTTATTGCTCCATTACAGATTGGTATTGAACATGGTGTGTTACCAATAAGAAGACACATGCAACTCAAGTTCACTTTCTGAGCTTCTATTGTAGTGTCAAATTTTATGTAGGAAAGGTTAAGCAAGCCATAGACGATCATAAAATTTACAAATTTAATCCCATATGAAGAGTGGTTAAGTCAGTTGGTTCTTGTACATTTGCCTCACTTCAAAAATTAAAGGGAGTAAGATTGTAATCTCTAAATGGTAAATAACATGCTTCATACAAACAGGCAGTTAAATCATACATTGGGAGAATGCCTTTATAGCTATTCTTCAGTGCAAATAAGCTTAATTTTCCATCTATCTATCTATCTATCTATCTATCTCACAGATTATGGCCACTGTTTTCCAGATGTTTGGGATTTTTAAGATCTTTTGATGGCCCTTCAATGTCTTGTATCCTCTTATTAACTGACAATATATTTTTTTAAAATACGAATAGTTATCTACAAATAAGATTCCTGTTTATGCTCTTTTTTCTGCCCACATTTCTTTTTAGTATGCAAAGTGAATGTTCATTAAAAACACTTTTTTTCCTCTTCAGGGACAAAGACTCCAGGTTATCTGTAATTCACAAAATTCCCATTTAAGGAAAATATGAATATGAAATTATTTCCTTCTGTCAGTTAATGCTGTTGCCATTTTCAATTTTTTCCCAATAATAACCTGTATATGAAGTATGAGATCTGGTTCAGATAATATTTTCCTATACCTTCTCTGTGATGTCATGAGCAAGAACACATCTTTCCATCTCATGTCCCCAAACATAATATTCATGTATGGATTTAGAAAGTGAAAGTATGCTGATCCAAACTCCACAATCAAGTGAGTGCGATCTTCTTTTCATTCCCCAATATATTTATAGGGAATTATCACCTATATGTAGTATCAATATGCTGTGCCTTGTATCCTATATTCATATTTAAGTCTGTGTAAAATTTAGTTCCTCTCAAATAATATCAAGATATTCATGTGTAAATTCCTAATGTTTGTCTAAAGTGTAAGAATGTGCAGATAGCAATGTTGTTTCATTGTTTGCTACCTGCTCTGCTTGTTGACCCATGCCTTACTTCTGAAGACTGGAGGCTGGTGCTGGTAACGTCTGACTTCCGCAACTTCAAGCCAAAGGACCAAAATGTAAATTTGTATAGGTATGAAGATCATCATAAACTTATTTTAATAATTTATTCTAAAATAAGTCCAATGTATATGTTGCATTTTCTCCTTTGCCAGTTTTTGTGCTACTTTTTCTTAAGACAGCAGACAATGAGAAATTACACCCAAGGTTGACATCTTGCATTGCAGGTACAGATCCATAACTTAGAGTTATGGCTCTGCAAATGCTTTATTTTCATGGTACATATTCACAACTATTGCCACAATTATAATATCCCAGAACTGACCTTTAACTAGAGTCACAGTGTGATGAGTGAGGTGGTAATGCTGCGCGTTCTGAAACACCTCGTTTCTCTGCACCACAGACCCAAATCCCCAAAAGCATTGAATTGCTTCCTTGAGTTTAATGTGGGATCTGGGAGGTCAATTCCTTAGGGCATTAATAACCATATTTATATAGTTATAAATGCAATTTAGTATTTCAGCCCATTGTTTTAGATGTCAACATTAAGTAAACATGTACAAAAAGTTGAGGTGAATGTTTTAACTATCAGCAGGTTCTGATGAATTCTAGATTTCAATCTAAACACTTCCCTTGACACAAAGGATTAAAACTAATCTGTGGCTTCCCCAGCATCAACACCAAGCTTTGGTATATCTAAGAAGAAGAAAAACAATTTACCCAACTGTAAGTTCACATAAAGCACTGCATTGTATTACGGGGCCACTGCCACCCAGGGTGATTGTTCCATTACTCCCTAACAACTTGAGAGATCCCTGAACTTATAGGATAGAATCCATTAGAAAGGACACTCCTATAAACACTTTGGCCAGGGAGATCAGATATAACATGAAACCTGTTTCAATTCCACCTTTTGAAACTTGCATGGACTACATAATAGCAATCCAACCCCACCTCCCAAAATTAAGCCCATAAATCTATTGTAGTTCACTTTCATTCCAATGCTGTCATCTGCCCACTTTTAGTATAAAGTATTTTTCTTTGTTTAAAATATTTTGTAATATCATTAAAAGTCAGAAAATCAGAGGCCAATGGTAATACACTGATGTGACTGAATCAGCACTATAAACGAGTAAGGTAAATCAATGAACTAATCAGATGGTCATTATTTAATATGTACCAGAATTCATTGGTCTCTGGAGTAAAATGCAGCCCCCAGGGCCATTTTGTGTCCCCAGGGGTCTCTATCTGGAGCAAAAGAATTTAAAAAGGATCTCAAATGTCCTCTAGAGGTTTGTGGCTTTCCTAGGTTTTTTTAATATGTGTCATTTTGGAGCCCCTGATGACGCAGCGGGTTAAACCGCTGAGCTGCTGAACTTGTTGGTCGAAAGGTTGGAAGTATGAATCCAGAGAGCAGGATGAGCTGTTAGTCCTATCTTCTGCTAACCTAGCAGTTCGAAAACATGCAAATGTGAGTAGATCAATAGGTACCGCTACTGTGGGAAGGTAACAGTGCTCCATGCAGTCATGCTGACCACATGACCTTGGAGGCAGCTACAGAAAAAAACTGGCTTTTCAGCTTAGAAATAAAGATGAGCACTAACCCCCAGAGTCAGACACAACTAGATTTATTGTCAGGGGAAAACCTTGACCTTTACCTATGTGTCATTTTAAAAAACAGGAAATGTCCCAGTGGACCAAAAATCCCATCTGGATTACTGTAATGTGCTCTACGTGGGGCTGCCTCTGAAGAGTACTCGGAAACTTCATCTGGTCCAAAGAGCTGCAGCCAGATTGCTCACTGGGATTGGCTACAGGGAGCATACAACTCCCCTGTTGAAGCAGCTCAACTGGCTGCCAGTCTGTTTCTGGGCACGATTCAAAGTACTGGTTATGACCTTTAAAGTTCTAGACCAGTGGTTCTCAACCTGTGGTTCCGCAGGTGTTTTGGCCTACAACTCCCAGAAATCCGAGCCAGTTTACCAGCTATTAGGATTTCTGGGAGTTGAAGGCCAAAATATCTGGGGACCCACAGGTTGAGAACCACTGCCCTAAATGGTTCAGGTCCAGGCTATTTGGTTGACCACATCCCCTTTTATGAAACTGCCTAGGTCCCGAGATCTTCAGAAGAGGCCCTTCTCTAGGTCCCACCTCATCTCATGAGAGAGAGGGCCTTTTCGGTGCCTCCCCCTGCCAAGGGAAGCCGAAATGGCCCCCTCCTTACTGTACTTCTGGCAGCAGGCTATAACCTTTTTTAGACAGGCTTTTAAAGATGACGGTGTTTAAGATCAATTCAGGGGGAGCTGCGGGTTTTAACTTTGAATTTGTTTTACTGATTTTTAACAGGGAATTCTAAAATACTATTTATATTTAATTCCGTTTTAATATTTGTATATTTTAAATGACTATGCTGATGCTTTTATGTTAAGCTGCTTCAAGTATCCTTTAGGGGAGTTAAAGCGGGGTATAAATAAATATAATAAATATAACAACAACAACAACAACAACAACAACAACAACAACAAAAGTATCCTCATGCATCCTATAGAAAGTTTGGTCGCATTTGATGATTTTTTTTTGGCTGGGAAGTATGGCCTTCCAAGGTGTTTTAAGGGGGTAACATTGCCCTTACCTCCCACAGTTGCACACACATAATTTGCACCAATAACACTATGGAACACTATTTTTGTTCCTTAGTTATACATGTTATTTTCTAATTGTTTCTACCATAAAAACATGGAAAAATTTACTAAACTGCAAAAACTATGTTTTTGTGGGACATCCCGCAGCACATTTTGCTATAGTTTTTCAATGACTATCTCACTGAAAGTCAACAAACTCAACACAGTTTGTGGCAGCCACAAAAACAAAGTTTCTGGAGTATAACAACTATTTTCAAACAATTTAACAGGAAATAACTCTTTCAAACCAGGAACACAAACTTTTTTCAAATTTTGTTACATAGTGTAATGGGCAATCATGTGTTTTGCTTTGTGATTCTTGATACAACACAGGTCAACTGTGAATTCTGCTTACAAGCTGGCCCTCAGCTGCATGAACATCCACGTCTGTTCCAGGGATTTTCAAATCCAAGAGGTGTGGAGGCAAAGGCGCCAAGTTAAATTCACCATCCCCTTGGTCTAAAGGTATGAAGCTGTCTGGTGTTGCAGCTGATGCAGAAGATGTTGGGACGTATTCCTGGTATAGCAGGTTGCGCAGTTTTTCATCCAGACTTTTTATTGTGTTGTCAGCAAAATCCACTCTGGGTGGTCCTTCACCATCAGATTCTACTGCACAAGCTGGCTGTGATGCACCTACAGCAAGGCCAGTGGATGGTACAGGCTGTGACTGGGATGGAACTGGGGGAATCTGGGATGCAGCTACAGACATGGGAGGAGGACTGGAAAGCTGAGGTGCTGCAGAAATCTGAGGATCAGGGACAGCAGTCACAGGAAGTATCTGGCCTACAAAAGAGTGCTGCACTTGCCCAGATTGATTGTTGTCTGGCAAATTGGGGATTTGCGTTGGAGGCTGATGTTCCAAAATAGTAGCATCAGAGACAGCAGGGAGTGGGCAGACTTCTGCTGTCTGCGCAGGAATCGGCTGAGCATGTTTTGGTAGCCCACCAGTTCTGGGCTCAGCCTCTGCACTAGGGACACAAGCATTTTCATCTATTTGCTGCATTGTCTGCAGTGCAGGAGTTATAGGTGGTCGAGATTCTTCAAGCAAAGTGGCACTATGAGCAGGTGTATCAGGTCGGCTAGGTACTACAGGTTGAATAGGAACCACCGGCTGAAGTGGAGGGCATTCTCCTTGACCACTACTTTCAGCAGCTTCTTCTCGAAGATGTGTAGCTGTTGCTGGGGTTGCAGCAATGGATATTTCTTGCTGGACCTGTGAAAGGGATGTTGATGTAGGCAGGGCAGAGCCTTGTGTCAGAGGAGAAGGAGGGGGTGTTCCTCTGGGACTTTCATAGGCACTTCCTTGACTAGAAAGCTGCTGATAAGCTGCTATGCTTGTTTGTTTGTCTGCTGCGGAAGAGCTTTGCTGCTGATCATCCGACTGCTCTAGATCTACAAATAACAATAGCAACAAATAAAAACTTTTGATTTCAGATAATGATGTTTTCTTTGGTAAAAACCTAGGGATTAACACCTGATCTTCATATAGCAATATGTAGCAGAAAATAAAACCCTAGGAAATCTGATAGGAAGCTGAAGTTGTCTTTTCTTATTAGATAATTTTTGTCTGAGATTATTCTCTTGGAATAAGCAAACATGATGTTTACAGTTTGCTTGGCAGCCAAATGTCCAATGAAAAAATGATATTAAAAGAAAGAATATTCCCCTTAACTGCAGCAGTTCTACTTAGCAATATTTTCTAATGTGAAATATTTGACATTTTTATTGGCTATTAGCAGTAACCATGCAGTACTCCATTTCAGCCAGCTGGAAAATTGAGATTAATAAGGAGGTGTTCTGTGTATTACATGGGTCTTTAAAATGCATTTGTTTGACAAGGACTGCAATTACGTCTGCACATGTAAATCAAGATAGGGATCAAGTTAAATGTCCATAAGTGTGTACTCCTTATATGGCAAGGTTCTGACACTAAACCGACTCCTCACTTGTTCTCACAAGTGGTACTGCTTGCCCCCGGCTATTCCAATCCCTTTGGGTAATGAATGATTCAAACATTCTCCTCCTGGAAAGATAATTGCTACTTTAACTGCTGGGACATACACATTTCTGAGTGACATCTCCTTGCTCTTATTTCTGAATTTTTGGTTCTGCATTGTTAGGTAGTGGTGATTATATTTATCTCCTGAACAAGAGCAGGTCTGTCATCAACACACCTGTTTAGTACCTGGCTCCTGTTAACGCTGATGGTTCCTACATCAACATACATGCCACTTTACAAATCAAACAAACAAACAACCAGGCATGATTTCAGTTATTTCCTACTATAATTTTTCTATCCCCTCCATTTTTTCTTTCTTTTCTTGAAGGTGCTCTGAAGGCAATTGTCTAAGATACACAGTTAAATTTGTAATATTCACATATACCTGTGGCTTCAGCCTGTTTTGAAGTCTGAGGAACAGATGAAGAGGATTCTGGGGCTTCAGAAACTGGATTTTCCACAACAGGACAAATGATAAACCAACGCTTCCCTGTATGTAGAACTAATAAGAGAAAAAAAGGCTATTCAACGTTTGTATACCTCCCAAAAGAAATAAGCAGCATACTCCAACTCATAACAACTACTAGTACAACAAAATTGAGGACTGACTATACGAATTACATCTTGTTGCACTGTTACTGCATTATTATTACGACCGTCTTGGCCAACGCTGTTAATTTTCCATCCGCCAGCACTTTAACCATTGAGTATAATCTGCACTTTAAATTCTGTGCACTTTAATGCTATTAAGCCTCCATTACAGCACTTTAACTCTTTAACAACATGATAGGCTAGAGCACTTTAATTAATACCTGCTGATACTTGAAATCTAGTGACTTGTACCAACGCTGTTCCAACGCTGCTCATCCATGTCGGCTCTCATCCCTTGGTACCTGCTAACAGTATTGTTGGTGGACTGGGAAGGGGATAGAGGGTGGAGTGGGTGGATAGATCCTAGAAATAGCATAGCAGGGTTAGGAAAGGACTGGAAGGAGGTAGTATGGCCCAAGGGGGAATCAATAGAGCAAATAATCTGGAAAGAACTATGGGATGAAGCTACGATTTTGAAGTGCAACATGGACGAAGAGGGGTATTCCACTAGCCGAGGGGTCCCCATAGAAACCATAACGGGGAGTGGGAGATGCGGGAAAGGGAGACCGCCAATTCGGCCTAGAAATAGTGGAAAATTAATAACTCAAATTCGGCCTAGGGATAGAAGAAGAAATTTAAGAACTTGTAATCGGTCTCCTGACGTGGTAAGTTGGGGTATCCAGGATGGCGGTCCCTCTGGGTTGAAGATGGTGCTGCTGAACGCCAGATCTGTCAATGGCAAAACATCTTTCATCCAAGATATAATTCTGGAGGAACGGGCAGATCTGGCGTGCATTACGGAGACCTGGTTGGATGAAGCTGGAGGAGTAAATTTGACCCAGCTTTGTCCACCAGGCTTCTCTGTACAGCACCAATCGAGACCTGGAGGACGGGGAGGCGGAGTTGCGATAGTCTATAAAAATTCTATCCCCCTGACCAGAGGCCCCATCCCGCAGTCAACTAACTTTGAATGTGTCCACCTGAGGGTGGGTGACCGGGACAGAATAGGGATTCTGTTAGTGTACCGCCCACCTCGCTGCACTACGGTCTCCCTACCTGAGCTAGCAGGGGTGGTCTCGGGCCTGGCATTGGAGTCCCAACGGCTTCTTGTGCTGGGGGACTTCAATGTACATGCCGAGACTACCCTAGGAGGAGCGGCTCAGGACTTCATGTCTTCCATGGCAACCATGGGGCTGTCCCAACGGGTATCTGGCCCCACTCACAGTGCTGGACACACATTGGACTTGGTTTTCTGCCAGAGATGGGAGCAAGGTGGCGGTGTTGAGGAGTTGTCCATCTCTCCGTTGCCATGGACCGACCACTATCTGGTCAGTTTTAGACTTACTGCACCTCCTAACCTCTGCAGAGGTGGGGGACCCATTAAGTTGGTCCGCCCCAGGAGGCTTATGGATCCGAATGGATTCCTGACGGCTCTTGGGGATTTTCCCGCCACCTCGGTTGGTGATCCTGTTGATGCCCTGGTGTCCCTCTGGAACAGGGAGATGACCAGGGCAATTGCTCCGGAACGTCCCCTCTCGAGTAGCCGAGCTAAACCAGCTCCTTCGTTCAATGAGGACCTGGCAGCGATGAAGCGAAGAAAGAGGAGACTAGAGCGCGTGTGGCGTTCGGACCCGAGCGAGTTAAATCGAACACGGTTTGTTGCCCATTTAAGGGCATACGCCGTGGCAATAAAGGCAGTGAAGAAATCTTTCTTCGCGGCCAATATTGCGTCCGCAAAGAACCGTCCGGCTGAGCTGTTTCGAGTTGTCAGAGGCCTATTAAATCCCACCACCCCGGATGGGAACCCTGACAACTCGACGGCCCGCTGTGAAGCATTTGCTCGGTTCTTTGCGGACAAAGTCGCTTTGATCCGTTCTGGCTTGGATACCATGTTAACGGCAGTCTCTGAGGATGTAGCTGGAGCATCTGCTTGTCTGATTTTGTTGGATTCGTTTCAATTGGTGAAACCCGAGGATGTGGACAAGATACTTGGAGGAATGAGGGCAACCACATGCATCCTAGACCCCTGCCCATCCTGGCTTCTAAAGGAGGCCAGAGGGGGATTGGCCGAGTGGGTAAATGTGGTGGTTAATGCCTCCCTTCGGGAAGGCAAAATTCCAGCCAGCTTAAAGCAAGCTGTAATAAAACCGCTGTTGAAAAAACCATCACTGGACCCCACTCAATTCGTCAACTATCGGCCTGTTTCCAATCTCCCCTTCTTGGGCAAAGTCCTGGAACGTGTGGTGGCCTCACAACTCCAGGTATTCTTGGTAGACACGGATTATCTGGATCCGGCGCAGTCTGGCTTTAGGCCGGGACATGGTACCGAGACAGCCTTGGTCGCCTTAGTGGATGATCTCTGGCGTGAGCTAGACAGGGGGAGTGTGTCCCTGTTGGTTCTGCTGGACCTCTCAGCGGCCTTCGATACCATCGACCACGGTATCCTTCTGGGGCGCCTCGCGGGAATGGGCCTTGGTGGCACTGTTCTACAGTGGCTCAGGTCCTTCCTAGAGGATCGTACCCAGAAGGTGTTGCTGGGGGACAACTGCTCGACCTCACAACCATTGTCTTGTGGGGTCCCGCAGGGCTCAATACTGTCCCCCATGTTGTTTAACATCTACATGAAGCCGTTGGGAGAGATCATCCGGAGTTTCGGGGTGCGGTGTTATCTGTACGCAGATGATGTCCAACTCTGTCACTCCTTTCCACCCACTTCTAAGGAGGCTGTTCAGGTCCTGAACCGGTGCTTGGCCGCTGTATCGGACTGGATGAGGGCTAACAAATTGAAACTCAATCCAGACAAGACAGAGGTACTCCTGGTCAGTCGAAAGGCCGAGCAGGGTATAGGGTTACAGCCTGTGTTAGACGGGGTCACACTCCCCCTGAAGACGCAGGTTCGCAGCTTGGGTGTGACCCTGGATTCTTTGCTAAGCTTGGAACCCCAGGTTTCGGCGGTTTCCAGGGGAGCATTTGCACAATTAAAACTTGTGCGCCAGCTGCGCCCGTACCTTGGGAAGTCTGACTTGGCCACGGTAGTCCACGCTCTGGTTACATCCCGTATAGATTACTGCAACGCGCTCTATGTGGGGTTGCCCTTGAAGACTGCCCGGAAGCTTCAGATGGTCCAGCGCGCAGCAGCCAGGTTGCTAACGGGAGCGGCACTCAGGGAGCACACCACTCCACTGCTGAGCCAGCTCCACTGGCTGCCAATCTGCTACCGGGCACAATTCAAGGTGCTGGCTTTAGCCTATAAAGCCCTAAACGGTTCCGGCCCCACCTACCTCTCCGAACGCATCTCCACCTATGAACCGACTAGGACATTAAGATCGTCCGGGGAGGCCCTGCTCTCGGTCCCACCTGCGTCACAAGCGCGTCTCGCGGGGACGAGGGACAGGGCCTTCTCGGTGGTGGCCCCTCAGCTATGGAATGCCCTACCCGTAGACATCAGACAGGCCCCTTCATTGCTGGCGTTCAGGAAGAAGGTCAAGACGTAGCTCTACGAACAAGCGTTTGGTTATCAGTGCAACTAAACTCAGGAGGACGGTATAATCGAACACAGGAATGGTATAAGGATTTTGAAAACGGATTCTGATTTTATTGAGGCGTTGATAGGATAATTGATTGTTGTTGTCTGTTGTATATGATGTGTTTTAATCACTTGTTATTGTTATGATAAATTGTACTGTGTAAACCGCATTGAGTCGCCGATTTAGGCTGAAAAATGCGGTATAGAAATAAAGCAAATAAATAAATAAATAAATAATAAAGCAAATAAATACCACCAATATTACTACTGGTTACTGTTGTCACAATATTTCAGAACTAACACATTCAAAGATGATTTTTAAAAACTTAAGTAATTAAAATTAAAACAAAGGGTAGTGCTACACTTGAAGCCAAAAATCTAATTATTTAAAGAAAACATTCTACTCATAAATATTTAAAATAATTTTCATGTATTTCTTTCCCCCAAGACAAACATGTGGGGCTGAATTAGGTCAGAGTGGATCCAATCAGATTTGTGTGCAAAGTGGAAGCCTTCCAGCTATTTCTAGACATAATTCCAAATGCAGGTTACAGCCTATAAATACTTATATGGCTGAAGTCCAGGCTATCCAAGGCTACAGGCCTTTCTGAGTTTTCAGAGACTCATAGAAAAGATTTGCCTTGATCTGACCACAGTCACAAGTGTATTTGGTTAGAATAAATGAAAAGTCTTCCCAGTGGCTGTTCTCAGGCTGTGGAATTCCTTTTCATGAGAGGTTAGCTTGACTCCCTTTCTGTTCTCCTTATGTCAGGAAAGAATATTTTTCTTCAGACAGGCATTGGACCATTACCTAGTTGTTACAAAAGGTGTGCGTGTGTGTGTTTTTTTAAAAAAAATGGGGTGATATAGTTTTCTCTCACTGGTTAGACTTATTACTTCTATTGAAATCCTATCATTTTCAATGGTTCTATTCCAGGTAGGACTAATTTAAGCCATTTGTAAATGTCGATGGCAGCAAAACTACAGTAAGAACCAATATATAAAATAATGAGAAATAGAATTTCAAATAAAATTATGCACAGAACTGTAGTCTTGGATAACAACAATAAAACCTGAAGTACTATCTGCATGAGGAATACAATGCTAAGCATAGGATTATTAAGTTCTCATACTTTATTTTTTGGTCCAAGCTAATATCCATATGAGAACCTCAACATTAATGCTTATCCTATCTTCCTCAATATGGACACACATGCATGATGCACACTGATTGACATAAAGGCCTTTCTTTCATGCCCTTTTGTAGGAGCTTGTTGTCTGGCTGCTGCAGTTCAAAGTAGATTTGAACTGCATTAAGTATCAATACAGATGGTGTATTTGTCATTCTAACCAAGTTCCAGCTGTTCAGGCATATTTCATACCCTGATTATTGACAATACCTCAATGTAGGTAATTAATGACTTAATCATTCTGCAATGACAAACATACACATATGCAGATAATTATAAACACTTTTACCATTCTGTTGATACACCGGCATTCTTGCTTGGGATTGCCGATTCTCCTGTTTAAAATTTTTTTAGAAGACCATTAGTATCATATAGGTTTTTTTTTTTTATCTTAAAAACATTTCTGTTTGAAACTGATTTAACCAAAAATTACACATTAAAAAAGGATCAAACACATGTTTTTGTCCTGGCTAATTAAATTAAGTCGCAATGTTATCATGGATCTTTGATTATAAAATAATACCTCATTGATTTCCATCCTGTAAGTGTCTTGCTGAGGGCTTGCACCCTGATCAGAACTCCTTTCCCCTTCTGTATCTTCACTAAGCATATCTTCTGCTTTGTCAATTATTTCTTTTAGTTGTTCAATAAATACCTCCTTCTCAGTAGGTAATATAAATTCATTTTCTACCTATATAAATGCACAAAAATATTTTAAGATCTTTAAGTATATAAATTGTTCAAATAACTGTACTGTCTATTTATACCCCCTTTTTTGGAAACCATATCAGGAAAAAGTTTTACATCTACCAAAAAGAGTGTACCTGTGCTATAGCTTATGGTTTGGACCCGATGAAAATTAAGCTGTCTGTGCCAAATACTTCTGATACAAACTAGATAATGTATTCATTAATAGTATGTAATTGACCAGTCCTGATTAATCAGTAAATTAATGTTTCACTATATGAAAGGGCTGTCAGTGGGTATGCATAAACCACAAGCACTAGTTGATAAGTCAATAGGAACTTTAAACTTCTTGTTGGTTTATTTGAATATATTACCATAGTGAGGGTTTGTTAACTTTTATAAGCCAATTCACAGCAAATCGATGCATATCTCAAAAGTGATATATATATATTTAAAAACCCACCAATGATTATATGTTACTGGCAAATGTTGAGGGTAAAAAGAGTTCCTCCCATCTCAGATTACCATCTCTCTACATAAATAGGATACAGCATGGATAGCTCATTGATAGGCAGCCTGTTGCCATGCCCCCCAAAAGCACATTGCGAAAGAGAATGTTGAAATGAAATAACCTAGCTCCTCAACAGCACACCTCCAAATGATCTCAAGCATTTTCTTTCTAACCGTACAAGAATGACTGTGAAGTATACATATGGATGACTAAAGATTCAGTGACATACCAAGAATCCCAAGCCAAGAAAGACTTACCATGTAAGTAGCAATTTCTTCTGGAGCATCACCATCTAAATCAAACTTAAATGTAACCATTTTGTGGTTGTGTGTTTCTAGCTGACATTCCACCATCTTATCACCTGTGTTGCATACCTATAAAAAGAGCAGTAATTAATTCAACCACTACCAAATAAATAAATAAATCCTGAACAACAGTAGCTAACTTACATTTAAAATTGTCAGTTTTGGCCTGTTGGATTTCTCCTGCCGAGAACGAGTACGTGTTGATTTCTTATGTTTCTTTGAAGATTTTCCTTCTTGTTTTCCACTTCCACTTGTCCCTTCAAAGCTGTCACTCATCTCTTTTCCAGAAGCAACATCAGGGCTCATATAGCTTAGCAATATTGAATGGAAAAGTCATATAAATTAAAAGAAGATAAAACTAACAGTCCAACAAAACCCATTATCCCCAACCTTGCATTAATTTAAGCAAACATGAAAGCCTTTTTTCTCTAAATGACAAGGATTTGTTTGTGATAGTAGCTATTATTATCAAAAGAAAATGTTTACAACAGTGACAGAACATTAAGACCAATGGCAGCTAGTGATATTGGCTGAAATTGATAACCGGGTGATGGAAAGGAGCAATTTGCTTGTGGTTTTGGCAAAGAGCGGTTACCTACTCTGTGTGTGGTAGCTTCCTCCCTTGGTTAAAAATATCATGCATAGGAATTTATATTTAGCTTGATGGATATTTGAAATTACATTGACTGAAGGATGATCCTTTATCTGGACCCACAAAGATGCTATAAATACGGAGGCTACCACATTTGCTTCTGTGCAAAGTTACTGTCCAACTATCACTTTTTGTAAAGGAAAACTGATGTGCATTTTTGGGCACATGAATAAAACAGAATAAGAAGGCAAGGGCCACTGGAATGTTGATTTTAAGATGGTGTTCTGAAGAGGAGCTCAATAATGGTGAACTTAAATGCAATTTGCTCATGATTCAGATCTTGTGCAAGACGCAACTATGGGGCAGTGATGGACATATTTCATACAGGTTGAGAATCCCCTATCTAGAATTCCAAAATGTGAAATACTTTTAAATCTCAAATTGTTCACATGGGTGAGTAAGATAGTGATACTTTTGCTTTCTGGTGGTTCAGTATATGTAAACTTTGTTACATGCACATTTTTTAAAAAAAGTATATACAATTACCTTCAGGCTATATGAAGGTATGAAACATAACTAAATTTTGTGTTTAGACTCAGGTTAGATTATTATGTATATGCAAATATTCCAAAATCCAAAATACGGAACACCTCAGATCCCAGGCATTTTGGAAAAGGGATACCCAATCTGAATCACATCCAGTTTGCACAGAGCAATGCCTAAGAAATAAAGGTGCTATCTCAAACAATTTCAATGCATATATCCCTGTGCTTGGCAACAATTTTAGTAAGTATACCTTTCGCAACTCTGTGACAATGACTGCTGCTTCTCTAGTACTGCAGACTCCTGTAATGTAAAGAGAAGACATTATTTGTGTGCAGATGTGCTGCAAAATTTGTATATGTGAGCAAAATAAATACATTTCAAAGTACTATGAATAGCACTCTAATCATAGTTAAGCATTTATAACAACCAATGATTTTTTTAAAAAAAAATCCTCATGCCAGGAGCTCAAACTGCCTTTTCAGTATACTTTTTTGTTGAACAAATTACTAGACATTATAACTACTCCTGTAGTTAAGGTGTGCTGGCAACTGATAAAAGAATGTCCTACTGGCAATACCTTTAAATTACAGGAACTACTTAATTATTTGCAGGTATTTGTGTATTATTACTGGAAAGTAAACGAATGAATTCAACGTTGGTAGACTAGGAAAATACTCAGAATAAAATAATCGAAATTAATAACTTCTACATGATTTCCAAGGACTGACATTAACTGTCCATGAAATACAAGAGATGACGATGAAAAAGGACACAGAAAGATTTGGTTGTGTCAGGAGCGACCTGAGAAACTGCAAGTCGCTTCTGGTCGCTTCTGGTGTGAGAGAATTGGCCGTCTGCAAGGACGTTGCCCAGGGGACGCCCGGATGATTTGATGTTTTATCATCCTTGTGGGAGGCTTCTCTCATGTCCCCGCACGAGGAGCTGGAGCTGACAGAGGGAGCTCATCCGCCTCTCCCCAGATTCGAACCTGCAACCTGTCGGTCTTCAGTCCTGCCGGCACAGGGGTTTAACCCACTGCACCACTGGGGGCTCCACACAGAAAGATGGAATCTATCTACATCAGTGATTCTCAACCTGTGGGTCCCCAGGTGTTTTGGCCTCCAACTCCCAGAAATCCTAAGAGCTGGTAAACTGGCTGGGATTTCTGGATGTTGTAGGCCAAAACACCTGGGGAACCACAGGTTGAGAACCACTGATCTACATTTTACTTTGGAGATCAATAAAAAAGCTGTTCCAAGTGCCTCAAAAATTTGTTCATTCTTACCAAACACGCATTAGTAAGAAACACATAACAATAAGAAACATGCAATATACCTCTTGAGAAGGTTCTGTTGGGACAACTGGGCATGAAGCTGGACCCTGCTGGCCCACAGGCTGGTGATTATCTGGCTGAGTTTGCAGATAACCAGTTGACTGAACAGACAGACCATGATCTATTGGCATTGCCATGTTTGCTGCAGTCATCATGCTCTGCGAAAGACCTTCTGGACCAATGCAGTGAGGAACTGCTTCAGGTTGCAATTGCAAAGGTGGTGACATAACTGCAGAAGGTTGTACTGGCAATGCAGGAATCTGGGCTCCAATATCCACAGCATACCCCGGCTGTCCAATTATCTGTTTCAACACAGCAGACATCTGTTATTAAGATCTATTCTGTTCAGACTACTAACCACTGATTTATCTAATCCAAAAATGTTAAACATGAATCCTTTTTAATAAAATGCTTGGATTACTCTGTAACAAAACTGTGTTTATGTATTAAAGAAAGAAAGGAAGGAAGGAAGGAAGGAAGGAAGGAAGGAAGGAAGGAAGGAAGGAAGGAAGGAAGGGCTGGTCACACTAATAATGTCACAGATGATAAAATGCAATGAAAGTGGACATTACTCACCATGGCCACCTGCTCACATTTAACAATTCAGTTCTAAACATTTCCATACTATTACAAAAATTGAAATGTGCTGTAGGGCAAATCATAAGATTATATAGCAAGTTCCTGACTATCGTAATGTAGGGAACTTGGCTAATTTCCCACTTATATAAACTTCATATCGGGGAAAATGTCTCTTACCCTTTATTATAGAGACCTACTTTTATCCAGAAGAGGGGGAGACTACAACAAAGATGTTTGGTTATGTGAAGGAGATATAAAAATACTTGCATTTCAAATCACTTATTATTTTTGTGAACTGGGTCGGCATGCTGAATGTGGGGTTTTTAAAAAAACAGATGACATTTTACAAACAACAAAGATAGATACCAGATATTCACACAGTGTTTATACTGTGGATTTAGGATTTTAAATAAAGTGATAACATCAGTAAACCACTTCAAAAAATTTTTTTTTGTTGTGTCAGGAGTGACTTGAGAAACTGCAAGTCGCTTCTGGTGTGAGAGAATTGGCCATCTGCAAGGACGTTGCCCAGGGGACGCCCGAATGAATTGATGTTTTATCATCCTTGTGGGAGGCTTCTCTCATGTCCCCGCATGAGGAGCTGGAGCTGATAGAGGGAGCTCATCTGCCTCTCCCCGGATTCGAACCTGTGACCTGTCGGTCTTCAGTCCTGCCAGCATAGGGGTTTAACCCACTGCGCCACCGGGCGCTCCACCACTTCAAATGTTTGAATAGGACATAACAACCCAATGCTATATGAACACAAATTGAAAAACACATAATGGTGGCCAGTTGTAGAATACTTGATGAGCTATAGTGTAGCTTGAAACCAAAAATTACGAGTCATAGTTATGTATTAGCAATTTGTTAATATAAAAGTGGTAATTTGAATTATTCCTGTTATTTTGCCACACATACACACATACATAATTGGAACCTATATAGATGCACAACCAACCGCAAAGGTATTTGTGCTTAAGTGGAGGCAATGAGATTGCAGTATAACATTTTCTTGTGATGATTACATCAAACAGCCTATAATTATATATTTATTAAAAGGATGTTTTCCATAACAGCACAAAGCATGGGTATCTTATGCAGGTTTTCCCCTTGGTTCATGAAGACAAGAATACAGAATCAAGCTTTACCCGAAGGGGAAACTGAAACAGTTATGAGATGCAGACGAGACATGGACAGACAAGACAGACAGACACAGGAGACAGCAGCAGCCAGAGAAAGCACAGAAGACAAAGAAAATCACTTTTAGCACTAATAAAGGGCCATATAATGTTTGTATTTTATAATTTTGCATATGTCTTTGTGTGTAATTTCTATTATGACACTAAAATAGGAAAAAAGGCTGTATTCTCAGCTCTCTTTGCATAAAATAATTTTAAAATCATTTCAAAATATTAAGCCACATTTCTAAGTTTAATTAATGGTTAATATCATAATACAATCTAGGGAAAATTAAAAAGGAAAAACTTCCTTGCATGGTCTGTGTGAGCTGGGAAGTTCAATACAGAGGCTGTTTCATAATTTTCAACGACTGTGGAAAGGTAATGATGATTTGATCCATTTTAACATTACAATAATATTAATAAAAATAAAGAAAAATTATGTTTGTACATATATCAAAAGAAAAATTAGTAGCAGCCATCAGTGAAACAGAGGCATACTAGGATGCCCTCTTGCTCTTCCCCTAGGAAAGCATAAGAGGCTGATACATGGAAATACCTTCTGGTCAAGGTTTTTAATAATGTACCACAAGTCTCTTTTGATAAGAAGTCATGAATCTGAGTAAAAACTGATATAGATATGTGACATGCTTAGAGAGCTACAGGGTCTGGAGCAACTACTGTGGAATCCAATGGGGTTGACACCATTGGTTCAGTGGAGGCTGCCTGGTATTGGGATGCACGGATGCCCTTCACAAACAATATTCATGTACCAAATATAAGGCTGAAGACAGAAATTTAGGTACAGGAAAGTTGGAAATACAGAACAACAAACTGAAATGGAATGTTATGGATTTTAGGGTGGACGATGCGATAGAATGCAATGACTTACTTTTTAAAAAACTCCTATTTTTAGCAAGCCATTCCTATCTATGATTTACTATAAACCCCTCTATACTAAAATCCTACTCATAACCCCTTTGGATTATATATATCTATATCTTAATAATTTTTAACATTAGGAATCCTTTTCACTTGCAAATGCTATTTATTGAATGTCATATTTCATTCAATGAAGACAATTCTTATGACTATATAAATACCTTCAAAATAATATTTCTGAAAATATTGTCCTATAAGAGTTCCTTTGTTTAAAGAAAAGTCTGCACTTAATAATATCTATATCAAAACAGAAATAGCATTTCATACGACTTGGTAAAGTCTGATATGCATACAGCTATTAATTATAAAAGTTTTAATGTTAACATACTGGAAGCCACTATACGATACATCATCAACTTATTTATTTTGTATTGCAGCAGTAATATTGCATTGTATTGTAACCTACTCCAAATGTATTATCAGCTGCATTATCAATTACAAATGTAAGTTATTCTTAATGGTTGGGAAGAAACTGCTCCCCTAAGCAAAGCACCACAAAAGTTTTTTTTTAAAAAAAAAACCTAAAAGGCACAGAACACTCTTGCTAGCGTAGTCATTAGCCCTTCCAGAGTTATAATCCAAAAATGTAACTTTCCAAACTGTTATTACTCATGGTGCTTTTCATGTGCTCATATACTTTTGTAATTTCATCATTTCCTGATTACTCTCCCATTCACCTGAAGTCATATTACTTCACTACTTAATAACAAATGCATTTTCATGTCCCCATTTTCATTACCTCCATAGACAAAAATAATTAAAGCAAGGAGGAAAAATCCCAATTAGTTAATTTATTCATAGAGTTGAAAGAGACCACAAGGGCCATCCAACAAACTGGAGAATCAAGGTTTGGAGCAATACTCCTATGTTCTACTACCAAGAAAACCCAATGTCAAACAGATTACCTGGTTACCAGCCCCAGATGCAGACATAGTCTGTTCTGAAGGATGAATTATGCTTGGTTGAAGTGACTGAGGAAGTGGAGGCAGCTGCAGCTGCTGCTGTTGTGAAACTGCTTGCATGTTCTGGGTGTGATGGGGAGAGGAAATAACTTCGTTTTGAATTAACTGCTGGAGGGTAGCCTGGTACATTTGCTGCTGGGAGAGCTGGGCTACCGCATGATGTGTTGGCAAAGCTGGCACTCCCGACGGAGCCACAGCAAGTAATGGGATTGGAGCAGCCGGCATATTTGGCACAATTGTTTGGCAGGGCAAGACCAAGGAAGCCATAGTAGTATGAGGAAGGTTGACCGCTTGCATGGGTAAGGCAGGGGAGGTTGATGTCAGTGGCAGAGCAGGGTTCACAGGGAGGCTTGGTAAAATCACAGCTGGAGAAAAATACTGAGAAGGAGCAGGTAAAGGGGGCACATTTGCAGCAGGTATGTCAGACAAGTTTGGAGGATGGCTGTCAAGTCCTGTCAGAGGAGTAACTGCAGGAATGACAGGAAACTGAGGAATCTGAAAAAAATATAATATTACATGAATTGTAAGAGTGTCCCTGGATGGCACTAAATTCATTCATTTGCCTTTCTAGTACAGCTACAATGAATAGTGACCTCTGTTCGTTCTCATGGATCTATTGAAACAGTAAAATTATTCTAGAACACAGAAAACTTGAACAAAGAAAACTTGAAAGCAGCTTCCTATTGATTAGAACAAAACTGTGACAAATTAAATGTACTTCTGATGCAGTAGTCTGTCACTAGCCACTTCTGCTATGTGTCTGCAGTAAAGACATTTTGCACATATATCAAACAAACCCATGCCCTTATATTTCTCATTAATTTCAGTGGGATTTGTATGCCCATACAGAAGTACTCTCTTACCTGAAGTATAGGAAAACAAGAATTTTGCCTACTCTGAAAGAGCTCTGGTTGTCAATCGCTATTTATTCCGGCTAACTCTTAAACAAAACCCTGCATGCAGCTTGGTGTTTCCCATCAATTAACCTTAAATAGTGTTTCTCAAACTGCAAATAGGGATTATATTTCATACAAGGCATATAAGAATTCAATTGTATATTTTCTAAACTGTCGCTTGAGAACATATTATAATCACTGGTTGGCAGAACATGGCATTTACGTTTCTGAATGAAAGAGTCTCCATTACTCCATTTAAAAATAATGGGTTTGGGGAAAGGAGGTGCACAAAGAAATGGGAAACAATCAAAAACATTGCAGCTTGCATGGATAGAAGGAATGCAGTAGATGTTAGAATACAAGAAGTATATCCAGTGGGTTTCTGGATGGGAAGGGAACTGTAGTAACTTTAGAAGTAAGACATAATTTCACAAAGTTTGAGAAATGGTTAACAAATCTAATAAACTTAAATGGGTTTAATATATGCCATTTAAGATATTAAACTCTATTCATATTTTTGAAACTAGATGCAATTAACCCTCTTGTTACAGAAATGCAAACAGGCAAGCACTATAATTAACAGAATTAAAGAATGTTCAGAAAACCCCAATTTAATGCTCTCTATTATATGATAGCTTTTGTGGAAGACAGTCACATGCAAATTGACATGCATATACATTTTATGCATTAAACAACTCTAATGTTTGGAAACTCGTGTTCTCCTCATTTAATGCATAAGTTTATTCCAAAGTAAGTTTTACAATATAATTTGTTTTAACAGCACTTTGAAGAAAGATTTTGCATTCTTCTTGGATTACTGAACAAAAATATGATCCCAATAAATAATATCATATCCAATACAACCATTTTCATTTCTCTTATCCCTTATAATAATTAAGTCACTTTATTTATTTATTTATATCTCACTTTTCTCCCACAGGTGGGACTCAAAGCGGCAAATAAATGATCAAAAACCAGAAATTACATAATAGAAGAGCTCAACATCATCCCCCAACCAAACAAGTAAACAAACAAAACACAAAACATAACACATTACATAAATCATATTAAATAAGCATAAGAAATAACAACAGTTATCTTTATCATTAAAAATCTCTGGGTCTCTGATAATTTTGATTTTTTTCACATCTGCTTTCCAATTTGGGCTCTTCCACACAACCATATAACACAGAACATCAAGGTGAATAATCAACATTTGAACTAGGTTATCTGAGTCCACACTGCCATATAACCCAGTTCAAAGCAAATAATGTGGGATTTTATACAGCTTTGTGGAAGGGGCCTATGTCCCAAGAGAAAGAAGGAAGATCTCTTGTAGTTTTTGTTGTTGTTCTTAGTGATAATACTTTTAATACTAATAAATAATAATAATAAACTTAATTTTAACCCACCCTGGACAACCTCATAAACACAACAGGCTTATAAAATCCATATATATAAAAATAAAAATATAGCAATATAAAAACGTGGCTCTCTAATAAGTTAAGGCAATATATTCTTGGTCAACATCATCAGACAGGATCTAAGCAATAAAAGCTAATAAAAAGCTAATCATTTTCCTCTCCACAGGCCAAAGTGCAAAAGTGTGTTTTTAGTTGCTTCTTGTAGGAGAGGAGTGAAGAGACTGTTTTGATTTCCATAAGGAGGGAGTTCCAGAGGGAGGGAGTGATAATGGAGAAGGCCCCCTTTCCCACCAACCACACTTGAGATGGGGTGGAACTGAGAGCAGGGCCTTTTCTGCTCACCGCAGTGTCTGTGTTTATATGCGAAAATGCAGTTAAGTTAAATAGCCTGGGCCCAAACAATTTATAGGCAATAACCAGTGGACTGGCAGCCAGTGGAGCTTCCATAACATGGGAATTGTTTACTCCCTATATGGCACTCCCTGGAATACTAGGGGGCTGATTTGGCTCTGCTTTGTTCAGGAGCAATTGTTCAGGGGCAATTGTGTCAACTGCCCTGGCCATCTTCATATTCCAGAGGTTTGCCACAGCTTCGACAGAATCGCCTACCAAAAAGGCAGGAAAATCCCCAAGAGCCATCAGGAATCCATCTGGATCTTCCTAATTGGTTCTCTCCCCTGCCATCTCCTATTTTGTGCTTACTGCTCAACATTTTGATTTTTCAAAAATGCTTGCATGAAGTCCAATATGTAGACTGATGAGGATAACAAGAGCAAAAAGAATATACTATAATTTGTTTGTTGCATGGATGTGCCTTGAAGTTGCCTATAGCCATATAGCAATGTCATGTATTTTATAGTATTTTTAAAGCAAGGAATACCAGAGGTAGTTTGGCCAGTTCCTTCCTCTGAAATCTCCCTTACAGTGCCTGGTATTCGTTGGCAGTCCAAATGCTAATCAGGCCTGATTCTGATTAGTTTCCAAAATCACATAGAAACTGGCACAGTTAGGATATTTAAGCCCTGTTTATGCATTCTACTAAATCCTAAAATTCAGAGCAAAGGAGTATAAAGATGTTACTGAAATCAGTTGACATTCCCATCTAACTATGGGCTCTATGTTTATGGATTGCTGTTCTACCAAGCTGTGATTTGGCTTTTCAGGCATTGCATAGCATCATGACAAGTAGAGCTGGTGATTCAGGGGCATCCTAGAAACAAAACTTGAGAGTTAAGGAAGCTTCCTGTTGATGTGAATAAGTGTGCTACATTAAGCATCAACTACAGTTGCTCTAGTCAAGTAATGCAAATCACAAGCACTACATTTAGCAAAATGGGAAACTCTCTGGTTAGAAATTAATTTTCCAAGCTTTACATTTAACATAACAAAAGAGTTTTTCAAGCTCTGTTTTTTACATGTTTCCAAGCACTGTAGTCCAAGCAAAGAAAGTTTACCAGGCACTGCTTTGAATAGTAAACATTCTACAGTAGCCACA
Source organism: Anolis sagrei (assembly GCF_037176765.1). NCBI lineage: Eukaryota > Metazoa > Chordata > Lepidosauria > Squamata > Anolidae > Anolis > Anolis sagrei. Next base: position 61,797,870 of record NC_090022.1, on the reverse strand, counting down.
AGAGGGGCCAAGAACACACACATCTATCTAAGTGCCCTTCTACACTGCCATATAATTCAGAATATCAAGGCAGATAATCCACATTATCTGCTTTGAATGGGATTATCTAAATCTACACTGCCATATAATCCCATTCAAAGAAGATAATCTGGATTTGATACAGCTGTGTAGAAGAGGCCGAACTGTCAAGGGAATGCTCTCATTTTGATATTTCTGCTATTCACCCTGATGACCAAAGACCACCAGGTACTGCAACCTAGCAATCTAATGACAGGAATGATGGGGTTAAAGAGCCATCATGTATGTGCTATAGGTTGGTCACAACCTATTCAATCCCAGTGAAATGCTTGCTTGATAGGGAATAAATCATTTCATTCATGCTTAAACTTTTAGCCTGCTATACAAGTAAAATGTAAAATAAGTTTACACAACAACACACATACTTGCTCAAAAATTCACTCCAGAGGTATTCAGAAAATACCATCTGCTCTCATACAGAGACAAACTTACACAATTATTTTTAGAATTATGAAGTTGTCAAAAGGCTTCAAAACAAACAAGCTTGTACTTTCTCCTTTAATAATCATAGCTGCTCACCTTTAAAACAGATTTTTTTTTAAAAAAAATGGAAGAATATGGCACTGCCACCCTATTAATACATGGACTGCATACCCTCCAACTGTTCTGATTTGGCAGGGACAATTCTGATTAATAAGACATCTTATACTAAATGTTGGAGGGTGTGAGATTGATGCTGTAATTCTACATATTTTAAATTAAATTAAAAGGACTTAGTTTAATAGAGGACTGAATCGTCAATGTAGGTAACACGCAACCATCGTAAAGTGAAGTGTAAAGATCTTATGCACTTTAAGCAATTGTTCTTTTCTTTATATGTTTGCCTGCATTCTCCCTAGCCCTGTTCTGCCACAGTGTGAATTTGAGCATTTTTCTACTTGCAGGATAATTCTGATGGAACTCTTCATCTAGAAGCCAATAAAAAGAATCTTCATTTGTATTATTACAAAGGGAAGTGAAAACCAGCACACTAAACCAAGAAAACAGTTTTTAAAATGAAATGAAAACAGCTAGGGCTCAAGAATAGTCATAATTTCCCTATCATGCAGAAAAATAAAATGTAAAGCTTTCTGTAATAACTACAGTTTATCCCATTACAAGTTGAAACACAGCAGTTCGGGCAAATTAAACGTTAATGCAGAAAAGAGAAAGAAGCAACACTATCTATTCAGTGATGCTAGAACCTTGTTGTTATCTCCTTTTCTCTCGCATCCCTCTTTTAGTCATCTGTTTGGGATGCTACGTGTATTTACTTTTTAACAAGGGGTTTGCAAAAAACTCAATCAAATCCTAATATGAATGGCACTGATTTAGAACAATCAAGAGGCAGTCATGATAAGATGGATCGGTTTATAATGACACGGTGGTCCAGACATACAACCATACTAAAAGGAAGTTTAGACATTGTATCTTCAAAATGTTTCAAAACAACACCATAGAAGGGAAAACACCAGGGAACAAAAAGAGAGTAACTGATTTTGCTCACTGATACCTTTTTCAATCTAAACCACGAATCTCACCAGAAATCTCCAATCACAGTGTTTATGGGGGAGGGATGGTGACGAATATAAAAACAGTTATCTCCCACTGTCTTTCACTCTTTTGTCATTGCTCCATTGTCTTGTGCTTTTAAACCTGGAAACCTCTGTTTGCCACTTATCCCTGTCATCAAGGTATAGTTCCCCCCAAACAAAAATATCTACTAAAAATTTAGTTGTTGATGTTGTTGCTGCTGCTAATAATCATCATTTTCATCCCTAAAAACAGGTCTAAAGGCAATTTGAATTTTGAGGGCTGTAATCTGTTATATGATTATATGATTGTACACATGTACACAAAACTATACTTGAGAACGGAGAAAAAAATTAAATAATAACCATGCATTAAATGCAAAATATGATATGAAAAGTCTGGCACTCAAGGTTGAAGATCTTTATGGAACTCTATGATCAACTTACCTGGGCAGGGGAGACAGATGGAAGTGGCTGCACAGGGGGAATCTGCAGAGGTGCCAGTGGTGTATTGGTAGCTGCCATCTGCGAAGTGGAAGTTTGGTACTGGGGTAACAGTTGAGGTGCAGGCTGCTGCACTGGGCAAATGGGCTGGCTGGCGATAACATGCGGTAGAGGAGATGGAGGTGGGATGGAGTGCTGCTGCAGAGAAAAGAAATGCACATACATTCCCCAAGGGCTTTATAGTGTAGGAAGAAGAGGAAGAAAGAAGCATTACACAATTGTCAAAAACAGTATCCAAAAACTCAATATGGATATGTGCAGAAGCCACAGCACATGTTGTGAATCCCAACTTGGAAAAAGGTGAAATACAATGTCCAACAAATAAATCATGTTCTTTGAGGCACAGGGCTAGGAAAAGCTCAATGTTCTGGGCACACAGAACTGAATCTGTCATACATACAAACATCATAATGGCCATGTTTAATAATTAATACTGTTTTAAGCTTCTGCTCAATTACACAGCCACTTCACACCTAGAGATGTCTAATTAAAAGTGTTTTCTTATTTCATCAAAATCAGGAAATAGTGGTGTCCATCTTCAAAAGAAGCCAATTTTATGGATTGTTCTAAAACTGATTGCAGTGTTATGATTCTTAATCCAGTGATTAATTTACACTTTTTTATTGTCTGGAGGAACAAAGGGAATGCAGTGAACCTTTTTATATCTTGTCTTATTAAGCCAAAATATAATTGTCAGGACTGAACTACTAAAGTGTGACTCAAATTGTGTTTAGATGACTGTATTTCAAACATTGGAAGTAGTGTGTAGAACTGGTCCTGCCCATACTGAATGAATCCTATCTATCTATCTATCTATCTATCTATCTCCCCTGCCAGCATTTTAGATTAGAACAATTTTGCATGTTCTTGTGGTTATGGGGCTTTGGCAAATTATGTCACCAAACAGCCCATATTTTCCTCTTTCATCAAGCCCTCACAGTTGCCATTCCATCATGAAAAGAGATGGAAAAGTTGGGGTATCGCTACCATTAGCTCCATTAGCTCCTCCTTCCCAAAAGCATGCTCTGTGCTCAGTAACTAGTATTTCAGGTCCCCAGATCACTTGGTCTCCCACCCTTCTTGATTGCTGTGATCTTATAGTGAAAGCAAATTGGGCAGGGCAACAAAAGGGAATTCAAGATGAATGGTGCACATTCAAGAATGCTGTCCATATTTTTAGGACACAGCAAATTAAACTGATCCCCAGAACCTGACCAGATGGAATGTTGGACACTTCCCCAGACTCAACAATAACTGGGGTAACGTGTTAGAATGATTGAAATTAATCTTAGATGAAACTTGAGATCTATATCTCTCTTACTCATTTAGATGAACTGATGCATGTCTAAACACCCCGCCATTTGATTTAAATTCAAGAATTGCATTTGACAATTTGCTAATAATGCTTTCAGTGCATTTGCTATGTACAAGCAGATTTGTAATGTAAATCCCCTAGATTTGCTCAGTAACTTCCTGTAGTGTCAGAAAACAGAGGGCCTCACCTGTTGGCTGGTTAATACAGGTTGCGGTGGTCTCATCTGCACAGGGGCAGCTGAGGTGGGATGGACCACAGGAAAAGGGATTGCTGGTTCTGGATAATGTTGTGGTCGCTGAGAAACAGCAGCAGGTGGAGGCTGAACCACGGGAAGTCCAGGCTGAGAGATAGTGAGAAAAAGCAACAAAGATTTCTTCAGAAAAGTATATCCTACACAGATTATTGGCTGTGATGTGAAGCAGCAGTGGCAAATGTCTAGGTGCTCAAGAAGCAAGGTAAGTTAATCAATGGAAATAACTCAACTCAACTGAATAAAGGATATATTGGAGTAACAAACACTGTGGAGTACAATACCTAAAGAGCTTGCATAACTTTGGAAAAAACAATCTTTATAAATATGATATGTACACATAGAAAGAAAGCTACATCAATGTAGTATAATTTTTTTTTAAAGACCTACTAAGACAAATTTTATCCATTTAAAAACATGCACATGTATATAATGCATACATCAGAAATAGGAAACATGAATAACTCCAAATGTATAAAGAGCTTGTGTTGTTTTTTGTTTTGTTTTTTTAAAATAGGAATGTAATTGCATTAGAAAGGCTTTTAGTAAAATGCTGTATTTCAAAACTTGTAGACTGCTTCAGGAACCTTGTGCAAAGTTATGAAGAAAAAAAATGGCAGAATGCTGAATAAAAAAGATGTGGAATAAAAGAAGTTGCTAAAACAGGGTGGAAGAACTAGGTCCCTCCATGTATTAAAAGTCCAGCGCCTGTAATTTCTGACCAGTAGGTATGCGGCCTCATAAGTGCTGAATTGTTACATGCTGAAGCCAAGCAACTTTTGCAGCATCACATGTTTTCCTCACCCCTGTTTTAAATCTTATATAGCTACAAAATGGAAAATATTTTTGTTGGGACTTTTCTATGGGATTACAGGATAAGCTGCAGAATCTTGATTGAGCAACTAGCAAACCTAAAATACAAGCAAGACAAACGAAACACTTAGAGATCTCAAGACTGTGTTATTTCAATATGCCAGCAAAGCTTCTGTAGACTTCTATAATATCATATATTGGGGAGTGAGAAAAAAATCAAGCTAATTGCTAGTCTTTACAAGAATAATCATATTTAATCAATTTCTGTATCCTAAATCAAATTTTATCCTATATACTAATGTATGTCTAGAAATGTAGTCAAAAATTCAACCTAAAAACCCTGTGTCAACTTATCCACAGCTCAATATAAGTATCATACTCTGAGTAGAATGGTAAAAAGTGAAAGCTCAATCCATCCTGGGAGAACCTGAAAGATGCATCAATCCATCATGGTACCATTTTTGGCCCTTTTCAATTCCTGGGTATACTGTGGCAATGGCTGCCAATAATAGCTGACTTCCTGAGATGATGCTGGTGCTTTCCACTCTCCACAGGCCATATTAAAACTCACCATTTTGGCATCAAAGCCTGCCCACAACTTATACACAGTCAATTTTATACATGAGTACATATGGTATGTAAAGCAACAAAATTGTATTAGCAACTGAATATTAAGCAAAATACTATTTTTATGAAATGTTATTTCCCTTTTCAGCTATCATAAGTTCTATGTTCCTTACTTCCAAATGAGAAAAGAAACAGAAATTAAGAAAACACTGGAGTGACCCCAAAATACCTACATGTTGAGTTGGTATCCTCTTACAAAGCTAAAAGGTTTCATAAGGAGAATCAACAAGATAAAAATAAAACCTACAAGATAATGTATTTATATGAAGACCTGCTGCAATAACAGCAACAGCTGTTTCAGCTGAAACTTATGCAAGGAGCCTCCTATTAATACTGACATTTGGTGCATTTTCCACCTTTTGGATTAAGACAGCGAGGCTATTGTGAAATGTGTGGGACCATCTATGCTAAGTCTAGGTAAGGTTTATTACAGACATTTTAGAAACAAAGGGGGAAAGCCTTTTGAGATGATTATTCTCCTAAGTGGAAAAGAGTGCAAGAAATTCCAAGTACTACATTACTGCTATATATATTTATTAGCTAGGATGCTAATAAATTATTTTATTACACTGAAATTACACTGTTTAGCCGGTATTGCACCACCTGACATCTGCCGGGAAGTAGCAGCCAATAGTGAAAGGACCAAGGCAGTGACATCTCCAGCTCATCCTCTGTTTGGATATCAGCCAGCACACCAACGACTTAAATCAAGAAATAGTTTTCTAAGATCTATAGAGACACTCGGAACACCTCAGCAAGCGAGAGTCCAAAAGTGGCAGGCTCAAACCCAGAACCTTAATCAATGGCTGATACCAAATGAGAGACACCCTCCTGGGCACACAGAAAACTGGGCGACTTGGAAGGCGCTGAACAGACTGCGCTCTGGCACCACAAGATGCAGAGCTAACCTTAAGAAATGGGGCTACAAAGTGGAATCCACGACATGTGAGTATGGAGAAGAGCAAACTACAGACCACCTATTACAATACAACCTGAGCCCTGCCACATGCACAATGGAGGACCTTCTTGCAGCAACACCAGAGGCACTCCAAGGGGCCAGATACTGGTCAAAGGACATTTAATCAACTACCAAGCTTGCAAACTTTGTATTTTGTCTGTTTGTTTGTTTGTTTGTTTGTTAAAAAATGCAATACAACTGTTCGGTCTGCTCCTGACACAATAAATAAATAAAGCTAGGATGCTTCCATTGCTTTGCCCAGCTTGAGTCAAGTTGTCATTGTGTATCAATGCCATTTTATTTGGACTAAGTTTCTGACAGGAATGGGTTTGTTCAGGCATGTTGACTTATTCACAGGCCTTTTTCCATGACATATGAGGTTCCCAAAGGAACAGAGCCGATCATGGGTAGATTAATTAATTCTAATTAGGTGCTGCAATGGTTGATTTAATAACATAAGGTATGAATTTTGCCCAACTTGCTTGCTTCATGAAGCATTTAAAATACACAGTCTTCGCCACAGAGAAAGGAAGGAATATGTATGGCACATTTAAGATGTATTAATAATTCAGATTTGTTCAGATTTGCTCCAGAATGGAGGAGTCAAGCCAAGCATTCACGACAGGAAGGTATAATGATCAGAATTTGAAGACCTCTGTAATCCTAGTAGCTGTGATTCACTTGATTCATCATCCTTTTCTTGCAATCATTTTAGATTTGATCCCAGCAGTTCTACTGCAAGAGGCATCACATTTGGTGTCAATGCTACCACTGAATCACTATGGTGACAGCAGCTACAAAACTGCTTGGCATCACAGGCAACAAATACTTGTTAGTACAGAAGCACTGTGTTCCCAGTGGTCTCTCAGGAGTCACATTTGTCATTGGAAAAAATGAAATGTTCATGTTCAATCGCTTATAATTCCTCTTCCAGTGCTGGTTCCATTAATTCCATTAGGCCAGGATTATTATAAAAGGAATATGAAATAATGTATGGATGCCTTTCTAGGTATGCTAGATTTTTGAACTTCTACAGCAGACATGCTTCTTTGTCTCTGTGAAGTATTAAATCCTGGGACTGAGCTTACAGAGGTACTAAACAGCTGGTTGTTTTTTCACACAGCAGGAAGAAATATCTGACATCAAAGGTTCTTGAATAAATGAAAAAGTAATAATATATAGCTGTATAGATGGCAAGAAAACACAATAAATGAGACAATTTTCAAAACAAGAATGTGCAGTAATTTTAATCTAATCACAGTTAAATTAATAAACATATATGTGTTAAATTTAATGTACTATTCTAATTTTTGTTTGTTAGAGTGAATTATGTAAAAGAAAGAATGCATTGTAGTAGTCATATGTTTTTGTGCCACTAATTCATACATACTGGGAAGTAGGAGTACAGATACAGAGCCTGAAATATTAAGATTTTTTTCCAGTGATGTGAGGAGAGACATTATACTTACTACTGAAGGCTGCTGGTAGTGTCCCACTTGCTGAAGACCAGGGGGCAAAGCTTGGCTTTCACTGAGAGGGGGGCTATAAACCCGCTGAATAGCAGGAGGTATTGCATCAGGCATAGAGGAATAGACAACACTTTGCTGGCTGCTCTGGGAGTCTGAATACACTGTTGATCCTTGACCACTGTCAAATGTGCTGTCAGCTGAAAAATGAAAAATTAAGAATGGCATTAAAAATCAAACTAATTAATTTAACAAAGATATGTTCAGGAAATAAATTTTCCTGTCACCAACCCCCAAACATTGGCATGGGTTTAGCAGCCATCTTGCAAACTGGAATAACATTTTGCAATGCCTATTGTGTCTGTGATACACACTGCATGGCATGCTTCCACAGCAAGAGTCAGCAACTGTGGATGTTGTAGTTTTAGGCATTCTTTTGCTTGCAAAACAAGTCATAAAACTGTGATACTAGCTTTCCTGTGAACCTGGGGAAATATTTTCCTTTGGTTTATCTCCTTTACAATTTTTCTTAATTTCATGCTCATCCAGAAACATTTGCATCTAGAATCCAGAAGTATTAACACTGAGAATTTTGTACTGACTATATTACTGGTGGCCCCATCACACTAGAAAAAAATCCACTTAAAATCCTGTTCCTGCCTCCTCCAGAATTCTGGTGTTTGTAGTTTAGGAAGGAGCCTTTAACAACCTCACTAAACTACAAACCCCAGAATTCTCCAGAAGGCAAAGAGTGGATTTTAAGTGGATTTTTTTCTCTAGTGTGAAGATACAGGTCTATTATTAAAGAACCCTTTGCTACTGAGGAGTGGGAGGAGGGAGGACATGTGTGTTCCCTCATACATTCATTTACTTGTGTATCTGAAAGGGAAAAGGGATGGGATGGAAAGAGGAAGAATGTGTATGTTTCTTCACTTGGTCAGAAGGGAGGGTTGATGGAATGGGTGAGCAGGAGGAGAGAGGATGAACAGAGGGAGCAGAATGGGGAGAAGGAAAGAGCTATAACGGACAGATGGGATGGGAATGGTGGCAGGACGATGACAAATGAAAGTATTTACTAAAATTTATAAAATCCTATAACACGCATGCATGTGCAGAGCTTGTTTAAAAAATAGCTATTATTTCTATATTGAAGAATGTATTTAAGATAAACAAACATCTGAAATCCAATAGCCTATTTCACTCAGCATCTCCCAATGGTCAACCAGAAGCCTAAAGGAGGACCACAAGCAGGACATGGGGACAACAGCTATTTTCTAAAGTTTTCCTCCCAACAAACTGTTTTCATTCATGCAGTCTCCAGTCCTGGAGACAGCATAGAGCAATTGATATTCTTGAGCTGAATGGGGTTCTTAGACCCTCAGTTTATAATTGGTATCTTGTAAAATCTACAGTTTTACTATAGTTACAGCAGAGTTGATATTAAAAATCTCACATGCCTATTTTTTAAAAGATACTATACTCTTTTAAAATAAGACATGTTTTTATAAAAGAAAACTTTCTTCATCCACTGAAAAACAGACCCTTCAGTAGGAGCTAAAATCAGCACTGGATTTATACCTACATTTGGGAAATAAATTTCTTCCAACTTTGGGAAATTGAATTTTGTGTCACATAGGTTTGAGTCAAATTTACCCTTCACTTATAAATATTTTTCAAAGTTCACTTCAACCTTTTTTTCCAGATTTGCTCTACACTTTCTTTATATTATAGCAAAACTCTTCAAGTTCCGTTTATAAGCTGTTCTGACTTATGGTCAACCTAATGCTAACTTTCCACAGGGCTTTCCTAGCAAACTTTTCAGAGAATTTGCCTTTGACTTCCTCTGAGGCTTGGGCAGTGTGATTTGTCCCAACTCAAGTGATGGGCTTCCATGGCCAAGGAGGAATTAAAAATCCTGGTCTCAAGAAGTGTAGTCCAATGCTCAGACCACTATACTACTCTGGTTCTAGCAAAACTCTAGGTATGTAATAATGCAGAGTTGTTTCTAATATTGATAAATCTAATCTCATTATAGAAATTATTTGTAACCACAAAGGGAAAAAAGAATGTAACTATGCAGAGTTAAAAGCAGCAGCTGGAAGCCAAGCCTCTATTTTTAATGGTTCATAATGTTATACAGAGACACTAAATTATTTATCTGTGTTTCTGCCCTCTTTGAATATCACAGGCAGCAGAAAGGAAATTATTTATAGCGCTTTTAGAAAGAAAAGCACTGTGCAAAGATCCAATACAGCATATGATACCGATGTTCTAAAGTCGTAGGACCAGACATCAATTTATTTTTAAACATACACTTATGCCTTGTAAACAGCTAAAGTATATCATCCATATGCTGTGAAATAAAAAAACCATAATTTGAGTTTTTTAACTGTTTTAGTTAAAATGCACATAGCTGTTTGAGATGTAGTTATTAGAATATAAGCCAATTTAAATAGGTTTTACAAAACTAGAAAATTAGAGTTGCCCATTTCAATTAAACCTGGATTAGTATGATCTTGGTCAAATACATTTTAGCTCATTAATATAGTAGCCTGAAACTGTGAAATTGTCTTATGCTGACAAGTGAATCCAATGATGACCCAGTCTACTTCTTGGCATAGTTCAGGTGCTTTATAACAGGAGTGGTAATTGTGTACCCTCCAGATAGTATTGGACTTTCAACACCACAGCCAATGGCAAGGAATGCTGTGAACTGCAGTCCATCAACATTTGGAGGAACATACAATTCCATCTATAGCCAAGGCATTGGGTCAATTGCAGTGTGTAAAGAACTTCTTGCCCGTTTGTACACTCTCTGTGAAGAAGAGGGAGTCCATTTCAGAGTAAAACCATCTTGATCAAAATTAGTGGAAAAGAAAGGGTTGAGAATTAGAAAGAACCAATGATCTTCTGATTGGTTCTCAAGCATAAAGTGTATGTGAAGACCTGCACAACTGAGCATGGACTGCTGCAGCAGTAGCAATGATATGAGTCACAATTTATACAGCAAATGACTAAGGTAGATGCTTGAGTATGCAATTTGTAAAAATAAACAAACAACCTGATCTCTTGTTTAATTTATTAACAAAAAACCTGGAAGTTTTTCCATTAGATTACATAGCCCAATCAATCTTTTTTCCTACTCCTTTTGTCTCACTGTAACTTTCCTGCTGTGCAGTCCACATATGTACTGGCAGGGTAACATAGCCCACACAGTTCTCCTAAACTTCAATTAATTTCTGTGTATTCTTCACTGTAAATGCACAAGTCCCTTGGGCAGTTAAAGCCTCAAACGTAAGTAAAGGCAGACTCTCAGTTCAAGTCAGAATCTAATACATAATGGAAAACCTCTACCCTTCCCTGCCATCCTGCAGTCCCAGAGGCTGCCTGAAAACCAGCCCCAGGGATTTTCTTGGTTCAATGGAGCATGTTTTTGGGGTACGTGAAGGGGTCTGATTTGGGGACGGAGGCTGTCATGCTTCTGTTGGAATTGCCAGTTGAAATCCTGCAAGCAATTCCCATACGGACAACAAGCACACATGAACATAATACTTACATGCAAGAGAAGTGACGCTTGTGTGAAGATTCTGCTGAGAAAGGTGCTGGTCAGCTTCAGGCTCTTCTGGTTCAGACAAGATGTGATGACCAGTATGAGAAAGGTAAGTACCCTGAACTGGTTGTGCTTGTGGGGCCTTTGATTTTTCTGAACTCTCAAGATCCCGTTGATCCTCAGGTTGTAACATAGGACAAATTCTTTCTCTTCTCCACAGTATTAATGCTACCCTGTCACGTATTGACTTTGCAACTATTTTGACATCACTCTCGTGAAAAAATCCAGCTTCAACCTGAAAGAAAGCCATGACCGATTTTCAAAGATGAATCCACATTAACACATAGGGTCATTCACAACAGTAATTTCATAAGAGATTTAGGATACATTAATTACTGTTCCTTTAAAAAACAAAAATGAGACACATTACTGTACAAATCTTATTTTACATAAGGAGTAATTTGTGTGAGCAACAACTATTCTATTCAAATATATGTAACCTAACCATTTTAAAATCACTGGTTACATGTAAGATCAGTCACTAATAGGAAATGTTTTTTTTCAGTCTGTGCATAACAGATGGCTGAAAAGGAGGGAGTATTTTTAGGAATAATTAAAAACAGTACACATTGCCTTTATATCTGGCAACTATACAATTCACATAAAGCCATATGTCTGCTTCTTTAATAACTAAAGTGAGAAAATTCCAAATTGAAATGTAAGTTTAAAAATCTGTAGAACAAAGGTCTACAGCGATTACCTGTGTGTCAAGTCTATCAATATAAATAAATAAATAAATAAATAAATAAAATACATTGATTGGGTTGTTGCAGGTATTTCGGGCTATATGGCCATGTTCTAGAAGCATTCTCTCTTGACGTTTCTCCTGCATCTATGGTAGGCATCCTCAGAGGTTGTGAGGTCACCTGATGCCTGCCACAGATGCAGGTGAAACTTCAGGAGAGAATGCTTCTAGAACATGGCCATATAGCCCGAAAAACTATGACAACCCAGTGATTCCAGCCATGGAAGCCTTTGACAATATACATAGATTGATATGAAACTATGTTTAAATTGCACTGCTGAACATAATCATTTGTTTTATGCAACTTTGCACCTGAGGACTATTTTATAATTTCTTCTTTACAAAATAATCTTTGTGTTTGAATCAGAGATTATTCAATCCAATAGATGGATAATAGAACAAGTAATATACCAGCTGGGTAGCTGTTCCAAATATAGCCTGATCACGCAGCAATTTTAGAAATACTTAGGAAAGAAATGTTTGAACAGAACCATCTGAGACCTACTTGCTTTTCGGAAAGCCTGTAAAACTTTTCTTTTCCAGCAAGCTTTTGACGGGTGAACAACCCGGACTATGCCTGTTCTCGCCACCTATTGTTTTGTTATTGTTATTTTTAAAGCTAATTGTATTGTTTCAATCTGCTTCTGTAAACCGCTCCAAGTCAAATTGGGAGTAGCGGTATACAAGTCAAATAAATAAATAAATAAATAAATATTTTTAATTTATTATTTATTTTTAATGATAATCTTGTTAATGCTTATCGGGAGCAGTATACTATTAATGTGTTAATGTGTCATTAATTTTCTAAGAAAGCTATGTTAGACTATATCAAAATGAAAAACAAGAGGTGGAAAACATTTGGAAACATCTTTAACACTAACAATTTACATGCTAGCATACACTTTCATGAATTACAACTAACCTCAGATCTATTACTATTATGTGTCTTTGACTCTTATGCTGATCTTATAATAGGCTTTTCTTAGCAAAAATCTGTTCAGAGGGGCTTTGGCACCGTCTTCCTTTGAGGCTGAGAGGGTCAGCTGGGTTTACAGGGTTAACTGGGGATTTGAACTCTGGTCTGCTGTGTCCCTAGACCAATGTTTAAAGCACTATATATAATATATCCTATATGTTTTCAGCTACTGAAATATTTTATTTACTTTAAAAAAAACCCACCCCATGATTCCCCTTAAAGGAAATGTTTTAGGAGTAAGTGTCAGTTAATTTGTTAACATTGAACATGATGTTTGTGTGTCTGCAAGTCATTTCTGACTTGTGGCAACTAACCTAACACAAAACTTTCTTGGCAAGATTTTTCAAGGGAGACAGGGCTCAGCAAGTTTCCATGGCTAAATCCTGGTCTCCAGAGCTGCACTCCAAAACTCAAACCACTATATCAGTGCTATTCCCCATCCCAAAAAGCATCATATACACTTTTTATTCCCAAAACTAAGATGTTCAATGTAAAGTAATTTAAAATATATTACTTTTAAGATCTATGAAACTGGAACATGTAAATGAGCACTATCAGATCACATAAATGACACTGTAAGCATATTCTCCTGATACCATTTCAAGAGCTTTCATGGAAATGTTCTTTTTAATCTTAAATTAAAGTCAGATTTAAGTAATGTCTTTCACACAAACAGAAAACAATCAAACCACTTGCATATTTATGGTAGGGTTCATCATGTGAAATTATTAATTTAAATATTTGTAAGATCTTCTTCAGCTGGAGCTAAATGAGCAAAACCAAAATTACTCAATTTTAAATAATTTGGAAACTTCAACTAAGTTGTCTAAAATAAGTTTATATTGATATAAAATTGGTGAACTGTCTTCAATTGTTATAAGATAAAGTAAATAAAATAATTGCATACATTATCCTACCTACTCAAAACAGAAAATCGCTTTTCTGCTAGCTGCTAGGCCTTATTTAGAAAAATTGGCCTGTTTTCATCATGAAATATAGGTTGGTGAAAGAGACAGGACACAAAACAATTTTTGCCCATTTCTGAAGAGTACACAGAGCTTCTTTGGTCTTATCAGTGCAAACTGACTGATCCATACTTTCTACTGGCAATTTCACCAAGATATGAGCTGAACACATCAACACTGTGGTCAACCCATTTGAGACCTTTGGATATACAAGTCAAATTAATTTCAGCTAGTAAGTAAAGGAACACAGAAAGCTTTTATGTGAGGAATCTATTGTTCTTATTGATTTATGGGTTCAGACACATTTGAACAGGGTTGAAATAATTAGGACTATTCTGGATCAAGTTAGATGGACAGAAACCTAATAACTCAGTCCTAAGACTAGCAGTAGGCAAATTGTAAAGGATGATGTGGCTCCCAAAATGATTTCTGCAGCCCACAGGCTCCTTTTCATTGAAATTTGACCCCAATATACATTGACAAATTTCACCAATGACCTGGTTGGAAAGATCCAAGCATTTCCTTTGGGAAGTTTTTTCTTCCCTGGTTTGCTCCCCAAATTCAGCAGAGAGGTAGGAAAGCAAGGTTTTCTTACTTCCTTCAAGATTTTTTTTTTGCTGGTTTGCTGCTGAAAGTTGATATGGAAATTTGTCAACAAATTAGAGGATGCAGTTCATGCTGGTTCCAAGGATGGGGAACGATATAGGTGAACAGCCCAAACTCTCTGTACCTATTTAAAATCTGATGTTTGAATAGTGTAATACTAATCCTCCTAGCATGCTACTATGCTCACAAATTACACTGAATCCAAGATTTTAAAAATCTCATACAAATTTGCTTATTCCTGATCCAAAGGTTTGGATTTTTAGATAAGAATTTTGACCTGGGTTCAAGTAGACAGCCTACAAATCAGAGTTCAAGTGAGATGTTTTCCAAACCATGAAAACAGTATCCAAACCCAGTATTGTGGTGAGTGCAAATTCTTGATTATTCTTTTCTTTTATCAGTTTTTCAAAAGTGTGAGACATGCTCATTTAATAACAACCTATTATTCCTGTGTGTGTGAAACAACTCAGCTGCAAACATGATAAAAATTCTCCTAACGACATATCTATTCATCCATATTGGTGCCAAACCTTACATAGTAATGTTCTCAATTTTCACCATTTTAAAAGAATGAATTTAGATGTATTTTATATTTCTGTAGGAAATGATACAAATGGTGCAGAATCTATTCTGGCAGCTTAAACACAAAACGTACAGACACAATTATTGCTGTGAAAATTCTGAAGTCAAACAACGAGATTTTTATACTTAAGTACCAATTTATACTTTTTTAATGGAAAACTGCTTTCCAGTTTTGAATAAACTGAATTTTAAAGCATATATTTGAAGTATATATAAACCAAATACAGGGGCATCAACTGTCTTCTGTTTTCCAACTACAATATCATTATAGTTTTAAACAAATATTCTGTGCTGAAATTTTTTAATGAAATTTACTTTACCAGATTAGCTCCTGGTGTCCTTTGAGATTTTAAGTACTACTTATATACTTTTTTTTTGTCAGGAGAAGTTTATTTTACCATTTCTTGTGCAACATCATCAGGAGTTTCCTTCTCCAGATCAAAAGTAAACTCAATGGCTCCATTATCTTTGGGTTTTCCTTTCAGTTTCTTAGGATCTTCTACCCAGAGTCTTAAGGCAATAGAGGATTTCCTACCATCATCTTCTTCTGCAAGTTCCACTCTTACCCCAGTATCTTCAGCAAAAAAGGCATGGCTTAGCAAATCTTTAATTTCGTACCTGGAGAAAAAACAAACTGAAAAATCAGAGTAAAGTCACAACTGATTTCAGGATCATTTTTCGAATAATAGAAGCTGAGTTGGAAGGGGTCACAAAGGCCATCCAGTCTAACTTCCTGCCATACACAAGCAAAGCATTATTGACATGTAGTTACCCTTTGTTTATGTATGTTTTATTAAGGGCATGTGTCTTAGAGGATATGCATGTCTTATGATTACTATTGAGCAAAAGAAAAAATTAAAGGGCATGAAGGCTGCCTTCATCTTTAAAGAATTTTGAAGAATTCGATGCAACCGTACTCAAAATGAAAATAATCAACCCCCTTGGTTGACATTCTGACCAGATACACTTTTGTATTTTTTGGACTCAGTTTGAATTTGTTAATCTACATCCAATCTTCCACTCAGGTGCTTCTGGACTTTCCACGGCTTCATGAGTGGGGTGGTGACATCTACTCTCTCTGTTTTCTGTAGGCCTCACCTTTCCCTTCACAGGCATCTCATTGCAAAATGGCAGTGTTGTTGCATCGCCCTAGCAGCATGGCGGTGGCATTGAATTAACAGCGTGTCTCCCCGTTCCCAATTCCCTGCTACAGAAGTTATATGTTTCTACTGTATGGGATGTAACAGAAAAGATATACATAACTTAATATGATCATATTTATCAATACTGACAGATATCAACCTGTCAACACAAGATAAAAATACAACACAAGGTAAAAGTAATTGTGAATAGAACATAGACACACACACCCCTCCCTGGCTTTACACAGATGGTAAATTACAGTTGCATTATGATAAAATTTTGGAAGACACTACAAGGTAAAACTAATTGTGAACACCAAAAATCTTTTGAGTTTCATCTTCTAGAATCTATCCCTAGAGAGTAATGAAACTAGTGTACATTTCCTCCAAATCTCCTTTCAGAAATCACTGAAAGATCTGTTACACACTTGACTTGTAAATTATCCTGTAAATTAAAATTTATATTCTTCGAATGTTGAGAAACAATATTGAAAAGTATCATGCACTTAGTTTAAACCAGGAAAACATATGAAAAAAAATTCTAAGAGCCTCATCAACTTAAAATTTCTTCCCTACCCCCAAACTTTTATCAGTTTGTTCCAGTCAAGCAATTGGTTCAAACCAGTTTGATTTATTGTTTTAAATGTAGCAGAAATGTATTATATTAAACAAACCTTTCTTCTTTATTTTTGCAAATGCACTCTCCAATTATCTCCTTAATTTCAGGGTCAGTAACTTTATCAAAACTTGCTGGTTTGACACCCTGTAAGAAGGAAAAAGCATCATCAGCTCTGTGTAATCCTCACCATATTCAAAATAGATTTGAGTTCACTCAAATCAGGTAGACCTCCATTATCCATGGTTTCACCATCCATGGCTTTAAACCCATCCCAATCAAATTTTATTGCCATTTTGAATTAATTGGATAAATCATATCAGATCTGTTAAAAATGTTTGAGATGCATTACAATTCAGATACATTTTGTATATCTTAATTGTTTACATTCCAAGGGTTTAAGAACTGCTAAGGAAACAGTGGTAACTTGTAGAAATGCATCATGACTAATAAGAAGAACATTAACACTTGTGTCAAAAACACATAAAAGTGATCTAATAACCAGGCTAAAACAGCCTTCTCCATTTTCATGCCCTTCAGATGTATTAGACTATAGCATTCACCTTCCTCAGCCAGAACAGAGTTAATGAGAACTGTATTTCAACACATCCAGAGTGCGAAGTGGGAGAAACTGGCCTACAGTGATAAATATGCTATGCAACTTTTTTTTACTAGACAGATCGACTCCATGTCTACATTTATTTATAAACAAAATATTCAATTCTACATTCAAGTGTTTGCAGCATTCAATTGTCCCACCATGGACAGACTTAAAACACATTTATGTGAAGCTGTGAAAGCATACTTTGTTTCATGCAGATATAATCACTTTAATGAAAGAGATCCATTCTAGGCTATTTACAAAGGATATTAACAAGGCTCTGGCATGGCTGTAACTAAAAAATGCTGAAGAAATATGCCCAAGAAAGCAAGGATTTTGTCATACAAAAGAAAAGTACTAATGTAAGAGTTATAAAATTACTGTTTTCCTAAGATTTAAGGACGACATCCAAAAGTTGAGCAAGAGACTCCTGCTTCGACAACAGGACTCCCTCATTCTCTTCTTTTCCCTGTACCCATCATGAACCCACAAATTTTTCTCTAGATAGGCTCCAAACTTTGATAATAGAACAGAGAGCTGTTAGTAGGGATGAGGATCGGCTTCACATTACTATCCACAACAACAACAACATCAACAACAACTTTAATCAAACACATACAAGTAATATTTAAGCTGTTGAACCTATTTGTAAAGTAAGGCCTAGCATCTTCAATAGCTTTTTAATAGTTTGGACTAGAACCAAAAACTAACCATACCACTGTCACTGGAACCATCCGCTCTTTCTGGAAAACACACAAACATCCAATAAAGTAACTTTTATATCACACAGCATACAACGACATACCCAGAAATCTCTGTCATTAGTCCTTCAAGTTAATTGATCCTGCCAGTCCATGCAACATACCCAAGATAATCCCATAGTCATTCCTTTGTTGTTGTTGTTGTTCATTCGTTCAGTCGTCTCCGACTCTTCGTGACCTCATGGACCAGCCCACTCCAGAGCTCCCTGTCTCCTGTCGACATAGTCATTCCTACTGTGTCCTAATTGGCTTGAGGGAATCAGGCAAAGTATTCTGGAGGAATTATCTGCCTTTATTAAAATCTATGGGAGGGATTTAGAAGTCAATCTAAGGAAAATTCTTATTAAGTGTACTCTGCCTGCTAAGGTACAAACTGAGGGTTACAATGCTACAGTCTCAAACATTCGTGGGACATATTTTTGTAGAGATTCCGGCCATGGAAGCCTTCAACGACACATTTATGGAGCAGCTAGCTGCCAATAATGGAGAGACAGGTAAACTGATTCACTTCAGTAGAAAGAAGATCAGCAATCCAAGTGTAATTACTTGTGTGGGCTTGCGCATGGAAGAAAGAAGGGAGGACCACTGGGGATTTCACTACCCTCCACGCATAAATATGAAAACATAAATGGACATTGATAACTTCAGCAGCAAGTGGTATAAGAATGTTCAAGCGTTCACAATAATATCTTGATACGTATATGCTGAAAGAGTTAACAATAAAAAAACATACTCTGAAAGAGAAAATACCCATATTTATGAAAAATATCTCTACTTACACAGGTTACTTTCCTGTAAATTTGAGCAGCATTCTGGCATTCTGAATATGGATATTCTGAGGTAGCCATTTCCAACATACACATTCCAAAAGCATATACATCCACTGATTCATCATAGTGTTCTTCATACATTTCTGGAGCCATAAATTCTGGAGTACCTAAACACAAATACACAGTTGATTAGTATACAGTCATCAGCACATAAGAGATCAAGTTTTCCATTTCCATATTACAAACATCAAAAAGGATGGGTTGTTGTAGGTTTTTCGGGCTATATGGCCATGTTCTAGAAGCATTATCTCCTCACAACCTCTGAGGATGCTTGCCACAGATGCAGGCAAAATGTCAGGAGAGAATGCTTCTAGAACATGGCCATATAGCCCAAAAAACTACAACAACCCAGTGATTCCAGCCATGAAAGCCTTTGACAATACATCAAAAAGGATCCTAAAATCTATCAATCTGAGAACGCCTGTGCAAGCATGTGAATATAGACACATTCGGCATTGAAGTAATTGTAAATACTGGGTTGGCTCAAAGGTGCCATTTTCCATGCTAAGGAGATTTTTCCATGGAGAGGAGAACTGTCTTACTCAGATTTTATACATTTGCAGGGAAAAGCAAGTAAATCCAAAGTTTACAGATGATCTTCCACCTTACACTACTACAGACATAGCAGCTGCTTTAGAAGTATCTAAATATTATAGTGCTGGGTGAACACTTGAGATAATTACTGTGCAAGGATTAGAAGAACAGGGCTACTGGCTGTTTCCTTTGAATCAAATGCCTATATTTTACTCGCATGCAATTTACTTTTACAATACAAGTACGTTGATTTCCATTTTTTTGCATTTGTGCCCTATCCCTGCTCCATTTCCACCTCTATTAAGTTACAATTAAGGTAAACTGAAATGAAAGTTAGTGGCCAATAGTTGCTCAGAAAACATTGGAAGGCCTTATCATCTCACAATCTACCATGAATAAATTTATTTGTGCCTCTCTGCCTTGGGCTTTCAATTATAGCACATTTGACACACACACAAAAAAGCTAAGTGTAGTCCTGGCCTTACCTCCTCAAGATACAAGCAAATTGTGGTGTATGACAAGGATTTGAAGAGTAACAACACACTGTTGCAGAAACTAGGGCTCTTCAATATTGGCTTCATGTTCCATTAAACAACACTTTAAGCTCAATAATTAAAGAAGTATTAATTAAAAATAAGTTAAAGCTAATAAGAAACTTATTAAAGCTTAGTAGCATTCTCCATACACAAAGCTAGTATTTTAGCTAGCCTTCATTATAATTATGCCATTTTGACACTATGAGGAAACACTAATCACCATTCTGTGCCTTTCTGACAAATGAACCCAATGGCAACTACATAAACTATATCTATTGACTGACACAAATCTGAGTACTGAAGAGATATTTTAATTATTGTTTCAAAACTGAAAGTCATTTACAACCTCACAAAGGCTCCCTTTATGTACAAAGATAGAAGAAAAAACAAAAGGAACAGAGATCAAATTAGTACAGAATAAAACCCATTGAGATAGTGAGCAGCAGCTTGGTAATTGAGACACTACAGTTTTGTTGAACAAGCAATTAACAAAGCAACATTCTTCTCCTTGAAGGCATATAATTCATTGACAATAGCAAAATGTCAATAAAAAAGTGTTCAAGGCATTGTCCCACAAAGCACATTTAGCAAATTATCAAACATGATCTAAAATGTGTCATGTGTAAGGATTTGGATAAGTGAGAATCCATAGTACTTTGGCCATGGTGTAACAGTGATGTACATATGGTTTTCTTCAAAACATAGAGGTTAAAAAGTGCTTCTGCATTGGCAGAAAACTCTGTGATGGAGATCACAAAAGTTAAAGCTCAGTACTGGAAGCATTTCCTCACAGAAATAAGATCTTTCAGGGCCCTTCCACACAGCCCTATATCACAGAATATCAAGGCAGAAAATCCCATAATATCTGCTTTAAACTAAGTTATCTGAGGGTGCATCCAGGCAGCCCCTTTATTGCAGTAACTCCCACAATAAAGAAGGGGCTGTTCAGATTATGTCCTGGACAATCCCAAATTAATTCGCCACAAACCAGGAAAACCCTGGTTTGTAGCAAATTATTTAGATAATGGATTTAGTCCATGCCTTCTTGGAAGGCACAGGATAAACCCACTATTTCCAGTCTCTGGACTGCAGTCCAGACACCATTCCCACAGTTTTCCAGACTAAATTAGTCAGGAAAACTGTGAGAATACCCACCCCTCCCCCAAAGACCCTAAACTCCTTTTAAAACTAAAGAAAACTTACCTGGCCTCCAGTTCAATCTTGCAGGAGCTGTCCCGGTTAATAGAAATGATGCGCCAAGAGAGTGGGGAGGGGGAGAGATTTTCCTCCCCCTCCCCACACTCTCCTGGTGCATCATTTCTAAGCACAGGGATAGCTGCTGCAAAACTGTCCTGGAGGCCGGGTAAGATTTCTTTAGTTTTGAAAGGAGTTTAGAGTCTTTGGGGGTAGGGCTTCCAGGTGTTCTCACAGGCCAGTCGCACGAGAGCATCTGGACACCCACCCCAGAAAGTGCATGCCTTCTGGGGTGGATGTGGACAGGCCCCCAGGAACATCCGTGTTTTTAAAACATGGATAGTCCTGGGATAACTGCAGGTCCGGAACGGCCTTGAGTCCACACTCAGATAATGTGGGATTTTCTGCTTTGATATTCTGGGGTATAGGGCTGTGTGGAAGCCCTCTGCATATTGCTGAGAAGGAGAGACAACAGGAATCTGGATCTTTTTGTTAAAAGCAACAGTAGGTGCTCAGTCGAAAATTGAGTCTGTGCATAACCCAAAATTATGAACCAGTTAGGGATATTTATTTATTTATTTATCTGATTTAATTAATGACAATTATATATCCTTCAAAAAGACAAACAAATTGTCAGTGAAATCCAGTAGCAACAGAGCAGTCCTCTATCAGGCAGAAAGGTTCCAGAGTATCCTATCAAACCCTGTTGGACTACAGGGGAAGCGTTTTTATTTCTAAGCAAACAAAGAAGAGGGGAGGGGAAGTGATAGGGATTCATTGTGCTACAGGTGGTTCTAGCGTTGAGCTGTCCATAAAGAAGGGTGTGAAGAAGCCATATGTAGTTTCCAGGCTCCATTTTGTCTTCTCTGCTGAGCAGGATTGCAGCCTCAGATTTTTTTCCCCCTTCAATACTGAAGACGAATTAAAGTCCTTCCAAATATAATATGATCCCTGTATTTGCAGATGACATGTTTGGATAGATTCATAGAACCTTGAGAATTATGACTGAGTTCCAACCAAAGTTAGATTTAAATCCTATTTATATTCTTATTTCTCTATAAAAGTTTATAAGCAAAATTGCACACTATGGAATTTATTATTTAGTAATTATTATAGTAGATAAAGGATTTGTGCAATGGATACATTTAATGAAGGAATTATAGAAAAATTAATAAAATAGAGAATTATGGCTGAAAAAACCCCAGCAGCTGAAATTCTGCATCAAGGAAAGGAAATATACATTTATGCACATGGAGGTATGCAGTGCCACTTTGCTAGTGAATGGCAATGTCAAGTGCACATGCATATCTCTATGTTCAATGAAATATGTGCAGATTCATGTGCAATGGTACTGCATGCTCTACTCCATAACTGACCACATTTCTTCCCCACTGAACAAAAATGTCCAGTGGTTTTCCATAGGAGAACTTGTTCACAGGTAGGACAATAGCAGAATGTCACCTACTGTTAATAGCAAGTTTTCATTCACAATATCACCCCCCTGTTGGGGTATCAGCCAGCACGCCAACGACTTAAATCAAGAAATAGTTTTCTAAGATCTACAGAGACACTCGCTGGAACATCTCAGCAAGCGAGAGTCCAAAAGTGGCAGGTTCAAACCCAGAACCTCAATCAATGGCTGATACCAAATGAGAGACTCCCCCCTGGGCACACAGAAAACTGGCCGACTTGGAAGGTGCTGAACAGACTGCAATCTGGCACCACGAGATGCAGAGCCAACCTTAAGAAATGGGGCTACAAAATGGAATCCACGACATGCGAGTGTGGAGAAGAGCAAACCACAGACCACCTGCTGCAATGCAATCTGAGCCCTGCTACATGCACAATGGAGGACCTTCTTGCAGCAACATCAGAGGAACTCCAAGTGGCCAGCTACTGGTCAAAGGACATTTAATCAATTACAACATTTCCAAAATTTGTTTCGTTTGTTTGTTTGTTTTTTAATGCAATACAACTGTTTGGTTCGCTCCTGACATGATAAATAAATAAAATAAATAAATAAATTCACACATATTACAGAACAAGATTTGCTGGTGACAGGTCATAGAATCTGGGGAAAAACTTTGCAAGTAGATCATAAGACACTTCACATGACAGACAAATTGCAGATTACTTCACATATAGCATAAACACAGATAGCTAAACAATTCCACAAGAAAAAAATATGCCAGCAAAATAACTAAAATAGGATACTATTATGAAAAGAATAACGCCAGCAGAGAGGATGTGGGAATGTGGAGTTTCAACATGATTTACTTCAAATTGTGTTGGGGAAGGAGTTAAAATAGCTTGCTCCCCTGTATCCAGAAATGTCCTATACAAGTTGCTATAAAAGAGCACAGGATGTGGTGTAACTCAGTAACAGGACACCATCTCTTGGAAACAAATAGGGATAGACCATATTAGAAATGAACAGATTCAATCAAGGAGCCATGGCCCTTAACCTGCAAGACCTGAGCAGAGCTGTTGATGCCAAGATGTCTTGAAGATTTCTCACTATAGGGACACCATAAGTTGAAGTCGATTTGACAGCAGTAAACAGCAACTAAGAGAGCATGCAATTTGGATGACAGGATGTCCAACATGCAACTATGCCTCCTAATCTCATGTCTTAACAACTCTAAACAAAAAAAAAACCCTTATTGACAGAAGGGAGAAAGGTCCCTTTGCACACGCACACACAAATAGCCAACCCTCCAAAGAACTTGATGACAAGTTGGGAATTCAGAAAATAAATACAATATTTCCTAGTAACAAACAAAACTGAAAGAGACATTATTCCATAAAGGCAAACCACATAAGCAGTTGGGGGGGGGGGGGACCATGTTCCTTAAGATACTTCCATGTCTCCTCTTTGCTCTGCGTGTCTTCTGAACTTTATTCCCTACTTCAACCAACGTGGCATAAAGAGTCTTGAGCATTGGAGAAGCACTCCTCTCAAGATGAACGTAAGTTATCTGATACCTCTTGAGGACATGGCTACTGTATGAATATACATAGGGCAGCCCCATCTTCAGAAGATGGGCACAATGGTGTCAGTGGCCACCTTCCCCACTGCTCAACTCCCAAGGCTGGGGCTACTATCTGAATGTGCTCGCAGTTACAGGCATTGGGAGCCAGGCATGGGCTGTGGGGCCTACTAATTAGCCATATGAACTGGGAGGATGGGGAAACTCCATTGTACAGTAATTGTGTTTTTTCCTGAAACCCGATATCCTCCAAACTAGGAAGGCTGGCTGTATATTATTATTTCATGAAACTATTTTATATAATTATGGTATTATTTTACAAAACAATTGACAACAGGGTTTAGGTAAATCCGCAGTAAAACAGCATTTGTTTCAAAACAATGACCATTCTTAATTCTGCTTTTGTAAGGAAGAACATTACAGCTTCAAGAACAATGGGGGGGGGGGGGGGTCCAATTTCAAACACTGCCACAAGATAGCTTTATAAAGTTGTAAATCAAATGTTTATTGAGTCTGGTGAGAGTCAAATGTGTGTGTGTATATATTCACACATATACATATACATACCAAGAGAGAGAGGGAGGGAGGGAAAGAGGATATAATTAAATTGCTTACCTATCACACTTTTGGCAAATGAAGCTCTCTTGAGAGTTGCCAAACCTAAATCTCCTATCTTCACAGATCCAGTTGGTCCAGTTATAAAAATATTGTCACATTTTAAATCTCTGTGAATGATTGGTGGAGTTCTGGTGTGCAGAAACAGGAGACCTTTCAAAATTTGCCGACACCAGCTACGAAGGACTTTTGGTTTCATCACTTTAAATCTTTTCAAATATCTGAAACAGAAACATATTCAAAAGAATTTTAAAAAATCCTATATGTACAACATCAGACAACAAAACAACAATGAAAATCATGTTGGTGTAGAACTTTATTTGGTGAAAATTAGTATTTTTCAAACAAACTTTATGTAAAGGTGTTAGCCCTACCAATAATGTAAATTTATTAATTCAGGTTTTAAAAAACGAGCATCCTTTCCAATCTGGTTTCAGACCAGGTCATCGAAAAGAAACAGCTTTGATCACCTAGGTGGATGATCTATGTAAAGAGACTGACCGGGGGGGGGGGGGGGTTCGACCCTGTTATCGCTCCTGGACTTTCCAGTGGCTTTTGATACCACTGATCATGGTATCCTTCTGGGAAGGCTCGAAGGGATGGGGGTAGGAGGCACTGTGCTACAGTGGTTCTAGTCCTTCCTTGCAAATGGTCCCAGAAGGTGGTGTTGGGGGAGTCCTGCTCAACCTCATGGCTCAACCTGTGGGGTTCCACGGGGCTCATCTTTATCCCTGATGTTATTTAACATTTACCTAAAACCACTGGGAGAGATCATCCAGAGTTTTGGAGTTCCATATCATCTGTATGAGGATGATGCCCAATTCTACTACTCCTTTTCACCTGTTGCCAAAGAAGCAGTCCTGCCCTTGAACCTTTGTCTGAAGGCAGTGATGGACTGGATGATGGTGAAAAACTTGAAGCTCAATCCAGACAAGATGGAAGTACTACTTGTGTCTTGGAGGGGGGATTTGGGAACGGCATTTCAACCTGAGCCAGATAGGGTTACACTCCCCCTGAAATCTGACGTGCAAAGTTTGGGGGTCATTCTATACTTAGTTTTAAATCTGGAAGCCCAGGTGATGGTGGTGACTAGGTTGGCCTTCGCACAACTAAAGCTTGTGAGCCAACTGTGCCTGTTCCTGGAGACTCCGGACCTGGCCTCAGTGGTGAGGCATTGGTTACATCCAGACTGGACTATGGCAATGTGCTCTATGTAGGTCTGCCCTTGAAGAGTGTCTGAAAACTGCAGTTCATGCAGAAAGCAGCAGCAGGACTACAGATGGGTGCAAACTTCGTGGAACATACTACGCCTATCCTGAAGCAGCTCCATTGGTTGCCTGTCTAGTTCCAGGCTCAATTCAAGGTTCTGGTCATCACCTTTGAAGCCCTATATGGCTTCCAACTTATCTAGAGGACTGTGTCCCCCAATACATCCCAGGATGCAAACTTAGATCAAGAAGGGAAACTCAAATCAATATGCGAGCCGCCATCGGTATGTGTTTACATAACCAGAGGAGGCTGCTTCTCAGGGGCAGACTCCAACCCTCTGGAACTCCCTTCCTGAAGAACTAAAGGTTGCTCTATCTTTGCTCAGTTTTAGGAAGGGTGGGCAAGATTTTCCTATTTAACAAGGCCTTTAATTGAGCCATGGCAGGAGTTCTTATTTTATGATTGGGGCGAATGAGGGATACATGAGGGAGGATGTTATGGTTTTAACTGAAATACAGGATTTTATTGATTGTTGTTTAATCATGGTTTTATTGATTTTGTTCACCTGATTGTTTGTATTCTGTTTGTAAGCCACCCTGTGTTTATGTTGTAGAGAAAGGTGGAATAGAAATATCCTAATAAAATAAAATAAAATAACAGCCATTAATTCCAATTCTGGAGTTTTCTTTTCATTGAGAATTTATGTATAGAGTACCTTTAGTTAAGCGGGAAATTATTTGGCAGAACTATTCACTTACTGGTATTTGTGGCATAATTTCAAGATATAATTTAATTGGCATAATACTGATATACCCTCTGCATTAAATACATTGAACAATTGTCTTGCTTTTAAAACAAGCAGTGAAATATCTCAGTGGGGCAAAAAATCTATTCTCTTAAGCAGTGAAAAGTTGTTTCCGTTGATGCCATCATCAAATTGAACAGACTTAGCAGCATCATAAAACATTAATTAGTATGATTCAGATTAATAAAACATGTCAGTTTGTTTTCAATGAGCCAAATGCTTCTTCCCCTCCTCTCCCATCAGTGATGAATTATTTTATTGTGGCTTGATAATAGATGGTATGAATGAAGAACCAATAGATTCACTGCAAAATACAAGGGGAAGAGGAAATAAGGACAGAATTGCTGATGGTTGCATAATAAAGCAACAGACTAGGACACAGTAGGAGTGAAATTTAATCTTCCATTATTTCAAAGGCAGACAGACAAGCTGTCCTAAAGTAGTAGGACTACATTTCTTAACAACAGAGACATATGAGATGAAGCAAGTGAGCAATTTTTCAAAACAAGTTTGTGCATAATGCTTTTTCGTAATGTGTATGATATGGTTAATACTTACGTTTTCAGGGTTCCCGAGGTCATTAATTCTGTAACTAACACAATACATTTCTTGCCTTTCAAACATGATTCCCAAAAGTCATAAAATCTAACAATGTTTGGGTGCTGAAGGCCTTTTAACATCTCTGCTTCCTCTTTAAACCTTTGCCTTTCCACTTTCGTCAGCTTTCTATCCTGTATTTAAAAAAAAAAAAAACGTGTTAATAGCCAGCATAACAAAACTTGGATCCAAAGATTCTGGTGCACAAGCAAAAGTCATTTCTGCTGACACAGCAGTGGAGATTCGCCCACACATTCCCCTCCCTAAATGCTGCTGAGGGATTAGTGAACTCTCTGGATGTTGTTTTGAGAACTGCATAAAGATGCAGATAGGAGGAATGTTGAGCAACATCCCCTATACCAGGGACGGCAAACCTTTTAGAGACCGAGTGCCCAAACCAGGGGTGGATGAAGGGTGTTACGTGCGAACAGGGGGTGAGCAGGGTGGATGAGTGAATGGGCGGGCAAGCAGGAGTCAGGCAACAGCCTTGTGCCAGCAGAGAGGGTGCTGTGTGCCCTTTCTGGCATTTGTGCCATAGGTTCATCACCACCACTGTCCTATACAAACAAACAGACCTTTCACCCACCCAGGAGAATATTTTGATCTAAATTATTTATTTTACCATCTTGAAAGCAACCACACAAGACTCAAAACAAATATTCCTACAAGGGCCAACTATGTTACAAACTCCCTGTTTTATATTGATAAAAGCAGTGAACATCATAAAACAAAGGATACATTTGTAATCTTGTAATAATGTACACAACAGCATCTAGACAAGGTTCATAGGGAAAATTTAGAATCATATTACAACTTCTCAACTATTATAATATATGATTAAGGAGACAGACCTTGAATTCATCTAGCTTAGGAGGACTAAAACATAGCACCGTCATTCTGGACTACTTTTCTCTAGGTTTCCTCTTTACTGGTTTCATTACTTCAGTCAAACTTCTACATTGGAAATATGTGCAACTGACATGTTGTAGCTTGTTCTGCCCCAATCCAAGTTTTGTTTATTTTTCATATGTCTTATACCATGCTTCTACACAACTAATTCAAATTGTATGCTTGTATGTGCACAGGCCTCTGTCCTCTGGATATCAAATTATAAAATTTTGCAGATCATCACCAGTAAATGCATCAGACAAAATTAGACCACAACTTCTGCTTTAGCTCTGATTTACTCAACAGGTTTCTTTCAGGAAGGTACAGATCATACCTAGTACTGACTGAACCTACTCCCTGAAAGTCATGGATATTTAATCCATAATATAATAAACTTGTGACAGGAACCAGTTGAATTGGTGTAATGGTACAGAATATTTATTCTCACTACCAAGAAATCAGTCAAGATGCTTACAATACTTTTGTTAAGAAAGGGATAGTTGCCCATCTGCCGAAGAGTGTATTTACATTACAGAATTAATGTAATTTGACTTCACTTTAACTGCCATGGCTCAATGCTATGGAATTATGGGAATTCTAGTTTTACAAGGTTTTTACCCTTCTCTGCCAAAGAATGCTGGTGCTTCTCCAAGTGACAACTATCATGATTCCACAGCATTGAATCATGATGGTTATTGTGGTAGCAAACTTTGTTAATTTGACAGTGTATACACACCCTAAAAACAGTTTACTTGAGGGAGAGTACTTTTCTGAGGAGGCTAGAATATGGCAGGAAGACTAAGGAGTTAGAAAGCTAAGTATAAGTGAGCCGAAAAACAGAAACTTAAAGGAAGAAGAATTCAATAGAAGGTAAGGAAATGAAAAAGAAATGTTAGGAAGGGCAGAAGACATAGGACACAGGTCACGATGGAAAGGAGTAGTTTTGATGTAATCTGTCAATATTTATAATTGGAACAGATTTTTTTCTGGTTATAATTTCTATTTCAGCAAAACCAGTTCTGAGGATTTCTTGCCCAAAAATCTCTATAAAAATTCAGAGGATCACTATAAGTCTACAAGTAACTTCAAAATGCATGCACATAAACACACACTCAATTCAACTTTGCTACCTAACAGCAGTCAAGAAGTGAGGTAACCATGTCCACTTTCTATTACCTATTTAATTATTCGGTTATGGGTTTGTACTCTGCAGAAGTTCCTCTTTAACCACAACATATTAAATACATTTTAGTCAAGTTCAAAGTTTGACCATTGTTAGACCAAGCAATTCGATGTTTACTGCACAGATTCCTATGCCAAAATCTTAATTTAAAACAGAAGAAGGCAAATGTGGGAGACTAAGGGTCTTCATTGTCCCCCGGGAGACCATGGGGTGAACACTCTTCTCACCACAAAATCCTACCACACACAAAAAACCACAAGTTCTTTTGTCCCAACACTCTCTTTCGGGGCTGGGTCTAACAACCTTCAAAATTGATTTGGACTTGACTAAAACCTATTTAATATGTTGTGAAAAACCCAGAATGTGTTTAACCTCCTCCCTCTGGGCCATTTTAGGCTGAGGAGTGGACAGTTTTCAAAACAGGCTGTGGTAGGAATTCAGATTCCCCCATGATGAAAATGCCTCCCAGCTCTCTAGAGGGCATTTCGATTCATTCTGGGGCAGACTTTTTTTGAACCTCTATGAGGTCACAAAGTTATTGCAGGGACTACATAAGGTCCACTGTGGGTTTTTTTAAAGTCCCGCTGAAAGATATCTCAGAATATTTGATGACAATCTCTAATATCTTGCATTAATGAATCTCGACCCAAATATAGAAAAAAATGCCTAAGACCTAGGATGGCAGCTTTTGAGATAACTGCAGGTCAGAGCTTACAGTATCTAAACCAGTGGTCCATTGCATAATCATGTATAGACAGTTATATAAACCCAAACAAAGATTGCTCATTTCTTCATAGATTATTTTTTAGATCATTATTGTAACTAACATTACTTCAATATGCCACTTTCAGCACACATTTCTAAGAGGTTAAGCAATGTAACAAATAGTCTCTTTGACAGATCAGCAGGAAAAATAAAAAGGTAAGCCTCATTATTTTAGCTACAACATAGGACAAGATCCAGCCAAAAAAAAAAAAAACCCCATAAAACAAAAAACAAAAACAAAAACCCTTCTAACTGAATTAAAAAACCGATTCCAGTAAAACTAGGAAGCATGCCCCCCCCCCCCAATAATTAATTTTAATTTTTAAAGCATTCAAATAAGGTTTACTGCTAGCATGGAGGATGGGGGGGGGAGGGGGAGTTCCAAATATTTTGTCAGCATAAGTTGGATACCCAGAAGACATCAGATGTTAGAAGCTCACAGACTTGGATGTGGGTTGAATTTAAGAAGAATGGAACAGCAAATCACATATGAACACTCCCTGCTTTTAAAAAAACCCTATAAACTTTAGAGGTCACCATAAAACAATTGCTGACAAATGCATATATACTGAATACTGTTGTTACTGTTGTTGTTCTTGTTGTGTGCCTTGAAGTTATTTCTGATTTAAGGCAACATGAAGGGGAAATCACCACAGGGTTTTAATGGCAAGATTTCTTCAGAGGTGCTTTGCTTTTCCATGGGGCTTAGATTGTGCAACTTGTCTAATGCCTAAGTGGAGATTGAAACGCCAATCTCCAGAGTTGTAGTCTAATGCTCAAACCAAGCCATGCTGCTTCTGGACACTGAATATACTAAAAAGAAAACACCTACTCCCTCATATCTCAAAGAACGAGATACTGATGTTTTCCTATGTGCGAATGTTTTTCTATGTGTGAATAAAGATTATTTTCATCCTTAAAAGTGTTCTAGTATGGATGATCATTGGAATCTGAAAGCCTAAGGTGACAGTTGACAACCATTTTAATTGGGAAGGGGTTTTCATTATCTCAAAGTACAATGAAAAACAGTTATTTTGGTTACCCAGCGCAATGATCCAAAATATGATATTGCTGCTACTATACAGTGTTTAGTTTTCTCTAGGTTTATCAAGCAGGCTTGATGGACCAATTCAAGCCAGGGATGCTTAGAGCAACACTATCAATCTCCTTGATCAGGTAGACTGAATTTGGGAGGGGGGGGGGGGAGATGGGCAAAATATCTTTTGTCTTGACTCAGGGGCTAATTGCTCCAGTTTCCAGTTCACTATATCATTACTCATGACAACATGCCATCAACTTTGGTGATTACAGTCACTAACAAGGCACTCTCTCTGCACCCTTTTCTGCATAAAGATTCTGAAAATGCAACGAAAGGTATTTCCAGAAAGACCAGCAAAAAACCTCTGAACCCCTTCTCCTCACCTATTACTTATTGGTACTTTCTTTTTAATATAAACCATGCTGATTAAATCAAAAAGAAGCTGAAGTCAATCTGTGTATGTGTGAATTTGAACAATATTCCAGACACCCAGTTCCATGACCAAGAGGGAGTATGAGCCCTTGTCTCAAGACACAGTGCAATGCTCAAATCACTACATCAAATTAGCTCTGCAGATATTTAATGGAAATGTATATTTATACTGTTTTTGACTGCAATGCCCTTACTAAGGCTCATGCTCAAACTCCATGAACCATCCAAGGGCAAACATGTTGCTGAAGCCTAGCCAAAGTGCAAGGTCTTCCAAAGAGGCTTAAGAGCTCATCTCCTCTCTGACACAAAATGGCTCCACCTAGTTGTGGTTTGTGGCTTAGAGACTACTTATGAAAAAGAGCAAGTCAAACAACCACAAATAATGAGCCAACATGACCACAAACTACAACCTTTCTGTTTTCTGTGTGTGTTTACAAACCTTATAGATTGCATCAAACAAACATTGCCTGCAGATACTGAACTCACAAGGGACAAATATCAGGACTTTGAGCCCATCCAGACAGGCCTTAAAACTGAGACCTGTCTGGGTTTTTACCAGGGGCATAAAACGACGCCCTCGGTAAAAACAAATTAATTTGGATTAACCTTGGTTATTCTGAATTAATTAAATACCCTATTAGATTCAGGCCTTCCTGAAAAGCCCAGGTCTAATGAGTTATTGAGCCTGTGGCAACTCATCCCCGGGTAGTTCCAGGGATGAGTCCCTATTTGCCATCCTGACCCTTCAGGGCTTCTGGAGCCCAAAGGCCCAGGATGGCAGCTCATCCTCCTCCCCCCCTCCTCAGCCCCCAAAACAACATTTAAAACTTTTAAAAACTTACCCAGCCACCATTAATGTGATCCTTGCATCCTCCTGGCATGAAGAAATGATGTGCCAGGAAGTGGGGGCAGGGAGGGTTATTTGGAGGGCTTCGCGGTGGCTGCATGCCATCCCAAGGGAAGGCCCAGGTTTTTGGAATGGCATGGTGACTTAAACCCACTTCGGCATGGATTTAAGTGATGTCTGGAAGTGCCCAGAAAGGTAATTCTGCATTAATGGCAAAAGCCAACATCCAATTTTAGGCCGTTTTTCAGTGTTTGACTCTCTTGGTGCATTTATAAATGCAGAATCAATGGAGTTTGACACCATTTAACAGGTATGGCTCAATGCTATGTAATCATGGGAGTTGCGGTTTAACAAGATCTTTAGCCTTCCCTATCAAAGAGTGCTCGCATCTCACCAAACTAGAATTAATGAGAGCAATACACTAAATCAGAGGTTAAATTATACTAGCTTTACTTGGAAGTTTTTTTCAGTTGGACTATAGCTCCTAGGTATAAGTTGGAAGCAGAAGTTGCAAATTTTTATTTTGATGGAATACATCTCCAAGCTATTATTAAAAGCAGTATATGGGAAAGTGTTAAAACGTAACTGAGAAAAGTCTTCTCTCCCCTCCCCCATTCAAAGCAGAGTTCGGAAAGTTTAATTTCCATGCACGGTTGTATTTTGTCATTTGTTGGAATCTGTGTTTTTCATCTGAATGACATGTTTTGAGCAACTGTGGTTTATCTATCAGCTGAATGTCATTATCAGGAGCTACTCTTGAGCCAACATTACTCACGGTTCTTAAGTCTCATATTTTAGGACAGAATGTTTGAACTTCCGGCGATCTTAATGTGAACAGCTGACATATTGATTATTTACTCAGAATTAAGGCCTTATTAAATCAATGTGATGTACCCCTAAATAATTATATGTAGGATTCCAGTCTTATCTCTCTTTTATTCAAGCTGAAAAGGTTTATATTTCTTAAATGCCATTTTTACAGAAATAAATTATGATCAAAAACAGCCTGCTAACATTTGGCTCAACTCAGAACATACTATTTCATCTAGAATGTTATTATTGGAATAGTTTGCCCAGCGCTGTTTCCAAATTAGCTGACTGAAACAGTTTGACAAAAGGATAAATCAATTTCTAAATAATCTTAGCTAGGTGTTGCAATATTAATTTACAGTATCACCTACACAGTTTTTTCAAAGATGTATTTTTTTCTCTAACATTTAGCTTCTAGTCCCAACACTTTTCAAAATATTTCTTATGAGATTTGGAGTTCAGCTCTAGACAAAGTCTTTTTCTTCCATCAGTTCTAAACAGTTTAAACTGTTCAATGCCCAGGCATCATGACAATTGCTGCAATAATAATTCCTGCTTGGCATTTAATCACATTTTTGTATGATTTTTATGAGTATGAAGCAATATAGCAAACTATACAGGTTATGGCAAAACACTTCAAAGGGTGTGTCTACATTTGCAACAAAATCTAGGACTGGTCCAAAATACTGCTGCTTTGAACCAGCCCTGGATTCTCCCTTGGTGTTGACCCTTCTCTACACCAGAACTGCCTCAGTGGAGGAAGAAAAGTCCTCACTGTTTGGTTCAGTCCCGCTGGACAATCACCCCTACCTGTGTCAATTTTCATTGCTATAGCAGCAGATATGGGGTTCCAGAGAATCCATGGTTGTTGCTTGGCACTTTTGCCAGTGTAAGTGAACTCCTTTTTTCTTTATCTTCTCCAGATTACATGAGCGCTCTTGCTTACATCAGCAATGGCACCTAGGGGTGACCATGTGGTCTTTGGCAAAAGATGACACAGGTAAATGCCATTCCATTTTTTTCCATTCCACAGAACATGGGGAAAGTGGAGTGGTGGCACTGGCCCATGTGAACAGTGGCACCTTTTCCAAATCAGAACCAACTCAGCTGTACCCCCAAAGAAGGGGTTGCTCTGAAGATCCTGGGAAGCTCCAGAGCATTCCTGTAACATGGTACTCGACCATGTTAAGCTGATATGCTTTGTACTGTGGTTAAGGTGGCATTGTGCATCATGTAAACACAGAGAGATAATTCTCACCCTCTTTGGGTTATCGTGTCACAGTAGATGTGCCCTAATCTCACCCAGCATTATACTATACTAACCATTCCCAGCTTTATTCAAGTTATTTATCCTTGAAGACAAATGCCTTGAGTGGACAGCTATTCCCCAAATCAAAAATGTTCTTGTCCCCAGCATCTTTCTGGATGGAAGTTCTGTACCTACTGCATCTAAAGACAATAGATGGAATTTTGCACTGCAAACCACTTCATTGTTTCTCAGATCAAGCACAATAGAACAATTATCTCTGTAGATGTAGAGATTCTTAAACAACAGGTCTGACAACCACAATTTTTTGAACAACAAAAGAAGCCTGTGAAGTCTCTCTTCATTGTACAGCCTTGAAATGTCATATATATTTGGACTCTGAAGTTATAAGGAAAAGGAAAAGAAAGAAACTCTTCCATAACCTCTTTCAATGTGAACACAAATGTTATGTAAACGGTTACATTTTTAATCACCTTATAAGGCTGGCTAGCCTTTCAGCTCATTTCAGTTTGGGTTTTATCTTTACTGAGACATGAAATCTTGGCACTGAGGGACGCACCATATAATTTCTTTTAAAATAAATGAAAGCCTTTCACAGGCAGAGGAGACAGCAAATGGGTTTAAGATAAACTTTAACCTTCAAACATTCAGATATGTGGCATGAACATAATGAACAAAAGAAATCAGTACAACGGAATAAATGTATAAAGTTCAGGAAGATAGTTGCTTACTAGACTATAAAAAGGACAGAAGATTTAGACCACTTTATGCCATAAATAATAACTAATGGAGACACGTTGCATTTTTTAATCTTTGAGGACTTTAACAATAGGTGGCAGGGAGATGAAAACAAATTAGAAATAGGTACAGATATACAGCTCAGCAAGTAATTCCATTTCAATATGTTGTAGTGATTGAAAGTGAGTGGGTAAAGGATTGTGTCCCACTGTGTCCACCCAAAATCAGAACAGACAGACATGGATCAGACTTCCCATTCTCCTGCAGACTCCCATATGCCCCTAAATCTCTTCCAGAAGGTTTGGGACACTTCCAGGGCAGATTTGGCAGAACACAGGGCCTGAAGGAGGAAAGAGAATTCCCAATATATAAACCACTAGACAAAATTCCATATAGATGGGAGGGACATATGTTTATTGCTGGTGTTGGGTTGTATAAAATCTGTTAATTAGAAGCCAATTGAGTTTGGAAGCCCATTCAGTATGTCTTCATATTAGTACATTCTAGTAAATCTTTGTGAATCTACTGAACAGCACATAAATAAAAAATCAATTGCAGACATGGTTAAAATATAAACTACTTGCTTGAGAAGCTGCATTATTATAAAACTCTAACAATTAATGCCATTTGACACCACTGTAACTGCCATGGACTAATGCCATGGAATTGTGAGAGTTGTATTTTTACCTGGTCTTCTGTCCAGGATTCCATAGGACTCAACCACAGCAGTTAAAGTGGTGTCAAGTGCCATTAATTCTACAGTGTACATTCATCCTAAGCAAAAATTACAATGGAAAAAAACCCTTTATTTCAGACACCAGATAACTTCTCTTATATATTTCTCTGTTTAGAGATCCCACTACACTCTTCAAATATAATTGTAGTTTGTGTGTTCTGCATTTAAGCTTGTCAGTTCCTTTGGAGAGTGACTACTTATTTCTTTCCTGTAGTCTTCTCCTCACATTGCTCTCCCCCTCACTTTTTTTTAAAGGCCTGACTCCACTGTTCTGTCCTCCACGTGCTCCTCCCTTACAAATACATCTTTTCATTGCCATCTCATCCAGGGTTTTATCACTTTATGTGTACATTTGGCCTGCCCATTGTGTATTTTTGTTACTATACTTTGCACTGCTCTATTTTGTTCTTATGTTCATTTATGTTATTGCCTTATTTTATTGCGTTGTTATTTTTGCTGTTTTGTATTCATTTTATTTTAATTGTATTATAGGGCTTGGCCTCATGTAAGCCGCCCCGAGTCCCCTTTGGGGAGATGGTGGTGATTATTATTATTATTATTATTATTATTATTATTATTATTGCTTGATGGTACACATGGAAATAAAAAGCTATTCTTGTGCTCATGTCAAAGTTTTCCTAAACCAAGGAGATTCCCCACAAGAGATAAAAACTTAGAACCTTAAGTTAGCAATATACTATAACCTTCTTCTGCCAGAGTTGTCCTTGATTGGGGTTATTTCATCAGTTTTATATAATCCAAACTCTCAAAAAACTTGCAAGGTTATGGAAACTAGAAATTATATTAGGAAACTGCATTTGGAGCAGCAATGGGGAACTTATTCAGGACATGTGACACACATGGCTTGATAACAATAATGTTATTATACAGTTATTATGTACAATGAACACTTCAGTCCTATTTTCATACATATGGAAAACTTTTCTCAGATGGCTTCCATGTGATAACAACTTTGATTTACCTCAAGGCATGTATTTCCTGTATATGAAGCAGCATTGTGATAGATGAAGGAATAGTATTCCACGCAGAAAAAAAAGTTGTCAATCCCAGAATACCTTTGTAAAAAAACCCAAGCCTTTTCATAGGACCCTGGGGAATAGAATGAAGGCAGTATTAAATTGATTGGCTAGATGACAATGCCTACAACTGAGGGCTCTACTACACCAGCCCTAAAATATGGACGGAATATACAGTACAGTACATTAAAAGCAAAAAGTTAAAAACATCTCAATCTTAAAACCAATTACTAAAACCTCGCAATCCAAAAGCATAGTACAGGAGCCAGGGCCATAGACAGAAAAAAATTTCGGGGAGGGTTGAAATTTTTTGGGGGGGGAGGTTGAAAATTTCGGAGGGGGGGGGGAAGGTTGAAATCTGCCTCGTAGCTCACGCTGAAGCAAAGAGCACGGCAAGGGGAAGAGCAGCCTTAAATAGCCTGCAGCTCTGCCCCTGTCAACCACCTCCACCAAGTCTGGCCTCCTTAATGAGAGCATTCAACACCCCCCCCCCCACACACACACACACTTGGTTGCTTCGCTACATCGGCTATTGCTGCAAGTAATGACAGTGTGAATAAATTGTCAATATTTGCTTGAGATAGTGCTTGCAGTTCTGGAGGGACTCTTAATTTTTTGCATCTCATAGACTTAGCATGAGGATTTGGTTAACCAGTTAAAATTCATGAGTAAACCAGATTTTTTTTAACCTGAAAAATTTCGGAGGGGGGGGGTTGAACCCCCCCCCCCCCCCCCCCGGCTACAGGCCTGCCAGGAGCCATTCCAGTCATAAATTACACTATTTCCATGGCTGTATAGCCATGTTCCAGGATCATTCTCTCCTGATGTTTTGCCCACATCTATAGTAGGCATCCTCAGATGCTATTAAATGCTAATCAAGCTGGCCAATTGCAACATTCACACAGTCAGGGCCACTTAACAACGTCCAAAGAAGGATTCCCCCAGGCAGGAAGTAGCCAAGCTTTGAAGCTGAAATGCTATTTAATGCTAATCAAGGTGATGAATTGCAACATTCACACTTGCCTCAAACAGACAAGAGTTTTCTTCCACCCTGGGCATTCCACAGATATGTAAACCCCACTTGTCTAGCTTCCAACAGACTTCACAACCTCAGAGGATGCCTGCCATAGATGTGGGTGAAATGTCAGGAAGGAGTGCTTCTGGAACATAGCCATACAGCCCGGAAAACTCACAGCAACCCAAAACATATATTGTTTGTTATGATTAAAGCCTGTCATGTCATATATCAATATTTTACTTTCTCAGCATAGAATAATGTATTTTGAAATGCCATGTACTCTATCTTAATAAAATATAACAATACAGATAAACTAGAGAGGCAATATATGCCGACTTTACCTATACAGAGTTAGGAACTAATTGTACATGTGTGTGTGTGCTTTTGATACAGATTTCTCAATTTGATAGTTAATTTCACCTGCTTTGAAGCCCAGTTTGAACATTAAAGCATTCTAAGAAGCCAAGACCAAGTATGACCTATTTTCCTAAACAGTTCGCACACAATATGGCCAGCGGAATAGGATAGCCTTTGTCATATGGTAGCACAGTGCTGTAAATAACTCCCACTCACGTGGTATGCTGGGGCAAGTGTAGAGAAGCTGCACATGCTTGAATTATTTCCAAAATATTTATTTGCTTTCCCTAACTAGGCAACATCACAGCCTAGTCATCCACCATGATCCATAACCCTTAAAATATATCTACAGGGATTCAAGCCAAATCCTTTCCATACAGAAGGATTTGGCTTGAATCCCTGTATATATATTCAATCCATATATAAATATTTCCCATATGGACTTCTGCTCACACAACATAAGGTCCCCATCTACTCCTCCCTGTGTAGCCACTGTGCACCCCACCTCTCAAAAATAATCTCTGAAGGGCATCCCAGCACTTTACATCATATTTTGTATGTGCAGAAAGCTCAGCTGGGTAAGGGGGGGGGGGGGGGACATAATATCCCATGAATAGCGAGACACAACTGGACTTCGTCAAAAATTGCAGAATAATTATTTTCACCCTAAAATTCATTTTGAACATCTACACCCTGGCTATAGTCATAAAATTACACTAGAGAGCCAAAAACAGCATTATGCTTTGGAGAGTATCCAGGATGAAGGCCAACCAGTGTGTATCTGCTGATGGAAGACATCCATCAGTAGAATGGGGTGAGAGGTTGTGCTTGCTGTGGTTTTTGCACCTGTCTTCCATAGCCTGCTCCCAGTGAAAAGAACTACATTGCTTAATATAAAGACAATGACCCTCTCACTGATTGGTGAAGGATTGTTACAAGGCTTTTAAATCATACCAGCTCAACATCAACACATCAGCATATTATATGGAAAACGAAAAATCCATTATCACTTGCTTAAAACTGACAAGTCTGGGCAATCTCAATAATCTCACTTCTACCCATTTTGCAGTAAAATGTATCTTATAAAGACTTGGCAGTGTCATGCAAAGATACAGAAAGACATATTTTGTGTGTCTATGCAGCACATGAAAAGAAAAATGTCAAATTTTTGCTTGTATCTAAGCTTCAGTGAAAAAGGATCTAGACTTTTTAAATTGTTACTTCCTTTTGGAGCACAAGATGATTGGCTACAAAAAACCCTTCAACACTACCAAAACTCTCACAGGCCTTCCCTCAGGAGTTGGCATCCAGCTCTCCATTTCCCCCCAAAAAACCGACCTGAGTGCTCCTGATGGGTACTCCTGATGAGTGAAAATGAAGCTTTAGGAGGTGGCAGGGAAGAAGAGCCCCCCCTCCTGACGTATGATTTTCATGTGTCACAATTACTTTGCAGAGGGGCCTGCGCTGCCGGCGGACCCCTTGGGTAA
Source organism: Anolis sagrei (assembly GCF_037176765.1). Taxonomy (NCBI): domain Eukaryota; kingdom Metazoa; phylum Chordata; class Lepidosauria; order Squamata; family Anolidae; genus Anolis; species Anolis sagrei. The sequence continues at coordinate 61,757,830 of NC_090022.1, read as the reverse complement.
TTTTTTTAGGGAGAAATGGGGGGCTGGGGGGGAGGGGGTGGAGCCCAAAGAACTGAGATAGCTATAAGGATTAACCCCCGGAATTGCAGAAGCAGTCCCAGGGGTCAATCCCCACAGGACTCACACCTGGACAGATACAGACCTTAGCTTAAAGTTCAGATATTCCAGGTTTTTTATTAATCAAGTGCAAACTGGGAAATCCCAGTTTTTCAGATTAATTTGATTTTACCTGAGGCATCATTTGGAAGCATTAGGTAAAACCAAGACAGGTATCGGATTAAATGCCTGTCTGGAAGGGCCCTGAGTTTAACAATTAAAACTTTAACCACCACAAAACACAGAAACATGAGGGCAGTGCATGATAAAATTGCAGTAAGAGTCAACTTTTTAATAAAAATGTAGAGAACACCAAATTAAAAACTGCATATAGAAATATATTGAAGGTATATAAGAAATTATGATGGTTTCCCTCAAAAGTAACCCCAACTGATTCCAGGTGCATCAGTTGGCATTATTTTATTGTAACCTGGGGCATCTGAAGATGTAGCTCAATAAATGCATAAAATTGTAAAGGAAATATTACGACTACTTTCTGAAGATTATATTATATTATATATTATTACAGAGTAATTATAGAGTTTCTTTGTGGAGAGGAAGTATAGTATAAATACCACCACCACCACCACCACAACAACAATAATGTCGACGATAGATCCCAAGTGTACACTCTGCCAGAAAGTAGATGAAACAATAGATCATATTCTCAGCTGCTGTAAGAAGACAGACTATAAGCAGAGGCATAACACCATTGCTCAGATGATTCACTGGAACTTGTGCCACAAATACCATCTACCTGTGACAAAGAAGTGGTGGGATCACAAGCCTGAAAAAGTTACAAAAAATGAACACGTCAAACTACCTTGGGACTTCTGAATTCAGACTGACAGAGTTTTGGAGCACAATACCTCACAATCGTGTTAAAAAACAATGTATGGATCGCCGATGTTACAATCCCAGGTGACAGCAAGATTGAAGAGAAACAACTAGAAAAGCTGACCAGATATAAGGATTTAAAGCTAGACCTGCAAAGACTCTGGCACAAGCCAGTAAATCTGGTCCCAATGGTGATCAGCACACTGAGTACAGTGCCTAAAGACCTTGGCCTGCACTTAAACATAATTGTAACTGACAAAATTACCATCTGTCAGCTGCAAAAGGCCACCCTACTCGGATCTGCACACATTGTTCGCTGATACATCACCACAGTCCTAGATACTTAGGAAATGTCTGACGTGTGATTCACTACAATAGCCAGCATAGTTATCTTGTTTGATGTGGACTAATCTTGTTGTGTTTATAATAATAATAATAATAATAATAATAATAATAATAATACACATTTTTCCAGATCAGATCATACAGATATGCTTAAAGATTATGTTATATATTATTACAGAGATTTATTATTCCTGTCTTCCACTTGCCATTGTCATTATGTCAGGATCAGTATTTATAATAGAGAGGAAGTCACAGAGACAAGCATGGCATGCAAAAGGTATGGAGAGAATGGAGTATATACATTTTCAAGTCTGGCTCATAAATAGCATGCTAGGGTACTAGTTTCAATCTTTCTCTTTTACTTTGCTATTTATTCGTTTTATGTACTTATAAGATGAACACACAGGTAGTCCCCAAATTGCAAACAAGATTCTGTAGGTTTGTTCTTAAGTTGAATTTGTATGTAAGTTGGAACAGGTACATTTTTAAAGTGTAACTCCAGCAATACATATATAGAGAGAGTGAGAGTGAGAGAGAGAGCAAGTGAGCAAGCTTTGGATAGCAGAGGGAAAAGTTAACACTCCTGTGGTGTTTGTTTTTCTGTCGGTGCCCCTGTTCAGAAGATTTCACCTCACTTTCTATTCTTGTGATAATTGGATTTTGAAAATTTTGGCTTGTTGTGGAAACAAGGATTTTCCCCATGATAACTTTCAGGAGTGAATTTCTGTTCCTAGGAGTAGATTTCTCTCACTTTCTGTTGTCTCACCCCTGTTCTTAACTATGTGTTGTTTGTAAGTCAGATGTTTGTAAATTGTAACACAGGGACTGCCTGTATAATGAAATGGCTGTCAGTATTGTAAGCACTAATGAAACCTTAAAAACCCATTCTATAAAGAAGACTAAAATATTGTATATACATACACCACTGCATACTTCTGTTTTTGACTCATGATCAAACTGTCTTGTGTATTTTTAAAAAATATGCAAATTGCCACATCTTGAAAAAGAGAATGTTCTTCACAATGACTGTGCAGATAATGCAAAACACGTTGTAAGAAAATAGATACCAGAGCAGGAGATCAAGGAGATGTGATAATGAGTGCGATTCATGTTCTAAATAAACTCTGAATGAAGCTACTAATTTAATCAAGGAAGCAGTGCTAGAAGATGGATCAGAGAACTTATTTTATCCATACAATTTCTCCAAAGTGAAGGGTGCATCTACACCAGGTATGAGCAAACTTCAGTGCTCCAGGTGTTTTGGACTTCAACTCCCAGGAATCCCATATTACTGGCTGTTAAGAATTGTGGGAGTTGAAGTTCAAAACACTTGGAGGGCCAGTTTGTCCATACCTGATCTACACTGTGGAATTAATGCAGTTTGATACAAATTTTACTGTCATGGCTCAATGCTATGAAATCATGGGAACCATAGTTTTATGACATCTTTATTGCTTTCTGCCAAAACTACAGACCTCAGCATTCCATAGCATCAAGTCATAGTGCCATTTAAATTCAAACTGCGTTCATTCTACTATGTAAAAGCACTCATCGCTCAGGGGAGGAAATAGGAATTTGAACTTGTCTTTTCTCTTTTTGATACCAACAGAAGCCTTAGAAACATGATTTATATTGAGGCAACTTCATGAAAGGACAATCTTAAATACTTTTCAGCACTGCTTCTTCAACAAATTAATAGCATTATATTACTATTTTGTTTTGTTTTAAGATGAGTTGCATATGGTTCTCCCCATCATATTTAATTTAAATCCTAAAATAATCACTTTCCATTTTTGACAAAAAACCAACAACTATGTACCAAGTCGTTAATTACATTTCAAGGTAAGGTGCAGAGCCAACCAGCTGTCTGAAGTACGTGCCAAGATATAACCCAAAACAACATTCTAGGTTAGATATACTGCTCATTAAACATACCATTAAGGATTTTACAATTTTCCTTTCACCAGATTTGCCAAGACTTTGCTGGATCATGTGAAAATGAAGTTGCATAAGTAATTGCTGATACTCTAAATGCCAAATAAATACATTAAAAGATTAATTTCATAAAATTATTATTTCAAAAATAACTCTGCAATGAAATTATAGCCAAGTCATTGTACTTTATACTGTTCCTAACAAATACTCTTACATTGCTTGTTCACAAAGTTAAAGAAGCATCAGACTAGACCAAAAACACCAGAGAACATGTCAAGTAACAAAAAACAGAACAACAGAAACTTTGTGTTAAAATGCAAGTGGTAATCAATTTCACTATCAAGTGTTACTGTAACCTAGGAATATAGCCTGATTAAGGAAAACATGATCAAGATATATGAATGTATGCAAGGGATACAAGACCCGGTATCCAAAATTTCCCCATGCCTCCTTCATCAGTATTGGGTGTCAAACAACTGAGCAGGCATATAAGAAAGTAGTTTCCACTTGTATTTACTTGAATGCAAGTAAGAAATTGCCATGATTGGGGGACCCCAATCTGGAGAATACATGCATTCATGCAAATATGAATAGAGCTACCGTCCATATTTTCCTTCTCAACATTGTAAGTCCAAGGATTGAAGGGACAGAACTGTGACACACATGATGATACAGTGGGAAAGGATCCAATGCTCCTGGCATGTGTTCTTGTTGTGATCTGTTGTGAACTTTCCAGGGATCATTTTAGAACACAATATCCTTCACCAATCGTATCTGGCTGTTTACAGTTAGTAAGTTTCATGGTGAAACACCAGATACGCCCTTATTTGGCTTAACTCCGCTATCTGCTTTCATGGATGAAAAGACAATTAAAGCTTATGCTGACAGCAAATTATTCTCCAGAGAAATATGGTGTGGGAATGATTTATGCATTTGTTAAATACCACCATACGCTTTCTCTGATTACACAAGAGGCAGAGAATCCCATTTTTGGTTAAAGAAACACTGTCAAGGTTCAGTAGGCCTAAGCCTGTCATCTTTTGACAAGCAAGTGTACCGCAGAGTCTTTCACTTGGAACTGGCATTTTACCAAACAACTGTTCTTTGAATCAAGTGCATTTAGAAGTAAAATCAGAAGGGACTTGGAAGGCAGAAATTAGTATGCAAACTAGTGCAATTTGGCCTTCAACTACCGCTATATTTGCTAATTTTTAAGTCTTAGATACATCACGCTTCTAGCTATAGATATATCGCTAATCATGCATTTTCACAAACATCATAAAAGTGAACTAGCAGTCTTGCAAATAATGGGATGGCTTTCTATGTCTAGGGATGTTTTTGCTTGGCTGTCAACTGGGATGTGACTCCTCCAGATGCATTCTGAAGAGCTGCAATCCCAAAAGGATTCTGCCATGTGTTATTTCTGAATGTTTAGAGCAGCTGGAAAGCTTGTACAAACAGGTGATTGCCATGTTGGTGGTTTAAATAGATCTGAGCCAAAAGAAATCAGGGTACATAAGTCATGAAGTTAAGGTATACAATTAAGCAGAAATTAAGCAGCCACTTTTTGGGTTATTTCAATCAAAGACACCTACTCAGAATTCCCATTAAGTTCACTGACACTTACTTCCGGGTATGTAAAGAAAGAATTTCAGCCTCAACATATAACCCTAAATATAATTAAAAGAAAGTAATCACTTGTGAGCACAATGGGATTTATTTTCCATTTTGCCAAATTGTCTTTTGATCTGCCCATTCAATTTCTGAGTCTGTTCAGGGACTTCCAAGTTTATTTATTTATTTATTTATTTAAAACTTTTATATCCCGATCTTCTCAACCTCTGTAAAGGGACTCAGTTGCCCACACTTGGTTTGCCCCTGGAGGCAGACCCTCATGGAGGACCATCCAATTGGCATTTCCTGGTTTAGCCGCTGTTGCTGGGGAATGTTAAGAGAAGTGGTCATTCTCGTGAAGCTTTTCCTTGATTTGAGTCTACTGGGAAGAGGCTGATAGCCATGAAATGGATGGCTTTCACAGTGTTCAACCTTATTTCTCTCACAGTTAGCAGCAACTTCCCATTGCACATCATGGGGGGCAATGCCAGCTAGCTTGTAGAGTTTATTAACAGGTGTAAGTTTAAGACATCCTATGATTATTCTGCAAGTTTCGTTCAATGCTATGTTCACCTGCTTTCATTTTCTTATCAATTAAAAGGTGCATTCCACCAATGACTGAGAAGCCAACCAACAATGACACTGTATGGTAAGTACCAGCCATGTTATTATCCTGCTATTATCCTTATAATAGTGATTTATCAGTCTCGTGGGATAAAACCCATAGCTACCACTGAAGCAGATGAGATGTAAATATCTTTAGTGCAGATTAGATTATGCCTATATTTCAGAAAGCATGAAAGGCAGGAAGATTGTTAACATGAAAATTCTAAAGGGACCCTATCACAGTGGGTTCCAACTGTGGTTTTCAGAGCCGTGGCTCAGTCCTCAAACCACAATGCAATAATGTTTCTGCTGCCATGGCAGAATGATTCAAATAATAATATGGAAGCAATTTGAAGCATATCCAGGAACAAGGTGAAGCAAAACCTAGAGACAAGTTTTATACATGTGGGGGTTAAACATAATAGTCCACATCTATGAAAATAAAAGACCAGGTCCATGGGAAAACATTTAGTCAGCATCAGGAATCAAGTAAAACCATAAGTTCAAAAGATCATGCTTACAACAAACAGCGAGACAGGGGCTATGTTAGGCAACTGTTTCCCCAAGGGTTTTAAAATCTGGGAGCCAAGACTTAGACCAGCAGGAACAAAAATATGGGGAAAGTAACAATCCTGGTGCCAAATTCTACAGTGCTGATTGCTACCACTTGGGATGCTATCAGTTCCTTAAGGAATTACAGACATTCAAGTTCCAGAGCACCAAAGCTGAAAGTAAAGCTAAGCATAATCATCATTCACAATAGTATTTTGAAATTAATCTTTTTATATCAGCAGTGGGCACCTATCTTTTAATTCAAATACCACCAAGAAAACAAAAAGAATTTACCTAAGGATCTGAGTTAAAAACAATTTTTCAAGTCATTAAGCAGCCATTTAAAACATTTTGAAATAACATTGCTACTTTTTGTTGTTCATTCGTTCAGTCATTTCCAACTTTTTGTGACCTCATGGACCAGCCCACACGAGAGCTCCTTGTCGGCCGTCACCACCCCCAGCTCCTTCAAGGTCAATCCAGTCACTTCAAGGATCCCATCCATCCATCTTGCCCTTGGTCAGCCCCTCTTCCTTTTTCCTTCCATTTTCCCCAGCATCATTGTCTTCTCTAAGCTTTCCTTTCTTCTCATGAAAGTACTTCATCTGGGCCTCTACTATCCTTCCCTCCAATGAGCAGTCGGGCTTTATTTCCTGGAGGATGGACTGGTTGGATCTTCTGGCAGTCCAAGGCACTCTCAGAACTTTCCTCCAACACCACAGTTCAAATGCATCTATCTTCCTTTGCTCAGCCTTCCCTAAGGTCCAGCTCTCACATCTGTAGGTTACTACGGGGAATACCATTGCTTTAACTATGCAGATCTTTGTTGCCAGTGTGATGTCTCTACTCTTCACTATTTTATCAAGATTGGACATTGCTCTCCTCGCAAGAAGTAAGCGTCTCCTGGTTTCCTGGATGCAGTCTGCATCTGCAGTAATCTTTGCACCTAGAAATACAAAGTCTGTCACTGCCTCCATGTTTTCTCCCTCTATTTCCCAATTGTCAATCATTCTTGTTGCCATAATCTTGTTTTTTTATGTTTAGCTGCAACCCAGCTTTTGTGCTTTCTTCTTTCACCTTGCTACTACTACTGCTATTTTAAAAGACATTGTAGCCTGAAGGTGATACCTTGTATGCTCCTATGTTTAATTTCTAAATACAGACTAAAGTGAGAAAAAGGAGGTGACCAAGCTCAAAACTGCATGAAAAGCCTGTCTTCCGCCCAGAGAGCATTTGTCCCAATGCAAATCAAATTTGGTCATCAAATGATATATGTTCATCAATACATTCACACATATGCACACATATTTATTATTCATATTATCACTTATACAGATACATTTCAATTCAGAAGTCATTGGAAACATGCTTATTGTGCACCCTTGAATTTATGGTTCAGGACTAAAGCCATCAAAGCAATCTACTTAGTAGTTTCAGCAGTCTGAAATTTGTACAGTCTACAAGAATTTGTCCCTGAACGAAGGTGAAACCTGGGCTCAGCCAAAAAAATTGGCAGAAATTAGTAGCGATGGGAAGACAATGTATGGAAACAGATTTTGTTTTTCAGTCACTTGGCCACTAGCAATAATATTTTGCTGTTACTCTGCAATGTTACCAATAGGGATTAGGAAAACAGTGCATTAAGAAAGTGACATGTGTTAATCCTTTATTTGACAGGTTCAGAATTGTGACTATTGTTTGTACACTATGAATCTCGCAATTCCTCTACAAAAGCCATATTTTTAAAAATACAAGCCAATGAAGAGGCGATGATATATATATATATATAGAGAGAGAGAGAGAGAGAGAGAGAGGACATTTCTACCCTGCCCTTCTCAACCCCCTAGGGAGGACTCAGGGTGGCTACATATACATATGCATACACACACACACACACACACACACACACACACAAACACACACACACAGTTTGACATTTATCATTACTTTGATACACCGGCCACAGCAGGGGAAAGAAGGCGAATCAAGTATTATCTCTGCTTGGTCATGTTCCAAAATTAAAAACTTCATAATAAGCTAGCATTCTCAAGAGATATTTTTAAAAGCCTATTAAGTATATTAGACATTGCCTTGACTGTCTCATGGAATAAGCTGAAGGGCAAAAATGATACGTCAAACATTATAAACTATTTTATACATTATCAAGATTAAAATGAGGATTCAGACATAACTCAGTTAACACAACCTCTGACTAAGAATCTCCTTTTTACAAAGTATTATTATGCTCACTCGGCTCCCACATTTTCTCCTTATCCTCTGCCTATCTGGAAGTTTATTTAGCTGAATCATCATTGGGAGGTGATGAAGGAATGCTGGAGAAACACAGGCTTTCAGTATCAGTTTGCAACAGCATTTCTGCAGTAAGCTATCCATTAAAACCTGGGAAGGGATGTAATTCTACTCTAGCTGTTCCTACTGAAGCTTTGTGTTCCTGCCTACAACAGACAAGGTAAGAACACTCAGTTCTTGTGGGTTTTTTCGGGCTATATGGCCATGTTCTAGAGGCATTTCTCCTGACGTTTCGCCTGCATCTATGGCAAGCATCCTCAGAGGGTCTGGTTGCAATTAGTACAATGGGTTTATATATCTGTGGAATGGTTGGGGTGGGGCAAGGAGCTCTTCCCTGCTGCAGTTAGGTGTGAATGTTAGCTAATCACCTTCATTAGCATTTGAAGGCCTGCCTGAGTCTGGGAAAATCTGTTGCTGGGAGTTGTTAATCTGTGCCTGGTTTCTTCCTCTCTGATGTTTAGCTGTTAAAATTTTAGAGTTTTTTAAAACTGGTAGCCAGATTTTGTTCATTTTCATGGTCTCTTCCTTTCTGTAAGGTAAGAACAGCTGCCTCTAGAATCTCTGACTGAGCATGTGTCAACAGCAAAACAGAGAGAAATGGGGAAATTAAACATGACTCACTAGGAACCCCCAGCATGGTAAAAGAAATGGATCTATAGGTATGAACATGGATGAAAGAAAGAAATCTTCTCTGGAAGAAGCTTTCAAGAGGTTTCTAGAAGGATCAAAATATTTCTGTTTAACTGAGCTCGTTGTTTCATTTCACATGTGCAAATTGTTACATTTTGCATAAAAATGTATCTTCTTTGTAGTTAAGGAAACTATTTCAATTCATTCCAAGTTATTATCTCTGGTCTAAACTCTTTTGTTAAAGACACGATACCCAGAAACGCATCTACTTTGTTAACTGACACATATGTGTACTGGAAACCAATACTTTCCTTCTAAAATGGCAGAAAAAGACAGCTCCAGAATAGTTTTGACCAATTGACAAAATTGGAATTTACAAAGTGTTGTGACCATCACCACAAATTATTGCCATGGGGCAAATGCACTAAAAATGGGTGTGGCTAGTAATAAAGCATGCACTTGAAAGAAAAGCAAATTGCAGAGCCTAAAAGATGATTACTTTACATTATGCAAAGTAAGCATTTGCAGTATAGTTGATTTTGCCCAGGGGCGCTCTTGAGGCACTCTTGGGGGAAAATAGACCTTGACATATGCGAGTTGTAGTTACTGGGATGTATAGTTCACCTACAATCAAAGAGCATTCTGAACTCCACCAATGATGGAATTGAACCAAATATGGCACACAGAACTCCCACAACAAACAGAAAATATATATCAGTGATTGGTTGGGGGGGGGGGCAAAATACTGTTTGTTTACCGTTGAAAATTACCTAGGGCTGCCTCTGAGGGTGATCAATATCCAAAACACTCTATGGTTCTCTCTGTTTGATCTGGAACAAATATTTCTTATCAACCAGACTATCCTCATTTCATACTGCAAATATACAAGATTCTCTCTCTCACACACACAAAACCTTTGTTTTCAAACCATGCAAAAAGAAAACCTCACATATATATACACATTCTTCCAATTACACAAATGCATTGTATACACACTGGCTCTCATTTATCCATTGCATACATACCTTCCTGAAACCACATACAGCAGCTATTTACAAGCTAGCCTGTCTACCTTCACAAGTGACCAGTAGCCCCACACACTTGCCCACGTCTCCCAAGCCCAGTCTAAGGCCACTCTGTCAGTTCCTTTGTTGTTCCCTCAAGTGCCTATGTTTCGTTCCTTCTCATCCTCTTTTATGAACAGGGAGAATGAGGTTGCCTGGCTGATAGCCACCATCTTGTTTTAGGATGGATCTACACTGCCATATAATCCAGATTATCCAAGCAGATAATCCACATTATCTGAAGTGAATTAGATTATATGAATCTATACTGTCATATAACCCAGTTCAAAGCAGATAATCTGGATTTTTTATTGCAGTGTAGATCCAGCCTAAGATTGAGAATAGGCTCACATTCTGGGAAAAGGATGGAAGTTAACCTGGCTTGGCTTTGCAGCTTCTAAGATTTTAAAACAGGGAAAGGAAGATGATTTTGTTAGTCAATAAGGGAGGCATCCATAAAACAGGGCACCCAGGAGTGTCCTGCTGAAGAACCCAGCCACATGAACTGAATAATTTAATGAGGAATTTATATTAGACTGTAATAACAACTTAGGAACTTCTCTCCTGTCACTTGAAATGTGAGCAGTTTTTAAAATATGCCTGCCATAAAATGCAAATGATGTGTGTTCTCGATATATCATCTGCTTTCTGTACAATAATATGACAAAGTTTCACAGGGACCACTTTCTACTACACATTTAATTTAGTAATTTATAAATTCAGGTTATGCATTTGTTTCATTTTAGTGTCAATCTTTTCAGCTACAACTCCAGGTGCTTGTTTACTTTACAGCCCCTCACACACCCCTTCCAGGTTTTCATACAGATGTCATAGGAGAAAAACAAGCAATCTAGGCAACTCAATGACTAGAGTTGAGAGTGAGAGTTGCCAGATTAGTAGTTTTCCAAGACTGGAATCCACATAAAATGGTAACTTTCAGCCTCACACCAGTCAAATGATCCTCATACCAGTCAAATGATCCACAGTCAACATTATCGAAGGCCTTTAAACAGCAGAACCAACAGGGACACACTCCCTCTATATTTAATAGCAAATTGTAGTTTTACCTTTCATTTTTTCCAAGTATTTTGCAGACACAAAGTAAAAACAGGGACTGTGTGTCAGGAGCACTACACACCAAAAATGTCGTTACCTCCTATACAAAAGTCCCCACATTTGAACCAAACCAATGCATGAATCTCTCCATTTGAACCAAATCAATGAATATTTTATCCATCATTCAAGTTGGCAAGCCATTGTTGCATTCATAGAATATATGGATGGTGCTAGAACACTGGGGTCCTCTTAGCCCAGTATTGTGGTCATGAAAAATTGGGCAACAATAAAAGGTTTCTGAACATCACCAATTCACACAAATCTGTTAGCAGCAACATGTAGTGATTACAGTGGACTCTGAGAAAAATGCTTCAGCTGTACTCCAGAAAAAGGAAACTCTGCCTGTTTAGCAGGCATTACAAATGCTTACCCAGCTTGAACATCTGGCAACTCCTGCAAGGAAGACTCCAGCAATACATGGAGTGAGAGTTGCCAGATGTTCAAGCTGGGTTTAGAAAAGGCAGAGGAACCAGAGACCAGATTGCCAATATCCGCTGGATAATGGAGAAAGGCAGGGAGTTTCAGAAAAACATCTACTTCTGCTTCATTGATTACTCTAAAGCCTTTGACTGTGTGGATCATAATAAATTGTGGCAAGTTCTTGGCGGGATGGGCCCAAGCCACCTTGTCTCTCTCCTGAGGAATCTGTACAAGGACCAAGTAGCAACAGTCAGAACTGACCACGGAACAACAGACTGGTTCAAGATTGGGAAAGGCGTACGGCAAGGCTGCATACTCTCACCCAACCTTTTAAACTTGTATGCAGAACACATCATGCGATGTGCGGGGCTGGATGAATGCAAAGCTGGGGTGAAAATTGCTGGAAGAAACATTAACAACCTCAGATATGCAGATGACACCACTTTGATGGCCGAAAGCGAGGAGGAGCTGAGGAGCCTTCTAATCAAGGTGAAAGAAGAAAGCGCAAAAGCCGGGTTGCAGCTAAACATAAAAAAAAACAAGATTATGGCAACAAGAATGATTGACAACTGGGAAATAGAGGGAGAAAATGTGGAGGCCGTGACAGACTTTGTATTTCTAGGCACAAAGATTACTGCAGATGCAGACTGTAGCCAGGAAATCAGAAGATGCTTACTTCTTGGGAGGAGAGCAATGTCCAGTCTCGATAAAATAGTAAAGAGTAGAGACATCAGACTGGCAACAAAGATCCGCATAGTCAAAGCCATGGTATTCGCTGTAGTAACCTATGGATGTGAGAGCTGGACCTTAGGGAAGGCTGAGCGAAGGAAGATCGATGCTTTTGAGCTGTGGTGTTGGAGGAAAGTTCTGAGAGTGCCTTGGACTGCGAGAAGATCCAACCAGTCCATCCTCCAGGAAATAAAACCCGACTGCTCATTGGAGGGAAGGATACTAGAGACAAAGCTGAAGTACTTTGGCTACATCATGAGGAGACAGGAAAGCCTAGAGAAGACAATTATGCTGGGGAAAGTGGAAGGCAAAAGGAAGAGGGGCCGACCAAGGGCAAGATGGATGGATGGCATCCTTGAAGTGACTGGACTGACCTTGAAGGAGCTGGGGGTGGTGACGGCCGACAGGGAGCTCTGGCGTGGGCTGGTCCATGAGGTCACAAAGAGTCGGAGATGACTGAACGAATGAACAACAACAACAAATACTTATTTATTTTCAGTAAATGCTTGATTTTTAGCCTAATTTTATATATCTATGACATACATGACCTAGGGTCGTGTAAAAAAATATCGGGTGGAAAGGGGACACAAGTGGGACAGGTTTAAGAAACTCTGGTCAAGAAGGCATGGTTATGGAATCAACCAAAGTGGAAGCAATGCTGGTCTTAATTCTAAGGGCAGTTCTATGCAGACACTAAAACTGAGTTAGGAAGTGGATTAAATCAAACTGATTCCACTGTGTTGCAACTACACAATTGCCCCAGGAACTAGTTCAAGACTGGGATGGTGGCCAGAGTCTCCACTGACTGAAAACAAACCCAGATTTTTTTCTGGCCAGTTCACTGAGATGCTGTGGTGCATCTTGCCATATCCATCTGGAGTGAGTTCTAGATCCTGGTAGGGGATAGGAATGGGAAATAAAGAGGCAGAAAGAGAGCCCCTTTGTAGTTTCCCTCTGTGGGGGAGTGTTTATTTGCCCTCCAGTCAGCTGTGTTTTAACTTTTTAAAAAGTATATCAACTCTAACAGTGTCCTAACAAGAACACATTTTTTTAGCCTTGGATTTGAGCTTTGCATGGAATATACTCTGATTGACTGTAGTGGATTTTCTGGCTTATTCTGGACTTTCTAGTCTAGTGAGTGTTTTTAATGTGCTGTTTCTGGCCTGATGTGCATGCAAGCACACATTGGCGTGTATTTTTGTGGACCCTGCTCTCAAGCCGTTTTCAAGCTGTCTGTATATAACAGCTCTAAATCTTGTTATTCAGAACAATTGGAACTGTTCAAGAGGAGGATCAAAATGCATATTGTAAAATAGTCATCTTACACACAAGAGGATAGAGTTCACAATAAAAGAAACTGGAAAAAGTTAAATTGTAATTGTGAGCCAAAATAAAGACTATCCACTACTTGCAAAATTACTGCTATTTGGAACAGGAAGCCAGAGTGACCAATGGTCTGATAGACTCAGTTCACATTCCAAAAGGATCACAGAACAAAATGTGGAATGAACTATAAAAAGCCACACCTTAAAAGCAAAGTTCAAAAGTAATTGTCATAAAGCTCCCTCATTACCCTGCCTCTACCTCAGCTGCATTGAAAGAATCCAGCAGAACCACACCCGAAACCTTATTTATTACTTTTGAGCCCACTGCCACATGTGCTATGCCAACATGTATATGCTAACTCAACATGGTGATGTTACTACCCACTTGACAATAAGATTCTGCATAAAACCTATTTATTTATATGGGAGTAATCAGGTCTTAATGGTGGGATGATATGAGTCAAAGAGATGGTACTGGACATTATGCATTTGACCAATAACACAAATGACTAGTGAACATCTGCAGATTTAAGCATTTGCTACACTGATGGGGGACCCAACTACATGTTGGATAGAGCTATTTACCAAAACACAATGCTATTCTCTCATTTTGCCCAGCCCTGTAAAGCATTTGGACTAAGACCTCTACCAATTAGTCCAACAGTAAGGAATCATGAAGATTTCCCAATGCTACAATTCATTTCTTCTTTATAATAAGCCTTTAAAAACTCGTGAGTGAGAAGTTGGAAAAGCAAATTTCACATCAGCAATTTATCTTCAGGCCCAAACATTCAGATCCAAACTAAATTCATAGAGATATTCTTTGCTCCAGCTCTTCCATCACTGTGCCAAATTAGATTATACATGGGAGTCTACACATTCAAATGCTCTACCAAACTATGTACATACAGAAAAATGGTTCATGAGCAAGTATGGACAAACTTTGACCCTCCAAATGTTTTGGACTTCAACTACCACAATTCCTAACAGGCAGTAAACTGGCTGGGATTTTTGGGCATTTAAGTCCAAAACACCTGAAGCACTGAAGTTTGCCCATGCCTGTTCATGGGGAAGAAGGCTAGAACTGTGGACTCAAAAACTGGCCAAAGTAGTGGCCCAAAGTTATGATATGTGTTTATATGGAAGGTCATCTTAGAATGAAAAATTAAAACGAAAGTAATGTTTGAAAGGTTTTTTTTTAATATGTAGCAAGTGGCATCCCCATATTATAGAGGAAAGCCAAATATGAAGAAAAATGTTTTTCATTATTTTTCTGATTTTTTAGTATCACAAGAAATAAAGGAGATCCTAAAATGCTTCTAAATATATGACCGAGGGATATATTACTTATAAGAGGCAAAATGTGTCAAAAGTATGGCAATGATAATATTTATGTATTATGAACAGCTCTCTTCAGCTCCAAAACATCTATACGGCTCAGGCAAGAAAGCTAGTTCTTGTATTTTCTTCTTTCTATATTATGCAAAGAACAGGCAATGATTCAGATTGGGGTCACTGGAGAGTTGCAATGCCAGGTTGTAATTAGAGTTATTTGCTGCTGCATGACAGACCATAAAGGCTTCAAGTGTGTCCTGAGACCAAAAACGGTTTCAATCAGCGCTTTAGTTGCTGGACCCACTGACACTGCAAAAGAAATACTGCCTTTGTGTTGCTGTCATCAAAGCTGTGGCTAACATAGAAAGACATCTCAGGGATGCTGACCTGCATTAATATGCAAACACCCCCATGTGGAAGCATTCTAGCAAAAACACTGGATCAGGGATGAGGAACATGCAATTAGACTCCAGTTTCCTTTCCCCCTCAATGCTTGTTACGACTGATAGAAGTGGCAATCCCTCGATGTCTCGAAGGCACTATGCAATTTGTGTTCCCTGCTCTTGGATTAATTGGGGGGGGGGGGGAGGGGTCTTCCTTTGCTTATTATACTTCTGCTAAAACTGATGACATCAGTGTCATCAAGATTAACATACCTTGTTAATCTTATACTTATTTATAGTATATATCAAGAAATTTCAATCAAATGATCAACTCCAACAACTTTGGCTGACTTATCCATGGGTCAATATGAATATCTCTGCTTAGTTCTTATCAAAAAAGGATCCATGCCCTTGTCTAAGCAGAGTGGCAAAAGCTTATTCCACCCCTGAAAAACCTAAAAAGAAGTGCCAATCCTTTCTGCTCTCTCCACCATGGTACTGCTTCTGGTCTTTTTGAATTCCTGGGCAGGGAAATAAAGGCAACAGGTGCCGGGGAGCTGGCCACCTTGAGGTGGTATAGATACTTTCCCCTCTCTGAGGAATGACTCTCAACTTACCCATAGGCCATATCAAAATCCATCACTTTTTTGGCCCCAAAAACTGTTATCAATTTATATTTATTTTTTTATTTACTTCATTTATATATCCCTTTTTTTCTCACACCAAAGGGGTACTAAAATTGACTTCCAACATATTCATGGCAATATTTAACGCCTAACACGCATACGAAAAACCTAACATGAAACAACAATAACATAAGTATAAACAATAATAGGTCCTTATCCCCAGTACTCACATGATAATATGGCATTTGTATTGACTTCCCTGATTGCAAAATGCTAACAGGCAGGTGATGTATTGGGAACCACAAGAAATTTAAGCATAACACTATCATATTGTGTTATATATTATGATAATCTGAATTTTCAGAGGAAGAAACAACCAAAGTACTCTTTTTGTAGAACGGAACAAGTGTGGAGAAGGATAGGTGCAGATTCTTGAGTAGAAGTGAAAAAAAAATAACACTGGGTTGACTATGATGTTTCTTCTTTTTCATCTGAAAACCATCTAGAGCAGTGGGTCTCAACCTTTGGTTCCCCAGATATTTTGGCCTTCAACACCCAGAAATTCTAACAGCTGGTAAACTTGCTGGTATTTCTGGGAGTTGTAGGCCAAAACACCACTGATCTAGAGAGATCCTGAAGAGAATCCTCTCAGTTTGGGTAACCCAAAACTGCAGGATAGTATGTGCATTTCTGATTTAAATAAACTGTGCAGCAATGGGTCTTGCTGGAGGAAACATGGAGTAAACAGTATGGCTCACCAGGAACCTAACACCAGGACATCTCCTGATGGTCTCACTCATTTCACATCCATATAGAGCAGAAAGACTTTGCCTTTGTACCAGCCACTCAGCTAAATAAGCTCTGAGATAAGATGGGCACACAATGAACTCAATGTTACTATTCAACTTAGATGTACTTCTTTTTGCATTTAAGCAACTATAGTAAGTTTGCTGGGGGGGGGGGGGATCACAATGAACTGCATTCTGCTTTCAACATTTTAGCCTCCCACATACACCCCATTTTACTGAGAAACTTATTTATGCCTACAATATCACTCACAAAACATTTCAATAACATTAAGATAATTATTACTATCTTAATGGATTAAAAAAAATCTTCACTGTATTTTGTCATTCCTTTCTACAGGAATCTTTATAAATAATCTAATAAGCAAAGATAGCTTTAGTGTAATCAATATTTTATAAAAGCAAGAACTTTATTTTAGTACTGTGGTCTCTATACATTTAAAATTCATAAGTCATTTAGATAGGTACACAGAACAAAACAGTTTTCACACTGGTGGCCTGTTAGTTATTGATCCAGGTTCAAGGTTCTATTGTGGAAGTTCAAAGTCTTAAACACCCCAGCACACCATGACAGCTTGGAAAATGCCTATCTTTATACTCATCCTATCAATCCTCTCAATGTTAAATGGAGGCCTTTTTGGTTATTCTATAGCCAACAAAATGCCACTGCATAACATAATGAACTTCTTAACACTTCTCAGTACACTCTCACATATAGGATCAGAGAGGCTGGGACACGTTTACACTGACCACTTAATGTGAAAGGCCCCCAGATCGGCTCTGTGATAGCTAAACGCTACACAGATAACAGTGGGGCAGGGCCACCTTGATCTGCTCATTAACCAAACCAGGGGATATTCCAAATTCTGGCCACACTTTGAGCCTGTGTAAATAATTTTGGTTCCAAATCACATGTTTCCCAGGTTTGGGCAGCCTGGGGACACAGGATGGCACTTACCATGACCCCCAACCCCCGTTCTGTGTCAGAGCGATCTCTGGTCACAACATGGGTCCAACCAGTCAGTCATCATCTGAGCTGATGTCAGCTGAAGCAACAGAGCAATTAAAGAAGGAAGGCAGGAGGATGAGGCAATTTCCTCCTCCCCCCACCCCCCAATTGTTCTGGTACAACATTCTGCCACCTCACCCAATGTCTCTTCAGGCAATGGCTGACTAGTAGGACCCATGTTGTATGCAGAGATCACCATGACACAAGGAATGGAAAAGATGGTAGGCGGGCAGGATTCTCTCCCACCCTTGCAGGGGCTAGGAGAAGGTGGCTATGGGAAGTATCCCAGGGCCGATCCACATATGCCAAACCAGATCAGTCCTGGGTTAGTGGGTCAGGGTAAATTTGCCCAGAGATTATATTCAGCTTTACACACCTGCCAAAATATTCCTGTTGATGTGGTCCATCCTTAGTCCATCATATTATTGCTGTAGTATGCCTTCAAATCACTTCCAACTTATCTGAACTGTAAGGTGAATCTTTCTTAGGGTTTCTTGGCAAGATTTATTCAGAAGTTTGCCACTGTCTTCCTCTGAGGCTGTGTGACTTGCCCAAGGTCATCCAGTGACTTTCCAAGGCTGACTGGGGATTTTAATTCCAATCCCCTGGAGTCTAGGTCCAACACTTAATTTACTACACCCCAGTCTCAATTATCTGATTTTTGTATTGTTGTAATTAAGTAATTATTGCCTTTTACATAGATTAAAATGCTTTCATATTGTTTGTATATTGTATTATATGGATTAATTGGCACATATATGTTTTATTCTATCAAGCAAATACATTACTATGAATGCAATAAAGAAATATTGTTTGTCATTATTGATGCTAGGCAATCTATTTATAAAAATACAAATAGTAATCACTCCTTAATGTATGCACCTTTACTGATCATCCTGTATGTTTATTAATGACTTTGCTGCTCGCTAATCAGCGTTAGATATAAAAGATAGGCTTAAATCAATGGGACATATGTATGTGTTGAGTTATCAAGTTTCTATTGATTCAATGGATCTATTCTTGCAGGGACTAATAGGATTTGGTTCATATGCAACACTCACATCTAAGATGCTTAGTGTTGTACTAAAATACCATTTATGCCTCAATAATGCTTCATTGATTCTCTATTTTCCTATTTTCCTACTTGACATCTCACAAAATACATGTGCTTAAGTAACATAAGGCACATCACTTTCTAGTATTATCTTTAATGCAGGATATAGTTATCAGTTTGCTTACATGTAACTATAGCAATACTTTTAAAGCTATTCATGCTTGCTTATCTGTGTCCGTCACACAGGGTGACTCTAACATCTAGTGAATGCCTAGAATCACCCTGCAGATGTCATATGTGGCTAAAGAAAGTTACAAATTAAACATCTGATGTTGTTCAAAAGTAACCATTTTTGTTTGAGGGAAGTAAGTATTGCATATACCTCAGTTACCACCACTCAAAGGGAAACTCTCCACTTACATACCCACTCACAAGCATTCATGATTTTGAAATACCTGGAAAAGTTATATTGCTCTTATTTTCTAAATGTTTTATTATTGCTATATAGCTAAATTCTGCAATCTACTGAACTGGAAAAACTAGTGTTGAGAATCAAGTTAAACAAGTGCAAAGCTCTATACTGTTATGCTTGAAATACAATCAAAGACATTGCTTGGAAAGCATAACAGGAATAAACAAGTTAATCCACTGATTATTCACAGAGGGTGGCTCGTAGAGATTATGGTATTTCTTGATATAAATGGCCTAAACCTTGCACGTGAACATATTTGTATAGTGTTCTGTCAACAAAAAAGAGTATTAACAAGACTGGAATTTCTTCTAGTATTTATTGACTTTTACTGAAGATCAACATCCCACCTGCCTGGTTCTCATAAGTTCTTATATAATTGCCAGTTTTACATTTTTGTCCTTTATCCAACAAGATAGATTAACAAGTTTCATGTGAAAAAATATTTTACATCTACACTATAGCATCAATATAGATTGACACCACTTTAAATGCTAGGGCTTAGTGCTAAGGACTCATGAGAGTTGAAGTCTTACAAGGTCTTTATCTTTCTCTGATCAAGAGTGCTGGTGCCTCATCAAACCACAAATCCCAGTATTCAATAGCATTGAGCCATGGCATTTAAAGTGCTATCAAACTGCAGTATAGAATGTTCATAAACATGCTATGGCATCACAGGGCTGATCCAGTAGGCCACCGAGGAAGGAATCCTATGCCACGTGTTAGTTATAAGATTTTCTCTATGAACATTTTAAGATTTATGAAGTTCTATGGATATAATAACTGAAGCTCAACGATTCTCTAAGAGGATCTCTGCTCACACAATAGTATTTTCCTTCTCACTCTATCCTACTGCAGCTTTCCATACCATTCAAAAATATGTTTCAGGATATTTCTCAGTTTTGGGACCTCATCAGACACAAGTCTTCCTGTTTCAACACACTTCTAAGACATTTCAGGGACGAAGTGCCACACAGCCTTTCACACAATGTAAAACTACTTTGTAATCCATTGCACTTCATCCCTGAACTGTAGTAGAAGTGTACGGGGGCGAAGGGGAGGAGAGAGATGGAGAGAAACCCTCTTCTGAGCTCCCAATGTGTATGGAAATGACAAAAAGTAGGGTGGGATGTCAGATTCACCTGTGTTGAATCATTTCAGTGATGTGGAGGAATGGGCATTCCTATGAGCGGGCTTCTATGCTCCACTTTTTTTCCAAATTCCTTTTGCATGAAAGAGGTTTTTTTTAAAGCAAAAAGTAATTCTTTCGCTGCATTTTCTCTTTTATAGTAATCTAGTCTTCTGAAATTGTGCTACTGCTAGCTTATTAACTTTTTTGTTACTTTTTAAAATCCACTATAGGAAGTTCTAGTGCCAATGAAAGTTCAAGACCAATTTATAGTAACTTTATAATTTTGCCTTAAATTTGAACTATTATAAGTATTCAAAGCATATATCATATATTATTTAAAATATGAAAGAAGTGTTAAAAGACATGGAGGAAAGGGGTTGTGGCAAAGCAGTTTATGAAAATACTGGTATAATGGATGAAAAAAACGCAAGGGAGGAAGGAATGTGTAGTGGGCGGCGACTGAATTCACTCGTATGATGGTTCAGAACATGGGTCAGAATGGGAGAAGGTCCAGGAACATAAAGAATCTGATGGGATTTGTAAAATGAAATGATTTCTTTTAAAACAGAAGGGGATGATACACTTTGCCAAGAATACTACACTGCCACCCCAGTCCTTAATCTGCCAGAGCAGGGTCTAAGGATACATGGAGGGCTACAACAGGTAAAATAAATCACTGCAATTCCAATGACTTCCTGCATGTTAGGAGGTTGTACTGGATGGCCCTTATGGTCTCTTTCCAACTCTAAGATGTGTGACTAAGCCATTCTTATCAGTGGCAAAACCTGAATCCATTTTGATAATGACCTAAAAATCATTTTCTTATTTCAAATTGTAGTGTTACACAGAATTCTTTAATAAAGGATGTCAATTAAATGTGTGACTTAATTACTGTATGTTTCCATTTCTTTTTTATTTCCTTTTAAATAATTTTTATTCAGAAAAAAACTAACACACAATCTACAAACAGACATGGAACCAAACCAGACTAGTGTTATTCTAGTTTGGTTCCATTTCCGGTTACTAACCATTCAGTAATTGGTTTGGCACATAGCTACAACCCCAGTTCAGTTTCAGTTCAGTAGGAAAATGGAATATCAATAGATTTAAATATCTATCTATTCTGCATTTCCTGGGGATCCAATAATGACAGATGTAATCTATTTGTTCAACAGCTACGACTAACTACATATGACAATTAATCCTTTGTTCACTCATTGTAGTATTAAGTTTAACTACAAGGGAAGCCAACTTTCTATACTATGTGGCCATATACCAGTAATAAGTTTGATGTAATGGTGCTTTTCCACTTTCTTAAACAAAATGATAGCAACCTTCTCTTCAACATTCACCACTTAAAAAACAATATGTGCTTTGAAAACAAATTGCACAAAAAGGAGATAAACTCTACTAGCATGTTTGCAGTGACTTTGTTTACTTAGAACAGTAAACCAGGATTCCTGACTTATTGTGAATGGGCATCATATTTGTTGTATAAATCCTATTTGTTTCAATGTTGTTCCTTCTTTCTCACAAATAAGTAACTGTTTGTTGATGTTGTTGGCCTGTTTATGATAAACAATGGGTCCAAGGTTCAAGATGATTATAAAATATTCCTCACTCCTGGTTAGTTTTATCCAATTTTATAAATGGATAGGATGAGAGTACAGTTAACAATTTTCTCAACACTGCAAGAGAGTCATATTATTTTTGTGCAAAAAATGCTGCTTAATGTGCACACATTTCTACAACAGGCACAGTAAACAACAGCTCTGTCCAGAACCTCTTGATGAGCATGTGTGAGCAGCAAAAGAACAGAAAATGGGAAAATTGATGAGCCTGTCTCACCAACTACCAATAGTAACTTTTAAAAAAACATTCTGGAAAGTGTGAGAAATATGCAGGATAGGAAGTCATCCCTAGATGCATTTGGAAATATGCTTTAAGATATCTCTAAATGGTTAAACATGATCTCTATTTACTTATGCAAGGTTCACCTGATCTGGTTGTTCCACAAATGCATATTGCTAGGTTTGAACAAAAAGGTGGCTAGAACACACTGCACTTCTTTTTAGTGGTATAGCCATGCCTATCAATATTATTTCTCTCTATGGTACCAAATTTCTCTTAAAGTGAAGTATAACTGTATCATTAAAATAGGGATGGAAACAGAAGTAAGTAATGTATAATCTCCCCAAAAATAAGTTTAAACTAATTATCATGGGGAAACTCGTGTTAATATAGGTCAGTGGTGAAATATGTGAAAAGAAGTATACCAGGAAAAACAAATGAGCTGCCAGTCACAAATGAGAAATGAGAAAATGGCATTGCAATGGTCAAAAGAATGGAAGCATAAGACAATTATGTAGATTTGTTGCCATACTAATCAGTACAATGCATGAAGATTAGAGATAATAGGACAGATCCTGTATCATGGGACTCTCCACACCAACGAAGTTGGTGGGGAGAGCGATTTGCCCCTCCCCCTGAAGGGAGAGATATGGGAGGTTCCTATGGAACCTCCTGGAAGGAGGGCGGGGGCTGGCTGAGCTCTCGAGCCAGCCTCCTCCCTCAGTCTTTGAAGACTTGCTTGGAAGACAGGACGTGGCTGTGCTGAACTCCCAGGTCGGTCTTCAGGCGGGCCGGGGAGGAGGGGTGCTTGCCCACCTCCCCCACCGGAACCTTTACCGCCGGCTTCGGCGGCGCTTCGTGAGCGGCCAGAGCGCTTGGTTCCTGCGCCGTGCTGCCTTCCGCCGCGTGCTCGCGGCTGAGCGGAGTGGCGGGCACCATTTTTTGGTGGCCTTTGGCCCTCTTCGTTGTTTGCTTCGGGGGGTGCCTCTCCCCCTCCCTCCCTTAGGCAGCGCGGCTGCTTTTATATTAAATTAAATTAAAAAAAAAAAAAAGAAAAGAAAGGAAGCCGCTCGGGCCGCCGCTGGGCGATGGACGCCTTTTCAGGCTATCTGCTGCCTTCTTTGAAGTTACGTAGGAGGGGGGGGGGCATTTCTCCCCCCTCCCTTCACCATCCGAGTCTCGGGGCGGCGGTGTCTGCGAGGGTTGCTTTATGGCGGCGCTGCATATTCGCGCCGCTGCGGCGGCCGCCGTTTAGTTATATATATAAATTTATATAAAAATAAATTAATAATAATAATAAATAATAAATAAATAAAAAAAAACAGCGCGGGGTGGTGGGCGCCAATTTTTCGCGGGCTCGCCGCCTTCTTGAGCTGCTTTGAGAGGGGGGTGTCATTCTTCCTCCTCCATTGCTCGATTATTAGGCCGGTGGCGGCAGCGTGGTGCTGCCCTGGGACGGCAACGTGTTTGTGGCGCCGTGGCGGCCGCCATTTTGGCGGTCTCCGCCATCTTGGAGGGCCTGAGGGTGAGCTAATGGCCCCAGTCCGTGTGGCCACCATTTAAAAATAATAATAATAATAATAATAATAATAATAATAATAAAAAGAGCCTGACAGGGCTGGGCATGGCAGCTTTAGCAGGCAGGGAGAGAGATTTTGTATATATATCTATATGTATATCTGTTTTGTGCACATGTGTGTGTGTATATACATATATAATACTCATGACAATTGGATGAGCTTGCTAAGACCAGGCTGGGGAGCCATATGGCCTCCTCAAGGAGGGAACTATATAGATATAGTTAGGTGTGTGTGCGTATATATTTATATATATATAATATTAAGAATAACGTTTCAATATAATGGTCAATTTGCTTGACAGGGAGGTTGGACTGGGTGGCCCATCCAACTCTAAGATTATATGGGGTCATATATAACTATAAACATTAACACTAAAAGTAATTGTCTCTTATCAATGAGCGTCCCTGGGATAATGTCCTTGCAGATGGCCAATTCTCTCACCTGAAGCGATTTTCAGTTTCTCAAGTCACCCCTGATATGACCGGATAAATCAATAGATAAATAAATAAAAACAACAATGTAATATTAGTATGCACATACAGGTATACCTACACAGTAAGCTGATCTGACTAATCAATGCTTTTGATTTTAAGTTGGGTTTACTTAGCCCCCGGTGGTGCAATGGGTTAAAGCATGGAGTTGCTGAACTTATAGATCGAATGGTCACAAGTTCGATTCCAGAGAGCAGCGTGAGCTTCCGCTGTTAGCTCTAGCATGCAAATGTGAGTAGATCAATAGATACCACGCCTGTGGGAGGGTAACGGCGCTCTAAGCAGTCGTGCCGGTCACATGACCTTGGAGGTGTTTACGGACACCGCTAGTTCTTCAGCTTGGAAATGGAGATGAGCACCACACCCCAGAGTCAGACATGACCAGACTTAATGTCGAGGGACTACCTACCTACCTTAATTATTTATTTCAACTATCTCTACAACACCTTAAATGACAAAAGCTTTGTTAATAAGGGGACAAATTATAAGGTCAACATTAATGACTACCAAATATGCACAGTATTATAAAATAAGGTCCCTTCTGGTCACTGAAGCTAGTCATATGGGCTTAAAACTATAAAAGAGAGGCCTCACCTTGACAGCAAGAAGAGCTGTTTAACACTGGAACTCTCTGCCTCAGCGTATGGTTGAGGTTCTGGCCATATACCGGGGATGTTTTCCAATGCATTCTCCTGGCTTATTAGTCAGAGGTTTTGATTGGATGGCCCATGGGTTTTCTTCCAAATCTATGGTTCTATGCACATATAATCTGATAGATAAATTGGGTTCTCTTCCAACTCTATGGTGCTATGCCCATATGGTTTGATAGATAAATATTAATAGAATGCAGTTAAGCCCACTTAGCCAATAAGAAACTATAATAGGAGGGTGCCCAAGCCCTACCTGTCCTGCTGGGCAAGCATATAAGAGGTCAATGTTTAAGACTTTTCTTTTCTGTGTTTCTGCTTCAGAGGCAGACCATGCCTTCACACTGTCCAGAGTGGTCGAGCTCAGACACCCGGCGGTCACAGAACCACCCACACACTCAATCACTTGCTGCACCCCGCACAGCTGCTCTGATGCCAAGCACCGGGAGCACAGGGGGTGCCAATGAGCCAACCACGCTACAGGTAACAAACCTGCAGACACAGGTTCCCGGGACCGAGGCTTGGTCCTGGGAGACATTGCTGGCCAACCTTACACGGCCGTGACACTTACAATAGTTAGCCGCCCGGCTTTGATGTGCCTACACGCACCATCGGTTTTTACCAGCCATCATGACAGGGATAGGCTTTACTATATATATATGGATATACACTCTGCTTCATTTCGACGATCCAAATAATGATAATACATATTCCCTCTTCGGAGATGGTTGGCTCTTGCAATGCAAGCACAATATATTATACATATCTTAACTTATCATAATACACGCTTGTTGAGGACAAGTCTTCAGGTTTCATATCAAATCGCCAACCATAATTAATTGGCATAACCTGTTTGGAGGCTATAATGCATCCAATGATGTGAAATATTATAGTTTATTATAATAATATATTATATAATGAGAGGCTGATTCAAGGCTACTCTATGCGGCTGCAGCCTGTTATTGGTTAATGGTGTCTTTATGGTCCTCAGATTTCAGGTTTTATGCCTGTTTGCCGCTCTATTCAACATTGCTTGGGTTGCCTCCCTACTGTCAGTGTACTTACAGGCTCGATTTAGCTAAAATGTAACCCCAAGTGAGCTTCACCGATTAATCAGCTATTAAGTTGGTTTATAGAATTGTTGTGGTTGGCTATACATCGTTTGGCAAGCCAATTCTACACTCGGGATCGCCCCATTAGTATGGTCGGCTGACGCCTTTAATAGAGCTGACCGGCTCAATGCCTAGTTTTACCGAAATCAACGGTCTCCTAATTTCAGACAGGACTAGTGGCAAAAGATGTTAGTTGGTCCCTAATGGTCCCGGGCCATTGCGATTAGAGTTTATTTCAATGCCGGATGGGGACTAAAAGCTACCTGTTCTAGAGATTTAAGCCACTAATTGTGTATAATCAACTTTTCAGTTCATCCACCCGGGAGGATGCGGCGTTATGTGCCAAAAACTGTGGCTAATCGTATCTACAATTCAGTCGATAATTCTGCTACAGATAGAGTCGTCGATAATTCTATTCCCATGATTTTACATGACATATTTAAAGATTTTTTCTCTGGGACAGCTTTCTAGCCACGATATTGGTCAGCTAGCAAATAATGTTGGGACAATGGCCATTAAGGCCTCCCTTTTCTATGGGCTTGATGCGCATAACGTGAGATATATTTATATCCATCAGGGCGCCCCAAAAGTTATTTGACCAGGCAGGATGTGGGGCAACTCCAAGAGAGTCACAATTGCAATTTATTCAACCCTGAGAGAGTTACAACTTGAATTCATCATGTCAATTTTTTCTTACCATTAACTGGTTTCAGGATCAGTTGAGTTGGTCATAGGGGAAAGTCCCATCACTTTTGGTATAGTTCCGTTGCTATGCCCGCAGGGATGAGCCTAATGTAATATCCATGATGACCATTCCAGGCCTTCTTCATTGTCTAATTTGAAGGAGGAGAGGCTGAGGGTGGGATGGTTTTATCCAATTGTTGCTACAGTGCGGAGTTAATCCCCATCAGATGTACCGGTCATCAATGATTCCTTGCCGTGGGCGGCATGATGTTTGATGTCCGGAAGCTGGCTATGAGCCAGGTGTTTTTGTGCGGACTTGATGTCCGGAAGCTGGCTATGAGCCAGGTGTTTTTGCGCGGACTTGATGTCCGGAAGCTGGCTATGAGCCAGGTGTTTTTGTGCGGACCCAGGAGACATGGAGCTCGCTGGCAGTGCTGACCCAGGAGACATGGGGCTCGCTGGCAGTGTTTTTTGACCCGTTACAAGACTCAATTTTTGGCTGAATCATGATGAGAGCCGGGTGTTTTATGCTGACCCAGGAGACATGGGGCTCGCTGGCAGTGTTTTTTGACCCGTTACAAGACTCAATTTTTGGAATACATGGATCCATCTTTCTGTTTTACCAACCTGGTTGGTTAAGGGAGGCGGGTTTTATAGAGTCCACTAGCTGTCCTGCTCATCAATGATTCCTTGCCGTAGGTGGCATGCGGGTATTGATGGCTTGAAGGTGGCTAAATCAAGACGAGAGCCAGGTGTTTTTTGTGCGGACCCAAGAGAAAGGGGGGCTCGCTGGCTACTCAGTGTTTCTTTAACCATTACAAGATGCAATTTTTGAAACAGATGGATCCATCTTTTTGGCTTTACCAATATCAATTGGCAGGTGGAACTCTGCAGCTTACAGGCACTATATTCGCTTGGTGCTAATTTAAATTTCTTATTATCCTTCAGAGATTGCCAGGCTGGTGCATAGATGGAGGATCCTTTTTTATTTATGGGCATAGTTACGTCCACGGGGCGGTGAGATACGCCCGGAACACTTCCTTTGGCCAGCACCTGGGGTTTTCTTGCCTCCGCTGCTTCTGTTGAGGGGAAGGGTGTTCGGGGCCTTAGTTGGGACGGTTTGGATCCTTTGTTTCCAGGAAAGGAGTGGGCCCCCCTCCTGAAGTTGGGAGGTAACGACCTTGGCCTGCTGAACGGTAGGGCTTTGTATCTGCAAGCCCGCGCTGACATTCTTAAGATATGGCAGGCATGGCCTTGGGTTCACATCGCTTGGTGGGCTATCGTTCCACGCCTTCGGTGGCTAGGAGGCGGTGATGTCAGGGAACTGGAAAAAGCCAGAAAGCCGGTGAACTGGGCCATGCGCACGGCACTGGCGTGGGGTAGATGATCTCACATACATCACAAGAACATTATGCATGACAAAACGCAATTTATCGTCACGATGGGGTACACTTATCTGATTTGGGTAACTCTCAATTTTTGGCTGATTTGCAGTTGGGGATTAAGGGGGTCTTAAGGGGCTTGGTGGGGGATGGGGGCGAAATAGACATTTGCCCCCAATCCGTGGCATAAATAGCTCAGGAAAACACAGACATGGAGGTATACGCAAGGCACCCCTTAAGGGTGGGGGTCATTGTGCAACAAACACTCACCTAGAGGTCAGCAAATGGGTGAGGGGACATCACTTGGCACAGAAAGAAGAGAGGCTGATAAACACTCACCTAGAGGTCAGCAAATGGGTGATGGGACATCACTTGGCACAGAAAGAAGAGAGGCTGATATCAATAATCTGAGACAGGCTTCTCCAGACTTTTACCTTCAGGTGGCCCGGTTGAGGATCCAGGGCACACAGATATTACACACTAAATAGCCGAGGACGCTGCCTCGGTTTGCCACCAAGTTCCTAGACACATAGTTTAGATCAGGTAAAGTTTAAATAGGTAACAATTAATAAAGTTGCCCAAATTTGAATCCATACCATTGTTGTCTGTCTCGTTATTTCAGGGGTTAAGGGGCAAGGGACTCTCCACACCAACGAAGTTGGTGGGGAGAGCGATTTGCCCCTCCCCCTGAAGGGAGAGATATGGGAGGTTCCTATGGAACCTCCTGGAAGGAGGGCGGGGGCTGGCTGAGCTCTCGAGCCAGCCTCCTCCCTCAGTCTTTGAAGACTTGCTACCCACCACACCCGCCCATTGACAGTATAACTTTCGGTTGCCCGTTGGAGCCGGGTAGGAATTTTTTCCCCCTCATGTTAAAGAAGACTGGGGGGTTTTTTCGCCTACCCTATACTGTTATTAGGGGCTAGCTGGGGTGGTCCGGTTTAATTAGGCTAGCATAAATAGCTCAGGAAAACACAGACATGGAGGTATACGCAAGGCACCCCTTAAGGGTGGGGGTCATTGTGCAACAAACACTCACCTAGAGGTCAGCAAATGGGTGAGGGGACATCACTTGGCACAGAAAGAAGAGAGGCTGATAAACACTCACCTAGAGGTCAGCAAATGGGTGATGGGACATCACTTGGCACAGAAAGAAGAGAGGCTGATATCAATAATCTGAGACAGGCTTCTCCAGACTTTTACCTTCAGGTGGCCCGGTTGAGGATCCAGGGCACACAGATATTACACACTAAATAGCCGAGGACGCTGCCTCGGTTTGCCACCAAGTTCCTAGACACATAGTTTAGATCAGGTAAAGTTTAAATAGGTAACAATTAATAAAGTTGCCCAAATTTGAATCCATACCATTGTTGTCTGTCTCGTTATTTCAGGGGTTAAGGGGCAATCCTGTATACACCAGTACCAGTGGGAAAAGTGCAACCCATGGGGCACAAGCAGCAGCCCCAATAGCCCGCAAACTTCCCTGTCCTCCTTCTCCATTTCAGTTGTGATTTCCTAAAGGAAAAAAGCAAGCCCAATAAACTTAGAGATTGTGACCAGACATGATTTCCAGTGGGTTCAAAAGGAGCAAGTGGGTTCAAAAGGAGCAAGGGGATTTGAGGTGTGGTGCCATCAGTATCTTGATGGTACCAACATCTATTTCCATGCATTACTGAAGTCAGCTGGAATTGTAACAGTGCTAGAGCAGTATCTATATCCTGTAATAGGCTGGATGAGGATTGATAATCTGAGACTGAATCCTGATTAGGTGGGGGCTCTAAGGACTGGTGGTTCCAGATATAGGAACTGGTTAACCGACATGAGCTTGCACTTTTTGGGAAAGAGCAGGTTTGTAGATTCCAAGCACTCCTAGAAATACCTGTGTCACTGGAGCACCAAGTGGTTTCTATGACTTGGTGTTCTTGGCACTCATTTTTAGTGGTGGTCTTTTTGAGGATAATTTAGTCAAATAGTCATCCACATACCAGTAACTCCCCAGTTGACTGAAGTAATATGATCTTTAGAGAACTATCGAGAAGACTCAGAATCAATAGTTTACACAACATGATTTGAGATCAACATCTAGTGCAAAATGCAGCAGCAAAATTGCTGACTAGCAATCTATGTAAACAAGACATAATGCTGGTCTCAAAGGAGTTGAATTGGCTACCTTCTGATCTCAATCCAAGGTGCAAACAATGATAGTCCTAAGTCCTAAATGGCTTAGATTTGTGCCTTTCCCTACATTTGACTGGCCAAAGATTGAGGTTTTCTGCCCATCAGTGAGGTCAATACACAGATGAGAACCTGGACGAGGGCCTTCTCAATTGCTTCACCCCAATTATGGAATGTTTTCTCCTTGGAGTTTTGATTGACACCAATATTTGTTTCCACCACAAAGTCAAAACATGTCTTTTTACTAAATCCTTTGGCACCTAATTTACTTTTCAGATGTTGGTGCACATGGTATTAATTCTTTAGCCTTTCAGCTATCAAGTTTTAATCCTGTACAAATATTATTTAAAATCTGGGATTGTTTTGAATCATGTATACAGTTTTACTAGTACACTGGCCTGGGATCCTACAACAAAGGACAGAATATTTAAATAAATAGACACACTGGTGCTCTTTTTATTTGTGGCCTGAGGCACTTGCTTTGCTCTGCTAGTGGATAGATCCTGCCCTCTTTGATAAAAAGAAGCAAGTTTTACCTAGAAGAGATACAAAAGTATTAAAATGAAAGATCAGGCCAAAGTAACTTCTGAATTATGATGAATTTGTGGAAGGTGAATAAACAGAAAAGAGAAATATGAAAGTGCACAAGTCGAACTAATAAGTCAGATCCCCAACTCAACTTTTATTATTTTCAGGGTTTTAAAAAAATGTGATAGAATTAAATTAAGAGAATGTGATAAAAGAGGAAGACAAATCTAGAGGACAGAAATCAGGAAATGGAAAAATACGACTGCAGAGCTGTGCTGTGATCCTCAATATACAAAATATGCTGTCTGTTACACTTTCCAAAATCACTCAAAATGGATGAATGATATAAAGGTACATCGAATGCAAACAGGAAAATCTGATATTCTATGACACCAGAAAATGATTTCTAGCAACTATTCCTCTGAAGGAGACGATTAGGACCTGGAGAAGAATATATGGGGAACATCATTTCCTTAAATATCCCACAATTGCCATTTTGAAGAGGCATTTTTTAAAAACACATTTAAGCAGTCAGTCAAATCTTTTATACTCTATAAGATCATTATCTCGGCATGCAGGATTCTTGGACTTCCACTGTGTGCATTCTTCTGTTTGGTGTGAATAAAATTAGGCATCTTTGCAAGTACACAGTCGATGTGATGGAGTGGCATGAATTGGCACCTTCACACCCAAAAAGGGGAAACTGGTTGGCAATAGATAAAACTCCAAATGAAAGAGCTGCACCAGAATTTCAAGTATTTCAAGACAGATGCTGGGTTTTGGAATAGCCAAGGTTCCTAGATGAGATTCTGCAGTTTTATACATATACTGTTTGTGAAACATTACTGGGGACAGGAAAAGCACAAGAAATGACTTGATGAAAACTATTTTCTCTGTCAAAATTGCTGTCTCAGTCACACAATCACAGTCCCAGCCAAACTAAGCACAAATGTTAAAGTCTATCATATAAAAGATAAAGGTTTCCCCTTGACATTAAGTCTAGTCATGTCCGACTCTGGGGGTGGTGGTACTCTTCTCCATTTCTAAGCTGAAGAGCCAGCGTTGTCCGTAGATGCCTCCAAGGCCATGTGGCCAGCATGACTGCATGACTGCACTGCTACCTTCCCGCAGAAGCAGTACCTATTGATCTATTCACATTTGCATGTTTTTGGCAGAAACAGGGACTTACAGCGTGAGCTCACTCCACTCCCCAGATTCGAACGACCAACCTTTTGGTCAGCAAGGTCAGCAGCTCAGTAGTTTAACCCACTGCGTCACCTGGGGGGGGTCTATCATATATCATATCATTTAAGCTTGGAAACATATTACGCTTAAACTGTAAAATTATGTAGTTGTATGTAATTATATGTATATTTTCCATCAGTGAAAGTGCATTTAAAATATACCTCAAAAATCTAATTTGCTATAAATAAGCATGTTCAATGTTGTTACCATTTTGGTGCAATGTTTCATGGAAGCAAGAAACGTGAACACATCTATGCTGTATATGAGACTTAGCTCTACCAGAGCTAAGGGGGACTGCTTTAGGTGATATAAATTGGTAACAGAGCTAAAGGCAAAAACTGGTGTCTGAAAATGTGCACCTTTAAATTGTTGGCCTCAGAATGGGAAAAGGTTGCTATTTTTGACTCTGGTTCAAGCAGCAGCATATATTCTGCTGGCCCTGCTGTGAGCTAATATGACAATGAGTTTGCTTGCTTGAGCTAAGTAAAATGTCTTAATCCTGATCCCGGATGAGTCCATTGTTTGGAAAGCCAGTGTTTGGAAAACACACAACCAAAGAGTTATCTGAAGCTATATTCCACTAGCCAATCTGCTGTTTTTGCAACAATAGGAGTTAAAAAATCACCCAAGGATTTCATGGCGATGGTAAGAACTGAATCAAATATCATTTTTGTTGTTTATTTGTTCAGTCATTTCCAACTCTTTGTGACCTCATGGACCAGCCCACACCAGAGCTCCCTGCTGGCCATCGCCACCCCCAGCTCCTTCAAGATCAAGCCAGTCACTTCAAAGATAACATCCATCCATCTTGCCCTTGGTCTGCCCCTCTTTCTTTTTTCTTCCATTTTCCCCGGCATCATTATCTTCTCCAAGCTTTTGTGTCTTCTCATTGTGTAGTCAAAGTACTTCATCTTTGCCTCTAATATCCTTCCCTCCAGTGAGCAGTCGAGCTTTATTTCCTGGAGTATGGACTTGCTTGATCTTCTTGCAGTCCAAGGTACTCTAAGAATTTTCCTCCAACACCACAGTTCTAAAGTGTCTTTCTTTCTTTGTTTAGCCTTTCTTATGATCCAGCTCTCACATTCATAGATCATACACTCTGCTTATGGTTCACCTATAATTATTCTTGCCTGAATGCATTATTTGATGGAAAGTCATACATACTTAAAGTTAGTTTGGTTACATAAGCCTTAAAATAATGAAACAAACCAACTCTTTTGTCAAAGTAAACTAATTCCATAAGAGGTTTAAGCTAATGCCGAACAGGTTTTAGAAAACAAGATCACAATATCAACTTTTTCCTAATAGGATTGTGCGTAATGTAATTGTAAATAACTCCTGTACCTGCTTAATAGATGCTTTAATCGCAGGTTATCAAGCCAAACCCAACCTAAAAACAAGAAGAATTCTGTTTTCCCCCTTGAATGGCAAAACAACTTCAATTGGTACTGTAGCCACAGGGGATCAACCTGGAATGTTTCATGTATTTCCTTTAATTCTTAGTTACACTTCAAAAAGTTTATCTCTAGTCTTATATCAGGAATATGAACTATATAATACTTTAGATGTTGGACCAGGGCTGCAGTTCAGACACATCTGGAGGGTCATACAATTCCTACCCTAACTTTCTTAACATAAAGATTGTATTAAATTATGAACTCCAGAAGTGGTTTTAGTTAGTAGGTCAGTAAGAGGTAAGCTTGGTATTGTGTCATAATCTTCTTCTGAATACAAGGCACTTGGTGCTGATAGAGTTAATATATTAGAGTAGAAGTAATGACCTACTTAATTCCTTGTTACTGATAAGTAACGACCACTGCGGAATTTCAGAATTTCTGTACTTTCTTCAATTATCTCCTATAGGAGCAATTTTGAATATAGAATTTGTTTGTTTGTTTATGGACTACAAAGTCAACATTTGATTTCCCCTGCTAAAGAGTAAATCAATGGACACTGATAAAGATGTTTAATAGTTTTTTGATGGTTCAACTTTTACGATTTGCATTTTAAGGTTATTGTGCTCATGGAAATGACTTAAATTGTTATTTTAGAGTACTGCTAAGTTTTTAACATGGTTGCAGTGAGACCTAGACCATAGGACCAACAACAATTTTAAAAATTGAAGATACTTGTTCAAAATGAACATCTGGTCTAAAAAAAAACCAACCCTTATTGATTTAAGAGCCTCACTAGCAGTGTCAACACAAATGGGTATATACAGTGGGATTTTGGTATCCACTGGTGTTAAATATCAAAATTATTTATCATCAAGTCCCATTATATACAATGGTGTAGTAAAATGGTGTCTCTTATATAAAATGGCAAAATCAAGCTTTGCTTTTTGTATATATATATATATATATATATATATATATATATATAATACAAAAAGCAAAGCTTGATTTTGCCATTTATGACATCTAAGCCATGGATGATTGAATCCATAAATGGTTGAATCCATGGGTATGGTGAACCAACTAGATGTCACAATCTTTTGGAATCTCCAGACGAGCAAGTAAGCAGAATTATCATGCTGCTGGACAACAAAAGGCATGACATGAATCTTTTCCATCTTTTCACTCTCTTCTATACCTTCTATACTACTTTGGAGAGTTTGATAATGTTCTGGTTTCTACAGGTGGCTGCAGAGTGATGGTGGAGGAAAACAGAGAAAATTGCACCCCCAAATCTCTTGCTATAGTGCTTTCTTCATTTATGACATCTAAGACATTCTGCTTTCTGTGTCTCCCTTTTTCTCCCTCCAACCTGGAAAAAATTATAATACCTGAGCCTCAACCCTGAAATAGTCTTTTTCCAACTCCATGTGATCAACACATGCACTGCTACACAGATAACTGTTTACATAAATGTTTAAATGGATCACATAATGCTCTCACTCTGCTACAAAACCCTTCATTGATGAAATGAACTTGAACTATTCTGATTGCTCAGTTGAAATTATTTTTAAAGCTTCCAATTGAGGAGAGGGACTTAGTAAATCACAAGACTTACAAATCATAACAAGTAGTTTGTATAAGCAAACTTTAATAGCATGGAACTATGAGCTAATGCATACCTATTTTTGTCTACTCTTAAATTCCTTTACCCCCAAAATTTAGTTGGATTTATGTCTAGTTTACATTTGCAACTGTTTGTAGTAAATATAAAATAATACATTTGTCAGTTCCAATGAGCTTGGTGAAATGGTATTCCAACTCTTCCATACTAGGAAGCAAATCTAACTAATTTCAGATTTTTTTTAAAACATACATACAAATGATTGGATTTTACATAGTTTGCTACATGTCTTGGCTCCCATCTAAAAAAGGAAGGAAATGGAAATGCTGGTTCGTAATACCACCAAAAAGTATGTTTAATTTCTGGTGACTTCAGCCACTCTTGTAAGCAGAGAGGGTTACAGCAAATAGGTTGCACAAACTAGTTTACTATTCATGAACAAGCAGTGTGTGGTATGCCCTCTAATTCTTATCTGCCAAATTGCAGCCCAGTTGGTCATCTTCTGAGTAACCCATAAGATCCTGGATGGAATATGAGAGACCACAAGCACGCCAAAGAAAAGCTACAACTGAGTGCCCAAGTGAGATGTACAACAATAAGGAAGAAGATTAGTAATTCATGACATTGTCAATGTCATTTTCTTCACCCTCATGAAAGTATCTTTCTATAGCAACATCTTCATGACAAATGATTGAAATATTTTCATTTGCACATATTATGGCTTCAGGACTACACTACATGTTCTTCGTGTCCTTGGGGTTATGCAACACTTTGTATCACTCAGGTCCAGATTCCACAAAACAACAGCAGCAACAAAATAAGAAACCAGCCATCATGTTTATTTGTTATGTGTCAGACATCTGAATGATCTGTGTGGTCTTAGGTTGCCATCCTACAGTGTAAAGATGAGGTACCGCCTTGCTTGGAACTCAAAGCAGCCTATATGCATACCTTGAGGCACAAAACTTCTTTCTGTGTCCTTCATCATACAGATATGCCTATTAATTTCCTCCAGAGCTTTTCTGTGTCAAGGAGTTTTCTGTGATTTCACAATGAAGGCTCACAAAAATACAACTTTTCTTCCCAGCCTTGGAGCATCTCTCCTATGCCCTCTGGGATACTCTCTTCAACGGACAACAAAACTGCAACCTTAGGCCTAAATCCAATTCTCAGTCCCTACTGGAGCAGAACAATTAAATCAATGGAACTTACGTAAGTGTTAATTTACCAAGTTCCCACTGACTGAATGGGTCAACTCTTGTTGAGACTAGGAACTGAATTTAAGCCAATGGAATCATTATTATTTGTTATCTTGTATCCCACTCTTTTTAGTATTCCAATATCATATTATGAAAAAGTAACTTTCAGGACAACAACACAAACTGATTTTTTTGGTACTGTCTGCATAGTCTTATATGTCATCACTTTCTATATATAACAGAAAAGAAGTCACCATGAGTCTATTATCCATGCACACACACACACACACACAATGGAGAACATTCATTTACTGAGAAAGATCTAAAACAATTTTCAAGATATACACAGAAATGTTCCAACTATTCTAAATAAAGATGATAGAAATGCCAGCAAAAGAAAGAGGACAATTCTGTGTTATTCAGAAGAACATGACCTTTTGATTATGTAACCTGATGATACATAAAATTCCACATAAACAGAGGTTGCTAGTTATTTTCTTATATTAAATAAATACTGTAGTTGGAGACTATATCTTGAAATGACAAGTTCAAGCCAAGATACATACTCATCACAGTTCTGTTGTTTTTTCAAATAGATTTCATGAGCTGACAAATCTAAATCACTAATTCAGACATAAGTTTTTTCAGGAACATTAAAATATTTTACTTGACTCTGCAAAAAAACAAAGTTTTTATACAAATTCTTTATTACTAGCCATATGCATTGTGTGCATGAACACACACAGACACACACACAAATAGGATTGCATTGTTTCCTATCTTGGAAACACTGCTCTACAGGATCTTTAAACTCATCCTCCTATAGCCTATGCATAATAAAACAATATGGACAAAACCAATGACATCATATCATCCCTTTCAACCTGAAGTCAAATAGCAGTTCTATGGAGAGTGCCGCATGTTTCTGGGATCCACAGAAATCCACAGATGTGGTTGCCAAGTGGCCACTATCCCACAAACTTTCCCTTTAAATCAGTAAGAGATAATTCCTCTTCTCCAGGCTATTTTTTATATTGTAAACAATCACATGCATTTATTATTTAGTGCTAGGAAGAGAAACAAATCCTGTTTTTCCTACAAGCTCTTTGGCATTGAGTTAAGGTGGTGGGAAACAGAATGTGATGGTTTCTAACTTCAAAACAACTTTTGCTCATTATCAAGAATGTTCTCACCTGTAAAAGTCTGATCACCTTCTTTTACAATAATAATGTAAGGAATCTGAGGACCAAATAAAGTTTCCAGGACTGATCACTGTGAGTTCACTTCTTTAAGAACTCCACAGGAGAGTAGACTCAGATGAAAGGTGGTGAATTTAACTTTGTAGGATGTCTTCAAAAATACATTGAATAATTAAAGTTAATAATGTTGTTCAACAGAGTAGGTATGCAGGATACTATTGACTTTACTGAATTATGAAAGTTATGAATATTTGTATTTTTGAAGTAAATATATAAAACATTACTGGGTAATTCAGAAAAGAAGCATCCAAATTATTAAAAAAAAACCCTATAAAGTAACTGTCACTTCTCTAATCTGTTTTTGGATTTAGCTTACTGTGGAGTTACAGGAGAAAATTCCTGAAAATAATTCATGCTAAACCATAGTCTGGTATTCATGGAATACGTATAGGCTAATGCAGACTTTTCTCATTCTCCAACTTCATACCACGGCTTTACTTATTCCTAGCATCTCTTGGTAAGGTTAGGAATGACAATCCTGGCTTGTTCAGATAAGACACTAAAACTAATCACAATTATTTTTTTAAAAAATCCAATTTTTTTCGAAACTGATCTTCACAGCCATGTTGGAAAAGAAGAGAATACAAAGCTAACCCCTAGAATCTTATCCATGGCACTAAATTGTATTTAAGCATCACTTTCTGATGAAACCAGAAAAATATTGGACTAAGGTTTACTGTAAGAACAGCTTAATATGAAAAATATTTTTATTAATATTCCTTCCGATGCACACAAACACACATTTAAAACCCTCCTTTGAGGGCAAAATTTTATGCAGGCAGCCTAAACTCATCAGACCATGAGTCTGCAGTTTACAAATTTGGGACTAACCAATGAAGAAATTTGTTTTGAAGCAAGTCATTCCAGGTATTTGCTTAGTTGCTAAAAGCAATCACGGCAGGAAGAAATAATTATCTATCAGAACAAATATACTTTTTGTATACTGTTTTGGCTTATCAGACAGGCAGGATAAATGCAGCATGGGGGGGGGGGGGGAAACATCAGTTTTGTGAGAGTCCCCTGGGAGCACTGGTACTAATCTACATCCCACGGCATCATTGGGACCAGTTCATAATTACAGGTAAACAGGGTTACCCAAAGATAACCAACAAGGAGTTCCTTCATTTACCAAAACTAGGTGGAAAATTCTCACCTTGATAAAAAGGATGGAGATCCTTGCAGTTTGTTATCAGAGTGTCCTAATGAAAAGTAATGGATACTTCTATCAACTAATAGTACTAGTTTAGCCAATACAACTGACTGGCAGTAGATTTAAGTGCTTGAAAACAAAGGGAAAACAAGCAATGACTATTTACATTGGAATCCAATGCCAAAGGAACATGGGTAGTTTTTCCTTGTGAAGCAGCACTCCAGTAGGGACATGATGGTAAAACATAAATCATCCAGGCGTCCCCTGGGCAATGTCTTGCAGACGGCCAATTCTCTCACACAAGAAATGACTTGCAGTTTGTCAAGTTGCTTCTGACACAAAAAAGCACTCCAGTAAATATTAATTATTATTATTATCATGCCCCAACCTGCTGCAGCAAAATGGCCTGCTCATCAGAACTGTGAGATGCATGAAGTTACTGCTGACTTCAGAAAAAGAAATGGGATTCAGAAGTCCACTACTGGATTTTGGCTAAAAACCACATCAATCTTGTTTTAAATAAGAAAAATTATAAAGCGAACATAACAGTTTTTCAACTACAGCTACGTGACATTAAAGCAATCAGATTAATATGTGGAATGCTTACTTGCTAAAATGAATTATGCAAGCATTTCCTCATACTATCACCATTACATTTCTGAAGCATTATCCAAGAATACATTAAGAATGTCATTTTGATGTTGATTGAGAAACAGGATAGAAATGCTAAGAATAAATTAAAGTAGCTTTCTTCCTGTGAAGGGATCTACTTATATTACTACTTCATGTGCTAATTCTGTTGAGAGACTTTAGTTTCACAAACTCTTTAATGCATCTTTTAACTTACACAATTTCAGTGACACAGCACAACACTCTTTTGGCTCAATTTAAATTTGATCCCCGGAAACTAATTGAGGCCTAAGCTACCACCATCCCCATCCCCCCTTTTAAATAACCATTCTGATATTGCAGAACTGTCTCTCCAATATAAAAATGTATTATTTAATATTGTCAGGCTGCTCCATGATAAATCAGAAAGGACTGCATGGGATGAGAAAGTGATGAGAAAGATATGCATCTAGTCATCACTGTATCACAGTGGAATGAAAAGTATGCATCATTTGCTGACTGCTAAGTTTGCAGAGGAATTGATGCAGGATTTGAAGTATCTATTCCATCCTATTCATTAACTCCCGTTCCCAGACATCATGAGGCTGGATTTTGCATTAAAAAAAGAATAAAAATGCTGGCTTCATAGATCAAAAGGGAAAAAAGGCATAACCAGTTCCTACACTCACAGCTAAATATAACACATGTCCTAAATATAATATGCAACAAAAATAAACAAGGAAAAACCAAGTGAGCTGAAATGTTCACAGCATCTGTTTTTTTCATTTCAGTGTATAGTAAAGAAGAAACAAATCTGTAGTGAATAGCAATAGTTTAAAAGAAGTTTGGTGAAGCTCTTTGGCACAGAAGGCTAAAAAAACTTGTAAAACTACAATTCTCATAATTTCACGGCACTGAACCATGTCGGTCAAAGTGGTATGAAACTGGATTAAATCTACAGATGCAGCCAACATTGGTCTAGAACCTTATCATATGATTAAGCCAATGACTACTGACAAAGGCAATGACTGTTAACAAAGTCTCTACAGCTTTGCTATTCTGTAAACAAAACAACACAAAACACTATCATATTGGGGTAGGCTTGTCAGAGACTAAAAATCTTAAACTCCAAATCCTTCATATGTGAAAAAAAAATAAAACCTTATTTTGCTTCCTTTCTATTTTTAAAGTGGGGGGACTTTAAATTAAATCAGTTCATGTTTAGCTGAATGCAACATAAAAACAAAATCATGTTGATCTGGAATAACAGTATGCAAATTGATTGTACTGTGCTAATGGTATAATGTATTGTATGTATGTATGTGTGTATGTATGTGTGTGTATATATCTATGTCTATATTTCTATCTATCTATCTATCTATCTATCTATCTATCTATCTATATCTTGTAAGCCGCTCTGAGTCCCCTTCAGGGTGAGAAGGGCTGAATATAAATGTCGCAAATAAATAAATAAATAGCACCTTTGAGACTAGGGGCCCTTCCAGACAGGCCCTATATCCAAGGATCTGATCCCAGGTTTTCTGTTTATCCCAGATTATCCGGCAGTGCAGACTAATATAACCCAGTTTAAAGCAGAAAACTGAGATCAGATCCTGGGATATAGGGCCTGTCTGGAAGAGGCCTAGGAGAACAAACTTAGCTTTGGTAGATTTAAGTCTATTTCCGCAGAAAACTTTTGAGTTTCATCCACATTTCTAAGAGCTGCAGTTGGGTTATTGTAGGTTTTTCGGGCTATGTTTTAGAAGCATTCTCTCCTGATGTTTCGCCTGCATCTACAGCAAGCATCCTCAGAGGTTGTGAGATCATATAGCCTGAAAAACCTACCAGTGATTCCAGCCACGAAAGCCTTCAACAATGCAAAATCCAGATTAGATGGAGTGTAGAAGGGGGCCTATGTTAACATTGCAATTCTATCATATCATGCTTCCCACCAACAAATATTCAACGGGGCTTATTCTCCACCATTTGCAATGATAGAAGAATGTACTTTGGATAAACCACCACTCGACAACATGGGATTGATTAATGAGTAAATGCAGGACTGCCCTGGCCAATGAAGGTCTGAAGATGTCAGTGGGATTTATTTTTGCGAAAATAGTTGCATGTGTGTGGCATTTCCTATAACTCAAACAGCCTGCCAATGAAAACAAGAGAAATGTGCTGATCCAAAATGAAGAAAGCAATATACTATAGTACAGGCATGGGCCAACTTGAGCCCTCCAGGTGTTTTGGACTCCAACTCCCACCATTCCTAGCAGCCTTGAGTCCTTTCCTTTTCCCCTTCAGCGTGCTTAAGTGGCTGAAGGAGAAAAGGGAAGGGACCTGAAGCTGTGAGGAATGGTGGGAGTTGAGTCCAAAACACCTGGCGGACCCAAGTTGGCCCATGTCTGTACTATAGTGTTGGCATTGAAAGACAGAACTCCAAAACAAACACAAAGTTTGTGCTCTGATTCACTGCTCCATTTCTCCCATAAGGGCTGCTAGAAGCACAGGCTAAGCCTGTTTCATAGGTGTGAACATAACCTAATCCTTCAGAAGTCCCTTCTGACATTTGTAAAGCCTGCACAGTTGATTTCCAAAAGCAAACAAGCACTCGTTGTACAGAAGGCTAAAAAAAAAAAAAACCTTGTAAAACTACAATTCTCATGATTCCACAGCACTGAACCATGTCAGTGAAAAACCCAGGAGGACTTGAGGTGGTGAACCCCCAGAAGAGTCATAGAAGAGATCTCGTGGGCCATCCAGTCCAACCCCCTGCCAAGAAGCAGGAAAATCGCATTCAAAGCACCCCTGACAGATGGCCCTCAGCCTCTGCTTAAATGCCTCCAAAGAAAGAGCCTCCACCACACCCCGGGGCAGAGAGTTCCACCGCTGAACAGCTCTCAGAGGTGTGTATGCATGGCACACAGCGCAGGGCCGGGCCAATGAATGCAAAGGCCGAGGGAGCTATAGTTAGCCCCGGGGAGGCAGATAAGCTCGCCCGAGAGGCTTTGCGGGATCACACGCGCGCACTTTGTCCTCAGCGGCGCGGCGGCGACCCCGTTTCAACCCTGGGGAAGGCGCGGCCGGCTTCCTTACCTGGAGCTCGCACCAGGCCACTTCCACCCAGGTCTCGGTGTCGAGGCCCTTGTAGACGGTTTTGAAAGACCCTCGGCCCAGCTCGATGTCGAACTTGAGGAACCTGCCGTCGGGGGAGGTGGCGACGGCCTTCATGTCGGCCTCTTCCTCCTCCTCCTCGGCGGCGGCGGCGGCGGCCTCCTCCCGCTTGGCCTTGTTGGGGTCCTTGGCGGCTTCGGGCGGCTCCTTCCTCTCGGCATCGCCCCCTTCTTCCTCGCCCTTCTCCGCCGCGGCTGATGCTGCTGCTGCTGCTGCCGCCGCCTCTTCCCCGGCGGTGCGCTCCTTCTCCTTCTCTTCCTCCTCCTCCTTCTGCTCCTTGGCTCCCGCGGGCAAGAGGCGGTGCTGGAGGTCCCCCGCTGAGCCGTCCGCCTTGGGAGCGAGGGCAAGGGTGGCCTCTTTCTCCTTCTCCTTCTCCTCCTCCGTCCGCGGCCTCTGCGCCGCCTTGGCCCGCTCCGCCGCGATGATCCTCCGGGTCTTGGAGATGAGGAGGATCTTCTTCTGGGCGGGCGGCGGCGGGGGCGGCTCGGCGGCCTCGAAGGCGGGCTCCTCTTGGTCCGAGTCCACCACGCTGCGCCTCAGGAAGCGCTGGTGGACGGTGCGGGGGTCCTTGGCGTAGGGCGGCCGCGCGGGGAAACTCGGGCCCGGGGGAGCGGCTCGGGGCCCCCTCGGCATGGCGGCGGGGTGGGTGCCGTCCAGATTCAGGCCCTTCCCGCCCGCAGGAGAAGCAGGGCCACAAGCAGACGCTGCAGAAGCAGGAGGAGGAGGAGGGCAGTCTCCCCCGCCGCTGCCGCCTCCGCCTCCGCCCTTGCCCCTCGGCGGTGCCGCCGTCCTGGCCTCCATCACAGCGGGGTCTTCCTGCCTGGCCTTGGCCGCCGACGCCAAGCGAGCCCCCGCCTTGTGCGACGACTCATCACGGCGCATCCTCAGGCCGGGCGCCTGCAGCGGGGAGAGAGAAGCAGAGGAAAGCAGGTGGGGAAAGAGAGCAGGTGAACTCCACCTGCCGGAAGGAAGGAAGGGAAGGAAGAAGGCGAATGGGGACCTCACCGCTCCGCCCCCTTCATTTTGAGGGAGGGGAATCAGCGGAGGGGAAAGGGAAGCCTCAAGATCGCCGGGTTTTGGGGGGGGGGGGTGACTGCAGGCTCCCTCCCGCAAAAGCAGCCCCAACCCACGGAGGAGCCCGCTCTTCCTGCCTTTATTCCTGCTCTGTCAGTCTGCATCCGAGTCCGGCCACAACCCCCTCGGACAGCGCCCTCTGCCAGGCCCTTTCCACGAGAGAAATCCCCCACCCCCACCCCCACCCTCCCACCCGACACACAGGCAGCATCCCCGCCCCCCTCGGCGATTCTCTCGCCTGAAGTCCCTCGCCTCTCGCTGCCCAGCCGGGATGCTCCTGACAACACCTCCCAACCAAGGACTCCCCCAGGCAGGAACCAGCCAGGCCTTTAAGCTGCAAGGCTAATCAAAGTGATCAACTGCAGCGTTCACACTTGCCTCCAACAGAGAAGAGTACTTTCTCCCAGCCTGGATCTTCCACAGATATCTAAACCTCAGTTTCCAACAGACCTCAAAATCTCAGAGGACACCTGGCATAGTTGTGGGCGAAATGTCAGGAGAAAATGCTTCTGGAACATGGCCAGACAGCCCGGAAAACAGCAACCCAGTGATTCCGGCCATGAAAGCCTTCGCCTTTCCTCTTGTCTTTTCTCCTTCCCCCAATGCTTCCACACACTCACACGCACACCCCTCCCAAGCAAATCTCACCCCACTTCGGGGCTCCTCCGCCTCCCTTTCGCCCGCCTCAGTGCTAGTGGTGCAGCTCCTCAGTGGCAAGCCATATTGAGGCTGGAAAAAAAGGGGAGGGCGGGTCTGGTGGACCCAAGGCGGATCTGGCTAATCC
Organism: Anolis sagrei; assembly: GCF_037176765.1. NCBI lineage: Eukaryota > Metazoa > Chordata > Lepidosauria > Squamata > Anolidae > Anolis > Anolis sagrei. The sequence continues at coordinate 61,713,475 of NC_090022.1, read as the reverse complement.
CGCTCCTCCTCCCCCCCGCCCCCCCCCCCAGTCTCCATCACGGAGAGGCTTTTAAACGGGGGGGGGGGGTTGATTTCACTTTCCCCCTCCCTCCGGGAAAGGCATCTTCCGCATCAAAGCCTGGCTGAGGGAGGAGGGGGGGGGGGGGAGAGGAGGAGAAGGGGGCGGCGGTCGCCAAGTAAATGTCCCAAAGGGGGAGGGGGAGGCTGGGGAAGGGCGAGCGGGGCTTCTGCTAACGGAGCAGGAGCAGCCCCCCTCCCGGGTCCCAGGTGCCTCTCCGTGGAGGGCCGCACCTGCCGCTCCCCTGGCAGCACAATGGAGAGCCAGGCTGAGGAGGGGGACTTACGCGAAGGAAGAGGAGAAGCAGGAGGCGCGCCCATCCTCATCGCCCGTCAGAGCCCGAGCGAAGGTCCGCTCTTCCGTCTCTCGCCTCCCCGCCCCTCCGCCGAAGCCTCTGCGGCAATAACAGCAATAGCCCCGGCCTCTGTCTCCTTTCAGGTGACTCTTCCCGCAGTAGCAGCTCTAACCAGGGTCCCAACGTTGCGGCTGAGAAGAGCAGAGAAGAGAGTCCACCTCAGGCGGAGAGCGCGCCTCCTCCTCCTCCTCCTCTGACGTCACGAGCCAGCGCGCGCGGGGGAGCGGGCAACCTCGGCCTCGCGCCCCTCCCGCTCAGCGCCCCCTCCCCCTTCTCTCTCCTCTTCTCGGGGCCGGGGGCGCTTCTGTCAATGGACGCGGCTCTCTCCTGCCCTCCCCATTGAACGAGCGCTGGCCTTTTGGGAGCAGTCAATAGAAAAGGGGGGAGGGGTATTGGTTCCCCCGGTTAGACCCGCCCCGTGTCACCGGGGAAGCAGGGCGAGGGTCGAGCCCCGCTCTAGCCTCTGTGGCAATGGAGGGAGCAGCAGCACCGGGTCCTCCCTCCCTCCCTCCCTCTCTTCCGAGGCTGAGGGTGCGCGCGCGCGTGTGCGCGTGTGTGCGTCTTCCGTGCCCTGCAATGGCTCTTCTTGGTTCGCTTCCAGCGCGCAATGTGACTCGGGGCAGCTCGTGCCAACGCTCTGCGCATGCCCTTTTGCCGGAGCAGCCGCAGGCCCAGCCCGGCAGGTGATGTGGGGCGAGAGGGGTGCGCGCGTGCCTGTGCTTTGGGGTCGCGAGGGGCCAGCCGTGGGCGGGGGCCGGTGCGCGCGTGAGCCGGGCCATGTGTTCCCTCGCGCGGGAGGGAGGGAGGGAGGCCATGCCTCCAGGGGGGCCCATGGCTAGCATTGGAAGAAAGGACACTTCTTCGGGGTGGTTGGGATGCAGAGGGTTCCTCCTCCTCCAGGGTATCTACAGCTACACTGTAGAAATAATGCAGTTTGAGCCGCTATGGCTCAATGCTATGGGATCCTGGGAGTTGTAGTTTAGTGAGGCACCAAAGAAGCCTAGATATCTTGTAAAACCAGAGTTATATTGCTGTGTGGAAGGGCCCAGAGTGGCTAGACAGAAGGCAGATAGTCTCCTCAGGGATAGGGAACCCAGAAGCGGGTCTGGAGGGAGCTCTTTCTTCTTCTCTCCACAGCACAGAGAGAGGGCCCAAAGGGGCTTTCTGGAGAAATGTGCCTGCTGTCTTTCCTCCTCTCTTTCCCTGTGCCTCCATCGAGGGCTTATGCATTATTCAGGCTTAAGCAGCCGAGGGGGAAAAGGAAAGGGCCTGAGGCTGTTAGGAATGGTGGGAGTTGAAGTCCAAAACACCTGGAGGACCCAAGTTGGCCCATTCCTTTACTGTAATAGGTCGCTTAGTTTGAGATCAATACATTTATCTTGTTTTGGCCCATTCCTGGTGTAGACACACCCTACTAGGTGCAGCATTATGGATTAGCCTTCCTCCGCAGAAGTGGAGCACCTCATAAATTTTTTAAAACCACCTGCGGCTTCTCCGGATATTTGCAAGTGAGGTTCCCCGTTGTGGCTCCCCCTGCACAAAGCCTGAATAATGCATAGGCCCTTGATGGAGGCACAGGGAAGGAGGAAAGACAGCACCCACATTTCTCCAGAAAGCCCCTTTGGGCCCCCTCTCTGTGCTGTGGAGAGAGGAGGAAAGAGCCCCCACCAGACCTGCTTCTGGGTTCCCTATCCCTGAGGAGACCATCCGCCTTTTGCCTGGCCACTCCACACAGCCACACAGCCATATAACCCAGAATATCAAGGCAGAGAATCCCACAATATCTGCTTTGAACTGGGTTATCTGAGTCCACATCAGGCCTGTAGCCAGGATTTTGGTTTTTTTTTGGGGGGGGGGAGGCTGAGTTTGTTTTGTGGGGGGCTGAGTTTGAGTGAAAGAGGGTCTACCCTAGCAAACCTTTTGTATCGTTACCCCAGTACCCTCATGCATATGGGATATATTGAGCATGGTGTCCAGATCATGATATGAATAAACATAACAGTTTAAATAATGTACCAGTAAGGCCTTCTCGCAGACCACCATGAGAATTTGGGGGGGGGGGCTGAAGCGCCCCCCCCCCCCCCGGCTACATGCCTGGTCCACATATTCCAGCTGAAAGCAGAAAATGTGGGATTTTATTCAGCGGTGTGGAAGGGGCCTCAGAGCTATTTTAAACATATTCGGAACAATACATAGCATGATTCCTGGGCAAAATTCGAACATAAGAATCCACCCGCTCAACCATAACAGGCAAGATGAGCCTTTGCATAGGTTAGGAGAGCTACATCATCTGTCATAGCACTCTGTGGAGATGTGCCTTTAGGTTGACTTATAGGAACCTTATAAATGTCATACGGATTTCTCAGGCATGGGATACTCAGTGGTGATTTTGCCAGTGCCTTCTTCTCAAATATAGCCTATTGTTCATTGGCAGCCTCCCCACTCAAATACGATCCAGGTCTGATCCTGCTTAGCTTTCAAGGTCTGATGGGATCTTGTACCTTTTAGGTGGCTACCTGCTGGTTGAAGAATGCAGCTAGTGGATATGAATTTGGAAGCCCAAGCGGGCAAGGGTGTTACAATCTAAAAACTCACAAAATGTCCATTTCTGCAGCTCAGCTAGTTCTGCCATAGTTTAAAAGGGTTAATGTGAAGCTGAAAAAAGTAATGTATAATACACACATGCTACAGAATGAACTTACCTTTCAAATGGTAGTCTAATGTCAAAGGGGAGTCTGGGGACCAGACACTAAAGAGTCTTATGATTTCTTAAAGGGAAATATTATTCCAGGATAGGTTTTCAGGGGCCCCTTCCACACAGTTCTATAAAATCCACATTGGATTATGTGGCAGTGTGAACTGAGGGATCTTCCGGACAGGTCCTATATCCCAGGATCTGATCCCAGGTTTTCTGTTTATTCCAGATTATCTGGCAGTGCGGACCCATATAATCCAGTTTAAAGCAGAAAACCTGGGATCAGATCCTGGGATATAAGGCCTGTCTGGAAGAGCCATCAGATAATTCAGTTCAAAGCAGATATTGTGGATTGTTTGCCTTGATATTCTGGGTTATGTGGAAGGCCCATGGATGCCATCTCATCAAATTCCTCTGCTGCTTTATATACAAATTTGTATGCAAATATCCTTACACACACACACTCACATATACATGGGCGAGAAGGGGAAAGATGTTGGAAAGAATGTTTGGAAATATATTGATGACAATGCAGTGATCAGTAGAACAAATCCTACCAAAAGTAATCTTTTTTGGGTTCAAGTCATAAATTTAGGTGATGGTGAGAAATCTGTTGATGTCATTTATCTAGATAAGGTTCTCCATAGTATTTTTATTAGCAAACTGAGTAAATGTGAACTAGATGGAAATACTGTCAGATGGACCCATAGTTGGTTGGAAAACTGTGCCCAAAGAGTCACCATCAATGGCAGGAGATCTCAAATGGAGTACCTCTGGGCTCTATCTCAGGGCCATGACACTTCCACTTTTTTTTTTTTTACCAATGATCTAGATAAGTGGTTGCCAACCTTTGGTCCTCCAGGTGTTTTGGGTCCCTTCCACACAGCTGAATAAAATCTCACATCCACTTTGAGTTGGAATATATGGCAGTGTGGACTCACATAACCCAGTTCAAAGCAGGTATTGTGGGATTTCTGGTCTTGATATTCTGGGTTATATGGCTATGTGGAAGGGTCCTTAGTCTTCAGCTCCCACAATTCTTAACAGCTGGTAAACTGACTGGAATTTTTTGGAACTGAAGTCCAAAACACCTGGAGGACCAAAGGTTGGGAACCACAGACTTAGATGATGTAATGTGGGGACCTGTATCAAATTTGCACATGATACAAAGCTGGGAGGGGTAGCTTACACATTGAAAGATAAGAACAGAATTCAGAAGAACCTCATTGAAAATTGAGCAGCAATTAGTAAAATGAAATTAAGTAGAGACAAATGTAAAATTCTACATTTAGGCCACCCCGTCCTCCCCCCCCCCCCCCACACACACAAACACACGATTACTGGACGAGGGAAAGAAAGGTTGAAGGGGTAAAAGAAAGGTTAAATGAGCTGGGCATGTTCAGCTTGATGAAGAGAAGACTGAGGGATGACGTGGTTGTACTCTTCAAGGACTGTTACTAAACAAGGTTGAAGCAGGTATAATGTTTTTTTTAATTTGCAAGAGAGTTCATTTTGACTGAACATTAGAAGCAACACCTTGCTGTAGGAGCAGTTTGGCAATGGAACCAATTGTCTACAGTGGTGGTGGGATCTCCTTTCCTGAATGTTATATATCAAACACCAATCAATCAAAGTTTTATTTGTATCCCGTCGCCTCTCTCCATGGGGACTCAGGGCAGTTAACAGCATGAAATAATAAACAAAGCAAAATGGGCAATATAACCAATCAATCATAAAATAAATTATCATAAAGTCAATAGAGCACAATTACACAAACCATATTAAAACAAAAAGAGGCTTGTTTTATGTATTGTCGAAGGCTTCATGGCTGGAATCACTGGGTTGTTGTAGGTTTTTCGGGCTATATGGCTATGTTCTAGAAGCATTCCCTCCCGATGTTTCACCTGTATCTATGGCAAGCATACTCAGAGGCTTGGTAGCTCCCTCCTGGGGATGCTTTAGTTGGGGATCCTGCATAGAGCAGGAGTTGGACTTGTTGGTCCCTTCCAACTCTGGTTCTATGACCTGAATCTCTTGATGGATTGTTCTACAGTGATTTCATATTGCAATCGGAGCCCCCCAGTGGCACATTGACTTAAACTCTTGTGCTGGCAGGACTGCGGAGTGACAGGTCAGCGGTTCGAATCTGGGGAAAGCGGGTTGAGCTCACTCTGTTAGCTCCAGCTCCCCATGAGAGAAGCCTCCCACAAAGATGATAAAACATCAAACATCCAGGCACCCCCTGGGCAATGTCCTTGCAGACAGCCAATTTTCTCACACCAGAAGCGACTTGTAGTTTCTCAAGTTGCTCCTGACACAAAAAAATGAAAACTGTTTTTGAAGGTCATTTGTTCAAGGGTTGAGATCATAATTTGGAAGACGGAAGTTTCTCCTGCACATTCATTCATCCATTGTCTAACAGAACTGTTGCTAGGGAAAGATAATTCCCAGTTCTCCACTTGAAAAATGCAGTCATACCTATTTTGTAAGGTTGTAATGAAGAATAGGAGATAAGGAAAAATTACTACATGCATGCTCAGAATTAAATGGCCTACTAATAGTCCAATTTCAGAACATAATGATCCACACTTACATTAGTTTTTATTTGATTTTGCTGAGTTGTTACCTGTTTGGCAGATATTTCTTTTAAGATAATGGAAGCACTCTCCAAACCAATCTGGTTTTTTTTTAAATGGAAGTAGAAGAAAAATGCTCATAATTCTGCTCAGAGAAAGAGGGTTGGAATCCTGTGCTGCAACAATGAGGGAATTCATTCTCAGTGTAAAAGCACTGAAACATAAGAACTCACTGAACATATTTTCTGAAAATGGAGAAAGCTATTACCCAGGCAACCACGGCTACTTAAAAAAACTCCTTTTAAAAATAAAGTGAATGAAATGAGATCAAACAGATGGCTATTTTAAGTGGTGTGAATATTCTAATGATTTTATGTGTAAACAGTCTTGAGGGCATAATGAACGTCACATGAGAACATAACAGGAAAGTCATAATAGGGCCACCTCCTGTTTAAATCTATAGGACCTCTTCCAGCTTCTGAAAAGAAGTAATATGAAAATGAATGAAAGAAAGGTATTAAATAGGGCAGACTATCCCATAAGATCAAGACATTTTACATTTATTGTGCTATCCTTCCAATCCTCCTGCAAGCAAGAAAAAGGCAGCAGAGAGAGGAGCTGATTGACATATCAAGCAAAGGAATGAGTCAGTGTGTGTATATCCACACAACAAGATGTCACAATGGGAGGGATGCAGTGCTATACTTCTGCTGGAACTTGTTGCTTCCCCCAGACACAGCAATTGACTCTACCTTCTGTAGTCCACCCACTCCCCTGCAGGAAAGTCCCAATTCTGCTGATATTAGGTATGGAAATACACCATTGCATCTTGGCCAGTGTTGGAAGAACAAATAAAGGGATATGTGATTGCAGTGGGAGAATCATAGAGATGTGTGTATCAGTGGATGTGGGACATGGTGATGTAGTATCAAATACAGTTTCATATAGGTTGAGCATCCCTTCTGAAATTGTCCACATGAATGGAAAAGATAGTGACACCTTTCTGACGGTTTAATGTAAACAAACTTCGTTTCTGGGTTGTTGTGAGTTTTCCGGGATGTATGTCACCTGTACGCAGATGACGTCCAACTCTGTCACTCCTTCCCACCTGCTACTAAGGAGGCTGTCGAAGTCCTGAACCGGTGCCTGGCCGCTGTAACGGTCTGGATGAGGGCGAACAAACTGAAATTAAATCCAGACAAGACAGAGGTACTCCTGGTCAGTCGCAAGGCCGAGCAGGGTATAGGGTTACAGCCTGTGCTGGACGGGGTCGCACTCCCCTTGAAGGCGCAGGTTCGCAGCTTGGGTGTGACCCTGGACTCATCGTTGAGCCTGGATCCCCAGGTTTCAGCGGTGACCAGGGGAGCATTTGCACAGCTTCGGCTCGTGCGCCAGCTGCGCCCGTATCTTGGGAAGTCTGACTTGGCCACGGTGGTACATGCTTTGGTCACATCCCGCCTCGACTACTGCAACGCTCTCTACGTGGGGCTGCCCTTGAAGACGGCCCGGAAGCTCCAGCTAGTCCAGCGCGCAGCAGCCATGTTGTTAACCGGAGCGGGACGCAGGGAGCACACAACGCCCCTGCTGTCCCAGCTCCACTGGCTGCCGATTTGCTACCGGGCCCAATTTAAGGTGCTGGTGTTATCCTACAAAGCCCTAAACGGTTCCGGCCCAAAATACCTTGCGAACCGCATCTCGACCTACGAGCCCACGAGGACCTTGAGATCATCTGGGGAGGCCCTTCTCTCGGTCCCGCCTGCCTCACAGGCACGCCTGGCAGGGACGAGAGAGCGGGCCTTCTCGGTGGTAGCCCCCCGGCTATGGAACTCCCTCCCTGCTGAAATCAGACAGGCGCCTTCCCTCATGGCCTTCCGCAAGGGCCTGAAAACTTGGCTCTTCGAAAAGGCCTTCAACTAAGTGCTATGTTTTTTGGAATGACCACCGGAATGGACTACGACTATGAGATTGATTATGACCCAAACTAGACGAAGCGGATTTTTAGATGTTGTGTTATGGTCTTGATCTAATGTAAATTGTTGTCTTTTCTATGTTCTGTACACCGCCACGAGTCGCCCCCGGGCTGAGAGTGGCGGTTAACAAGTGCAAATAATAAATAAATAAATAAATAAATAATATGACCCATACATAAAGTTTCATACATATATATATATTAAGAACTGTATGAAATTACCTTAATGCTGTGTATATAAGGTGTATATGAAACAAATTAATTCCATGTTCAGACTTTGATTCCATCTACATGTATTCATTTATTGAGTCAGAAGCGAGTTTAGGGTACAGTTAAAATGGATTTAGAAACACAAACAAAGTTTTTAAAAGTTGGCAGTATGCTAAATGTCCTTTTATCCAGAAGCTGGCCACTTGGAGTGCCTCTGGTGTTGCTGTAAGAAGCTCCTCCATTGTGCATACGGCAGGGCTCAGGTTGCATTGTAGTAGGTGGCCTGTGGTTTGCTCTTCTCTGAACTTGCATGTTGTGGGCTCCACTTTGTAGCCCCATTTCTTAAAATTAACTCTGCATCTTGTGGTGCCAGAGTCGCCCAGTTTTCTGTGTGTTCAGAAGGGAGTTTCTCATCTGGTCTTTGAGGTGCTGGATTTTAGCTTGCCACTTTTACACTCTCACTTGCGAAGGTATTCCTGCAAGTATCTCTGTAGATCTTAGGAAGTTATTTCTTGATTTAAGGTGTTGGCATGCTAGCTGATATTCGAACAGAGGATGGGCCGAAGATGTCAATGCCTGGGTCCTTTCATTGCTGGCTGCTACTTCCCCGTGGATGTCAGGTGGTGTGATGCCAGCTAAACAGTGTAATTTCTCCAGTGATGTGGGGTGTAGACATCCTGTGATAATGCGGCATGATATCTCATTATGTATGTATTTACAAATGCAAGTGTTTCCAAATATTAAAACATTCCAAACTTCAAAACACTTTTGATCTTAAACTTTTGGTTTTCTACTGTTTACATGTGCTTAAGAAACAGATAATTCTGCACATTAGTCAAGCCCTCCTCCCCTATTCCAAGACTACCTACACTTGCAGTTCAGCTACACAACTATCTAGTGAGTGTTACAGAATGAAACCTCTCTTGTTTTATTAATGGCATGACAGCTTGTTTCTGTATTTGCAGTCGCTGAATGCTTCCCATTCTTGGGTTTAGAATTCATTTCCATTGAGTTCAATGGGTCCCATTCCAAGGTGAGCCAGTGTGGTTTGCTGTATGACCCTGTCTCACTTGAAAGACAATTGTGCTTTGGCATACTGCCCTGGAAGCAGCTGTTATATCAAGAATCATTGGCTTGTTTGGGCCTCGGATTCTGAAGTACTGTGTGCATATTGCTTTTTTTAAAGGAACAAGGAAAACTCTTACATAAGCTGCTAAAAATAATCAAAAGGTAATAAAAATTCTTGCTAAAATTATTTTCAGTTTGAATGATGAATCATAAAATGTTGCATGCACAATTCCTTCACCCAAAACCTTGCATAGGTTTGTATGTAGGAGGGATGGAAATGGATTCACATGGGAATCTTCAATGTTCTAGGAGAATAGCATGTGCCATAATCTAGAAAGGAAGGAAGTTTCCCTTTGATCTTCTCTGCATGTTCATTTAATGCTTCAGTATTATGGTTCCCATGTGGCAATATGAAAACAAAACAAACCCCTTTGAGTTTTACCATTGTAAACTGCTTTGCGAACTTCTCAAAATGAAAAAGCCAGATAGCTGCAGCCCTGATCATTTAAATGCAAGCAGCCTTTTTCACTCTGCATTTGAAGGTAATCTTTGTTTTTGTCATTCCCAGCTAAATTTTAAACTGGTTTTATCACTAATCAGTTAACAGATGTTTAACACCCTCTAAGGCAGCTTCTTGGATATATGCCTCTGCATATCAGAGTAAAATCTCCTAAAATAGAAACAGACAGTGGAAAATATATCCCCAGTGCTCTTATGGAACGAGTAGAGGTTAAATCCTCTTGGTAGAGAGCATGCTTATTAGACAATAATCATTCATTTAATAAACGGGTAACGTGGTCTGTGGTTTTTTGGTCATTTACCTATGGTCCACGTGCCCTTTATTCTGCTGTAGGCAAATAAATGTACAGTATAAACTGCATACTGTGTAGGTTAAAACTGCTTAAATATCACCTGTCATTACCACTCCCCATCAAGAAAAATGTTAAATGTTGATTTCCCGATAATCTGTAAGTTTGTGCTACCTTTCTATTTCTTTTTCATCATTTTACATTACCTTTCTGTTATCATATCCTTTAAGTAAGTGGTTCTCAACTTGTGGGTCCCCAAGTGTTTTGGCCTACAACTCCCAGAAATCCCAGCCAGTTTACCAGCTGTTAGAATTTCTGGGATCTGAAGGCCAAAGCATCTGGGGACCCCACAGGTTGAGAAGCACTTAGTCATTTCCAATTTATGGCAACCCTAAGGAACTCCTATCACAGATTTTCCTTGGCAACATTTGTTGAGAGGCAGTTTGCCTTTACCTTCCCCTGAGGCTGAGGGAGTGAGATTGATCCAGTGGGTTTCTTTGGCCAAGAAGGAACTGATCTCCACAAACATAGTCCACTGCTCAAAACACTATGCCACACTGGCTTTCTTTTCTGTTGACATTTTATTAATTTACAAAACCACACTGAAACAGATAAATGGCCAAAAAAGCCCAAATGACCACAAAACAACATTTCAGATATCATGGGTAAATCTTACTCATACATTTAAAAAAGCAATTATATTTATCAGAAATCCAATCATGTCACAATATATTCCCATTCCCTACCACCACCTACTAACGTGCTAGGAATGCCATTATTGTCAACATGTTACTTCTGAGATCTGATAAAATCTGATATGTATTTTCTTTAGCTCTACTGTTTTAATAGATCCATTTTGCATCCAACAGTTCTTTCTCATACAGACAATTATCAACATCAAGACTAGCTGAAGGGTTGATGTCTCATATCACAATGCTGTTTATGAGAAACAGACATGAAGTCCCGCTGTGTTTTGCCTTGAGACAAGTCATGTTTCAGATGATCGCAGATTTCCTCCCTTCTTTTTGAAGGCTGAGTCTGGAACTAGAATTACATGGTGATCAATTGGAAGCTGGAGAAGAAAAGCTGTGCTGCTGATGCCACACATGCATTAGCCCAGAAGCATAAAGACGCTTATGGAATTCCCCATGCCTCCAGTTTAGAAAGTCTATTGAAATACAATGTCTCCCTTGGGTGAGGAAATAATTATATTTTCCCTGGCAACATGACACAGCAGTTTGAACATTGGGAACAAGCAATATCCTTGAACCAGAAATATTTCCTCGGGAGAGTTTGCAGATTAATTTTCTTTGTTTTCTTCACAAGGCTTGGATGCAGCTATTTCACTTTACCATGATCCTAACTGGGTTCGTTTTCCACATCAGGGTATGCAAGGATCATATTCTTTCCACCAAGATATCAGTTCAGGAATATCTCCAGCCGTGAGAATTCAGAGCCCAAACCTGTGATCTAGAGATGGCACACTTTGGGATGTCACAGAAGTCATGCCCTGGTAACATTATAAGGAGCATGCATGTGCATGCACACACACACATGTGATTAAGCATGTTGCATTAAAATTCAGTCACAATGGTAAAGAATGCTACTAGTTTTTTGAAATCCTACTTGAACAAATAAATACACACTCGCTTTTCAAAGGAGTCCTCTCACTTTGAGATTCTTCTCCCTTGCTCAAAGGACCATAAAACATGTTGCCAGAGTGAAAACTGAAGAGTGATCCTGTACATTAAACAGTTATGTAAAAAAGGGAAGTTCTGCAGTTGTTGCTTCTTGCCTGGTTGAATGACAAGCAACAAGTAGTTGAAATTCCCTCTCCTGCATAGCCATTAAAAGCACAGGAGGTACCTCCAGTTTTCAAGGTGAGACCCTGAAATATGGGAAGCCTAGATGAAAAGGATATTGGGAGGGTGTCACATCACTTCCATGGTTAGTGACTCTCCTCTTATGGTCCCTGAGCCAGGAATTTGACAAGACCTATTCCAAATTAATGTCCACAACATTGTAGTCATGTAATTCAGCCCTAGGGCTATTTATTTGTAAACAGGACCTTCTTAGTGGTTCCCAACCTTTGGTCCTCCAGGTGTTTTGGACTTCAACTCCCAGAAATCCCAGTCATATTACTAGCTGTTAGGAATTGTGGGAGCTGAAGTCCAAAACACCTGGAGGACCAAAGGTTGGGAATCACTGTATACTCCTACTTATTGTATGCATTATATGGTCAGTGTAGAGTAGACTCATATAATGCAGTTCAATGCAGTTAAACTGTATTATTTGAGTCTACATTTACCATACAATGCACTTTCAAACTGTATTATATGCTAATGTTGATGGGCCATTGTCTTATTTTACTACATGCAGTAATGAGTAGATCTGTTATTCATTTGTATAGATATTGGAAAAAATAACTTTTTTAGATCTGAACCCCCAATTTCTCTAGCCATCATGCCAGATTTAGTGGATGCTAGGAATCCTCACCCCTGACCCCATGACCCTTCTTATATATCAGCCAGCAAAAGGTACTGTGGCCAGTTAGGATAAGCACCCAGTGAAGCCTCAGTCCCTTTGATTGGCTGTTTAAAAGCCTCCCAATGGGGTCAAATGTTATCTTTGGATCACACTAAGAAAACCATCTAGAAGTTGCAAGGTTTTTTTTCTCATGGCACACAGTCTCTGAGCAACCAAAGTGTTATCTTTTCTCATTCATCTGCTAACTGACCAGACAAAATTACTATGAAGCGAAGTTAAACCCATAACAAAAGGAGAAGTATTATGCTCAGATTTTAATCACTGTGGAGGACAATTCAGGTTATTTTCTCTGTTCCTTATTTGTATGTATTTCTTGCTTAAATAACTTTGGAAAATGAAAAATATGTCACTACTCTATGAAGCAAATGCTATTATAATTCTTATGTGTAGGTTACAATTAAACATTTAATATAATTTTTATCTTGAAACAAAGTGTCTATAGCAACACATGCTCCCTTCTTGTAGTTTGTGGATATTTGGTGACCATGTTAATATATTGGAGGACAAACTATATTGTTCAGTGATGGAGGTCATACTTTGAATTCAGATGGTCCCAATTTTAATTCACAGCATTAACAATAAAAATAAATCAGGGATTACTTATTTGAGATTCTAGCTTCCAAAATTCCTGTGAGTTCCAGTGGCGATGCTGGCCATAAGAATTAGAAAGTTGTTCGAAAACTAGCTTGTCATGACAATAGCAAGTATTATGAAGGAGTCTACAGATCAGCATCCAGTGAGAATGCATCACACTTTGCTACATGGACCAACAATCTGATTTGAAGAATTATACCATTTTAAGGGATGCTCATAAGGGTTTAATAATCTTATTTACTATTTTAATATATTTATCTCAATCAATCCAAACACAATAAAATCACAATTACAATGCAATAAAACCATCAGCATGAATCACTAGCTTTCCACCAAAACGTGCACAAATAAATTTTGTATATTTTATATAATTAATCAAATTGTTACAGATATATCTTTAGTCACCAATATTCAGTCTTTAAAAAATCATTATTTAAGAATTGACCTGTTTTTCTTTGGGGAAGGAGAAACATGAGATAATATAGGAATGTTATTATGCAACTCAGTTGTGCATCCCTATTTTTAGAACTGGGTATTAAGTTACATGTACCTAAATGGGCAACATAAAAGTTCAAGAGCTGTAGAATATTGTGCTTATGGGAAAAAAACTTTAAAGTTTATAGAAGTGTTAAAATGATGTATAAGTATGAGACAAAGTCTAATTAATTATGACAAGCTGTATCTAGCAAGCTAGCAAAAATCTCTCACACATACAAGGAGGGATATCCAAGTTTTGTCAGTTTCCACCTACACACTGGAGTCCTTGTAACTCCTGAAAAGTTGTCAGAAAAGTTGGGTCCAAAGAATCCTCCAGAACAATATGGGATGCAGTGCAGATGGATGCAGTAGACAGAGGGAACAACAAGAACTATTTGTCTTGCCATCTGCTCATGCAAACAAAGTAGTGGAAACGATGTAATATATACTAAAGGCTTTTTTCATATTTCTCATATTGTTTCTGCCAACTTCAAAACTATGATTCTACCTGACTGGAGGTCCTGTTGCACGTTGCACAGTTGTTCTACTTTCACAGATTCTGCACCCCTTTATCCCCATAAATACTGAAGGCCAGTTGTAGATCTAGATAATATGCCTCACCGAGGAATCCTGCAGAAGAAGCCATTACATGTTCCAGTCCCTTGGCCAAAACTGGGATGTTGGAGACTGGCCTACAGTTATCTGGTATAATAGGTTTAAGAAAAGGTAAAAAGAAGTCTTACAGCAGACTTCTTTCAGTGAGTTGGGACCCTGCCTTATTGTTAAGAAGCATTAATGACTTTCTTTATTAATTCAGCCAGTTTAATAAGACAGAAGGTGGAAAGGTTTAGTATACACATCCTGCTGTCATCTCTCCAATGATCCTGTTCACATACCCTTACTACACAAATAGAAAAATATTCATCAACACTAAACAAGGAGGGACCAAGGCTATATCCACTGGAACTGTTATCAACTCTGACATTCAAATCAGAAGGAATCAGAGTGATCTGATATGAGAAGTGGTGTATAAATTCTTTTAAGTAGGTTGTTGCGTGGCTTCATTTCTCTTTTGGACCAGACTGTAACAGATCTCTGACTTCTTAAAACAGCTCTTTTTTGCTATCCTTGTTATTCCACCATAGTTCTTGAGATAGGCTTTAGCTCATTTCTGGTTAGACTCAACTAAATAGACATGCTCCATTGATTCTACACTTGGGAATTACTTCATTACTGCACTTGGGAATAAAAAGTGAATTCAATCCCCAGCCTTGTCCAGTGAGCTTACTACTACTATTATTACTAGTACTGGTCACCTCTCCCTAAGGCTCAAGACAGGGTACAACATGAGAGTTAAAATACAATAAATAACTAAAAACATACAATCATTTAAACACATAAATATAATATTAAAGCACACGTTGCAATCATTGTAATAAACATTAGGAGCTCAAGGAGGTTTTTTTTTTTAAGAAAAAAGGAAATCTTCATGCCATCTGTGGAACAAAAGTGGCTTCTATTTTGTGAAGCCCATTTCCTCCTGGCCCAGGGGTAGAGTAAAATGAAATGCCAGAGGAATTTCTTCTTAAAGCAGCAAAACTTTTATTGCATGACAATGAAAAATGATGAAAAGCGCTGCTTGTATTGCCAAGAGAGTCCCAGCAGGAAAACAGAATAGGAAAAAATAGAAACAATTTGAAAGTTCCCAACTGCTCCCCTCCTCCCCCTTTCTTAGGGAAATAATATGCTCTGTCTAATACCCTGTTTTATAAGAATGCACAAAAGCAATACTTAGTTCTTTTGGAAGAGGAAGGAACCTAAAACATAGGATGGGCACATGGATATAGCTGGCAGAATAGGGGAGAATGAAGCCATTGCCCCACAATAAAATCCCCTCAATCAATTTCTAACATTGCAATCATTCAAAATTTTAACTGAGCCTTTAGAACTGAATTTAGTTTTTGTATTCAAAATAATGCAGGAAATATTAGAGTTCTAGATGTGAATGGTTTTCTGAAATACTAGAAACTTGAGGAATAGAATAGGAAAATTGTTATGGGGGAGCAATGCCCAAGTTTTGCCCTCCCCTTAATGGGCAAAATGCAATCCTTAGGTCACAAGTGCCTCCCCCAGCAATAGTTGTGGTATAAATAGATAAATAATTTTCTGTTTTTATAATATATTCATATATCACATTTCCCAAACATATTCTTAGGATATGAGAACAGTGCACATCAGGCCGTATCTCTCCCTAGAAGCCAAGATGACTAAAGCGAGACTGTCGTACTTTGGCCACATCATTTCACTCACTAGAAAAGACAATAATATTTGGAGGCAGTAAGAAATGAGGAAGACTACATTGCAGATGGATAGACTCAGTTAAGAGGGTCTGAGTCTGCAAGGCCTAAGCAGGTATGTTGAGGAGGACTTGGACGTCTCTCATCCATAGAGTTCCCATAAACTGAAGTCAACTTGAAAGCAGTTAACAATAACAACAAAGTTAAAAATATAATTCTGCTAAGTTATGCTAATGATCTATCTATTTCAAGATAGTCTGATGGGCAGCTATTTTTAAAGCAAAGGGCTTTCCCAACTTTGCTCCATGAGATCCTTTTAAATGCAATCAGGTACTATTTCATCTGTTCCGCAACTGAGTTACATATGTCCCTAAGTGGGTAGGCAAACAAGCACCTAATGGTAATTGCTTACTTTTCTTCACAGTTGATAATTGCAAGATTTAAATTATCTGAGAAGTATATGTAATCTAGGTGGATGAACATAGCAGTGAGAGCAAAGCTTTTTAAATTCTCTGCCTTGTTTTTTTTTTTTGCTATAAAACTTAGTTGCTATACAGAAGGATTCCATTTTGCCACCATGAATATCTTTGCTAAATAAAAGACAGTTAAAATGAAACCATGTTCAATAGCGTCATTCCATGGCATACTTTATTTTTTATGAATGACTGAATATGGATCATTCAGTGAAACATCCCAGATCTTTCATTTTATTCTGGTTAAAAAAGTCACTATACTTAACAGGATGTATGAATTTCTTAGTCATTAAGAGCTAGAATATACTCAAAAGCCAGCAGATAATCACTGGAACATTGCAGTCTCATTAGGAAAGACACCAGGGTCATAGCCGGGGGGGGGGGGTGTTAAGGGTTCAACACTCCCCCCACTCCTTAACAACCCCCCCCCCCCCGGCTATGGCTCTGAAAGACACTCAAACATTAGGCTGTCTTTCACACCACACAATTACACTGCTATGATTCTGTATTAACTGACATGGGTTCCATCATATGGAATTCTGGGGTTTGTCATTCTGTAGGAGAAGTGTAGAGGTCTAGTATCTCACCAAACTACAAACCTCAGATTTTTCTAGAAGGCAGTCATGGCAGCCAAAATGGTGTCAAAGGGCTATAACTGTATATTGTCATCTTAACATAACAAATAAACAAACAGTATATAGTCAGCCCTCCGTATCCACAGATTTGGAAAGTATGAATTCAACTGTCACGGTTCAATAACAGCTTTTTAAAAAAATACCGAAAAGCAAGGTTAATTTTATCATTTTATATAAGGGGCACCATTTTACTAAGCCATTGTATATAAGAGGACCTGAGCATCCACCAATTTGGTATCGAGTGGGTGTGTGTGTGTGTGTGTGGTGGGGGGGGGGGAGGCACCAAACATATCAGGAACACACTCTTCTACCAACATGACAAAGGGAGTATAGTGAGCAGCTGTTGTTGCAGTTTAATGTGCTGTATTATTCTCTAGTACAATTAGTAATGGCACTGCATGAGGAAGGAATATTTTTTAAAAGATGTCACTATGGAGGAGTCAACTCTCTGCTGAGAAAACTATCAGGAGGTATAAGCCCACTCAGTAGCTTCTGAGAACACGTCATTTTTATCAGGAGGTTATTTGTTCAGTTTATTTCTTAATTGTGGCATGTTGTCTTAGCTTCTGCCTAGAAAAAAACCAGTGGTTTATCTAATGGATTTTCTTTTTGTTCTCAGTTTTATGATGAAAAGATAGCATTTTCCATTGTTCAAGAGTGTATTAAGACAGTACTTTCCAACTTTTTCGCAATAGGATTTGTTAGATGGATCCCTATTCTTATTTGGAAACAAGTCTCTTTTTTAAAACTTTTCCTACCTATGCCCCTTGTGCAGCTCAGAAGGCTTGGTATTTGTTTTAAATATGCTGTGTTGTTTTAAATATGTAGTTAGTTAGCTTCCTTGAATCCCATTATTATTAGGAAGGATTTAATTGAAGAGGAGGTGGAGGAGGGAAGCACTGACAAGTTTGTTTTCCTAAAATGGTCCAAAGTTCATTAGCTTAATAGATCCTAATGCGATTAGAATTTGAAAAACAAATTCTACATTCAAATTGACTGACTACAAGCATCCTGTTTATCACCTCATAGTAATAGTAATAGTAATCGTAATAATAATAATAATAATAATAATAATAGGTGACAGTCGAATTGACGAAAAACAACAGGAAAAATTCAATTGCTATCAGGACCTCAAAATCGAACTGCAAAGGCTTTGGCATAAATCAGTACAGGTGGTCCCAGTGGTAAGCACACTGGGTGTCATACCAAAAGATCTCAGCCTGCATTTGAAAACAGTAAACATTGACAAAATCTCAATCCGTCAACTGCAAAAGGCCACCTTATTTGGATCTGTGTGCATCATTCAAAAATACATTACACAATCCTAAATGCTTAGAAAATTTAATAATAATGCTTGTTTGACTTGTGATTTTGTGATACGAAATCCAGCATATATATCTCATTTGCTGTGTCACTCTGTGTGTGTGTGTGTGTCTGCATAAAACTTTATTTTCCTATCCTGCCATTATCTCCCCGAAGGGACTCAGGATGACTTCCAATCGAACAAGCCCAGTCAAACATAGATTGAAATAAACACAGTAATATTTCTAAAAAACAACATCATAAAACAACATAAAACAACTATAAAAAACAACGTCTTTTCAAAAGAAACAGATTTGCAGACACATTTTGATGGCCACCATCTTCATGTAGTGCTCCTTCTGATGCAGATTGCATTGTTGCTGTATCCCACAATATTGGTAGAAGGTTCACATCAAATTCTCATTTCCTTTGAAGTGCAGTGCAGAGCACAATGCACCACATTAGTTTCACATTCGTACATGGAAAGGAATGACTGCAAATGACATTAGGTAACCTTCTGTAGAAAGAACCTTGCTGTCCAATGAATGGGGGAAGGGGACCTGAAAAGAGCTTTTGTTTTGATTGCAAATCCAACTTTGTATTCATTTCAGATTTCTGTAGGATTGCCAAAGAAAGACATGCAAACACAGCCACTTTATTGTTACAGGATAGGAACTTAGGAAGCTTTGTCGTGTACAGCCTTATGTTCAAACACTCGGCTTTGCTCCTCCTCTTAACTCCTAACCAGAAAGTACTCTTAGTTACCTCAAAACATGGATATAGCAAGCAATACAGTCTCCGTTCTCTAATCACCTGTTCTCATAACAAGGCTATATCTTTAAAAAGTAATGTGATGACTGAGTAATACATTATTTCAGAGGATGTTAGCAAGTAACGTTTTCTAACTTTTCTTAAAGGGGTTTTAGCAAGGTTGCATTTAAAAACTATCTTAGTAAGTGGGGATGACATTAATTTTGGAGAATGTTACCAAGTAACTTTTCCTAACTCTTCTCAATGCAGTTGTAACAAAATTGCATCTGTAAAATTATGAAATGAATGGACATGACATTAATTTATTTGGTGTAGCATGTAACATTTTCTAAATAAAGTTAATATCTATGGGTATTTTAGAGAGATTTTAAGCAGAAATGTCCAGGTTTTTTTACCATTCTCTTATTAATCCTATGGTAATATTTCTCTAACCCCGCCCTCCCCCAAACCTTCTATAAACTCCAGATCTTAAGGTGGAGAGATCTACACAAAAATAACATGTAATGTTATAAGCAACACCGGGAAATGTTGATGGTGACAAATTTATCTGAGATGCTTGAAATGTGTTAACATAAAAATCACTTTTAACGGGTTTTGTGTCTGTTTGCTTTTGGCAGACTGCCTAAGACAGTGGAATACACCCTTCACATGCAAACAGCAACATTTCATAAACTGAGTTTTAACAATTCAGTGGAAGGATTAATGACACAGTAGAGATGGAGCATTGGGAAAAGAAGTGTGCAGAAAGCAAGGAAGGGCTGGTAGTCATGGTACAAACATATGTCTGAAGGTTGCTACATTGCCTTGGATCACATTCACTTTACAGTCTTTTGCTTCTATAGTTTATGGATTTCTTCTCAAAATAGAGTGTCTCTCTACTTTAATGTAATAATGTAGGTTTGTAGGAGAAAAACTATTTTATGCATGCAATGGTTACAGAACTAATTGCTCTGAAGCCTAATGATCTTCCAACATCTCAGGCCTAGTGTCAATTGTAATGATTTAACATTTATTAATATTAACAGTGATTGAAGTGTTTTGAGAGGCATGCATGTAATAATCATAGGATGTTCTCTGAATGTACCCATCTATAACCCTTGTCAGGAAAAATACTCTTAAAAATACATGAATTAACCATTTGCTTAGATAGAGAGCACACTCATTTACTGGAGAGAACACTTAATCCTAAAAGTATCGAGGGTTTATGTTACTATAATCTATTTTACCTCAGTAGAAGATACAGAATAATGGTCCTGGGATTTGACATTCAGGATATAGCTGGGATACAAGTTTCTTCAGCTGAAATCACTTAAACATCTTCAGCCATATGTGGTTGTTTCACTAGAACATTTCTGAGGCCTGTGGCAGAGAAGCAAAGAACCACTTTCACCCACCAAATTAAAAAGTATCTGAAGGCATTCATTTTGGCAGAAGGGACAGGAAATCCTGCAAGTGCCTCTTGCCCTCCCTGGACGTAGGACTACAGGAATAACAAAGTAAAACAGAAAACAATTTGATGCTCTTTCATGATATCCACTTGGCTTAACGGTACCACCTACAAAATAAGCCCACCCCTCACTTTGTTTTGGACAGACACATCCTAACAGAGCAGTCCAAAGTTTTCTACTAGTTTATGTTTGGGGCACCTGTTTTTATACAGCACTGCACAGTGCCTCACACATACAGAGAATTAGAAGATAATTGAATGTTTCCATTTCTGAAGTAATACATGTGCTTTAATGGCTTAGAGACCGGAAAGACCTTTTCACTGAAATTCATGCATTCAAATGTTCTTTTCTGTTTAGAAAATAAAATAATAGACACATTGTGTTGAGCTTATTTCCACTCGCTATTTTCACCCATGATGTAGCATTTAGATTTTAAATTGACCCAGATTGTCATAGGAAATCCTAAGAAGAAACCCTAATTAAAATTCCAGAAATGTTTTATTGAAGCACCTTGAGTCCAATTTCTTATTTACTAGCAAGTACTTGACTCACTTTTTAAAATATTTCAAGAAACTGTTGCAGCTACATAAATGTTGTTGTTTATACACATTGAATACTGCAACACATACCCCGCATTGCCCCTTGCCTATTTTTAAAAGAATATTGCATCTTATATTGAGCTACAGGAGATTCTCAGTTAACCATAACTCAAACAACAGGAGGTCTCAGGCCCCTTCTACACAGCTGAATAAAATCCCACATTATCTACTTTGAACTAGGATATAGGGCAGTGTGGACTCAGATATCCCAGTTCAAAGCAGATGTTGTGGGATGTTCTGCCTTGATATTCCGGGTTATATGGCTGTGTGGAAGGGCCCTCAGGCAACCAACACAAATATTGAAAATATAATACTTTAAATAAAAAATATTTTTTGCAGAAATGTAAATTTAAACTTGGCATGCTGCACTGTAAGTCCATGCTTTATATTCCACATGTTAGTTAAAGTTCATTAAGTTGAAAAGCTTGACTGCCATTTAACTCAAATTGCATACTGCATTCACAGGGCTACTTTTATAATACAATAAAAGTTCATCTTCATTTGTCTTCATTTGCTTTTAAGTTACTGTATTTCAATATTAATATCAAGTCAATACAGAAGTTATGTATTAGTTAAGATTATTTTTAATATTAAATCTCAGTCAACCAGAAACTGCATTTACCCAGCATCTTCCTATCTTAATGGATGTTGATTAACTAAATGGATGTAAATTAACTAAATTATCAGTCTACTGTACTGATAAGTGCAGGCACTTATCATTCATGAAAGTTGTGCTTGGTTAACATTTGGGTGCTTTTACACTATTGGGATTGGCGGCTTACAAATCAGTTCAGCAATGGCTCCATACTGAGTATATTCACAATTTTTAAAGAAACTATACAGAGTCTTGGATAGCTCCAAAACTTTGGGAGACAGAGTTTAGGGAATAAGGATTAGCACCATGGCCAGTGCATTTCAAGTCTGAACTAAAACTTTAGAACAGACTTATTGCCTTTCTAACATGAGAGTCAAGCTACCAGGCTTTATATTAAGAAGACCTAGCAGCCAAGAAGCACTGGGCCTGAGCCAAACTCTAGGCTTCATCATGACCCAAATCTTTCTCATTTCCTGGCTCAGAGGTTCTTTCCTCCCTTCGTAAAAGCTGAGTTGAATGATTTCCCTTCAACTTCCATAGCTCTGGTGATTACCATGATTATCCCTTGACCTGACAGCTTTCCAACATTGCAGCACTATTTACACAGAATTATTGATACTAAAACCAGGTCCATAGTCCTAGTTCGTACATGAGCACAGATGCTCAGAAACTCAGAAACAGAGCCTCAAAAAATCTGGCTGACTTTGCATAGCAAAACTGAATAAAACTAAACGACATATCCTTAAAGCTTACAAAATCATTCAAGTGTCAAAATTCAATTGTTAGGCCCAATTGGGCTAATTGAATCAATGGAATTTGGTTTCGTGTTAATTTAGCAAGTTCTCATTTGATTTAATAGTACTGCTTTAGTTGGAGATAATAGTTTGAATCTAGGCCAATTATTCCTTCCATCCACTTCAAACTGTACTTTGGAAATGAGATTCAATATTAAGGAAATGAGCTGTCATACTTGAAATGTAGAAACACAACACACACACACACCAAGCAAGCAATGAAAAGTGTCACAATTGGGGGAAAAACCTGCTCTCCATCTAGAACACTTCAAATATACAACCGTAGCTGTATAAACATTAAAACCAGCATTATTTTATTTGAACCCTCCTCTTCTGGCCGAAAAAAGGTTCCAGGCCCGCTTAAGAGATGCTCAGTAGAATAAAACATGTCATACCCCAAATTTTACAATGATGCAAAAGGAAAAGGAAGTTGGGAAGAAAGGGGAATAAAGCAAACTGTGACACTAAATCCTTAGTTGTTCTTATTGACCAGTTGGCATTCAGTGAGAGGAGTAGCCAAAAATGTTGATCTCCATCAGTGAGGCTTCCTTACTTGCTCCAAAATAGATTTGATACTGCGACATGACAGATGATGCAAGCTAGAATCTGATGCACCTGGTAGCTCAGCAGAACTGACAATAGAATCACAGAATCTTAGCACTGGAAGGGAGCACAAGGAGCAATTGGTCCAAGCCCCTGCCATGTAGGAATACACAATTACAGAACTCCTAAAAGATGCCCATCCAATCTCTGCTTAAAGATCTCAACAGATGGAGAATTCATCACCCTGCAAGGCAGAGTGTGAACCCACTTCCCTCAGCACATCCTGGTGGAGAAGGTTCAATATATACTGCATAGAAAACCCATTTTTTCATCCATCATAGAGCTTAATGTCTGTCAAGTTTCCTAGGTAGCTTCCAAACCAGAATCTGATGTGATCTAGACTTGCTTCAAGAGATTGGCAGCAGTCAGGATTGTGCAAACTGTAGCTGTAGACCATACAACCACCATTCGGTCTCCTATACCAACATCCTATTTTTATTTTTAATCGATTTTTTTAAAAAAAACCCATTAGAGAACATAGAAAAACAGTTTCTACATATCCCTGTCCCAAACCAAATCTGCTGTGGGACTAGCAATCTTTTTTTTCAAATTTGACAGTAACTCATTTAGTTAACAAACAAACATGGTAGTAGATGTGGTTCTCTCAAATCGAGCAGATAGTTTGCTTAGTCCTTGGACCTCAGGAAGTTATCCTCCTGAACTTTAATCCATTGATTACCATCTAATATGTTGGAACACAAGGCTGGGTTTCAGCCTAAAAGTGGACTGCAAATGTAACACTTCTACTATGCATCCACAGTAGACACATTAACAATGCTCCCCAAGACATATTTCACCATAAACTTGCTATCCAAGGTGTAAAAAAGATGGGAAAGTGCTGCATTGTAGACCTGGAAGGGAACACAGGGGACATCTAGTCCAACCTGCCATGCAGGAATCCACAACTAATGTACTCCTCACAGGTAGTCGTCAATCTCTGTTTCCAAATCTGCAAACCTATAGATCAGAGGTAGAATATACATACTTTGCACAACAAAAGTTCCAAGTTCATTTCCCAGGGCAGCTGCCTAAACTTTGGAAACTACTTCCTAAAATAGAAGACAGTAGTATATTTTGACCATATGTAAGTCCAATTGTGATGTATTGATAATCATTGTTTCATCTTTTAAAGCATGATTTAGATAGTGAGCTTGGGGGGGGGGGGGGATGCTGCTATTGTTGTGTTACAATTCTTAGAATTCTTCAGCCAGTATGATCATGGAAACTTCTGTGGAAAGGGTAACTTTTTATTTCCAAAAAATATTTATTAATAGTTTGCATAGAATAACATAAAACACATAGTATATAAAGAATACAGAAAAAGAAAAAGAAATACACACACACACACAAGTAAATAAAATAGTTATAAAATATTTTTAAAAGTAAGAAATAAGACTTCCATTCTTCCTCCTTTTTCCCTATTAGCCATTAATTCCCAAAACTTAAAAAAATCTCCATTTTGTACTCCATTTATCGTCAATATTCTTATTTAATGTCCTTTTTCATATAGTCCTCCAGAACCATGCAGTCTGTCATTTTCATTCCATGTCCATTACTCTGTTTTAATAAAAATATCAGCTTATCCATGTCCTTTATTTCCATTATTTTATCTAACCATTGTGTCTTCAAAGGGATCATTTCTAATTTCCAAAATTTAGCAAAAATAATTCTAGCCACCTTTGTAAAAAAAAAAAAAGTAAACAATTTATCAAGGTTTGGATTTTTAAATAGTTCTGAATCAAATATTCCTAAAAGATAGAATTCTGGTTTCATTGAGAAGTCAATTTTGTTTTTACATTCTGTATGTACAATTTTCCAATACTCGGCTGTTCTTTCACAAGACCACCACATGTGATAGTATGAGCCTACATGGGATTTTCACTTCCAACATTTATTATCTACATTCAGAATATGAGCTTACATTTTGCTTTGCAGACTGAGCCTCATGCCCTTGGGGCACATCCCTCCTTATTTCTATTGAGTAACTTGAAAATAAGAACATAATTGGGTTGTTGTAGGTTTTTCAGGCTGTATGGCCATGTTCTACAGGCATTCTCTCCTGACGTTTCGCCTGCATCTATAGCAAGCATCCTCAGAGGCAATGAAAGCCTTCGACAATACAAAGAACATAATTCATTTATTCAGTGTCACATTCATATCACACAGATGCTTCCACAACTGTCCTGCAATTCTTACCTTAACAAGGTCTTGCTTTGTTCCTTTTGCTCTCTGCCAGTACACAGAAAGAAGGTCCAATATCCTTTTACTGCAAGTTGAGTGAGATAAAAGATATGCTGGCTAACTCGCCCCAACTTTAATTCCTTGATATGACATTCGATACGTAGATAAGGGAGCCCGTGAAAAGGTGCTCTTCAGTCATTTTGGGAATGAATACCTCCTTTCTGAAATGACAGCAGACCTGACTTTTTAATGGCATAATTTCAGCAATAGACTGAGCAGCCCTTGAAGCACTTTGAGTAATCTGAACAGTTGAAAATGTTCCATGGCAAGTGAAACATTATATCAACAAATTGTACTTTATATAGCCATTTTAAGAATGTTTGAGTGGAAGAACAAGAAAACTATTCCATCAGCCACAGATCAAGCAGTGCTTCGTCCATTGTCCCTAGTGTCATATCTGGTACAAAAGCAAGGGGTGATCCAAATTAATCCCTGTTCTGTGATAGACTCAAGCATGTAGCCGCGCTGGGGGGGGGGGGGGGTTGAGGGGCTTCAGCCCCCCCCCCCCGAAATTCTCATGGTGGTTCGCGAAAAGGCCTTACTAGTGCATTATTTAAACTGTTATGTTTATTCATATCATGATCTGATCACCCTCTTTCATTCAGACTCAGCCCCCCCCCCCACAAAAAGCCCTGAAAAAACTCAGCCCCCCTCCCCCGAATCGAAATCCTGGCTACGGGCCTGGATAGACTTATCTACTAAGGCCAAATCATTTTTGAAATGAATTTTGATTCTTTCCCCCTGTGCATTTCTTTACCTCCTGAAAAGATTTATACAAACAGAAAATAAAATTGTCACTAAGTATAGATACAAACATAAAGCAATCTGTTGATTTTATGTTTCTTCTATCAAGCTTTTATACCTATTTGTGGTTTTCAAACCACAACTTTGATATTTTCTCTGTAGTATTTGAACAGAGTTGTAAATCAGGTGTTTTAAACTCAGTCTCTATAATAGTAATCAATGTCATCATTGTCATCATAGTGGTGGTAGGACAGAAAGAACATTTTTTACTGTAAGGGCTGCCTTGAAAGGTGATGGACTGTCTGTCTTTGGAGGTTTTTCAACAGAGGTAGGATGAGCATTTTTCAGGAGTGATTTAGTTGGGTATTCCTGCATAACAGGGGGCTGGACCAGATGTTCCTTCTC